>NC_030680.2:90471765-91106210 GCF_000004195.4 Xenopus tropicalis
GGGGGGTTGGAGGCTGGTGGCAGTGGAGGAGTTTGCAACTGGGTGGGGGCCCCTGAGGTGGTAACCGTTATGGACCCTAGACGCCCAATTCCGACACTGAACGTGGGCCTTAAAATAAAAAATAGTTGACAACACCTTGTGCAGATCCTTTAAAGGAGAAGGAAAAGTAAAATCACTAGGGGTTGCCAAATGTTATGCACCCCCAGTGACTAATCGCTTACCTTTCACCCCTAACATTTTGGCACCCCCCAGTGACTTAGCCTTTCCTTCTCCTTTAAGAATTTACCTTTTACCATAGACCAGTGATCCCCAACCAGTGGCTGATGCTTGTGTGGATTACCAATACTTTTACCAATACCATAATCTTAAATATAAAAAAAATAATTCTGTATTCTCTGTAATAATAAAACAGTACCTTGTACTTCAGCCTAGCTAAGCTGAATGAATCAGTATTGGTGGGAAAGCAATCCTATTGGGTTTTATTTAATGTTTAAATTATTTTATTGCTGATCCAGGTTAAAATCCTTATCTAGAGAACCCCAGGCCACAAGCATTTTGGATAATACATCCCCGCCTGCATATTTGTAATACATTTTATGTATATAAGATGCATTTTCTTAGTTGCAGTCTATACACAGCAGAAGTTAGCACAGGCTGATGTATTACAGGCAGGGGAAACAAATCTCACTGAGGAATAATGTAACATGCGCCTCGCCAGTTTTTGTTGTTAGGATTCCCAGTACCTCACACAGTCACTGCAGGGAACGTAGTTGGAAAGCTGGCGTTCTCCATGAGAGGCGTATTGCAGAGTGAAAGCCTGGTACGTAGCTCCTATTATTAGGTACTGTTCTTTTGGTTACAGGAATGGGAGACAAAAGCAGGAACAAAACTTATGGGCTGATATACCCTCCTGCCAGCGATCTCCCAAGGGTACCTGTTCATTAGAAGCAGGAAGCGGCGCTAGGGAAACCCGGAACCAATGACAGCAGCAGAGATACCGTAATTACCAGTGTAAAGGAACCTCCGCACTCACCTTTCTAAAACCATGCACTAGTGACAAGACTTATGTCAGGTTGCGCTTAAAATATGGTATTAAAATCTGATAGCCTGACTTTATTAAAGTTGGAGAAGAAAAAAAAGCGCAAGGAGCAAACATAAAATAACATATCAAAATCGATTTAGAAACTTTGTAGACCTTTATGTCCTTATTTGGAGTGTTTGCGCCAGACAGCTGCTGCCCCACATCATTTCTTATTTTTTTTTTAAAATGATTGATTCGCACTGTTTACATAAGAGCTGTCCAGCTTTGGGGCCCTGGGCTGAAAACACCCACAAGGCAGATCCCGCAGCTCATTTTAAAGAGGTTGTTCACATTTAAATCAACTTTTAGTATACTATAGAATGTGATATTCTGAGGCAATTTGCAATAAGACTTCATTTTGTATTATTTGTGGTTTTTGAATTATTTCACTTTGCTCAGCAGCTTTTTTTTTTTTTTTTTTTTTTTTAGAATTTCAGCAGCTATCTTGTTGCCAGCAGGGCCGGATTTCTGTTTTGGGCGCCCCGAGGCCGCCCCTGTCGGTCGCCCCCTCCCCACCCATGCGCATGCGCGAAAGCGCCCCCAGTGCGCATGCGCGAAAGCGCCCCCAGTGCGCATGCGCGAAAGCGCGGCCCCCAGTGCGCATGCGCAAAAGCGCGGCCCCCCCAGTGCGCATGCGCAAAAGCGCGCCCCCGTGCGCATGCGCGAAAGCGACCCCATCAGTGCGCATGCGTTCCTTCAAACGCCCATACGGAGCAGTGGGAAGAGGTCCCGACTGCTCCGTATGGGAGCCAAATTTACATTTTTTTTTGCGGCGGGGCGGCATGCCGCCCCTAAACTTCTGCCGCCCTAGGCCCGGGCCTTTGTGGCCTCTCCACAAATCCGGGCCTGGTTGCCAGGATTCAAATTACCTTAGCAACCAGGCAGTGGTTTGAATAAAGAGACTGGAATAGGAAAGGCATGAATAGACAGATATGTTATAAAACGTGCCAATAACAATAAAAATGGCACCCTCAGAGAGCAATAGTATTTTGGCTGCTAGGGTCAATGACCCTTCATTTGAAAGTAGGAAATAGTAAAAAAGAAGGCAAATAATTAAAAAAAACTAGAAAAAATAAAAAAGTGAAGACCAGTTGAAAAGTTCCTTAGAATTAGCAAATCTCTATCAGACATCCATGGACACCAATGATTTGTTTGGGCCCAAGTTAGTCTATCGATAAGAGTGGACAAGTTTCCACTTAAGTGACATGTACTGCCACTGTATCGTGCCAGCAATGCAACACACCTGCGCTAAGTTAAGGTGGCCACACACGTGGCGATTTTCAATCTTTCGTGCGACCATCAGTCACACGAAAGATCGTTCCAACCCTCCACTGATGTTCAGGGCTGAATTGTCAGATATGGAAGTAGAAACAATAGGATTTCTACCTCCTTCTGCCAATTCAGCCCTGAACATAGATTTTGCTCAGGTGCCTTCAATGGCGCCCAACCAAAATCTTCTAACCCGCCCAATCGGCGAGTCGACCAATATCCGCAGCCTTCTGTCAACACGCAACGAATATTGTACGAAACGAGGTTTCGTACAATATTATCAGTGCGTGTATGGCCAGCTTTACTCTGTAAGGGTGAGATTGATATGGGAGCAAAATCATATTTATTAGATATCCAAAAGAAATAAAAACTAAGAACTGTCTGTTTTATCCCCTGAGCGGTTATCATAACAGCTATAGGCAAAAATTATGTGAAAATGTTAAAGTTGTTAACTCTGTTCCAGGCCAAGTAACATATAGCAACCAATTATTAGGTAATATTTTCTGGTTACAATGAGAGCAAATAGCTGTTTGGTTCTTACAACAGTTACTACACCTTGTGTCAACTTTGTAAGGAATTTCTATAAAAATGCCTGCTACAGTTTTCTGTTCAATAGGTATGCAAAAGCCTATGTTTAATTAGATACTGTTAGAATGAGTTTATCAAGGATAAAAGTTCCCATATTTCTCTTTTAATTAAATAACCAGAACAAAGGCCTATAACCATGTACTTTTTCCGTCTTGTTTCTTATCAAAGGAACAGTAACATCAAAAAATTAAAGTGTTTTAAAGTAATTAAAATGTAATGTGCTCTTGCTCTGCAAAAAACTGGTGTTACTGTTCCTTTAAGGCTACCATTACAGACTCACTTTTTCAATGGCCCAGTACAAATATTTAATCAAATTGCAAGCACCTCTCTCCTGTCACATGTGGCACTTGGCTGTCCCACCCTGCTGGACTGTCAGTGATATGGGTTATCTAAAAGAAACACAGAGAAGACGTGCAATCATTAGTCCCATCTGTCCTACTTGCCTTTGTGCAGGATTGCTGCCACATGCACTTTGAACCATCATTTGCTCTGTTGCATTTAGCCTGCCTGTTAATTGATTGGTAGCAAGGTGTTGTACAGTGTTAGCCATTGGAAAATTTCAGAAAATGTGAGGTAAGTAATACCATTTATTGGCTAAGTAAAAATTACAAACTTGATAGTAAGCCTGAAGAAGAGATGTAATACAATCATCTCGAAAGCTTGCAATTTTTACTTACTCAGTTATCCAATAAAAGGTATCACCTAACCTTTTATTTAATGAATGGTATAAATAAACATATATAGCAACAGATAACATTAAGCATGTTACGCAAGTTTAATAGCATGTTTGCAGTTTCTCAGTCTCACACAAATTTCATGTGAGTTTAATATTGGGAAAAAGTGTTCCTAAACATGTGCCTAAATGCAGAATAACTGCTAAGCATACTAGTTCAAAAATGACTGCAGGTTAAAAATTCCTGCTTAGACTAAAAAACTTTGCTTGTACCTCTTCCAGTAGTGGATCAACTCTACGCAAGAACACAGAAACAGCACAACTACAGACTGAAACTACAAACAGAGCAGAACAAACTGCTCTGTGTTTCTTATTAACACATATACCTTGATAAAACTAAACAATAGAAGGAGGGCGTTGACTTGCCCTATCCCCCTTGGATACCACAAGACATCCCGCTAGGCTGCATAGGGTTAGTTTTTTTGTTGTGCCGCAACAAATCTCCCCACATTGCCATCCCAGCAGCTAGAATGTAAATCGCCGGTGGGAAGGCATACACGGCGCCACGATTTGCCAAAGTTACCTTGAGAGGAAGAGGGTAGGGCACAGAGGGGACTTGCCCGGGGCACCCTAGGTCCTCCAAGAGAATATTAAATCCAAGGCCCACCAGTTAGATGGATACAGTGCTGATTAGTAGAAGTTTTCATTTTTTTTTGCTAAAACAAGATAAATTTACATTTTCCAACTGGGCAACGCTAGTTTATTGTACACCACTAGATTTTCAAGTTTTCAAGTTTTATTGTCATATACAAATAACAATGAAGCATCATTACCGTAATGAAAATTTTTTTGACCCATTTTCCTCCCAACTTTACATAGACAAAAAAAAAAAAAATTCTGGAAGTCTTCAAGTTTGTATGGTCCGCCCATATTTTTTTAAGCTGTGGACTATGTGAGCAATAATAATAACTGTTGCTATATATATCTGCATTATAAACCTCAGTGATGTCCATCCTAGCCCCTTCTAATTGTTCCAGTAACCTGTTCCTTCCTTAGTTAAAGCGTCAGCTTTCCTGCATTGCCAGCCAGCGCTACTGTATTATAACACCTTGTCTAGTTTTAAAATACAGATACCTCAATAGTAGCTATAAAGGTAACACATAACACTTCATTTAGCATGTATGCATACAAAAATATGGATTCTGGGAGGTGTAGTACGAAAGCCACAGCACTGTAAATTGTACGCATACAATAAGCTCAATACGGCGAAGAATACGGTAATAAAAGAGCCAAGTCAGACCTTAACGTCACTGGAATTCTTGGAGTTTATTCGGATTGGTGGGCTGTACAATCTCCGTCCAATAGAAAAATGTATACTCCTAAACGTCACGGGTCAATCTGGTTCATGCGGTAAGAGAGGTGGGGCTAGGAAATGTCATCTCAATGGCTGCCCCCATAGGGAGGCGTGACTGAGTGTTAGAGTGGAAGCAGCGCCGTTGTAACAAGGAAGAGCTCAAACTATATGACAGAGATGAGTATGGAGCAGCCAGAACACTTGCTGTAAGTAGAATTTGGCATTACCTGGCGCTAGGAAAACCCACTATGGGTCTTTAACTGTACTGCTATCTGTTTAAATAGTGTATAATGCTATATAACATAATATCAGAGCTTTTTTTGTGCTATACAGTTCTTTTCACCTAGAGTTAGTCCTTGGGTGCTGTTGGTTGTGGATAATGGAAATCGATACCAGGGCAGCTGTATACTGAATATATACATAACTAAATGAATTCAGATTGTGGTTTCAGTTATAATGCAAGTAGGACCTATCTGAGTTGCTATTCCTGGCAGCAGACCTGGACTGGCAATCTGTAGATTCTGGCAAATGCCAGAGGGGCTGCTGTAAATAGACAGTTACTATTTATTGGGCTTGTGGGGGCTGTTTTGGCATCAGTGTACTTAAAATGCCAGGGCCTATTTTGATCCCAGTCCAGACCAGACTGGTAGTGATACAGAGGGATGTGTCTACTGCCCATTTTGGGATGTTTTGTGTTGCAGTGTTAGGAGGAAAAGAAAAATATTTGCCTTTAAATAATTCCTGTAAAATCTACATGCTGCAGGGAAGATTAATGAAGGACATACTGAAGACTTTAGATAGGTACTTGCACTATCCAAACACTGCACTGCAAGTCTGCAACTAAAGCAGAAAGCAAAATGTAGCCAACTGCCCAAGAGAGTTTTTCACCCCGTAGCAATTTTTTTGCTCATGTTTTATTACATGTAGTGGGCTAATTTTTTCTCATGTAGCATGTTGATTAATATGGCTGAATGCTATGCTAAGTGCCACCACTTTGTGAGCCTTGTTTATCGATGACTATGGTCTATTTAGTTTCCTATTCCCTTTACCATGGTGGTCTGCAAAATACCACAGAATATCTTAGTGGGCCATGGTCTAATTGTTTTCCAGCTTGAACAACTTTTATCAGACCTTTTTTTCTTCTTACTCATCATAGGTCTAAATACATGTCTGAATTAAGATTGAAAATATGCCCTGGCAATTCAAGTACCCAGGGCCCAATCATTCCAAAAAATATGGCTATGTCTGTGGCAGCTTACAGCAGCACATCTGGTATTTGCTAATGTATACAGATTGCAGATACAGGTCTGTCTACACCTATATATAAGTTATCATTTTCTGGCTAAAGTTGCTGTGACTCTAGAGTTCTAGCCCTGGATAGTAAGTTTCTGAATTTGCTTACACGTGTATTTTCAAGGGGCGAGGGCACTTCCACTCTTGTTAAAGCTTTAGCTGCTCAGCAAAGATAAGGTTGTCAGCTTTCAGTTATATCCCTAGCTATCTGGGCATGGCACTGTCTGCTGCATGCAGTATCCGAGTCTCAGATATTCTGCTGCCGGTGTTAAAAAGTACTTAATTCATGGTGATAATACCCTGCCATACACAATACTGAGAATTGCCTCTGCTAAAACACATGTAGAGACAGTTCAGTAAATGATCAGTGTTGTCTTTTTTTAGTAGCCATGACAAGTAGCTGCTACTAGTAGCTCTGTGTGTCTTTTAACCTTAAACACACTAGAACCACAATTTCCTGTAGGTACACCTGCTACTCCTTTCAATTTATATTGTGCAAGAGTTTTGTGACAGTGAATGGTTTAATACAGAAAAACTTGTAAAGATCCAATCATTACAAGCTTTGTCTTTCCCAGGCCAGAATGCTTCCCTCCTCTCCATAATGACACATTTCTCCGTGCTGCTCGTGGTGAGGAGTGCAACCATGTTCCAGTGTGGTGTATGAGGCAGGCAGGGCGGTATCTGCCAGGTAACTGAATTTCCAGCCAATCATTTAAATGTAAAATCAGCCCTGTATTCCATTCATATTATTTAGAGTGTATTAATTGTGCCTAGTGCAAATACTTCAAAAATATTTTTATTTTTTGTGTAAAAGTCCTTTTATGAAGAAAGAACTTAATATATTTTAGATATTGTTTTTAGATGATACACCTTTCCTTAGTACTCCTAATGAATTGGATTCTTTTTCAGTAAAATAATGTTTTAAAAATGTTTAAGCATTATTGAGAAAACATTATCTAAATTATGCCAACAGCAGTATTACAAATGATATAAAATAACAGAGGAGTAACTATAGAGGAAGCAAACCCTGTAACTGATGGAGAGCCCAAGAGGTATGGAAGCATTTTCACGAAAACTAAAATGATTTTCTTTTGGGGCCTAGTGTATTTAGTTGGGCGACTGACATCAACATGTATTAAAACAATAGTTTTATTTAATGCAACGTCAAATAGACATTTTTATATCTAAGCACCATTAAAGGATATGTCAACCCAAATAATTTTTTGCCTAGTGTAAAAATTACACTAGTGTATTTTCTAAACATCTTTGCAATATACATTTATTACAAATTTGTATTCTTTTTTTAAGTTTCTTGTTTATATTATTGCTATTAAAAACAGTGTTTGTCTGTCCTTTTTTTATAGTCTGCCCTCCCTGGTGGCTCTGACTTTTAAAACAATGTAAGACAAGGCAGCAGATTGACAGACCTGTCTTGCTGGAGGAGCCTGGCACTTGCAACATTGTTTTAAAAGTCATAACCAGAAGTTCAGCAAATGCTGCTTTCTATAGCAATTACATTTACAAATACTTTTTAAAGCATGCCAAATCTCTTGCTGTTGAGGAATGTTCAAATTTCTCAGCATCAGGAGAGGTCCTGGTGTGACAACTATTGGCCAAAACTATTATATCTTATTCAGAGGGCTGTATTAATAACGGCTTAGTCACTTTGGCCTGTCTTTATCAGGATTATAATTTTTAAAGAGGACAAAAAGGAAACCCACTTTAGGTTGATAACTGTATCTCTATTAAATACGTACTAAACTCTCTTCTTTGCAGAGTTTCGGGAGACACGCGCTGGACAGGATTTCTTTGCGTCATGTCGGAGCCCTGAAATCTGCTGTGAACTCACACTGCAGGTAATGGAGAAGGCAGAGAAATATGAAGTAATTGGGAACGTTTCGGGGCAACATAACCACAACCGGACACATTTATTTATGCTTATCTGTGGAGTAAAAAAAGATTTAGAATTTAGTGTAGGGGACCAAGGAGTTTATTGATTGTTAGCTTTATCTCAGTTATTTCTGCTCCAGATATTTGAAGGGATGCAGTATTTCAAACAATTTGTTTTATCTTTATATGCTTATAAGTTTGAAATATCAGCAGCTATCTGGTTGCTTGGGTCTTGTTTACCTTATGAACCAGGTAGATGTGTGAATGAGAGACTGCAATATATATAGGAGAGGGACTGAATAGAAAAATAAGTAGTAAAAAACAACAATAATAATAAAATTGCAGCCTCTCAGAGCAATAGTTTTTCGGCTGCCAGAGTCAGTGATCCCATTTGAAAGCTGGAAAGTCAGAAGAGGAAGGCAAATAATTTAAAAACTATTACAAAAGAAATATTGAAGACCAATTGCAAAGTTGCTAGGAATAAAATATTCTATAACATACCACCCCTTTAAATATATGGATGAATGGCTCTTTTTTTTGCAACTCTTAGAACCATGGCACACACACAGCAGTTTGTTTTTTGCTTAAGGCAGTTATCAAAATGCTGCAATATCCTAGGGTTGCTTTCCACTCCTAGCAACTGAAAAGCAGAGAAAATGCACTTGGAGCAATAGTAGTAGGTAACTCACATCAGTTCCTGTTTAACTGATTAGGAAGTGATCTGGGGCAGGTAGCAACGTTTAGGTCTCTGGCCCTAGAAGCGTTGATCAGTACGCAGTGTGAGCCACTGTCATTAGATGGCTAATAAGCAAGCATGACAGGACTGCTGCTCATCAAAGGGAGGATTTAGTCATAACAGTACCTGTACTACATGCACGTTTTCACTATGTAAATAAATCCATTTTCCACCACTGGTGTGTCTTTAAAGAGAAAATAAACCCTCCTGTTTAATTTTTTCTTCCCTTATGTAAAAATGTATTTGCCTAGAAACTCTTATTATTATTATGCTGACATCTGCAGAACGCCCCAGCCAAGGCAAGCAGTACAGAAACACCCTCTGATACATACTGGGAACTATGTTTATGGGCTGGAAGACTGAAAAGGAGGTTACCTACATAGACATTAATTCCCGTTTTTTGTTTAATGTAGTTTTTGTATTTTTTTGCAGCCGCTGCGGAGGTTTCCTCTTGATGCTGCTATCATTTTCTCAGACATCCTCGTGATACCACAGGTAAAAATGAAGGCAGGAAGCCACCAAACAGTTTTACATTTATTTGAAAAGAGCTTTATGTGTAAACAGTTTATGTCTATAAACTATGCATGTAATAACCCATGAATAAAAACACTGTAATCCTATTGGTTAGGATTACATTGAGATATATTCTTGCCCTAAGATACTTAAAAGTTTATGCACTTTAACTACCACAGATACAGATTTAAATATTCTGATGCTGATATTTAGTGTACATTTAGTAAATGTGTTAAACTCTGCAATTAACAGGACATAGCCATTGGTGCTAACCCTGGAGTGGAAAAAATACTTTTGAACTCCAGAGAGCCAGACAGCATAGGGATATCACAGTAGCTGGGTTTCGATCTACAGTATAGATGTTCCACTTGAGGAGGAGATTTGGGAGTAGTTCTATTAGCACCTTGACACTTGATTGTTTTCCCTTGCCAATTTAGGAGCCTTCCATATTTCCAGAGACCATTTATATCCCAAGAGAATACATAAATAAGTTGGGGGACAATTCAATTATTTTAAACTGTTAAAGTTTGATATATGAACTGATACATTTTCCAGCAGCAGCAAAAGCTTCAGCAACTACTGAACATGTTTCCCAAGATGGCCTGGATTGGCAATCTGTAGATTCTGCCATATGCAGTCATTATTTATTGGTACTGTCACATAACATGCTTCGGGAGATGAAAGGGAACTAGGGATTGTAAATAAACAAACACTTGCTCCTTATTTTATTTATATGTAGTGAATGGGTTTGCTCTATTTCATAGAATCTGTTGTCAAGTCCTGTATGTATCCATTTTTATCACAGGCTCTGGGAATGGAGATCCGGATGGAACCTGGGAGGGGACCTGTATTCCCTGAACCTTTACAGACCCCACAGGACCTGCACAAGCTTAGAAGCTCAGTGGATGTATCAGAGGAGCTGGGATATGTATTTCATGCCATCACACTTACACGGCATAAAATAGAAGGAAAGGTGCCCCTGATTGGATTTACTGGTGCACCAGTAAGTGTTGCTAACATGGGCAATGCCAAGACAATACACAATTCATAAAGGGAATTTAAACCCCAAAAAATATATAGCTGTGGTGGTTCTCTGAGCAGTTTTTGCAATTTTGTTTTAGACTTGGTAATAGCGACTTGGTTTGCAGCTTATTTTGCAGGTTGAGAGTGTCGCTGACCCTACCACAACATAAAATATGCACAAGTGCAGTACTATTGGCAGCCTATATTCATAAATCAGCCACAGGCTCAGAGTGGGCACTATTCATGGTCTTATAAAGAACCCTAAATAAGAGTGCTAAGCCTGAGAACTTATGTTCTTGCCACAACTGAGCACTTTTGTGGGAAGGACAATCATCGCGGAGCTGTAGTTCTAAATGGCTGAATGGCTTTTAAATGTAAGTTCATGTCATTAGTTTATATCTCATGCTTTCTACTTATAGTGGACTTTGATGACCTACATGATAGAGGGAGGAGGATCTAACACTATGTCCAAAGCAAAGCGCTGGCTGTACCAACACCCCTCTGCTAGCCACCAGCTTCTGAAGCAACTCACTGATGTCATTGTGGAATATTTGGTGGGCCAGGTAGCAGCGGGTGCTCAGGTATGGTAAACTGGTAATGTGAAAAACTGCTTTTAGATTTTTAACAACTTTAAAATAAAATATACATGTTAAAAAAGTTTATGTACTGTTGGATAATGTCATTTTGTTTTTAGAGGTAAATGTATGAATTTATAAAAGGTTATAACCTGTACTTGGTGTGCATATATGAGGGTTTTCCCTGGTCATCACATGACTTGGGCCAAATGTAATGCGCAGCTGTAGCCACTATTATTGCAGGAACAATTGAACCCCATCACTTTTTCCCTTAATACCCTCTTTTTCTGCCATATTGTTGTTGCGTAAACCCACTTAGCATACTGCACACTGAAAACTATGTTGCCTTGGTTAATATATTCCCCCTAAACTCAGATACTTGCTGATATGATATTTACTGTTATTAATGGGTTAATTTCATTGCACAAAAAGTGTTTCCAACACCTATTTAAAAGCTGCATGAATAACAATTTATAAAAACGTGCTACAAACATGGTATAGCAATTTTATCTGGGCTAAAAGTTTCGCCTAATAAGGTTTTTTTTTGTTTGTGTTGTAGGCCTTGCAAGTGTTTGAGTCCCATGCTGGCTGCCTTGGACCCCAGCAGTTCTCTGATTTTTCTCTCCCATATCTTAGAGATATTTCCCGCAGAGTAAAACATAAACTGAAAGCTGAGGGATTGGATCAGGTGCCCATGGTGAGTAGGCAGAGAGGGTTGGATGTGTATTTCATGGATCTAATACCCTTTTCTGTATTTATTATTAAAGGTAATATATCTCTTTGTGCATGGATTGGCCCTAAGCTGGCAATACACTATAAAATCCACTTGTTTGTTGAGGTCACTAAACGAGTGGTTCTTTTTTCTTTGCTGATATGGTGGGCAATATTGGAGTTATCCGATCGAATTATCGGCAATAGGACCTGTCGGAGCGAGGACCACATCAATGAGCCGATGCAATCCCCAAGCTGATGGGAAAATCAAACCTGCCCAATCAACACCTGGCTAATTTTTGTCCAATATAGGTTGGTTAGGCCCATCGGGGATCCCCACATATTGGCAGATAAGATGCTGAATTGGTCTGAAGGACCCAGATCAGCAGCTTAAATTTGCCCGTGTATGGCCACCTTTATCCTTTTCTCCTATAACGCTATATGCTTTATAGCTCTAAATTCTGAGATCAGCAATGATGTGTGGGTCACAAGCATCATTGCTGAAGGATAAAGAAGCAAAGCAGGTGCAGGCATGCGCAGGGCTTGGTCTTCTGTGGATGCCTGTGCCCAGACAACAGGTTTAATGAATAGATGAAGATTTAGTTACACCATCCATCTATAAAAAAAGGATTGAGAAACCATGTAAATTAATTGCAGATGCTGGGGACAAAATCCAGCAACACAGTTAGTTATTTTACTGTGCCCTTGCTGGTGAGGTCTTCTTACATAATACCTTTCCTTGTCCTTTGCAATGCAATTTCCTACGTTTACTATTACACAATGCTTGATTACTTCTTACTATATGTCTTGTAGATTGTCTTTGCTAAAGATGCCCACTATGCACTGGAGGATCTGTCCCAGTCTGGCTATGAGGTGGTAGGATTGGACTGGACCATAAGACCACAGGAAGCTCGGTAAGAGCATACTGATAGTTACAGGGAAAACATGCCAATAAATATTACTGTTGCTTTCTACTTTTTTCATGCTGTTCTAATGTATAAGAGAATTTTACTTGGAGAAATGTATGAACAAAGTGGTATTATGCATTTAATTACCTTGGGTCCCTTATAACAAAGGATAGCTTAGATCTCCCCTTATTCAACTGAAATCCCAAATTCACAGAAAGTGAAACAGTATTTGGTGAAGCATCCTTACCTCATAACAAGGTAAAAGATATGTGAAAACCTTTCCAAAACAGTCATCCTGCTAGAAGTCTTGGGCTATTCAGAACAACAGAAAGAGCTTTATATTTATACATAATTTAGCTGTCCATAGTTGCCATAATGTGCAAACTGTCTGAATTTAATATCTCATGGAGTCTTAGATAGAGAAGAGTTTGTAGTCTGTGTGCAAAGGTTTTGTACAGTTGTGTAGTGAAAGTGTGGGTGATTGATGTTTGACAGTAAAGCAAGCTAATCACTAATTTTAATTATAATGTAGTTCCTTTATTGTGCCTTATTTACACATTTACTTTATCCAGGGAACGCACGGGCAAACGAGTGACTCTTCAGGGCAATATGGATCCCTGTGCTTTGTATGCCAGCAAGGTAAGCCTTGTAATTAACCCAGGCTGACTTTTGAATGGAAAAAGCTTATGTGATGTACATCACTTTTTATATGATGATGATGTGCCAGTTCCATAGAACAGCAATTTTGTCTGCCCAAATACCTGCATTATCCTGGCCCGGACATGTAATCAGGCATTGATGAGTGCTAATTGGTTTGGGGTGGGATATTCCCACTTTACCATTTGGATAACAGGGTAAAGGGGATTTCTGTCAATCTGCCCTTTAAGGGGCTTGCTCCAAAATTTTCTTAGAAAGTGGAAAACGTCTGGTTAGTACGTGCTATGGCATCCTGCAGAGCAAAGTAATGATTTCTGCTATTCCTCTGCTCAGCAAAACAAACTGTCTTTCATACCCTTTGTCCTTCAAAAGTAACCTCCATACAAGCCTCTTCACTGCCCAAGCGCCTCACAGGTAGTTATTTTGTGAGCAGTAGTGGCTGAACATTGCTCCATGGGGCTAATTCACAAAAGTAAGGTAAACTGGAATTGGAGTAAAAAGAATGTCAGATTTACGAAAGCCTTCATCTATTTTCTTTCAAGTTAAATTCTTTCTAGAATGCCACTTTAGTGAATATGTAGTACCTCCATACAAATCTGAATAATAATTTAAGTGTTTTGACATTATTAATGCCAGAGAGTTGCCACCAACCAGAAAGGGAACTTTCCTACTTTAAGGTATCAGACAAATATGAGATTTGTACCAAAGGAAATGCAGTTGATTTAGATCAGAGAGCTAATAGGCATGTTATAGCCCCCTATCTTCCACAAAACACATAGATGAATCACTTTTCTGCCTTTATAAAATATAAGTTTGGTAAAAGACATGCTCACCCTGTGGCATTGAATTTGTATCAGCCTCTGTAGCAGCACGGAGCACACAGAACTGGTTGTCCCCAATTTTAACTTGCATCCCTGTATGTGCTTTTTCAGGAGGATATTGAAAAAACTGTGAAAAAGATGATAGAAGGCTTTGGCCAGCGTGGGTACATTGCAAATCTGGGCCATGGTTTGTACCCAGATATGGATCCAGATCACGTGGGGGCATTTATATCAGCAGTGCACAAATATTCACAGCAAAAGGAGAATTAATTGGAACAAGTCTAGTAAACATTCTGGACTGATGTAAGAGCCAGCAGTTGAGGTGTCCATGGGTTTGCCCTCTAATCCTTTTTTTTGTCCTATATGTTTTTTGGACTGACCACTAAAGCCAATGATGTAATTGAAATACTTTGGACATTTGGGGGGTGTGGTGGACTCCATGAATATATTTTTCACAACAAATACAGCTAAGCCAGGGGATGGCCAGTATATATCAAGTGTTGCTCTTGTGATATATCAAGTCAGTGGAACTTCGGATAAATAAACAGAATAAAGTATGGTATGAATTGTACTTTCTGCACAAAAATAGAATTAACATGGTGTAATGTTATGATTGGGTAAAACTGATCATTATCGGTTACTTAGTGTATTGATGTGAAGGCTTTAGACTTACCACCTCAACCCTTTTCCTTTTTGCCTAGTGTGAAGTCACTGGTCACTTTTCAAAACAAGATGTTCTGTTGCACAACTTTTTTCATTTTTTACCAGACATTGGAGTCTATGGTGTATAATCCCTAGCAAAACCTAGGCAGAACATGTCAGAAGAAATCTTAGCTCAGACTAGACATGAGTAGTCAACTGAAATTTCTCATGTCTTTCCAGACAGAGCAACATCAGAAGAGTACTCTCTCTCTTCTGACAAGTTCTGCTGACTGAATCACTGTGGGAAAACGGACCAGCAAGTGACGCTGTTACATAGGGTTGAAAAAAGACCAGTGTCCATCAAGTTCAACCCATCCAAGTAAACCCAGCACACCTAACCCACACCTACCAATCTATTCACTCACATACATAAACTATAAATACAACCACTAGTACTAACTGTAGATATTAGTATCACAATAGCCTTGGATATTCTGATTGTTCAAGAACTCATCAAGGCCCCTCTTAAAGGCATTAACAGAATCTGCCATTACAACATCACTAGGAAGGGCATTCCCCAACCTCACTGCCCTCACCGTGAAAAACCACCTACGCTGCTTCAAATGGAAGCTCCGTTCCTCTAATCTAAAGGGGTGGCCTCTGGTGCGTTGATTGTTTTTATGGGAAAAAAGAACATCCCCCATCTGCCTATAATCCCCTCTAATGTACTTGTACAGAGTAATCATGTCCCCTCGCAAGCGCCTCTTTTCCAGAGAAAACAACCTCAACCTCAACAGTCTAACCTCATAGTTTAAATCTTCCATCCCCTTTACCAGTTTAGTTGCACGTCTCTGCACTCTCTCCAGCTCATTAATATCCTTCTTAAGGACTGGAGCCCAAAACTGCACTGCATACTCAAGGTGAGGCCTTACCAGGGACCTATAAAGGGGCAAAATTATGTTCTCATCCCTTGAGTCAATGCCCTTTTTTATACAAGACAGCACTTTATTTGCTTTAGTAGCCACAGAATGACACTGCCTGAAATTAGACAACATGTTATCTACATAAACCCCCAGATCCTTCTCCATTAAGGATACCCCCAACACACTCCCATTCAGTAGATAGTTTGCGTTTATATTATTTCTACCAAAATGCATAACTTTGCACTTATCAACATTGAACCTCATTTTCCAGTTTGCTGCCCAGTTTTCCAATTTTGTCAAATCGCTCTGCAAAGCGGCAGCATCCTGCATGGAACTTATAGTTTTGCACAATTTTGTGTCATCAGCAAAAATAGAAACAGTACTCTCTATGCCCACCTCCAGGTCATTAATAAACAAGTTAAAAAGCAAAGGACCAAGGACTGACCCCTGCGGTACTCCACTAACCACACTGGTCCAATTAGAAAATGTTCCATTTACCACCACTCTTTGTAATCTATCCTTCAGCCAGTTCTCTATCCAATTACAAATATGTTCTAGGTCAATATTCCTTAATTTGATCATTAACCTTCTGTGAGGTACTGTATCAAACGCTTTAGCAAAGTCAAAGTAGATGACATCAACTGCCATTCCAGCATCGAGGTTCCTGCTCACCTCCTCATAAAAGGCGACTAAATTAATCTGGCAAGATCTGTTACGCATAAAACTATGCTGGCACAAACTAATAGTATTGTGAACTGCAATGTATTCAAGTACCCTATCCCTTATTACCCCTTCCAAAATTTTTCCTACTACTGATGTCAGACTAACAGGCCTATAGTTTTCAGGCTGAGAACGGGATCCCTTTTTAAATAACGGCACCACATTAGCAATCCGCCAGTCTTTCTGTACCATGCCAGACCTCAATGAATCCTGAAAAATTAAGTGAAGAGGTTTGGCAATCACAGCGCTCAGCTCATTTAATACCCTGGGATGAATCCCATCCGGCCCTGGACCTTTGTTTACCTTTACATGTTCAAGTCTCTTTTGAATTTCCTCCCGAGTGACCCATGCGTCAGTAGCTAAATTACTAGAACTGGGCATATTTAAAGGGAAGCCTTCATTAGCTGGCTCCTCAGATGTATAGACAGATGAAAAATAAGAGTTCAAAATTTCAGCTTTTTCCCCGTTCTCATCAACCAACTTACCCCCCCCATGATAATAAGGTTCCCACCCCTTCTTGCTTCATTTTTTTTACTATTCACATAATTAAAAAATAATTTTGGATTCTTTTTACTCCTAGCTGCAATATCCCTTTCCATTTCTATTTTAGCTTGCCTGATAGCTTTTTGCATGCTTTATTTGCTTCCTTGTACCTGATGAAAGTTTCTGCTGTCCCAGCTAACTTGAATGCCCTAAAAGCACATCTTTTCTTACCAACCTCGACACTAACACTTTTATTCAGCCATAAAGGTTTTGCTTTGCGATGCCTCTCCTTGCTTACAAGGGGGATATACTGTTGTGTATACCTGCAAAGCAATGTTTTAAAGATGTTCCATTTTCCTTCTGTGTCTAACCCCATGAAAAGCCTTTCCCAGTTGACACATTGCAGAGATGCCCTTATACTGGCAAAGTCTGCACGTCTAAAATTGAGTGTTTTAGTTACTCCCTTATAGAGCTGTCTCTGCAGCATTATCTCAAAGGAGACCATGTTGTGATCACTGTTCCCCAAATGCTCACCCACACAAATGTTAGAGATGAGTTCATTATTATTAGATATCACCAGGTCCAAAATAGAGTCATTCCTAGTAGGTTCTTGAAATAAAAAGTTGTCATTTAGCATATTTACAAACCTACTAGCTTTTTCTGACTTAGCCACCCCATTACTCCAGTCAATGTCCAGATAATTAAAGTCCCCCATAACAACAACTTGACCCAGTTTTGAAGCCTCCTCCATTTGCAACAATAGCTGGGTCTCATCCCCCTCATCTATACGGGGTGGTTTATAGCATACACTAATGACCATTTTCTTTGTGACCTTCAGCCTGTTGGAACAACATTCATTATATTAGCAGTACATATTTTTGCTGATATTAAAAAAATAAACAAACGTTGGGCTTAGCTAAGCACCTGAGAAATTACACATATTGCTTTAACGGTTTACATCTACTTTGCATTTCAGAATGTATGGTAGCTTAGAACTACCTGAAAGGAGGTTACCATGTTCTCCTAGGGTCTGTGTTGGTTTCCAGTGATAACTCTGGTTTCCTCCCACACTTCAAATACATTGAAGCACATTAATTGTTCGGATGGAACTGACCCATGTGTGTTAAATGAATGTGATAGGGCACTTACACTGTAAGCTTCACCGGAGTGGGAACTAATGTGAATGATAACGGAAAATTAAAAATACTCAAGCCAATATCCAATTCATGGCCCTCCAGTCCTGTGAATATTCAGATTATTTCAGTTATGTCTGTTATGTATTAGCATCTAAAGGTAATAGAAGCTGATGCCCAGTACATTGTACACTAAGGTGCAGCTCACTAAGTACTGGGAATGGAGATCACACGATGGGTAAAACTGTGACGTGAATGTCTATATATGTGTCTATCACAGTATGTACAGTGAGGGGGCACAAGGAGCCACTCCCCTTCATGATGTCCCAGTGATGCAACACCACCATGCAGTCGCACACAGATTTCGGAGTTATTGTGATTCACAATTTATTCATAAAAAAAGCACTGAAATTTTCAACACAATTCATATAAAATGGTGTCCGCAATACATAAATAGGGTTCATTTTTCTTATTAATATTAACAAACATTAAGAGGCTGCACAAAAAAAAAAAAAAAAAGTACAAATTAAAACCAGTAAAAATAAAATAACAAATACAGGATACATCTGTGGCAAGGAATACTGAGGAAAAGTGTGTGGTTTTTATCTTTATATGTGAAAAAGAAGTACAAACAGAAATACAAACCATTAGAAAAGGAAAATGGTCAGTGGCGGCAGCGGTTCCTGGCTTTAATCAGGTGCCAGGTTTTGACCGCTCATTAACACAAAAAAAAACACAAAAAGAAAAAGGAAACGCAGGGGACAAGGACAGGTAACTGCACTGAGTGCACAATGAAGGGGAAAAGAAAGTGAGGGAAAAATAAATAGGAGGAGGTGCAGAGAAGCAAATGACAGAGCATTCACAGGATATTGTTCACTTTGGGCTAAAGTTGCCTTGGCTCCCGCTACACCGTGCTTATTGCTAAACCTCACAGTCCATCTTAACCCATTCACAGCTAATGCTGAAACAAAACAAAAACTAACTAGTGGCAAGGGAATTATGTACTGAACAATGTCTATGTGCAAGGTCAGAAAAAATGTATCCCTAGTTGGCTTCATCCCCAAAAGGCTTGTACTTGGAAAGTAATTGAACATCCGTTTGGTTTCAAGAGAGACACAGATAACCAGCTCCTAATTCTGGGGGTGCCATTCTTTAGTTTGTGGAATACCACCACAAGCTTTTATTGCGATAACCTCTAAAGATCTGAAGGAGCAAGAGTTGCAAAGCACTTCAGGTCATAAGGGCCCATGATCTGACATTGGGGGGAATTAGCAAGCTCAGTTTCTTGGCACAGTCCTCCCTTCATGTTTGGGCTTATGCCCAGGGATAGCCAACAGTTAATGAGCTTATTGCCTGAGCTATCCTCATTGCACAGTATCTGTCCAACTCTCTCCTACCACCTGAGAAAGCTCACTTTTAGCAAAGCATTTAAAGCACCACCTAGGCAGAAGCATTTTAGTTACCTTTGCCCTGTGGAAAAGACAGAACCATTATAAATAATTAGAACATTACATTTCATAATTGACATATATTATTGTATTTACAGGTAGATAAATGCTTTGTTGTCACAATTTTCTTGTGTTCAGTGTTCCCTGAGTTTGGATTGCAGTCTGTTCAGTGAGGATGCGGGAAACACTTCCCATCGTGACCAGATGGGGGCAGGATAATAAGGAAGGTGATCTGGAAATGCAACTATAACGAGAATAGAGCCACAAATATATTGAAACCGATAGCAGTTTGAGTTGGTGATAAGGCATTTAACAACCTTCAGCCATAGCGCTATCTGAATGTACAGCAACTTGCAGTTCCACTGGCTATGATCCAGAGAGAGAGGCCTTGTTCAAATAAAAATAGGGAAATGCTGAACAAGAGAAAGAGAATACATCCCATAGATACTCTAAAGCATGGTTAACTAGTTCTGGGGGACTGCAGTGACTATCTGTGCATAGGTCCTTTTGAATCCATGGTTGTATGCACATGAGATTGCTACTCTGTTTGTGCACATGTACATTTGTCATTATTTTAATACAGCAAAATAATGACATAATAATTCAAGGTATAATTTCAGCCAGGCTTGTTTCGGTCTTAGCACTTTGCCAAAGGGGAAAAAACTAAGTGGAAAGTAATTGTGTAATGGATTGAACATTCTTTTGTTGATCGATCGAGGTCACGTGCATGATGCCTACTAAGGCAATCGGATAATCAGTGGGCATTTTGTCTGCTGATAGGGCTCTCATTTTGCAGCATTAAGGTTACCAAGTAATTTAACCAGTCAGCTTTAAAAGAAAAAAAGTTATTGGCAAACTTTAGAGTATAGATCTGGGTCAGAACAGATCAGAACAGCTGTTTGGTTAAATAAGCAAAGATAAAATAATCATAAACCAGTGATTGTGCTGGCATCCAATACAAAAGTGACCATTAACTAGAGGCTTTCCTGGCGCACTGGGCATGAGGCATAAGCCCACAGTTCAGTTTCTTGCAAAAACTACATAAATGTGACACACCAAGGCTGCCTCAGTTTGCACTCAAAATGCACAACGGGTATCACACCCATGTTTATCATTTGTGTTGGTGGTAAATTGAACCATTCAGGCAATGACTGATTACAAACAACTCAAATCTACGTTTGAACACACTCTAAAAAAATGTAAATGAATTTTCCTATTCTTAACTATTCTTGTCTTCTAGTACTGGAAAGTTAACTCATTGCTTGGGAATAATCTTTTGCCTAGTGTTGTGGTTGACATGTAGTAAATGACAGATCTGAAAGCAGCAAATAAGCCCACTGAGACTACTGGATTTCACATGATTTTGTCCAATAAGGAATGTGACAGTTAAATACATGTTTTTGCAAAGTAGCAGCAAAGTGACATTTCTATAATCTCACTCTTGATAGGAAAAAGTCTAGACTTCTTTCTGCAGCATTCATTCTGCCTCTCTCTCAAAACTAAGAAAAGACATTTATAATATAGAAGTTATGAACTCTGGGAGGGTTTCCCACAAGAAAAGGACTGAATAGCACACACTTGGATGAGAAATAAGATGAATGGCAATTCTACTTTTCTTATAAAAAAAACAAAACCCTGACTGGTAGTTATCTAGGCAGGATTCTTTAACATGGGTTTCCAGAGTTCATTATTTTCAGAGCAACCAACAATATGGTTTACTAGATTCATTTGAATTACATGGGTGTAACTGCAAAATAATAAAGCTGAATAAAGTATATTCTTGATCTGTTCACTAAATAAGGTAACTAATGTTCTTGCTAACCTATATTTGTGGGATTTGAAGGTCAATAGTTGGGAAAGCCACAGGTTTCACATCTGTAATCCACACAGTTGATAGCCATGTATGTCCCACAATATTTTGTGGGAACTCCTATATAACTTTGGAGTGAATGTATATTTTAGTGCTAAATATATAAATTAATGCTGGACCTTAATACTCTGCATGCATCACATCAAGCTCTCTCTACATCCTTTTGCCAGTAAATAACATTTTGCCAAAGAAGTTTGACAAACTACCAGCAATATCCTTCGACTACTTTAGGCTGGCAATATTACATAAGGTAATAGTCATTCAGGATGGTTGTGAAAGCTACTCCAAGCTCTGTGATGCACCTCTGCCCACCTACGCATATCAAGCCCAAACAGAGACACTTCTGTCAAGGTTGGTCCTATTATAAGATGTAAACAACCAACCCGGCAACAACTAATGACACATTTACCCTAAAATTTAGGGTAAGAGATCTAACTTTAAAGACCCCTTCATAGGTCCCTCAGAAAATAATACAGTTTCACCAGAATGAAATGGAACAGAACAGAGATTATGCAAGAACTGAAAATGACAAAATGTTTGAGAAGTCTCATGCAGTATGGGAGGCCTCTTCTGACAGTCATGGCTCAGACTATTAAATATCAAGAGCAAGTAATCCAGGAGATCAGAAAGAGGGAAGTTCACAGATGTTGTCTGGAAACATACAAACAATAGGAATAGACTGGAGAGTCAACCAAAGCGCTCTCTCACCAACATCATAAGTTTCTTTTTTCCTTTATAGATTTGCTTCAGATTGTCTATGAACTGGGCAAACTGTAGCAAGCCATCTTGCCCGAGTAGGAAGGTCTCACGCGCCTTGCTAAGGAACTCTATAAACTCCCCATAATGTCGAGGACTGATGTGTGTAAGGCGTGAATGGGTGGTGTTAATGTATGCGCCAACTGCTGCATCCAGCAACTGCCGCAGAGGTGGCTTGTCTGTTGACATTAACTTGCCAGAGTTCCGGCGGCCAGGAATTCCAGCCAGCCCTGGAGCAGTCAATGTACACCGGCGAAGAATATCCGAAAGCACCGTGGCACAATGTACACTTTTAACCACTAAAGGTACCAGTGCTGCCAGCTCATTTTTGCCAAGAGAGTGGCTGAGGGAACATGCCCACAAGACATCATTTATAGCTGGGTGTGTGTCCTGGTTGTATGCCAGGTTGAGATGACTCATGGCCAAGGAGCACAGTTTGAAAGCACGCAATGGGTAGCCACGATGCTCCATATAACGGGCAATTGTAAAGAGTTGAGAGTAAGTCATGCCTCCTGAAGCTGCATCCACCGCAATCTGATAGGCTGTCTCAAAGGCAGTGTGATCTTTCTCACATAGAGTTAAAGCAGAGAGAGCACAATTCTGTGGGTCTTTCATTGCACATTGCAGGGCCAAAGTTCGTGCACAGCTTGCCAGCTCCTCACGCTGCGAATAGTCTAGACTGAGTCGCAGTACTGTGCTGTGAGAGGTGGCTGCTGCTGCAACAATACTTGTTGCTTCTGTTGGGGTGAACAGTGTGTACCAGCTTTGCAGGATGCTGACAAGGGCACGTACACCTGAAAAAATTGAACAGAGTATAATTGGGTCACAAAGCTTCCTTCAATTATATACACAGACAAGTAAATACTATGCTAAATTCAAAGTGATATGTATGTACATACAATATAAGGGCTGCGACACACGGGCGACTTAATCTCCCTGCAATGCCATCCCACCAGCTAGCATGTAAATCGCCGGTGGGATGGCGATATGCAGCGCCACGATTTGCCGATGTCGCCAAAGTTGCCTTCAGAGGCAAATCGCAGCACCTTGTATGCCATCTCACCGCAACTTACATTCTAGCTGGTGGGATGGCATTGCGGAGAGATTTGTTGCGGCGCAACTAATATCCCCATGTGTCACGGCCCTAATTGTCAATCTTTGCAAGTCCATTGGGATTTTGAAAAAAACAAAACTTTAATAGTGTTCTTATGCAAATTTTTGTCATTGCCATACATCTGTAACTAGTTATAGGCTAGTAAATAATCTGATATTTGCATGGATATTGTCAACGTCCTACTAAAAAAGGGGAGACTTGGATATTTTCAAATTAAGCTTTAGAAAGATCTTACAGATCGGCATATCAAAATTGTTGGGTTTAAATCATTGATAAAACAATGGAGACAAAGAGAAACCTGGATTTTTAAACAGGGCTGTGGAGTCGGTAGATAAATTCTCCGACTCCTCAGTTTCTGATACTCCCGACTCAGACTCTGACTCCACGACTCCTCTGTTTTTAATATGCTAATGCAGTGCTGTCCAACTGGCGGCTCACTTTAAATGGTATCAGTACTGAGATTAACTGCATGGTTCTCACCTCAGATTCAGGCTGTAATCCCTCTGTATTATTTAAACATCTAATCCCTTGTACTGTTCACACCTTTTAATCTATGCATTGTTCACCCCCTGCATTGTTCACACCTCCTGCTCAGGCTGTAATCACCCACATTGTTCGTCTGTTCACACCTCAGACATTGTAAGTACTGCCTGGCCTATGCTGCCTGTGTATAGGCAGCATAGGGCAGGGAGGGTATGGCACAAACAGGCAGCATAGGGCAGGGAGGGTATTGAACACACAGGCAGCATAGGGCAGGAAGAGTATATGGCACACACAGGCAGCATATGGCAGGCAGAGTATGGCACACACAGGCAGGGCAGGCAGAGTATGGCACACACACACACAGGCAGGGCAGGCAGAGTATGGCACACACAGGCAGGGCAGGCAGAGTATGGCGCACACACAGCCAGCATATGGCAGGGAGAGTATGGCACACAAAGGCAGGGTAGGGCAGAGTATGGCACACAAAGGCAGGGTAGGGCAGGGAGAGTATGGCACACACAGGCAGGGTAGGGCAGAGTATGGCACACACAGGCAGCATATGGCAGGGAGAGTGTGGCACACACAGGCATGGTAGGGCAGAGTATGGCACACACAGGCAGGGTAGGGCAGAGTATGGCACACACAGGCAGCATATGGCAGGGAGAGTATGGCACACACAGGCAGGGTAGGGCAGAGTATGGCACACACAGGCAGCATATGGCAGGGAGAGTGTGGCACACACAGGCATGGTAGGGCAGAGTATGGCACACACAGGCAGCATATGGCAGGGAGAGTATGGCACACACAGGCAGGGTAGGGCAGGGTATGGCACACAGGCAGGGTAGGGCAGAGTATGGCACACACAGGCAGGGTAGGGCAGAGTATGGCACACACAGGCAGGGTAGGGCAGAGTATGGCACACACAGGCAGGGTAGGGCAGAGTATGGCACACACAGGCAGGGTAGGGCAGAGTATGGCACACACAGGCAGCATATGACAGGCAGAGTATGGCACACACAGGCAGGGTAGGGCAGAGTATGGCACACACAGGCAGCATATGGCAGGCAGAGTATGGCACACACAGGCAGGGTAGGGCAGAGTATGGCACACACAGGCAGGGTAGGGCAGAGTATGGCACACACAGGCAGCATATGACAGGCACAGTATGGCACACACAGGTAGCGTAGGGCAGGCAGAGTGCTGCCTGTGTGTGCCATATACTCTTTCTACCCTATGGTGCCTGTGGGAGGTGAACCACTTAAAACACGACTGATAGACTGTATAGATAGACAATTTTATCTATACTCCTACTTCTAATGATTTCCCTAGAATCCCATAGTCATGTTTAAAATTTAAGCTAACATTACAGCTGAATTACAGCAGTTTTTCAAATGTTTTAAAGCTTCAGTCTTAAACTATGGACTATCCATTCCCTTCACGTATACAGGTATTTCTAGTTATTTAGTTATCAGTGAGAGTTAGGCTGGGTTCCCAGTGGAACACGACGCAGTGGAGCTGCCGCACCGTAACTGTGCGTTACGTCCCATTTAGTGAAGCATACAGCCAATGAAAAGCTTCATGGTCACCCAGCGTGTTCGTTTATGCACTGCGTGCATTGGGCTTTATTCTTATAGCAGAGAAGTAATTAATTATGACTGTTTGTGAATTGGGACATTAAAACTTGCTTTATTTTTTTTTTTTTTTATTCCCATTTAAATTTAGTAGGAGTCGGAGTCGGTTCATTTTTTGCCGACTCCAGGTACCCAAAATTGCCTCCGACTCCTCGACTCCAACTCCACAGCCCTGTTTTTAAATTAGGAATCCTGCAGCCTATAGGGCTTAATATGGATTAAGACATGTCATATATGTGGATGCTATTATAATTGCTATGGTGAATCAAAGAGAAAGGTCCAACTACAAAAAAATCTTTTTAAGTACAGCAAACAACAAACCTTTTGCTCATTTAAATAGAACACCTTTTCAACAGAAGCCCTAGTTTAGGTTAATACTGGTATATTTTGCTTCTTTAAAATTCAAGCCTGCATCTTTCTACTTTAGATCACAACCTATTGACAAGAAAAAATTAAGTACTTAAATATTTAGTAAAGTTACAGCCACTACATATTTAAACAAAATCAGTACTGTTGTGACCACAAAATCTTTAGAGTCAATGTTTAACCTGAAAGTGAATTTACATACCGACTTCCGTGGCACAGGTCACAAGCCATCTCACCATCTCTCTCCGCCTCCAGTTTAGGGTACTGAGAGTCATTCTCATGACCTTAAGAGAACAAGATAGACATATAAGCATAAAGACTGATATAATAAGGCATACATAATAGGAAAGTAAGAATGATTTATAGACACAGGAATAAGGAAAATGCAAATAAAGTTAAAGGGCCTAGTCCTAAGAATGAGGAAAAAATTAACCTGTGATGAATTTTTAGCTAGGGAGAGGGGATTGCACAGAGTCAGATTTTCACACCCCTGGTTACCATTCCTTTATTTATAAGGTTATAGCTTGTAAATGTCTGGGTCATGAATGTCTACTTTTTATTATAAACCAACAAAACGTTAGCAAAATATTAAATAAAGACTCCTCTGACATGTCTCTGAACAGCCCCCTCTTAATATTTTTGGGGGAGTTCTAATCAGTAAGCTGTAAACAAGGCAGACCTATGACCCCACTCAGGAGTGTATCTAATAAGAAAGTAGACCATGCAGTTGCAGGGGTGTCTAGTAGTGTAGAGGGCCCAGTAAGGCCCTAATTTATTAGTTATTACAATTCTATATGGTAGAATAGATCAACTTACTGATGTTTGGGGGCCCTAAATTGAATGTGGTGGGGTCCCACCTCTACCTGCCTCTACTTGCCTGTCTTTATAGGCCCCCCTGTTCAACTTCCTAACCCTGCAGGTACGGAGACTGTGCCCTCTATAACTACACCACTGGGCAAATAATTTGAATGAACCTCTCACTTCAAAAATGTCACATACAAACACTAACGAGTCTGCAATATATAGACACATATATGCCACTTAAACAAAAAAATTATGTAAAATTGTACACTCCCGACAGTGCTATACCTGCAGTCCCAGCTCCAATGCTACATTTAGAAGTGTGGTGTCAGAGCTGGTGTCAGCTGGGGTAGCAATCTTAAATGCATCCTGAGCCAGCTTAAAGATAAGTGAGGAAGAGTGTATGTTTCTTTGTATGGCCTCAAGCACGGTGCGCAGGCGCAGCATATCACCTAGAAGACAGAAAAACAGGAAAATGGCAGGCCAGCTATCCAAAATGTAAGTTAAGCCCCCCAGCATGCCAAGGACAGTGCCAGTAATCTGTATTTTTCAATCTTTCATGCCTTCAATAATAATTAAAAAAAAAAATATGTATACCATGTATATACATGAGATATTTATATATTTATATTACACCTATAGGTCCGCACTCCCATATGAAGTTTACTTTCACAGTAAACAGGTGTTGCACATAGTTGAAGCTTGTATCCATACCCAATGATTATGCGCACTCCTGTCTCCTTTAATCAAATTTATTAATGATTAATTACATGGTTTAAAAACATCAACGTTTCGGTCCTGGTTCAGACCTTATTCAAGATGTCAAATCCCCAAATGTCTTTTTTATTTTATGTTACACATTCCCAATTTGTTCTGCATGAAGTGTTGCATTTAGGCAAGGGAAAATGGACAGAAGTGTTACTTTCGTCCATGCTTTAACCTATGGTGGAACTTGTCTATGGTGGAACATTTTAACAGTTAAGCATTGGCACCTATGGCCTGTAATAGAACATGCCTCTCTTACCTTTTGCAGCAGTAAGCATGGTAGAAGCTAGCTCACACTGCTGTGATTCTAAATGCCCAAGTGTGAACCAGCGAGGATAACGGCTTGGCACTACTGACACAATATGATGAGGATGGGATACATCCACGGAAGGGGCACTGCTTTCTAACACTGGAAGTCTAAAAAAAAGATAACACACAAAAATTAGTGTCTTTAGTGGGAACCTAATATTATTATAAAGTAAATATACATGAAAATGTTCTTAATTAATCATCTGTAACTGAATCTTCCCTCTCTCATTATTGAGATGCAAGTGACATACCAGTAATACACAGCACATACCTGTTGGTAGTATCTATAGTTTCCACCTTAGTCACCATAATGAAGTATGCATACCAAAAAAATAACCAACATGAAGATCTGATAGACAACCTGCTTTGTTTTCGTCAAATAGTCTATGTATGTTATCTAGGTTAACATAGCTTGTAAAAGAGAAAATATTTTACAAGCACTTAATGAAGCACCACATCTTACATCCATTTCATCCACTCCTCATACTGTATTTACACAAGCAGCGCACTTATTGATTTAACTATACCACGAAACAGACAAAAATGTTTCCATAAAACTTTTTTGAGCCGCTCTACACAAGGATTCAGAAATGTGCCACAGCAATAGGCAACTCACATCTTTGCTACAACTAGGGATGCACCAAATCCACAATTTTTTGGTTCTGCTGGACCCTGAATCTGTTGTAAAAGATTTGGCGAATACTAAACCGAATCCTATTTTGCATATGAAAATTATGAGGAAAGGTTAAATAGAAGCACACTGTGTGTTCTCAAAAAACTTTTTTACTTCCATGTTCACATGACCAGAAGTCATGTGATTTTAAAGATTCGGATTTGATTTGGCCAAATCCTGCTGAAAAAGGCAGAACCTTGGACGAATCCCAAACCAAATCCTGGATTCAGTGCATCCTTAGCTACAACAACCTATAAAAGAAACAAAAAAGTTATAAACCTATTACTGCACTATGTTTGTGCAAAAATGAATAAAGAGGGGAATGTTATTCATTGGAAATGTGCAAACAAAGTAAGAAACTTTTTTCACAGGGGACAGATAAATCCTGGAAACCAATTTGAAAAACAAAACATTTGGTTTATTATCCAATATCCTTCCCCCAATATGCCTTAAATGGCCAACACAATGCAATGAGGGGGTTAGGAAAAGTTGTAGCAAGGACCGCACAAACGAGCCAATGCAGCCCCTGATCCAATGAAAACTGGCCAGATATCAGTCCGGGAGGCCTGTCAGAGGGCCCCATTCGGTCTTAAGAACCGGAATCGGCAGCTGAAATATGCCCGTGTATGGCCACCTTTAATTTCACTATGGGGCTGATTTACTAATCCACGAATCCGAATCCCGAATGGGAAAAAATCGGATTGGAAACAAACATTTTGCAATTTTTCGTAAATTGTTGCGACTTTTTCGTAGCCATTACGACTTGCTCGTAAATTGTTGCAACTTTTTCGTAGCCATTACGACTTTCTCGTAAATTGTCGCGACTTTTTCATAGCTGTTACGACTTGCTCGTATATTGTCACGACTTTTTCGTATTGAGCACTCGTAAACAGCGGGCAAACCTTTGCGACTTTGCATGATTTTGGAAGCCTCCCATAGGACTCAATGGCACTCTGCAGCTCCAACCTGGCCCAAGGAAAGTCACGATACTGAAGCTTGAATGAATCCGAAACTTTCGTACTCTGCGCGACAGCTACGAAAAAAGCCGCGACAATTTACGAGCAAGTCGTAATGGCTACGAAAAAGCTGCGACAATTTACGGAAAAAATCGCAAAATACCGATTATTACGAAAAAAAAACACATTTGGACGCTTTTCAGACGTTCGTGGAACAAAGCTGTAGGTCAGGGTTTTCCTGACCTACAGCTTAAAAACTTGTAATCTGTATACACTGTTTAAAGAAATATATATATATTTTTTAATAACTACCATGAAGCACATACCTCATTGCTCTGAGCGACAATTTATAGGCCAGATCTGAATCATGTGGCAACAGTGCTGTGAATAAATATTTGGCAAAGGTATGCATAGGCACGCTCTCTCGATGTATGACTTCCCCAAGACCACTGAATGGGCCTCCTGAAATGCATTGGAAAAATATATAAGTTTCTGCAGCAACTTTAATGACCAACACAGCACATCATTTCACTATGACCAATCAATCCAATAAATATTATTTTAGACAATAGCTGCCGATATTTGCATAGAAGAAAACTTTTTGGTAATCTCGTGGGTTTTTTTTTTTAAAATTCGATACATAGCACATAGCTATTTGCATACAGAGCTATGTCCTGTATAATTACTCCTCCTGCGTGTTCCTTTAAACGTTTATTTGCTATTAAGCTGTATCTTACGATCAAAAAAATGCTTTCTATATCCCTCTTATCTAGAATCTACTGTTGCAGCTTAAGACATTTGTACAATGGATATTATGCAATAATCCTTCTTTTGCAAAATCAGCAGCAAAATATATAGAAGGGTTAGGATCTGCCAACAAAGCACTCAATTCATCTCTTACTGAGCTACATTTTAGAATTCACCTTCCAGCAGCAGGATACATTGCTTGCGGAGTGTCTGTACCAGTATGGCATCAAGTTCCAGTTCCTGAAGTCGGCCAGTGATTTGCTCCTCATTGCGACACACTTTATCCTGAGCATACAGACCTTCAGGCATCAGTCTTTGCTGGCCCATGCCCATGAGGGCTACTTCCAGTGCCAAGGATAAATATGATTCCCCACTTTCAACTGAGCCATTCTGTACACATATATGCTGATAGACAGGCCGCCGGGACTCACTGCTATCTGTACAGTAAAAGGTAACAACAGAATATCAGTCCACAAAACCAATACATTTTTTTTTAACTTGTTAATGGACCTTTTGTGAGACTACTAACTAGTATTGTAAAATACAATTCAAACATGATTTATATTTACTTTATCTATGTACTGTAGAATCCTTTTAATCACTTTTATAAAAGAGATACTGGGAGAAATATTTTAGTTTGCTTATTGCTAGTTTATTAGCTATAGTTTCTAGTGTTCTCATACTGGATATCTTGAGTTGATATGTAGCCGAAGACACTTTTTAAAACGAGAACAAAGTGGTTTTTCAGAGAGAAGAGGGGACCTAATTTCCAACTCAGCAGCATGCACTGTTGAAAGGAGTTTGCCAGGGCTATTTCTAGACCTGAAAGACCACTGGCGATTAGACATTATTTTTGACCACTGAAAAGGCTTTTGAAAAGATTATTTGATTAGTATGTCAAAACTGCCCCACCATTTCTTCCATTTCTTTCCCTTCAAGCACACTCTGCATGTTAGAAAAAAGCACAGTAACACTGAAAATGCAGGGAATGTCAAAATGTAGCAGAATCACAGCGGCAATTAAAACCAGATTTAATAAACCGAAACACACCCAGGAGATTTTCTTTTTGAAATTTGCCTTTTACACATTAATGGGCGCCAGTTCAATTAATTGCTATCAGTCCCAGCACCTTATTAGTCATAGGAAATGATCAGTGCATTTCATGACGCTATATGGGTTAAGTGGTCATGTGTGGATATGGCAGGAACAGCAAGAAGCACAGTTTATAATGGTACTGCTTCCACTTCAAGCAAAGCACCAATAATCTGACACAGAGCTTTTATAAAGGGCTAATGGCTGGCATTATATGCTATGTTGGTATAACAATGGAAATAGTTGTGGTCCAAAATATGAAGGTTTCTTACCTAAAACTTCCATTGCATTGTCTTCATCAGACAAGCATGCTTCGGTGAGAGTAGTAAATAAGCAGCCAATAGGATCAAGCGGGTGTCCAACCCATCCCTCCAAATTGGTTATTGTGGTTGAATTTCTCTGTATCAGTTCTATAAATATAAATGTGCATTGGTAAATGAAATTAGGAAGCATCTCTGAAAACAGTTTTAAAAATGTAATGCTCCTTCTTTATGAATATGGCTATGTTTAACACAGTTAAAGTATAAGTAAACTTTCCTTCAGCCAATAAACATCCTAAACTCAACTGTAAATTTTATGACATAATTAATCTAAACATATTACAGTTTTTGGATGAGTTGTAGACCCTACCTTTTTTCTGCTGCTTGTAAATTTCCAGTTGTCGCTGTTGTTGCAATCTCAGGGTGTTTATTATGGCAACTGCTAAGCGTAAAGCCTCTTTGGGGTAACCATGGGATCTCAGGGCATCCACTCGGGCACATGCTGTAGGAACATGTTCTATAAAAAAAGAAAGAAAGAAAGATAGTGTGAAAGTGCCAGAGGTACATAATGGATGATGGTATATCTATCCACTCTTGGTCAAATCTACTCATTGGCTTTTGTATAGACAAAAAATTAAGCCCTCAACAATCTAAACAACTCCGTATTATTTGGCCTTGATGCTAACTGGGCCAGGTAGAAAATATCATTGCCCAAAAGCTGCATTACAGATTGGAAATCACTGTAATTGCTTGTAATTCTTTTTTTCTTTGTAATTCATATAAAAATGTAATCTAAAAGCCAAGATTCAGGTGACATTGAACTATACAACTGCAATTCACAAATTCCTTTCCTGACAACTACCTTCCAAAAACTACCTGCCAACAATAAAAAGTACAAATTCTCTTTATTACTGCACATTTTTCTCTTCTGAAAGATAAAAGTTAAATCTGGTGGCGGAGCTATGGGGAGTATTTCTTCCCCTGGTGATTATTATTAACCCTGCTGTGCCAATACTATTTTTAGCCTTTCCTGCAGCTCTACCATTAGATTTACAGTGATTGTTCAGGACCTGTACCAGGTGCTTATACAATAATTTGGTAAACAAAGGGAAAGTCACTTGTATGCCTATTTAATTTCCACGGTAAAACATGAAAATAAATGTAAGGGCTATCACAGGGCATTTCTGTAATGTATATTTGTATTAATGTTGAGCTGAGAACTGCAATAATAATTTTAAGTAGGCTGAAATTGTCAGTTTGTGGCCACTAGTGGCAAAGTGGTGGTGTTATGTTTAGTTGCCTTGCAGCACTGCAGTCAGGGGTTTAAATAGAGCCTGGCCACTATCTGAAATGAGTTTGTATGTTTTCCCCAAATAAGTGTGGGTTTCCTTCCAAACTCAAAAAAAAAAAAAAAAAAAATACATGCTGGTTAACTGGTTTCTAAAAAAGCTGGATCAAGTTTGTAAATGGAAAGGGACCTTGAATTGTAAGATCCACTAGATGAGGGACTGTGAATTATGTATAATCTTTGAAAAGTACTGCGAGATAAAAAGTATGATGTTATAGGGTTTGTTCACTTCTGAATTAACTTGGTGTGGCATTGGCAATCATATGCTGAAACACTTTTTCAATTGGTTTTCATTTTTTTTATTTTGTTTGTTTTTTCAGTTATTTTACTTTTTCTTCAGCGGCTCTTCAGTTTGGTATTTTGGAACCTATCTGGTTGCAAGGGTCTTGTTTACCTTAGTAACCTGGCAGTGGTTAGAATGAGAGACTGGAATATGAACAGGAGAGGAAGTGAATATAAAGATGAGGTATAAATAGTTACAATAACAACAAAATTGAAGCCTCACAGTTTCTGGCTGCCTGGGTCAGTGAACCCAATTTCAAATAAATAAATAATCAAGACCAATTGCAAAAGTTGCTAAGAATAGGACTTTCTATAACATACTAAAAGTGATTATGTAGTGTATTTCTAAAGTGAAAAATAATGTTCATTACAACACTAAAATATGGTTCTATTGCAAAGTTGTCATACTGATGATGGCATGGAAGACAGGAGTTTTATGATAGTCATCAGCTAAAAAATATATATCTGTTCTGGAATAGTATATTTCATTATTAAAAGTATATTGCTTTCTTCCACCACATCTCACAATTTTACGTTCTTCATTTAACAAGAATTTTCACTGAATAAAAGATTTACACTTACCTAACCAGAGGGGTTGGCCCTGAGCATTGAAGAGTAGACTCTCTCCATCTCTTTGGAAGGAAGGTGACAAATAGAAGTCACTACTAATAATTCTCTGCAAGTGGCTGTCTTGCCAGTGTAAGTCACAACCTTCAATAGCCCGGGTAAATACTGTTCTTCTGGGTCTTACTAAAGAATCTAAAGAAAGAAAAGAAAAACATTTACTCTAACATTTCTGTTTGGACAATTCTTCCCCCACTCCAATAAAATTTTACATTTACTTGGATACCTTTCAGTGAAAATCAGTCACTTGGAATGCATCATATTTTTTCTATTTTTTGAAACCACTGTTAAATGTATTTTTGGAAGAGAAATAATTTCCTTCCAGAGAGAAAATCCATATTCTTGTCTCAGTAGGGAGGTAGATACAGTTTTAATCAACCTCCTGTCCTCTTTAGAAGAGCATGGCAAGTAGGGCAATCAGGACAAGTGCACCTAACAAAGCCTCAGACACTGATTTATACTGCTCATCAGATGAAGAGGAAGATGGCACGGGTCAAACAAAAGTCCTCTACAGGCTTATTGAGCAGAATTAATCTTTCCTGCTCTGATATTAGCAAAGCAATCATTCACACATGCCAAAAGATTATCCAAAACAAAGGCATATTCTTTGCGAAAACAATATTTTGGTAGATTTGGCATTAAAGATCTTTTCATTTTCTAATATTTTTTATTAAGTCAGCGAACTATACAGTTCCATGCACTTGCATTTGTGCCGATTAATATTTTGCTCAGTTGGATGAAAAAGAAATCTTGCACTGAATTTGTTTTTTTCAGTCATATCTTTATTTCAAAGTACTAAAAATTAAAAATCAGCTGTTTTAATGTGGCACTCTATTTTGCACATTTTAATATTTTGTCAAGTAACTTTTTTTTTTTGCAGCAATAAGAGTTTGAATTCTTGGGGGTAAGTATGTATCAGATTTGTGTCAACATTAAGGCAATCATGGACAGGCTGTTTTCAAACACACAATAAGAGAATTACTCTTTTTATGAACTTACCGTGACCATTATTTTGTGGTAAAGCATTAGTAATGTTAGGGAGGTCATTGCTATAGTTTCCATCCTCTAAGGGGCAGACATCCATGTCATGCCATTTTCGCAGTTGCCGAAGCCAGCAGGCTTTTTCCTCTGGTTTGCAGTGAGGATTCAGAACAATGCAAACCCAAAGGGCCCCTAGGTCAGAAAACAAGACGTATATAACATATCTATGTCATACAGCAATGTTTTGATCTTGTAGACAGCAAAATAAACTTACTGATTGGATAACAAGAAATGTCATTGTTTATATTTTTCAAGATAAAATACTCATGCTTTCTAAAAACCATCCCAAAGGTCAAGCAGAGTATGATTTTTTTACATTCCATCGCAAGCCTTCATTAAGGATTATGTTCTGGCTTTTGCCATTAAGCTGACTACAGCGCTGTTAATGAACAACCTGGGTTACAAGCAAATAATGTGATTTGTTACCTAGTTCATCCCAAAGCTGCCTGCACTTATCAGTCATGCCTGTACCCTGCTGTCTCCAGAGGGCTAACCGAGGGTCAGCCATGAACTGCTCGGTGATCAGTGTCAGCATTCGAGCACCATTGGAATCCCTCATGCGGAGCATTTCTCTAACCTGAGGGAGGGAGAAATAATAGGCACAATGTCAATCTTTACATTTTGCTTTATTGTAAATAAAGATTTAATAAAAAAAATAATAAAAAAAAAAAAAACACGTGTAACATATTTATACATGTATAGGATAGCTTGCCCAGAAAGCTCAAAATTACTAGGTCATCTTTTTGAGAGTCCATTTAAATCAAATAATTCAGGTTTTTTTAAAATGATTTGCTTTCTCTCTGTAATAAAACTGTATCTTGTACTTGACCCTAATTAATATATAGTTAATCCTTACTGGAGGCAATCCTACTGAATTTATTTAATATTTAAATGATTTTTTGATTTAAGGTATGGTTATCCAAAATTCAGAAAGACCACCTTTTCTGGAAGACACATTGTCCCATTGTCACAAGCATCCCAGATAATAAGCTTTTTTTGGATAGGGCATTATTTACCTCTTGTATTGGTTATTTTGTATGTTTTCTTGTATATTTCATGTATACACCTATTCACTGTAAATACTGTGGAATAAGGGCTGGTGCTTAATAAATACATGTTAATAAAAATAGATACTATACCTGTATAAAAAAAAAACCCCAAATCAGATAATGTACAGATTTTCAGAAGCCAATTTCTTTTGCACAACTGAGAATATGAAATATGTTTTTATATACAAAAGCAACCACATCTAGACTTAAAACGATTTGGTTTAGTGCAATAAGTGCATCTTACTAGTAACCATCTTCCAACGGAATGTAGGACAAGCAGTCCTAATACTGGTATAGTGATATCACATCGACAGTTAACAGTTTACATAATTAGTTCATATACACAGACAGCAGGGGACTGCTTACAAATGACATTTGGACTAGATAATCATTCAAAACCATAGTACCTTGGCAAACATGGAATTAAGCTGCTTCCCAGAACTGTAGTAGCCTCCCTGAGAGAGGAAGAGCTTCACCTGCTCTCTGACTTGCTCCTCATCCAAATGCCAACAGTTTTCATCATTAATGCTTGCACCAGCTGTTGGATCAGGGGCACCTAAAAAAGGCAAGAACTGAGATTATAATTCATTTACTAAGAGAATATACAGATAAATACATAGAACTTGTTTACTTAAAAAACTTTGCCCATCATTTATCTCCATTTCAAAGCCAATAAACAAATCATCTACTATAAAGAAAAAGCAAAAGACTGTGCAGATCCTTTTACATTTGTAAGCATGATTTGTCACCTAGTAGTTATTACACTTACAATCTTGTTCCCATCAGTCATTGTACAGCTAGGTGTATTTTCGCATTACTTTAAACCACCTACTGAAATTAATAATTTGAAATTCCTACAGTTTATCCCAAGTATCACAATAAATGGAGAACATGAGGGCAAAAATCTAATAGCATATGAGGAACCATTATGCAATCTATTTACTCACAGGGAATACAAAATATCAACACAAAAAGCAAGAGAAAATTACCATGCACTTGATTGATTTCAGAGTTCGAGGATAGGATTTCATCTGCTAACTTTTGCGCCGTTGGAAGAACTTCTGTGTGATGGGCTGTGATGAGATACTGCACAAACTTTTGCAGTTGGTCACGGTTCATCTGGAAGAGGGTTTCTGAGATGGGAAGACGCAATTTGACCTGATCCGGTTTGCGGATGCGATACAGAGAGAGTGCTACTACATGGGCACAGTAGAAAATGTCTCTGTTCCCACATCCACAAGTGACTGAGGTGATCTTACAGCGATCAAAACTAATGGCCACCTTGTAGATGGTTTCAGGATCAGACTGGGTTGCTGGCTCTGTCACCGTGCCACTTAAATGAAAACCTGGAGGAGAAAAAAAAATTAAAAAATCATGTTACAATCACTTATCCAAAGGCCCTGGAAAAATAACAGACATAAAATAACACTAAAACCAACTAAATACAGAATGGCAAGTACTTTAGTGTGCAACAGCAGAGTTCCTCACATAAAGACCATCACAGGACTAAAGGCAGCTGCCTGGCTGAAAAAAGTTTTCCCTCCAGAGCAAGTTGGCAGCTTATTTGCCCTTGTATGAGGTCTTCCTAACTGCCAGTTTGAGCGATATCCAGCTGAAAATTGATCAGATACCCATCAGGCAGGTTAGAATATCCCGTTGGACAAAAACGTATTGGGGCATGTTGCTGTACCTCTCGAGACAGAGGTCTACATAGGCCCATAGTATGATCCAGTCTTTGTCTTCGCTAATAACTGCTGTTATCCTATACACCGGTGTCAAGATATGTCTGGAACCAATGCAACCCAGCTCTTTTCAGGGCACAATACAATAAATTACAGCTTTCTGTAAACAGAAGACAATGGCTTAACAAAGGAACATATCAGTATTATAATATATAACAGTGGGTAGATTGGTTGAAAGCATCATCAGCTGTAATGCCACTTATGAAGATTTAGGTTTCAGGATGCAAACTGCTCTGCATGAATATGTTATAGGTCACAAGCTCATTCAAAAACCCTGGGAAGCACGCTGGGACATGGAAACCTACATTTGCAAAGCCCCACACACACTACTACTGTGAAAGAGTTGTCAAACTCAGATTGTAAGGTAAAGTAAAAGGGTACTGCACCTTTTAGTTATCTTGAAGTATATTACTGAATTTCCTATTCCTAGCAAGTCTTTTATCGATCTTCATTTTTATTTCTTTTAAATGGGGGTCAGTGCCCCTTGCAGTCAGTTTCTGTTCAGGCCCTCTCCTATCCTCCAGCCTCTCATACAACATAGCCTGGTTGCTAGTGGCCCAAGCAACCATATAGGTGCTGAAATTCTAAACGGGCAAACTGCTAAACTAAAAATTGAATCATTATAAAAAATTTAAAATAAAGATCAACTGCAATTTATCTTAAAATAGCCTAATAGCCAAATAGTCTGCATCATACTAAAAGTGAATTTAGAAGGTGTGGGCAACCCTTTAAACATATATAATTAAATGTGCATTTTCATCCCTGAAGTTTATAATTAGCCATCCATGCCTTGAAACATATTCCACCAATAACAATATGGTTAAATAAGCAAATGCATTTTTAGCTTGGGCTGTCACCAAATTCTGCAAGGCTTGAATGGTTGCAATGGATGCATATAAACAATAGCAATTTAAGGAATTGCACATTTAAATGCTTTCTTTACTTGAAGCACTAATCTTGTATACAGGCACAGTTCAGGCTGAGGTCACTGCTTAATTAACAGTGTTTAACAAGCATTAACTAACATATTAGTTTCTTAACCTTTTTGCTGCCAGAAGCACACTTGTGAATGGCAGGCACTGCATCTTGGTTGCATGGGGACTGCTTTCTTTATGTGTTCTCTGGATTTCTATATTGTTTGTTTATTCTCTTCAAGGGAGAATTAACCTTTTTCTTACAAATGGCCAGGACCACATACCACCAAAATAAGCTGCCGTCCCTTTCTGACTCTGAAAATCCTCTGCAGAGTCCTGCTGCTAAAGGAATAACAAAGGAGAGTGTGGGGGAAGAACATAGGGATTTGTCCACTTAGCAGCTTTTGAGTTATAAGAAAACCTTCTGTGACATATGGGAAACAGCGTGGCATGGTCAATAATTACAGCAACACTATTGGGGGAGTTAGAAATTCAATAATCAGCATTGCTCTGAAATGTATGCCTGGAAGCAGCATGCCATGCAGCATGATAATAGCTCATCCTGGTTAACTGTGCTCCAGGAAATTCTGTACCCCTGTACATAAAGGAGGCAAAGAAAATGTGATAATGATATACTGGAACTCCCTACCTGCCCTTCATGTGAGGAGTTTTCACCATGATTGCAGGTGTACACTTTATAAAATATGCACAGAATATTATATATTCTAACTTAAAAGCCTGGTATGCTACAAAGCGGAGTACTACTATACTGGCAGAATTTTGCATCCATGCCTTGGCCAGGCGCTCACAGATCCAAACTGTTCAGCATGTCCTGAAACTGGCTGGAGGTTCTGCCAAAGAGAAATCAATCAGTTCCTACCTGCTCAGTGCTGCTCAAGATAAAAAAAACAAATGAAATTCTATAGATCCCATTAGGATTAGATTACACCCAGTATACCTCTGTGTGCTTTATTTTGTGAGCAATTTACAACTAAGTGCCACAGGAAGCACTGCTTGGTAAGGAGCTAGAGCCGGCAATTTGTCAAGGGGAAATATCTAACCTTCATGCAGCTGCAGGAAGGTCACTGAAGGGTTTATGGTGACTCTTCTTTACCATGTTGAGCAGCTAAATATGATGCAGCAATTTAAAGTAAATTAAGGCATTTCCATGTGTAATTAGTTAAGTCAGGCAGCTCAGCATTAAATCCTAAGGATGCTTGGCGTTTGTTTGTGCCAGAGGTGGCCTTTAAGCTACCCTGAGCAGCTGAATAAGCTAGAGGGACGCTTCTCCTAACCATCTGCTCCTAACCCAGGACTCTGCCTGCAAAAACCATGAGCTTGCCTTCAATCCTGTTAGCTAAAATAAGACAATTCATAAGGGCCCCTTGCCCAACCTTTAATCATATGCCGTAAGGGCCCTTCACATCCCATCTGTTCTGTCATAGACAGTTTTAAGCAGTAACCTATCCAATGTTCATATATGCAGATGTAATTTGCTTCCCAGCCCCCATTTCACATGGCCTTTAATGAAAAATGCACTATTGTTTGCTTTAATCCGTTAGCATAGCAAAGATGTTAAATAAAATTGGAAGTAAAGCCCCAATTTCAAAGCCATAACTTTAATCTGTAACTAAGCTCATGTGGCAAAGCCACAAATACACTACATGGTGCAACCCCACATGGTATCCAACTGATCCGCCCATGTTTTTTTTATAATTATTTTCCTGGTTTGGTCCGACAGAGGATCAGAACAGCAGGAAGTGGAGAAAAGCTGTGACTCCACTTCCTCATCCTACCCTGCCAAATATGGAGCTCTACAGCATAAATATTTCATGGATATTTGTCGGGATGGCCAGACCTTCACCAATGTATTCAAAATTATGCAATGATTTTTATCATTATGTGTATTGCCAGCATCACATGAACTTACAATATGCTAATTGTTTGATTTCACATTCATATGATGACTAGACAGCATTAACACACCAGCTACACAATACATACTAACTAACATATTTAAATACACATAAGACCTTGATTATTTATTAATACAAAGGATTTTAAAGCATGTCCCAATATCTTAAGCCTGTATGATGTATGTTTTTCTGGCCTACTTTAGGTGAAGACACAGAGCTACTAGTAGCAGTTACTTGTCGTGGCTACTTAAATAGGCAATGCTGATCATTTACTGATAACTGTCTCTACGTGCCTCGAGGAAACTTCGGGAAAATGAAGCAACGCGTATGCCATCCCACCGGCGATTTACATTCTTGCCAGTGAGATGGCATTGCGAGGAGATTAGTCGCCCACGGAAACGAAGACATGTTGCGGGGCAACTAATGGTGAAGACACAACAGAGCTACAAGTAGCAGCTACTTGTCGTGGCTACAAAAATAGACAATGCTGATCATTTACTGATAATTGTCTCAACGTGTGTTTTAGCAGAGGCAACTCTCAGTATTGTCTATGGCAGGTATTTTCTGGTGTTTAGTAACCTTGACATACAGCTGCTACTAGCAGCTCAGTGTGTCTTCACCCTTAGGGTTTGGCAGTTCTTAGGTGCCCCAGAAACAGCTGTACAGAAAAATAAAAAGCCAAGCTAGCATTTTTATCATCATTGCTATTAATAATACTTATTTATAAAACACCAACATATTCCGCGACGTTGTACAATAAATGGGTATACATTAAACAAACAACACAACCAATACAAGGTAAAAAGGGCCCTGCCCAAAAGAGCTTACCAAAATGCATTGCAGCTGCACTGTCTATATACTGCCAGTTGTCCCTGCATTCAGTGGGCTTCCCATACAGCTGAATTTATCACACTGAAAATTATGTCTATAGGTTCATTTCACAATAAACCATGTTATGCTTTTGATCTGCCTCAGTTAGAGTAAAACAGTGATGCTTTTTACATAACACTGTAAAAATAGGCAAAAATAAAAGACTTAAAAAATGCTTAAAGGGGAACTATCACAAAAATTAAAGGTAAAGGGAGCACTTTTGCCTAGAAGATATTATTTAAATAATCTGTTTATTTATACTTATTTATAGTATTTATTATGACACTTGTCCTCCCTGTGTATAATTGTGTATATTGTAAGATTGTACAGTGCTGCGTGTCCGTGCAGCACTTTATAAATAAATTTCAGTTAGATGAAGCTTATATTAAATTTTCATTTTTGCAATAGTTCCCATTTATTGCTTTGCTGAATTGATATCTGTGCATACTGTAGACATTGTATTTTACATGTATACTTTATATAAAGTAATGGTTAATGACAGTATCCTTTGTAGAATTGTTGGTGGCATGGCAACTGGACATTACAAAAAGCATCCTGGAAAGTAGGGCTTCCAGTTCCCTCAAAAGAGTATAGACTACTACGAAAAGCAATATTACAGCTTACAAAAAAAACAGCATTAATTCAAGAGCAGGAAGTACTGGGGGGAGGATTAGACTCCAAAGGTGCCCATACACGTTAAGATCCGCTCTTTTGGTGAGGTCGCCAAGCGAGCGGATCTTCTGCAGATATCCCCAACTATGGGGTGAATTTAGGCCAATTCGGTCATTTGGCCCTGGGGCCAAACAATCAAATTAGAATGCCGGTAATAGGCACAGTCAGTTCGGGGACTGCATTGGCTCCAACTAAATTTTTTAACCTGCCCGATCGATATCTGGCCGATTTCAGGCCACATGTCAGTTGAGCAGGCCCATCGTTTGTGCCCCTACACAGGCCAATAAGCTGCCGAATCGGTCTAGGAGCCAATATCGGCACCTACAATCGGCCTGTGTATGGCCACCTTGAGGGTGAAGACACATGGAGCTACTAGTAGGAGCTACTTGTTGCGGCTACTAAGGGCTCTGGCACACGGGGGAGATTAGTCGCCTGCGATTAACTCCCTGTTCGCGGGCGACTAATCTCCCCGAGTTACCTACCCCTGCCATCCCACCGGCGAACATGTAAGTCGCCGGCGGGATGGCAGACGCGGCGGCGCGATTTCGCGCAAATCGCCGAAAAAGACTCGCGAGGCTTTTTCGGCGATTTCCGCAAATCGCCCCGCCGCGTCTGCCATCCCGCCGGCGACTTACATGTTCGCCGGTGGGATGGCAGGGGTAGGCAACTCGGGGAGATTAGTCGCCCGCGAACAGGGAGTTAATCGCAGGCGACTAATCTCCCCCGTGTGCCAGAGCCCTAACATAGACAATGCTGATCATTTACTGATAACCGTCTCTACATGTGCTTTAGCAGAGGCAATCCTCATTATTGTCAGTATTGGCAGGGTATTTTCTGGCATTTAGTAGCCATTACAAGTAGCTCTGTGTGTCTTCACCCTAAGGTATTATGTAAAAAGGTGCAATATTTGCTACAGGTCTAATCACCTATAACGACTAATCCTGGTCACCTGTTTAAAAGCAAACATCCTGTTGGATGCTATAGATGCTAAAACCTGGGCAAACTTAGTGCCTCTCTGACTCAAACTACAGTAAGCAGAGCAATACATAGATCAGAACTACACCATATATAAAAACATTTCATGACTGCTGTAGCTCCTATTTGTCTGCTTCCTTGATATGGTGCAAGTAGAAGGTTGCTACAAATATGCCAGCTCCTCCTTTCAAAAAGAAATATAAAAAAATGAATAATTGTTCAAGTTCTGTATATATCTGTATATTAGCCATTTTATAGATGTTGCTCAGGGGTTAATCACCAAGCATGGCCTCCCATCCAACACTATTAGGTCCCAGTGCACTGGAGGGACAGAACAACATCCTCATGCCTAGTGCAGTCCTCTGACAACTGCAGAACTCCCTGGGCTCTGTCAGGAATATAACAAGGTTCTTCCAATAAGGAACAATGGGAAAAGTACAATTTTTTCTGATGTAACTTACTGTCAGATCAGTGATAGGGACACTGAATATATGAGGGGGAGGGGGATCTGCTGCCATGCTGCTCTGTTACCCCAGGGCTCTGTGCAGTGACCTGACAGTGCTGAATAATTAACCCATGAGTTCCCCAGATTGCAGCAGGGACTGGCAGTGAAAAAAAAAGGTTTAAAACCATTTTCTCAAAATGCCTTATTGTACAAAATGCAGTAGAGTGCACAAGTGCTAAGGGGCACATATTTATTTAATAAGCCTTAATACACCTTTACCCTGAACCCTTTAAAATTCTCTGCTTTGCTTTAATAAAGAGGATGCTTCTCTCTACATCCCCGGTGCTTAAAGGAATACTGTCATGGGAAACATGTTTTTTCAGAACGCATCAGTTAATTCTTCAAATCCTGCAGTTTTTCAATAGCACAAACAACACTTTTTTTTATATTTAATTTTAAATTTCACATGGGGCTAGCCATATTCTTCATTTCCCAGGATGCCACAGCCATGTGACTTGTGCTCTGATAAACTTCAGTCACACTTTCCTGCTGAGCTGCAAGTTGGAGCGATTTCACCCCCATCCCAGCAGCAGAACAATGGGAAGGGAGCAAGATAGCAGCTCCCAGTAGATATCAGAATAGCATTCAATAGTAGGAAATCCAAGTCTGGCTTGAACCTCCTCCAGTTACATGGCAGTAGGAGAAACAATAGGTTATATGAAAGCAGTTCGTATGTGTAGAGCTGTCTCTTTCTGAAAGCTCAGACTCAGGCACAATGCACTGAGATGGCTGCCTACATACCAATATTACAGCTAAAAAAAAAATACAGTGTAAACAGTGTAATTTAGGAATAGAACATGTACCATAAATATGACAAAATCCCTTCAAATAAATTTATTTTGGGAAAGAAAGATATATCCAGCAATTCTGGAACACCATCCACTTAGCACACAGGCTGTTTAGAGGCAATTTGTCTATTTTACTGCCATTATATATTTCAACTTCTTGCATCAGCCCAAGCCAAAGCAATCATGACACACAGCTCAGAGCAATATATACTGGTAGATCCATTGGGGCTGGATTCTTAAGTCCCAGGCTTATTCAACATTTGCTCAACAGAGCTAGTTAGGCAATTAGAATGGCCTCTTCTAACCTCCACCTTCAAAAATTGTTAATTAAACAGCAGAAGTGCAGTGCAGGTTGTTAGTTTCCAAATGTGATCCTTAGAGACCTCCATGTTGTTCATTAGAGAATTAAATCACTTTAACTGAAGTTATAGTTGAACCTAGAGGATGCAGGGTTTTCTACCCATTGTATTCTTGTGCATGGAAAAACCACCAGACCTGCAGAATTAAAGTGACATCAAAACAAACATTTTTCAAATTATGAAATTGCTTCAAAGTAAGAATGGTTCTGAAAGGTAAGTTATTAATTTATATTAAATATCACAGCAGTCAAGATCCCTTGTCTTGGGTCTGTACATTTTAACATATGTGCAATGCAACAGCATCAGTGTCAGAATGAGGCACCATACCAAGGTGCAGATTTGGATGTATTGCAGGGATAGAGCATCAATAATAAACAGTGTTTAGACACAGAGTTTCTTGTAAAACCTGAATGCCCTAACTAGATTGGAGAGTTTGTCAGGGCAATGGTTAGCTTTGTCATACATCTTTCAAGTACAAAATATAAAGTGTATGCACTGCAAAATATGCAGAATATATACCGATCATTCTTCAGTAATGGTTATTTTACTACAGAGCAGTAGCTTATGGCAACCAACATGAATTTTGCTCTGGTCACTGCAGATGAACTATTAGTTAATACGGATATCAACTTTGCTTCTAGGCTGGGACACCTGCCTGCTCCCAACCCCCTCTCAACTACCCCCTGTATATCTACCACCTCTGTCATGCAGTCAGCTCTCTGCCAGTTGTCCTAGAAGTATCAGAAAGAGAGCTGCACTGATTCCTCAAAGTGCTAACACAAGCTGCACATAGGTGCAACTAGTCAACCTAGGCCCAGGTCTACATATATACAGCACCAAGGCACTAGAAGGACAGGGCCTTACGGAGAGACTGAAGACTGGAAAATCCCCTTCGGCAAGAGCCTTCTTACACTGCCTTCTTTCCTTAAAACATAATATGTGCAATATACCTTCTGTAATGCCAGCTATAGAAACTGTGAAATATAGGTTAGAGTCATATGAAAGAGAGTACACAAAATGAATATGTTTGCGTGCTCTTCTCATTCATTCTTCACATGGATTTTAAATACAAAATAAACATGTTCCATTCAAACTGATAAACCAAATCGGATTCACTCACAAAATCCCTAAGCCAGTATTGGTTGGCCAATTTTTAGTAAACTAGGATTTAATGCCTGTTTTCCGTTCCCTGTATTGACATGGCAACAGCAGAATTCACCCAATGCTTGATTCTAAGCATAGTAACAGACAACAAAATCACCACTAATCACTCAAACTGGTTAGCAACTGAAGAAAAAAAAAAAAAAACTGGAAGCCAATATAAAAAAAAGAAGGGGGGTTACTAAATCAAGGTCACGGGAGCCAGATGGCACAATATATTAAAAGTTCCTTAAGATAAAAGTCTTCGCTTCAGATTGTGCCATAAAGACATTGACAGTGTCTATCCCATGGCAAGAAGAATGGATACAAATTAATTTGTCTGTTGCATAGTTAATACAGCCAAAGCTGCTAAACCGTTACATTGCATCACTAGCAACACTCCTCACAGTAGGCAATTGGAAAAAGATCCTTTGCATTAGCCACAGATTCTATCTAAAACCAACATCCCCATCTACAATTAAAGGACCCAAGCAAAGAAAAAAAAAAAAAAATGCCTGCAACATGTCATAAATGTTATACAGGAGATGTTCTATTTCCTTTCACTGTTTCGTTTTTATGGACTGGAAAGTGTTCGAGAAACTATTTTGCAGTATGATTTTCAAGCATGCTAACCAAACTCTCCACAGATGCAAACATACACCACTGTTTATGTGAATATCATTCATTTAACTGTAAAGTCAGTAGCAACCATTGATAACAATAGGAGCGAGCCTGAAACAAATCCTGGTGTTTTGACAGTGTAACTTTCTGAGGTGAAGCAAACCAACAAAATGTCACACATGCATTGCCCACAGGTGCCTTTTATCTGAGAATAAAAAACAAATCATGTTCTGATGCAATAAACTTGCCAGTACCATGAATGTGCTTTACAGCACCTGTGACTTAAAGGCATAAAAAGTACAAACAGTTTAGCAAAAGATAACATACCACACAGAACAAGCGCATCAGTACAATATCCTACAACCCCATTATACATGCTTCTGTGGCGGCAATAAAGATCAGATAGTGAAGTCTTACTGCAAACAAATACCAAATACAAAATATGAAAACAAAATTAAATCCACAGAGGGAAACAGCTTGTAGAAAACAAATAAAGAAACTTATATGCACACATAGGATCTATTATGCAGAATTCCCACAGAGTTGATTTTAAGCAAATAGTTTTTAATGATTTCCGGTTAATAATACAGTATGTTGTACTTGATGACAAAAAGCTAGCTTAAATCCATATTGGATTTAACACAATCCTACTATATATATTTACACACGCACATATACACACACACACAGGATGGCACTCCGCTACATATCATGCCTCAGGTGCACGGAAAAGGGTTCCAATACTGTAGAAATGACCAGCAATATAACATATATATATATATATTTTTTTTTTTTTTTTTTTTTATTATTATTTTATTTAAAGGGGTTGTTCTGCTTGAGTTAACTTTAAGCATTTAGAGAGGCAGCCCCTATGCACACTATCAGCTTACAGGAAGATTTATTTGGTAGTATATCTTGTTTTTATTTAACCAAAACTTGCCACCAAGTCAGGCATTCAAAAATAACTACCTGGTTTGGGGACACAGAGTAACATCCAAGGGGTTGGTGAACAACATGTTGCCCCTGAGCCACTGGTTGGGGATCACTGATGTAGAGAGTAAAATTCTGAGACAGTTTGCAATTGCTCTTCATTTTTTATTATTTTTAGTTTTTTAATTATTTCAATTTCTGTTCAGCAGCTTTCCAGTTTTGAGTTTCAGCAGCTGTCTGGTTGCTAGAGTCCAAATTACCTTAGCAACAAGGAAGTGGTTTGAATGCAAATGCTATATAAATAGAAGGACTGAATAGAAAAATAAGGTATGAAAAGTAACAATAACAATGAAATTATAGCTTGACAGAGCAATAGTTTTTGGCTGCTGGGGTCAGTGCCCCCCCATTGGAAAGCTGGAAAGAGTTAGAAGAAGGCAGCAAATAATTCAAAAACAATAAATAATGAGGACCAATTGAAAAGTTGCATACTAAAAGTAAACTTAAAGGGGGACTACCCCTTTAAAGCTATAGTGATCCAAATAATAGAAAACTACCCACTGGAACCATTTTCCATAATAGATCTCACACCTGTGTATGTGCAAACCATAGGCTATGACCAGCATGCAGCGTTAGGAAGCCAATATAAAGATAAAAAATTTGAAACACCTTTTGCAAACAAGTAATACCAGGAAAATTGCAACTTGATATGCCATGACCATGCTGTGAGCACATCCTGTGACTGCTTTCCATGATATACTAGGAAGGATTACTGGAAACTTACCAGCATGTATGAAGACTATCCAATAACAAAGAGCTATCCAATAAAGCACAGAAAGCACTTAACTGAAAAGTGGGCAAATTAAAAATGGATTTTAATTATTTATGCATGTGCAAAAGGAGGTTATTTAGAAGCTAAGAGAGCATTTACAAAAATGTTTATTATATTTTTATGGGGGTGGCATGCTTAAAAGTAAATATGGAGTGAAGAATGGGGGTGTAACAATACTTTCTTTGTAAATGGTTTCATAAGAAGTTAAATAGATAAAATAATAGATTGTACACATCTGTACACTATTTTAAAAATGGGGATACAAAAATACTTACACTACACAATTTTAATGAGACAAAAGTGCCTGCATGACCCCTCCCACACTAGTACTGACCTATTAATTTGCTAGAATCAGGAGTGAATGAGGCCTAAACTATAGATGATGGATTATCACTAGGGGTGCAATAATTAGCACCTGTCAAGCTATCTTGTTAAATCATTAGATACCACTGGACCATTTAGCAGACTTAGGGCTCTGGCACATGGGGGAGATTAGTCGCCCGCGATAAAACTCCCTGTTCGCGGGCGACTAATCTCCCCGAGTTGCCTACCCCTGCCATCCCACCGGCGAACATGTAAGTCGCCGGCGGGATGGCAGACGCGGCGGGGCGATTTCCGGAAATCGCCGAAAAAGACTCGCGAGTCTTTTTCGGCGATTTGCGCGAAATCGCGCCGCCGCGTCTGCCATCCCTGCCATCCCGCCGGCAACTCGGGGAGATTAGTCGCCCGCGAACAGGGAGTTAATCGCGGGCGACTAATCTCCCCCGTGTGCCAGAGCCCTTAAGGTCGGTATACACGGTAAGATCCGCTCGCTTGGCGAGATCGCCAAGCGAGCGGATCTTCCCCCGATATCCCCACCTACGGGTGGCGATATCGGGGATCTTGAAGTTGGGGCCAAACGACCGGATTATGTAGGCGGCAATGGGGCAGTCTGTTTGGGGACCGCATCAACGAGCCGATGTGGCCCCCGATCCGACTGAATCTTTTAACCTGGCCGATATCGGCAGCTTCTATCAGCCCGTGTATGGGGGCCTTTAGAGGATCTTCCTCACAGCTACTCCACAGCTACTTTATACTCAAAAGGCAAAATACTTTTCCTGGCACTTTGCTATTCAGTGCTTATTCCAGGGGAATACTTATCCAAAGCAGAATTCTATTATCTATGTAAGGCTGATGCCACACGTGGCATTTTTACGCTGCGTATTTTCTAATTCTCTCAGTGGCTGAAAAACGCCCGATATCATCATCCATAGAAATAACTTGGAGACTCAAAGCAAACCACACATTGCGAGAAAAACGCTAGAAAACGCCTTAGCGTGGATTTTTCAAGCGTTTGCCGAAATACACCAGTATTTGCACAGCAAGCTATTCCTATCTATACACAAAGGCAGCTGCCAGACCTAGCAGAAATACGCGACGTTTTTTACTATTTCGCACTATTAGCACCATGGAAACGGGATTTGCTCCGTCACCAGTACTAGGCTGAAAAACGCCATAGTCAGGGGCTGTGTGGCTTGTGCGGCGTTTTGAGGCTGAGAAAAAATGCAGCGTAAAAACGCCACGTGTGGCATCAGCCTAAAGGCTACACATAGCATTAGCTATCTTTTGAAAGATACTATGGCATCCAACCCAAACTTCCACCACACCAGTAGCCTTCTTGTTACCTACTTACATCTCCCAGAGGGTTATATCAAGGTTGTGGCCAGGTAGAAGAACAATAGAGGCTTAGAAAAAGTTCAAAAGGGCAAACAAAACAAAAGCAAATATGCCATTTCTAGACATACCCATATAGGGACAAATAGAAAGGCATAGGAGTACCTACAAAATTAACTGTCTGGTAACTCCCATCTACTGGAAAAAGATCAGATTACCAGTCACAAAAGGGTTACATACCAATATGTGCATTCATCAGTATTCACATAAAATAGGTTGCAATTTGTGCAATTGTACTCTAAGTGGTCTGTGCAGACAGAAACAAGAGAAGAAATCAGACATAACTCAGAGAGGGACTGAATAAAAAAAATTACAATAAATACTGTAACCTAAATAGCAAAATCCAAGAAAGGGAAGAAAAAAAAAAAACACTTATGATCATAGCACTTTCAGCTTTTCAAAGAATGGCTTGAAGAAATAAAAACATAGAAAAAAAGGTCCATACTAAATATTTTTAGAACTTGAGCAATACAACATTACCTCTTAAGGGACAATTATGACCAGTTCCCTATAATTATTTTATACAAGGTGAAATATCTGCCCTAAGTATTAGTTGGCAAATGCAGAAAGCCGGTTGGAACACCGGTACTGATGCCAAAGGGGCTTGTGTGCTTGCAGGAGCCCTAACTAGAGAAAGCAAGCTAAGCTGCTTCCGGCAAAACCAATGAATTATGTTCTGGAAGACAGAGGTAGGGAAATGGAAAAGAGTGTGAGTGGTGGTAGACTAGAGGGCAGCCAAAGAGGGAGAATATTATCTGTTATGCATATAGTGTATATAGGGAAACAACATGTAGCACTTTGTCCCCCCATTGTGATCCGCTAACCTGCAGGTGACATTTTCAGGGGGGAAAAAAAAAACAACTTTAAATCCGGGAGTATGGAGAATCACCACATGTAAAACACTACATGCAGTGATCCAGGATAGTCACAGAAAAATGCGGAAAAAGGCATTTTCTACAATTACACCGGGTTGGTGCATGTAAAGTATTTTTACATGCGGTAAAACTGTAAGGGTAATGCCCAAAGCTGCACTAGTGCACTTGCGCAGGGGCTCACTGTATCCCAATGATGTCAATAGAACCCACATTCAGAAGCCAACTTGTATTTATTACCCTTCTTTTACATAGTGCCAACACATTTATGCAGCATTTACAGTGCTTGTTAATTTTTACATCAAAGGAAAGATAGCAATGAGCAAATCTTTCCTATCTCGCTTTTCCGAAAAATTCACAAAACTGCAAATATTTTAGAACCACATTGAAGTCAGTGGGCTTTTTTTTTTTTTTTTTTAACTGTGTCTTCCCATTCTGCTGCATTATTTTGGCGGACATTGGAGTCTATGGCTATTGTGAAGAAACATGGCAATAAATGTTGCTAATCAGTCCCCAGGTTAAAATCAAACTCAGGACCCAAGGGGCACAACTTGCTTTATAACAAAGTCTTCATTTTGTTGTGCACATCATGAGTAAAAACTTAAATCAGAGAATGACACCATTGCCCTTAACAACAACATAAAGCAGTGCAGAGTTCAAATGAACATAAAATGTAAGGAAAGTAAGAAAACTGCAAAAGGGAGGTAAAAGAGATTCTAATCAAACAGAGTTAATCCGGACCTCTTCAATCATTCTGAGGGTGAGCAGCCTGTCATTTCACACAAATTAGACCCAGAGTAATTTATGAATATTCACTTGAGCTGTAATTACATTAATTAGCAGGAGGGGGCTGAGGGAGGTTTTCAAAACAGAGAAGCTTTTGCAAAAGCCCTGCTGTGGTCCTTTGTTCCCAGGCTGAGATGATTTTGTGGAGCGACAAAACTAAAATAAAAGATCGCAACAAAGGGTAGCAGTCACCTAAGTCATGAAATGTAATGGGCTGCAATTTTAGCACTCATAATTTCATAAAATAACTTTCCTGCAACCAAGTCAAAAAGATAATACTTAACCTGAAAGAAAGGTCCATGTCTGTGTCATCCCCCCCCAAAAAAATTACAATGGAGAGGAATGAAAAGGTAGCCAACGTGGGGAAAAAATATTTGGTGCCTCAAAGCCCTGCCCCATCTTCACCACCACAACAATACACATTTTACAGAAGCCAGAAAGACTATTTTAGCAAAGACAGTTTGCAGTCCTATTGGCATTTGTAAAAAGAGTTCTACTAAAGTAGAATTTGAGGTGGGAGCAGATCTGGATGGCTTACATAAAATGCTAAGTGACATGTCAGGCAAAGTGGGGCTGGGAAGAATACTACATATGATCCTTTATATACTTTGAAACTATTAACCTGGTTATCTCCTTTAATTATAAGGATCTTAAATATCTAAGTTAGTGACATGACATCCAAGTTGGTGACTAAAGCTGTCCAAATAAGTGGGGCTTTTCACCAATATACCTTAGGTGGGCAATATTGGAGTAATACAATCATTTGGCCCTTGGGCCAAACAATCGTTTACAACGATAGGAATAGAGGCCGTTAGAGCGAGGACGAGATGATGTGGTCTTCAAGCAGACAGAAGAAATCCAAACTGCCCAATCGACACCTGCCCTATTTTCAGCCAGATATCGGTCAGGTAGACCCGTCAGTGGTTCCCATACAAAGGCAAAACAGCGCCCAAATTGGTCTAAAGGACTAGAATCCGCAGCTTAAATCTGCATGTGTATGGCCACCTTCAGTGATGCCGACAACCACAACCTTTATTGCATTAATAAATTATTAAAAAAATTTTGAGTTAAGGGGTGGGTGATAAATGTTAAATTGCACAGAGGGTTGGAAACCAAAAATTATGAACTTCTGGCAATGTCACGGACTGCTTTCCATACTGCACAATAAACAATGCAGTAAAACAATAAAAGTTTTCATAATTTAGTGCAGCAATGAATCTTTATACAATAATACATTAATAATACAAAAAACACTAACACTGCTTATACCTATTTCACAGGTATAAATAATTCCTCTTTCCAAATGGAACACTGGACAAATCTTTAATTAAGGCTACCCAAGCATAACAAAATGCAATTATTGCAGTGAATAAGGATTAATTGAGAGGAACTCAATTAACTCCAACAGCTGACATGCAGTCAGAGAAAAACAGATTTTAAAAAAAAAAAAAAAAAAAAAACTTTATTCTTCAAAAGAAGAAAAGGAAAGAACAATAGTGCCTGGAAGATAGGTATGAGACCTGTTACCTAGAATGCTCGGGACTTGGAGCCTTTTTGGAATCTGGATCATCATACCTTAACCCTACTAAAAAATCATTTAAACATTAAATAAAGCCAATAGTATTGTCTGTCTCCAATAAGTATTAATAATATGTATCTAGTTAGGATCAAGTAATTAAGTACAAGGTACTCTTTATTATATTATATTTAATTATTTAATTAAAATAGAGTCCTTCCTGTAATTCAGAGCTTTTAGGATGACGGGTTTCCGGAAAACTTTTCTTACACATGCATTTTGCTTGCTTAACCAAATTGCTTCAATATTACACATATCTATAAAAATCCTAAGATGGCCATAAATTTGCTTCGATCTACAGACCTTGGGGCAAATGGATGGCCACCTTCAAAAACCAACTGATATACTACTACATGGATAATGGCCACATTCAGTGTCCCACCATACACGTAGGAAATAGAGCTTTGTATGATTTCTTGGTATGTGTATGTTAAAGTGGTGGTTCAGCTTTAAATTAACTTTTAATATGTTATAGTATAAGCAATTCTAAACAACTTTTCAATTGGATTTTTTATTTTTTATAGTTTATGAATTATTTGCCATCTTCTTCCGACTCTTTCCAGCGGCCAAAAACTTTTGCTCTGTGTTGCTACAATTTTATGGATTTTGCTACTTTTTGGTACAGGTATGGGACCTGTTCTCCAGAATGCTGGACCTGGGGTTTTCCAGATAAGGGATGTTTCCGTAATTTGGATTTCCGTACCATAAGTCTGCTAAAAAATCATTTAAATATTGAATAAACCCAATAGCATTGCTTTGCCTCCAATAAGGAAATGATATCTCAGTTGCGATCAAGTACAAGGTACTGTTTTATTATTACAGAGAAAAAGGAAATCATTTTTAAAAATTAGAATTATTTGCTGATAATGGAGTCTATGGGAAATAGTCTCTGTAATTTGGAACTTTCTGGATAACGGGTTTCCGGATAAGGGATCCTATACCTGTACTTATCTTACTATTCAGGCCGCATCTATTCATATCCCTGCCTCTCGTTCAAACCACTCCCTGGTTGCTAAGGTAATTGGCACACAACAACATGACAGCTGCTGAAATTCCAAACTGGAGAGCCATTTAACAAAAAGTGAAATAATTCAAAAAAATTAAAAATGAAGACCAATTTCAAATTGTCTCAGAATATTACTCTCTACATCAGTGATCCTCAACCAGTGGCTTGGGAGCAACATGTTCCCCATCAACCCATTGGATATTGCTTCCAGTGGCCTCAAAGCAGGTGCTCATTTTTAAATTTCTGGCTTGGGAGCAAGTTTTGGTTGCATAAAAACCCAGAGTACTGCCAAACACAGAGCCACCTATTGGATGCCAGTCCACATAGGGGCTATTAAATATCCAATTATTGCTCTTACTGGCACACCCAGGAACCTTTTTCATACTTGTGTTGCTCCCCAACATTTTTTCCATTTAAATGTGGCTCACGGGTATAAAAGGTTGGGGATCCCTGCACTACATCATACTAATGTAAACAAGCCCTTTAAGCTTTACTCATGGATATATAATGTTTACATCTCCACCAACAGAAAGGAAGGAAAAACCAGGGGCATAATGTGCGAAAAAGGTTTGCAACTTGGGAACAAAAATGTTGGCTACTATAACAATTATTATTAGCCCCATTCTCAACCTCAGCTCACTTCTGTAAGCCTATGCTGAAAAGCAAGAAGCAATAATTGTTATTCTTTCCTCTCTACCTGGAACTTTTTTTTTTTACAGAAATGCTATTGTTAAAATAATAGTATATTATATGCAATTTAAGCAGATTAGAAGTTACCTGTGGTTCATTACAAACAAGTTTCTTTGCTTTCTTTGGGGAAGGTAGGAATGCACCAGATCTAGCACTTGGCTCAGGATTTAGGGTAGGTGGGGGTAGTGACCCTTTAATGAAATCACTATATATATCACAGCAACTTTTTTTTAACCAGACTAAGCTGATTATGAGAGCTTTCTGTCCTTATAGAATATATAAGCAATAACATAGTCCCTAAATTATGAAGATATTAGAAGTCACTGCAGAGTTCCATGATCATACAAAGCATAAGGCAACATGTGCTGTTCTTATACAGATAATGAAACGTCAAGGTGACTATCATTAGATTTAGAGTAAGTAGGAAATACAATATTTCTTATAAAACATGCTCCAAATGATTTATATGATGGGCATTACTTAGAATCACAGTTAACCATTGAGATTAAAGGAACAGTAACACCAAAAAATGAAAGTCTTTTAAAGTAATTAAAATATAATGTACAGTTGCCCTACGCTGGTAAAACTGGCAAGTTTGCAACAGAAACGCTACTATAGTTTATATAAATGAGCTGCTATGTCAACACGGGGGCAGCCATTGAAAGTGGGAAAAAGGAGAAAAGGCACAGGCACATAGCAGATAACAGATAAGCTTTGTAGAATATAATGGGGTTTTATCTGTTATCTGCTAAGTAACCTGTGCCTTTTCTCCTATAAATGGCTGCCCCCGGGGCTACACAGAAGCTTTATTATATAAACTATAGTAGTCTTTCTAAAGGTGGCCATACACGTGGCGATCTGACGATGTTTCGTACGACCATCGGTCGCACGAAACATCGTAAGATCCGCCACACACCATTCAGGGCTGAATCGGCAGGCAAGGAGGTAGAAACAATAGGATTTCTACCTCCTTCTGCCGATTCAGCTCTGAAGGGAGAATTTTGGTCAGGCGCCTTCTATGGCGCCCGATCAAAATTTTCAAACTGCAGGGCAGGGCAGCATTATATTATATAGTAGTTACTTTTATACATTTTCATTTTTTGTGTTACTGTCCCTTTAATATCCTTATGTACTGAATCTACTGTGCACAAGGTTTGTGGACCTTTTCAAAACCATTTTCTTACCATAAAAGTGGAGCACCATTTAAGGAAAATAATTACCATAATATTTGCCTCCAGCGAAATTCAACCCATGCAGATGCAGCACCAAACAAAATGAATGCTCTTTTAGTTAACATCAGGCAACTAACTAAAAAGAATATTTGAATTTCTTTTATTTCATCACATCCCAAATGATACAATCCCTAAAAAATAGCAATTACACATAACAAAGGTGGCTGATATTGGGCTAATGCCCTAGCCCCTTGCCCTAGGGCCAAACAACTGAATTACAATGGCAGGCAAAGGCACTGTCGTGTATGGCCACCTTTTGTAGAATCAAGCACTAGATCAAGATTTATTATTACAGAGACAAAGGAAATTGTTTTTAAAATATTTGAATTATCTGCTTAAAATAGACTCTACTAAATCACAGATTTATTTGTTGCTTATACTGTATGGTTAGGCTTACTCAATGACTAACTTAAAGCTTATGACTAGCAGTAGTCTGCAGTAACTTTTACTCAGGGATCACCCAGAATTTGTATAGAAAATGTTTTGTCATCATAATAACATGCTCATATCTGAATGCCAAATTTTGGAAACAAATGTGCAAAATGTGCTTCTTATTTTGCTTCAGAGTCTGAAATAACTGCTCCACTAATTCAGTAAATGCACACATGGGAAAAAGATGAAAAGAAATATCCTGTATACTTGTTTTGTGTTTGTTCTCCTGACAACAAACTGGATATAGGTGCCATTTTACTATAAACTTAAATGCTGTTAAATAATGTTTCTAACTTCAACAGTGGTTAATCAGGTAGTGTGTGACTTTTAACACACTACCTGATCAGGAGTCTGTGCTATGCAATAAATACTTTGCAAATTGATGTCATCGCCGTTTTTAATGTATGGAAACATAGGTATGCTTTTAGTTATGTACCTCTGACTTTCATGCTCTTTCTGCATATTGATAATTATTTATTGTCATATATATTTGACTGCGATCAGTAAACAGACAAAGCCTCCTGCACTGAAACCATCAATTTTCTTTCCTTTAAATAGCAAGCAAATGTATAAAGCACTGAGGTGCCATATACAGTAGGTTTCAATACTGTATCCACATCGGCATATTATGCTAAACAGCTTTATATGCTATGTCCTTGGGTGGAGATACACGAGTCAAATGACATTCACAGCATTTTATACAGCTATAGGAAGCAAACTTTAAATAATGCCTTTTATTAAATATTTCCTTGGCACCAACATCATCTTTAAAAAGATGTGGTCAATTTTGGCCCTTTAATATGGGTAAATATTTTTACTACAACACATACATTTAATGCATTTAACTAGAAATAACTTAAATTTAGAGTATTTTATTTACTTTACAGCCATTTAGTCCATCTAGACACCTCCATGACTATGTACTTTACAATACGGGTGAACTCCTTGGACAGAAATGCACATGAGTCGGCTCAGAATCACTGCCCCCTTCTGCAGAAATGCTGACAATAACAGAATGTGCCTTCAAGCCTTCAACTGAGACAGGAAAGGGGAACACTGCTGGGTTAAAGAGAATGCAAATCCTCCAAATTAAATGTAACATATGCAGACAGTGCTCCCCTGAGCATGTACAATTTATTTACATTTTCAAATGAGCTTTTTGAGAAATACAGGCATTAAAAACCTCTTTCACAACTCTTGCAAAGATCAAGGCTGGCTGCACAAGTTTAATCCCCTGTGCAACAGACTCCTCCTATTGAAAGACTGTTTGTATAGGGCACCCTGCATCTTTCCACTTTCATTTCACAGTTTCAGGATGTGTATAGAATTCGGTGTAGCCCAACATGGTGCATTGTTGCTATTTAAAGGCAAATGATGAGGGCTACTGGTATATACACTTCATGGACTTCAATACATTACACAGGTATGTTTATGCAACAAATGCTAATAGACTTAATATTTGAGTACTGTAAAAATGCTTATTTGATTGGGCAGTTCACCGCCACAGAACTTCATTTGCTTTTTTTTTCTTTTTGTTTTACTATGTCACTGACACTTCTAACAAAATCCAATATTGGGAGCTCCTGTGACAATTGTAAAGGCCTGGATCATTACTACTATAGAGATGTTGAACCTTTAGGCTGGTGCTGTAAGTTCAGTAAATAAAATATGGTATTTTTAGGGTTTAGTTCTCCTTTGAGGCCGCCACAGAGCCCTTGAATTCATTTACTGTATATACTCGAGTATAAGCCAATCCGAGTATAAGCCGAGGTACCTAATTTTACCTAAGTAAACTGGAAAAACTTATTGACTCAAGTATAAGCCTAGGGTGGGAAATGCAGCTGCTACTAAGTTTCAATAATCAAATTATTTAATAAAAGGACACTCACAAGTGCTTACATGACTACCATATTAATAAACACAAGGTATGGGCTGGAAAATGAGGCGCATGAAATTGTGATGTGTAAATTTGTTATTTAATTCTTATATAGTTCTGTATACTTTTTGGGGTGAGTGATGTAGAATCACAAGTTTAAGAAAGATAAGATCATGTGTACTAGGAAACAGTAAATATTTCTGACTCTTATCTCATCCAGTCTCTTCTGCAAACCACTCTCTGGTTGCTAAGGTAAACAAGGCCCTAGCAACCAGATATGGATCTTAGATTGCAAGCTTCTCCAGGGCAGGGACTGATGTGATATAAATAACATTAAATAAATGAAAAATAAGAGCATTCCCTTACTATGTGCGGTGCAGGATGCAATCTGCCATGTTTTCTGCAATGGAGCACAAAAGGCCCATTTTCCCCGATTACACAATGAAGTCCATGTGGTGAGCGGATGGGAACAGTTTGTACATCTACTCCAGCAATCCTTATTGCTTATTGTTAGGATGAGGCTGGATGGAAACATTGTAGTCCATGTGTTTGGGGCCTGCGGTCAGTGTGAGCTCGGTGGTGGAAGCATATAACAATGGTGCTTACAAGGTGGAGCATTACACATACACTAGTGTCCTGGAGATGATAGAGCCATCAGTCTGAGACTCCATGTCAGCGTCCAGGTAGGGGTCGTGGTTAGGTCTAAGTTGCAGCATGGGCCCCACCTCGTTGAATTTTTCTCCCCCCCACCCCTCGTGTGTGCACGCTGGGGGAGGGGTTGGTGGTGGGGTGCATGCGTCACAACATTGGATGCGCCAGTAGGACACAAGTAATCCGACTCGAGTATAAGCCTAGGATTCCTTTTTTAGCACATTTTGAGTGCTGGAAAACTCGGCTTATACTCGAGTATATACGGTTATATTTCGATAATTGAAAAAGCAGAAAGGCAAATCATGTAAAAAGCTGCATTACACTTAAAGGGTAGGTCCTACCAAAGTAAAAAACAGACTATTGCAGTAGAAAAGTGTTAACAAGAAACTTTCACTTTATTAATATACAGTGAAATATAAGTGCCCGCTTACCCTTAGGGCAATGAAAGACCTAGCTATTTGAGAGGCAAGCTTTTGCAGGCAACAAATAGCTACGTCAGTCACTGCCCTTAGGTCTACCCCTATGAAGAAGGGGGTCTAACACTGGTGTAGGATTAGGGGTACCCACACAATGGGCATTACACGGTGCACTGACAGGCTAGGCAATTATCCCACATTTGGCAGTGTTTCCCAAGTGACACAGAGTGATCACCTGACCCGGAAAATCACTATGCAAGTACAGAAGATTATTAAGTGAATGGAGGGGTCAGAGCACTGACAACCTTGCCACCCACCTGCCAAGCTGTAAACAGCCCTGCATGCCAATGCAGCAACATAGGAAACACATTTGTCAGAAATCAGTTGTAATGAAGGCTGAAAGCTACACCAGTTTCCAATCTGGGAACCCAGTCAGTGCTGCAGTCACTGCCTCTCTCCTTCTGTTATCAATACCAGTGCAGGCTGAGCACAAGGTGGTAGCAGCAGCTACATGTTCTTCTATAGAGGACACATGTCACCATGTATCAAATCATTAAAAAAATGGAATGGACAGAAACATGGAGGAGTAACTTCAAAGGCCTATCAAGTAGTGATGGACTAATATTTTCACCAGGCATGGATTCACTTTTCTCCAAAAAATTTGCAGAGCAAAAAGTGCCCATTGACTTTATTTGTATTTGGAGTGGGAAAAAAAGTTGTGCATGTAAGAAAAATCTGTTGTAAGTAAAAAAAGTTGTCACCTAAAAAGTCGCTCTGTAGAAATGAGTAAAAACACCAATTGACTTTAATGCATTTGGAGTGAGGAAAAAAAAAAAAGTTGTGCGCGTAAAAAATAATTGCGGGTAACAACGAAATGTTGCACATAAGAAAAAATTGTCGCCCACTGACTTCAATGCATTTCACAAATTTTTCAGCGAGGCAAAACAGGACAGATTCGTTCATTACTGCTACCAAGGGCATTTGTCTGAAAGTACTTATGTATATATTTATAATAAGCTGAATTCATTGGAATGACTATAGGTACAAATTTCCCCTTTAAGGATGAATGTTCAGATAATGAGTTCAATCTAACATCCATGTTTTCGGCTAAACTTTTTGACTAAACTTTTGATGATTCACCTATCAATTCTGCCAAAGCTCACTGACTTTACTTCTCCTCCAGAACCTAAACCCCACTTCCCTTATAGATCCGACATGAACTTTTGCTGTTAAGCTGCTGCTAGGACAGATATAAGTTCAGAAACCACCATTTTAGGAATGCTGCAAGCGGGACTGGGCAGCACAGTGATACTACACACAGTATGGGCATTATGACAACCAATTCATTCAAAATAAGGAGGGTTTTTAATCTGATTACTAGCCTTATCTTCTTCCACTCTACCACCCATACATTACCACATGCATGCAATTGCATCTTTGCTCCCCAAACTCTAATCTTCTCTGCACTGACTATAGGTAGTGCATACCTGGTGAACAGCAAAATACTTTTGAGGCTGGATTAACACAGGTAACAAGGTCATCTCAAGTGTTTCCCATTCTTTTGTAGCTAGTTCTGGTAAGGAGCTGGCTACATTCTCTACATTTCTCTGTATAGGTGGGAAGGGGAGCCGCCACAACACCCCAGCAAACAGTTTAGGGTGAAGACACACGGAGCTACTAGTAGCGGCTACTTGTCATGGCTACTAAAATAGACATTGCTAATTATTTACTGAGAATTTTCTCTACATGTGCTTTAGCAGAGACAATTGTAAGTATTGTCTATGGCAGGGTATTTTCTGGCATTTAGGGCTGTCGGAAGGAAGGCATACGCGGCGCGGCGATTTACTGAAATTGCCAAACTTAGCCTTGAGAGGAAACTTTGGCGATTTCTGTACCGCATATGCCATCCCTCCGGCGATTTACATTCTAGCCGGTGGGATGCCATTTCAGGGAGATTAGCCACCCGCGACAAGGGAGATTTGTCGCACGGCGACTAATCTCCCCGTCTGTCACAGCCCTTAGTAGTTGTGACAAGTAGCAGCACCAATTTATGACTATGGCCATTGTGTACCTGGGACAAAGATGCAAAATTTGAGATTCAAACATGTATCAGCTCATAGAAATTCTAAATCTCATAGATTATGCTTTCCACTGCTAAGTGTGCCGAGTGTAAGACCAGAGACACCCAATTTCCTAGAAAAATGAATGGATCTATGTAAAATGTCATATCCAGTTAAGCTGATCTGACTTTCATAGGCAATTCTGAGGGTGATTTAGGAACACAATCTGGTATCTTATTGTAACAAAAACATTACACATCTCCACATGCTGAGGCCAAACTGTGGGGAAAGATGGAATCATTATATGCAGTTTGTCGCAATTTTTTTGTATGTAAAAAAAGTGAATTTATTTTACTATAAAAATATAAAACATCTTTTCTGTATTAATCCACATAAATAAACCTTTTGCCAATAAAACAAAAATGCCCTTTAATAGAATCTGGTTCAGTGGCCCTTATCCTTCCAATCAAGAAAGGCAAAGATTGCGGTAATTTATAGAAGCACCTCAGGGTGAAGTGTTTAGGCTTATTGGAACAGCTAATCTATTATCACCACTGTGTATGTTCCTACTTCTGCAAAGTGGTGACAGAAATAAAATGAAAATGCATGTGATTGCACATCCTCAGCAGACATCAAACCCTGCATGCTACAAACGCTGATGGCCTCTTTGTGAGCAGCTTTGTTCCTGATTTTTTTTTCTTAATGCCTAATTAAATCCCTTTGAATTTTGCACTGAGAATTAAAAAAAAAAGTCTCTTTTAGGGATGAAAGAAACAGCATTTAAAAGTTTTCAGCAGCTGGAGAAAGGCTTTGGAGTCTCTATCCCATGGTCCCTTGATCCCTCCCCATGGAAACACTGTATGCCAAATGCTGATTTTTAGTTCTGGGAAGTTAGACAAATTCCATTAGCCTGCTTAAAAAAAACATACAAATGAATGTTTGTGTGAATATTAATGGAACTGTCTTAAGTAAGCCCTGTATAGGTATACAAAAAAAGCCAGTAACCAACCAGTAAAATCCTTGCAGATATTACATGAATAAACTGTAGTATTTTTGCTAAGCGGGGGCAGTTCACTAACATGTATTATCTGAGGATCCAGCAATATAGAGAGCAATATAGATCAGGTAGCACTTATTTTATGCAACAGATTCAGGTGACTGAATGCAGCAAAGCTGGCAGAAAACACACTACAATAACAACTAGGGCCTCACCTTGAAACAAAAATTGTTTTATGTATAGGCCAAAATTGTTTAATGTATAGGCCAGAAATTAAAGTTAAATTAATAAATTTTCATTTTTGGTGTTACTGGTTCTTAAATTAAAGATAGGTAATAAACTGCAAATTCCTTCAACTGGTGATCCGACAAAAATAAAAATGACTTTATAATATGGTTTAAGAAATCAAACGAACCTGATGGAGTAATACTATTTCATTTATTAAATTACGGATTGGATTAAATGTTATGTTTTTTGCAAGACCTGTGTTGCTTACAAATCCTTCTGTCGAAAAAATGTGAGCAGAACAGTAAGTAAATACTGAGGTAATAATACTGAAGCAATAATGTGGACTCAAGATTTCGTGAATGGACCACAATTTGTTGTATAAACTGGTGACGATCAAGAGCACAGCTTAATCTGGCATACATGGCCATACCACCTAACTATCTTGGTAGGTATGCTAGTCGTAGAGCCATTCTAACGTATAATTATGCAATACTCAGACCTGAAGGAAAATCAGTGGACTGAAAGAAATTGAAGAAATTCTTCACTTCCTGCTGTGCCAATCATTTGGGTAGTCAGTCCGAATATAGCACAAAGATGGCCATGCACAAGTACATGGCTGCTCATGTAGAGCCACCTTTAGTAGGACCATTGACCACAACCAATGTTCCCTTTAAGCTGTACGCACATACACACACAAATTTTTAGTCTAGCATGCACAACAAAATGTGGTACGCAAAGAATTGTGTGTAAGAAAAGAAATATGTATTTATCTTCTGACCTGCGCAGTTTTCTTTAAAACAAAAAAATGCACACACAAGTTTAAAATGTGTGCTCAAAGACTTTTTTTTTTACTAACACGCACATAGTCAAGAACAAATTAGAAGGAACGTTGGCCACAGCTAAAACCTTCCCTTTTACCCCAATAACCAGAACTTCCACTCACAATTCTAGCTTAATTGGGACTGATAAAACAGTTTGTCAGTGTTAGAAAAGAGAGTTAGGGCTCTGGCACACGGGAGATTAGTCACCCGCGACAAATCTCCCCGAACTGCCATCCCACCGGCGAAAATGTAAGTCGCCGGTGGGATGGCACACAACGCGCAGGCAATTTCGGCAAACCGCCGAAGTTGCCTCGCGAGGCATTTTCGGCGATTTGCAGAAATTGTGCCGCCGCGTGTGCCATCCCACCGGCGACTTCAATTTTCGCCCAGTGGGATGGCAACTGATAGCAACTCGGGGAGATTTGTCGCGGGCGACTAATCTCCCCGTGTGCCAGAGCCCTTAGAATACATTGTGGTCTGGTTACAAACATTTGATTTTATCATGAGGATCAGATCCTAATTAGTAGCCAGTGGCACTCCAGAGAAAAGACTACTGACTTTGCCAGTATGTCCGATTTGCGAATGCCTGGCCCATGGAAATGAAAAACTAAACTACATAGATTGGAACATAGATTGGATAAGACTGTATGGATGACCAAAGAATTAATAATTTCCAAACCTATGCATATCATTATTAGTCTTTATAAAAGGGCAACATAAAAAAAAAACGCAAAAAATGTATTTTTTTGGCACCCCCACTGACCAAAATCACTAATCTTTCACCTTGATCAGGTTTCCTCTTCTTTAAAAAAAGTAACTAGTGCAAGGCGCTAGGCACATGCACAGCATTTGACTGCTTACTGTACTGTACATGTGCCCAGGTTAATTTGGAGCAAGGAAAACATGGTGGCATTCTGAGGCAAGTACCACAGGTCAATTTTTTAAAAAAGGTATTTGTGCTAGAATTAATGTTTTAGTTGCTGGGTGCTTCCCAACAAACCCACCAGAATACACTATATGCATGCAAAATTAAAAGATATTTGGAAAGGTCAAGAGATGGAATCTCTGTCCTACAGCTGAACAGCTCTATGCAGCTGGCAGGAATTACAGTATATGCCAGGGGAAAGTGTTACTTCTTATGTGTTTTATACATATTATTTTCACCATGACAGCATCCACCACAATCATTCACAAAGAGACTAAAACAGGAATTAGCTAATGCCTTCAGCATGACTTTAATCGTAGTTAACTATAGTAAAACACAAAAATATATTTTGTAATAAAATCTAAAAATAATGAAAAATAGTGTATACACTCTTCTGCTGTGCAGTGAAATATGATGGAGTTTTAGAAATAATAACAATACTAATAAAAATATCAATAATACTACTAATAATATCAATACTACTAATAATAAACATGTATTACATCTAGGCCATGTTATTTTGGTACTTTTTTTTTTTAATTTACAACCAACAAGAAATAGCATTTATTTTATAAAAATTGTTGGTTAAGCATAGTAGGCCCCAAAAGAACCCTGAACTGCAGCCTCCATTTATATAAACGATCTAAGCCTTGAGCCACAATGACAACTAGGTTCCCTAGACTGGCCACATCTGATACTGATAGCTCTATCAGCTGCAGCCTTTTTTAATGGAAGCAGGCAGAGGAGGCAAGCTGACATCAGTGAGAGGCCCAGAGCAAACTGGTTGTACCATACTGTGGCACTTTTAGCACGCATTTGTTTAATGTACAGCTCTGACCATAGAGCGTTACACTCACTTTCTCAAGTGAGTGTCACATGTGACACCTGCCCTTTGGTCGCAGCCACTGGGGAATCCTGCAGGACATATTTTGCGACTTTCACACAGCACAGTTTTTCCAAGTGATGGTTTAACATGGTTGGTGTTACTGGATCTTCAATTAACAGTTGCGACATTAAATTTGGAAAATGTCTTAAAATTAGAGGGGTAGCAGAAGAGGCTGACCCTTAGTACACAAGTTACTACATTTGGTTTGTGCTAAACCAGTGAGCCTGTTTAATGCCTCATTCAAAGCAACATTACTGGCAGTACTATCAAGTGGATCTAACTGATTTGATGTGTAAAAACAACTTACAGTCAAGGATTTCAACTAAAGTCTTCCTGAACCACCCCCATTTTGAATTTGCCATAATCAGATTATCTACATGGCCTTGTCACTGCACTTATATTTTATATGCAATATAATTCATGTTAATGAATAGTGAAACATTACTTCCTGATCCCTCTCCCACAAAGATCCCTGGTCACCTCTTTGCACATGTGTAGGATATTCAAGTTCATGCTTTGTGCATTGTTCCCCTTTGCGATGAGTATATGCAACACAACACTAATCTTGCAGTATTCTGTAATTTGGGTTCTACAGATTATACAGGCAGCCTCTACCCATCAACAATATTGAATCAATGTATAATGAACTGATCAGAATTACAAAAGAGGCATAACAACTATTATTATATGGACATAATAAAAATACAAGGTCTACACTATGAATAAGACAAAACAAATTCACTAAACATAAAAGGTAGCCAAAAGAAGGAGTAACATTTCCTATAGCTACTATACCAGTTTACTCAAACCATGATCATAACCTACTTCAATCCCTCAGCCTGTTTACAAAAAGGGTTTAATTTCTCACTAGACCATATCTCTGAGACAAAATAACAACTGAATTCATATCACGTTTATCCTGGACATCAATTTTTCCACAGCTTACAGCAGTGGCACTGGCTAACTTCTAAAAACCTACTTGTAATATGTATATATTCCACCCCATTTAGTCATACAGTTTAGTATTATGAGTACATGTAAGTATCGTAAACCAGAAAGCACTCACCCATAAATATAAATTAACAGCAATTACATAAATTATTAGAATTATAATGACAAGCAATTTAGCCCTGTAGAATTTTAGTTATGTTCTTCTATTTAAGTCATACTATTAGCATGATCAGAATTTACCTAAAGCAGTGCTCTCTTTTGGGATAAAATAAGCTACATTATTTTGTTCCTACCAGTTTCTCTTTATCTCCAGAGCTTAACCCTAGCCAAGTTCTACTTGTGCATCTTTCCCTTTCAGACATTTAAGTCCAGTCCCCAGCCTGTAACAGTCCACACAAGATACACATCCTTGCATAATGTGCCAGGATAAAATGCAGTTCATCTACAACAAAAATAAAGCTTAAGAAAGACCTCAACCCAAAAGCTACTTTGCACAATGAAAGAAACTGCCAAACTTCATTCCAGGGAAGGAATTTCCTTCCTCTTATCCTTTACCCATAACAGTTAATCTTTAATTTATTTTTACTGTAGTTTGTTTGTATCTTTATTATTGTGCTGACCTCTGTTTTATTAATCTGTTGTTGTGCTTTACAGTGCTGCACCCATAAGTACTGAAGTATAAATAAAAATATACATAGACTCCAAGCAACTATACAATGTAAATTAATAAAATTGTTAAATTGTTTTAAAGTTATTTGTAAATGTGGCAGCTCCTGAAAGCAATAATCGTTTATCCATTTTTCTTTTTTAGTTCTGACTTAAACCAATGTTGCTGATGTCAATTCTCTTTCAAGTCTTTCAGTCAGCTGGGTTCTGCTACGTTTCAGGAGTCAGTGCCAGGAGTGCATTGAACACAAGCAAAACACAAAGCTACCACTTTCCATAGAATAACATTTACAAATACATTTAAAACCACTGAAAATATATAACGGAGGTTTATTGAGAAGTCACTCAAAAGTGCATTTCTTTCATTATGCAAAAAAACCAGGAGGACCCCTTTAAATTAGCGGCCCATCAGTATCACCTTTCCTTCACTTTATGAGTCAGTCCGTGGAACGGTTCCTTATCTGCTCTGTCAACAGAAGCCCTCTTTCTCTTGTAGTCAACCCAAGTCACTAGCACCCAGCAAGTTCCATACATGACACAGTACCATTAGGACATAAGGGCAGTCACATTAGAGTACAAGCACAGTGTTGGACTGGCCCACCAGGATACCAGGAAAACTCCCGGTGGGCCCAGGGGTCAGCGGGCCCTCCTGCTCCTGACCATTTGGCCTACTTCATGGCCATTCACTATTTCTGAATGGGAACTAATACGAATAATAGATGGGAAAATAGATGCTAGCATGTAAATAAAAATAGGAGGATAAAGATGTTGAGTGAGGAAAGGGGGAACAATATTTTGGAGAGTGGGCCCATGGTCTAAGGTTTTCTGGTGGGCCCCAGGGGTTCCAGTCCAACACTGTACAAGCAGCACATTCCTGCTGCCCAGGAGCCTGCCTGCGCCCATGGAACTGGCAGCCGCACATCCCCTGCCCATAGCCCTACTCACCAACTTGCAGCACATTCTCCACACAGCCGCTCTCCAGGAGCCGGATACCGCGGCGAAAGGGCAGTCCTTCTCCTCCACCCCCGGGGGCTCCAGTCCCACCGTTTACAAGTCCATTTATAGCTGAGCTTTGTCCGCTCACCCCCGAGCCCCCCAGGGTTCCCCCAGAAGGGTTCCCAGAGGCAACAGGGCCCTGCTCTTCGGCCCGATACTGGAAGGACGAGTACATACAGATTTCCCGTTCGTTTCTGGGGAATGACCAATAAACTATGCGACGCTGCACCGGCTCTGGGATGCGCTCGAAGCGCTCCTCCACCCGTTCGAAGGCCCATTTCTCCGCCACAGCCTTGGCTGCACAGTCCAGCAGGGACTCCGGCTGATACTGAGGGTACTGTTGGGGTCGCCCTACTCCTGCTGTGCCCCGGTGCTGCTGAGCAGCATGGGAAGGCGGATTAGCCCGTGAACAGAGGCGTTTGGCCGGAGGTAGCGGTAACGATGGCGGAGCTCCCTCACCCTCCGCCATGTCCGCTCAGCGTTCTCTTACTAACTAGCTGAGCAGCTCGGACGGACAAGCGCGCACCCCGCGCACAGTAACATGGGTGTGTGGTGCAGTCGCGGCGGCGCGCACAGACGCTCATTGGACAGAGAGCGGACGCCAACAGGAAGCCAGTGCACTTGATAGGAAGCTTACCAGAAAGCGAAATAAAGAATGTTCAGTGTGTTTTCTAGTCGGAGCTGAAAGCGCTGGAAATGTAAACTGCCAGGCTAGGTCACGGCTAGGAAAGTACCGTGTGTTCGTTTCAAAAGATTAAAACTAAATCATCAATATATCACATTTGTCATTTATTGTACTCAATCAGGGTTGTAACTATACAGGAACCGGACGCTGCGACTGCTGAGGGGCTCGGAAGGTATAAGGCGCCAGCGGGGCGCTGACCAATAAGCATTTTAAACTTCTCATATTTGCATTTATGAATGATGTTTATAGGGGAACCCTATAATAGGTTTGGCTTGATGTGGGGCACGTTAACTTCTGTATGTATATCTTTATTTATAAAGCGCTACTTATGTACGCAGCGCTGTACAGTAGAATTCATTAATACAGACGGGGTTAAAGATAATGGATAAATACAAAGTACAACAATAAATACAAGGTGCAGTTGCAATAAGAGTCAGAAACACAAGATGAAGGAGGTCCCTGCCCCGTAGAGCTTACAATCTATATATTCTACTTACATTCTAGGTCATGCATCATACATTGCCAATTAAATGACAAGGAAAGTTATATTTGCTGGGGGTTCCAATTTGTTTCTAGCCTTGGAGCCTAGAACAGTGTTCCCCTTCTCTGTAAAACGCACCAGCCTGGGGTACATTGAGTGAAACGGAGCGAATTGAGCTGTAATGATTATTAGCAGGCTGGTCTGGACTGGACTTGAAAATAGGCCCTGGCATTTGAAGTACACAGATGCCCCCTTTAAACTTGTAAGGGGCCCTGTCAAAAAGGGCTTCCTGACTGCAGCCCTGTAAGTAGAAGTTGCACTATATCCTAAGAAAAACATTTTGTTCAATCCAAATGCGATCTTATGGAGCTGTTGAGGAGTAAAACTTTCGTGTTCGTAAAAATTCATCAGCTTAACGTTTTTTCATCCTTTGAAAGTGTGGACTACCTGGCCCATAATCACTGTCACAGCCATCTATGTCCACTACCAAAGAAGCAGAGAAGTATTTTTTTAGAGAGCACACACTAGACCAGGGTTAGGCATACTGTAAAGCTGGCTTGCAATTCTGCAGATGCTTGATTGTACTCCTTTCTGACCATACATAGCAACAGCTGCTGCTACTTTAACCTAAAGGCAACTAAATATTGCACTTAACTGTTTTTTGCCTTCCTTTTCAGTGAAGGCAAAGTAAAACTTTTATAGCAGCTGATCCCATTTACCCCATATCTAGCTGCCCCTCTACCCTAATTTTTTTTGTCGGGTAGGAGGGTAGCTCACTAGTAAATGTACTCCCAAATATTGGATAAGGTACCAATTGGGACTGAGTGAGATTGGAGCTCACTGCACATACCATGATGGCCATAAGATGAGGGAAGGAGGGTAAAATCTTTGTGTGTTTTAATTCTTAGATTCTTGATTCACCATTATAATCAGTTGCCTCACATTCTCTTTTGTTCTCCAAGGTGTTATTTTGGACACCATCTAGATTCCATAAATATTATTCCAGGATGTTGTATTCTTTTTCTGCTCTGACCACATTTTTTTTTTTTTGCTTATCTGCTCAACAACAAAGGGGTCGTAAAGACTTCCTTTACTAGGGTAGCACACAAGAGACCACTCCATTCTTCAGTCTTGCTCAAGCCTAATAATAATAATCCATATTCTATATCATTTGCCATTTTGTTTCTTATTAAAAAATGACTATGCAGGAAGTTATATAAAAGCGAGTTGGACAGAAGAAAGTCACCCTTCTAACCATAGACTATGTGCATTTTACCCATGGTAAATATCAAGGCAAATATATGTATTATGTGTTGCTGCCTTTTTCTTTTTTATTGCATACCAACTAAAAGTAACATCCTCCATCAGTATTTCTTTAAACTAATACTTTAGGAATAGATTAAAGAGATTTGCAGAGGTTCTTACTTTTTTGTTGTATTCTTGAATAATCTTTGTTTTCAACTTCCCCTGGCTTCCTCTTTTCCTGCTCCTTCCAGAGGAATATAATGTAATTGGACAGCACTTCCAAAAATACTAAAATGGCTTTTGAACAGGGCAACATTTCAGAAAAAGGTTTTTTTTCAACCTGTTGCTCTGTCCCAAAAACTGCAAAAAAAAAAATGTAATTTAAAAAATGTGTTGATTAAAAAGGGCCTCTACCTCCATACATCTTTATTTCTAGGGAAGTTTTTGCTACTCAATGCAAGTTATCAATCACATAAGAGCACATCCCTCACATAGTTTAGAGCCATGCCAGACACTTCCCATGTGATAATTTGGGATTACTGTATTGTTTCCAGCAGGTCCATGTACACATAGTAATTATCTGAACTGAAATTGTGGCAGATAGTTAAAATTCCCTGGGTCTAAAGTTAGCACTATACATTAATATCCCTCTTTTGGCAAGGTTGCCTAACAAGCGGATCCTCTTCCAATATGCCCAATTTTTGATCAAATTAAAACGGTGGGTATATGGACCATCGGGTAAAGGACTGCATCAATGATCCAATGTGGTCCACTATCCGACAGGAACAATTGAGACCTGGCTGATTTTGCGAGGACCCATACATTGGCAGACAAGCTGCCAAATTAAGCTGGCCATACACGCACCGATAATATCGTACAAAACCTCATTTTGTACGATATTCAGTGCATGTATGGCAAGTCGGCGAGTTGACCGATATCGCAGGAAGCTGCTGATATCGGTCGACTCGCCGATCGGGCCAGTTAAAAGATTTTGATCGGGCGCCATAGAAGGCGCCTGACCAAAATCTTCCTTCAGCGCTGAATCGGCAGAAGAGGTAGAAATCCCATTGTTTCTACCTCCTTATCTGCCTGTTTCAGCCCTGAAGGTTAGTGAAAGGTGGCCACGTGTGTGGCCACCTTTAGTCTAAAGGACTAGAATTGGTGTCTGAAATCTGATTGTGTATGGCCACTTTAAGGTGCACTAACTACAATCATTCAGCCAGATAGAACCCTATGGAGAAGCCAAGATTATTTATTTGTCCTACTACTGGTACTGTGTGAGCTTTATGTAGCAGAGAAAAGACATTTTTCATTCATTTTTTCCTGCTAAAATATTGTTAAATATATCCACCATGATAATCAAGTTTAAATCTCCTTATGGACAATACATTACATCAGAATTACCAGAGGTCAACATACATTTCTTTCAGTGAGCTTTAATTACACTAGCCTAGAAGGCTCCCATTATTTTTGGGCATGAGCTAGATTGATATGTAATAAGCACTGGCTCGCCACCCAATACACACATCCTACTCAGTACACTTTTATGTTTTCCTGCAGTTTTTTTGTGTTTTTCCAGAAATATGTCCTCCTTGTGAAAGTGTGATATTTTAAAGCTTAGCACCTTTATTGAAGCTGTTTGGAGCAACATTAAAGGGAATTTATGGATCCCACACAAAGCTCAGAAGACCTGAGGGGACCAATATATACATTTCATGATTTTTGCGTGTCTCATCCCCATTGCTCCGTATCTGAGCAAATTTTACTTGCGGGTGCCACCTTTCCGGGCCTGTTTCTGATGATCAACTATTGTTGATCTAAAACTTCCAGCATTCACCAACAAACTGTGAGTAGAAATTAAGCAAAAATTAGCAATAATAATCGTTACATCAATCAATGCATTCAGTAATTTGCAAATTTGGGAATCCGGACAAGCAGTTTTGAGCCACACAGACCTAATGAAAACCAGACTGTCCAGGTCAAAACCATACAAGTTGCAAACCTAGGTGGGGGCGGGTCCACAAGGGACAGAATTGTGCTATTATTGGGAGGAGCCATTGACTTCAAAGGCAGGGCCGGATTTCTTTCTGAGGCGGGCCGAGGCCGCCCCTTTCGGTGTCCCCCTCTGCGCATGCGCGAACGTGCCCCCCGTGCGCATGCGAGAACGCGCCCCCCCCCCCCGTGCGCATGCGCGAACGCGGCCTCTCCCCAGTGCGCATGCGCGAACGCTCCTTTAAACTCCCATACGGAGCAGTGGGGAGAGGTCCCGACTGCTCCGTATGGGAGCCAAATTGAAAAATGTTTCTGGCGGCGGGGCGGCATGCCGCCCCTAAACTTCTGCCGCCCTAGGCCCGGGCCTTTGTGGCCTCTCCACAAATCCGGGCCTGTTCAAAGGGGATTTGAGGGGGTTAGGAAGGGCAGAATGAGGCAGAAGCAGGACAAGGGCAGGTTGACTACTTATTAAATGTTTATCAGCAAGAACAATGCCAGTAAACTTGTAATACTGGCCCTGGCCTTGGTTGGTGTTTTACTGGCTAGGCCAGTAAAGGTTAGAAATCCTAGGCCCAGGAAAATGCCCTCTCTATCCTATTCTGTTTGGCAAGGATTTTGGGAGCAAGCGATGACTAAGAGGCTTCTGCTGCAAATTAATGGTTTTGATATGTGTGTGTTTGTGTATCTCTGTCTATCTATCTGTCTGTCTGTCTATCTATCTATCAATATGTTTTTGATTAGTAGTCCTTTAATTTTGTCTGTATATGAAGGCAACTTTTACAATGTGTTGATTGCTGCATTCCTTGACAAAAGCATTAGAAAGTTTACTGGAGGCTGCAGCTGGAAAAATAAAGGCCAGTGCATTAGTATTTTCCTTCCCCTCTGCCCCCTCAGCCAGCCAAGACATCAGCTGTCACCTTCATTGTGGGGGAGAGGCCATCAGTTCCTGCTGAGTACACAAGGGGCACATTTCTAATGATATGCATCAAGAGAGACCTTGTGTGACCCTGCTGTTATCATATTATCATTGGCTACTCCTATTCTCTGGAGTCAAGCTGATAACAGCAATTTCTCAGGCAGTGGTTTAAAGGAAAAACAGAGCTGGATTAATGTTTCCCTTTCTTATAAAGGCATGGTGTAATATTCAGAATAATCTTTTGAAATCAGTGAAGATTTTAACTGGTTATATTGCTCCTTTAAATACCAGTGTCCTGTTTTTTATAGAACCACCAGTACTTGTTATTACAATATAGTGCAGGAAATTGTGATGTTACATGCAATTGTTAAAACAGATTCAGGAGGATTCAGATCCTAGTTTTTTTTTTTTATAAAGGCTTTATATGGCTTTATATGCATGCTTTTCCTAAGCCTCTGTGTCAATACTTTAGCTTGTTTTTCAATAGTCTTTACATATGCGCATATATATTATCCATAAGTATATTGCAACCCTGCCAGATAATTTAAAATTGATTAGGATTTGTATTCATTAAATAATATAGTACAGGTATAGGACCCCTTATCCGGAAACCCGTTATCCAGAAAGCTCCGAATTACGGAAAGCCTGTCTTCTAAAGACTCCATTTTAATCAAATAATTCAGAATTTTAAAACTGATTTCCTTTTTCTCTGTAGAAATAAAACAGAACCATGTAATTGATCCCAACTAAGATATAAGTAATCCTTATTGGATGCAAAACAATCCTATTGGGTTTAATTAATGTTTTATTGATTTTTTAGTAGACTTAAGGTATGGAGTTCCAAATTACGGAAAGACGCCTTATCCGGAATACCCTTGGTCCCGAGCATTCTGGATAAGGGGTCCTATACCTGTACTACAAATGTATTCAGTGCTTTGCAAGGTCTAAACACAAACAATTAGTTGGCAGGGTTGTTTGTCCATAAATTGCAATATATTCAAGCTTGCCAACTACGTCAAAGTCATCCTTGGTCTAGCCAGGAATCACCTCCACAAACAGGAAGCTACAACATAGGGCTGGCCTTTGTTCTTGTATATACAGTATTATAGCAAAAGAAAATATATGATGAAATGGTAGAAACCTTATTCAGATTAAAGTGAGCGCAGGACTGACCAGACCAGGGATGATTTTGACATTGGTCACTTAAATATATGGCCATATATGTTCACACTATTTTTTAATTTACATATTTTAACTTTTACAGAATTGAAAAACCAAGCTTAACATAAGGGTGTGAAGGGGGGGGGGCATTTTTTACTAGCTTTATGTCTCTCTCTCTCTCTATATATATATATATGTGTATATTTATATATTACTACTTATATAGAATGCACTCAGTTACCCTGAAAGTCACTGTATCCCTGGTACCATGTCAATAATGCAAAATAAAATAGAAATTTTGGAGCACTCCTCAGGACTTGTAGACAGACAAACACAAACGTAATACCCCAAAATGTGACATCACACCTCATGTTATGTCATCTCCATTAAACCCCCATCATGCATGTAGCCGAATAAGAGAATCAGTTCTATTTGGACATAGAAAAATTGTACAATATGGGTCAGTTTGGTTTATGCACCAATCAGCAACTAACCTGATAATCTGTCCTTTTGGAAGTGCTGAATACATTAACAAGTAGTGTATCAATACTTTCTAGCTGTTCCTAATACAATACTTAACTTGTACTTATACAATACTTAACTTTTCCATAGCCATATTTGGAATTTAAAACCATTGCACATATATTCAGTATCCAGTGACTCTGGGACAATCATCTGTCCCACACAGGCATGTGTTTTGAGCAAAACAAAGCATAACACTGCATATAAACAGTAAAGGGGCAAATAATTGGTGGTTGATACTGGTGCCCATTCCCCAAACAATGACATTTTGCTCATGTCCAGCTAGATGCTATCCTTCCATACAACAGATAATCCCCCCTACCCAGGGGACAGCCTCAGGGATTCCCACTGACCTGTAACCTTTGGTGAACTCTGCCATATCTAAATGAACCTCAGGCTTGATCCTAATTACATGTGACAGAATGGTGTCCCCTCCAAGGGACAGGAAAAAGCATTTAGTGTCAACGTTGTTATCTCTTCGCTCACAACCACCTTGAACTTTCATTGTGTCAATGTACATATCTGAGCAATGATAATAATCTTCTGTGCATGAAATGATTTCATAATAGATGGAATTCTTTAGTGAAATACAAACAAACACTTAAACCGTAATGGCTTGCATTGTAACAAGCTAAAACACAACTTCTGTCCTCATCATTGTTATAATGCTGACTCAGGAAGTTTGCACAACTGGTGTGATGTGAGATTATCATTACGGTTGTATTCTAGTCTTATAGTTGACCTGTAACTGTCATGAGAGGGTCTGAATGGTATGCCTCTAACCTGCTATCATCACATCACCAGTACAAAGGTTTTGTATCGTGTTACAAACCAATGACAATTATTTCCTTCATACAAAGTTTACATACCCCCCAAATGACCTAAAATGATTGTTTTTTTTCTTTGGACTCCTGCAGCCACTACATACTTTCTGCGTTTCCTTGACCATATGGAATGGATGATGTATGTAATCATTAACATGACATTTTTTAAATTACAGGTTAAAAATAGATAAAAAATTACAGAAAAAATCAAGAGAGATAGGTTTCAACAAAATAATTGTTATGTGCTCTTTAAGGGTAAGGGCGAAGACCGATGGGCCAATAAGTTGCTGCAATTTTTAAAAATCTGCAACAGAAATATGCAATGCAGGAGAAACTTCTATTGCTGTCGCTGTGGTGATTAGTCGTCGCGAGTGGATTTTTAAAAATCGCAGTGACTAATCGCCCCGTCTGTCTTTGCCCTTACGGGCAAAGCCCTGATGCTTTAGGGCAGTGATCCCCAACCAGTGGTTCTGGGGCAACATGTTGCTCCCCAACCCCTTGGGTGTTGCTCCCAGGGGCCTCAAAGTAGGTGCCATTTTAAAATTTTTGACTTGGGAGCAAGTTTTGGTTGCATAAAAACCCAGTGTAAAGCCAAACAGAGCCTTCTATAGGCTGCCAGTCCACATAGGGGCTATTAAGTAGCTAATTATAGCTCTTATTGGCACCATCAGGAACCATTTCCATGCTTGTGTTGCTCCCCAACACTTTTATCATTTGAATGTGGCTCATGGGTATAAAAGGTTGGGGACCCCTGCTTTAGGGCTCTGGCACACGGGGAGATTAGTTGCCCGCGACAAAACTCCCTGTTCGTGGGCGACTAATCTCCCCGAGTTGCCTACCCCTGCCATCCCACCGGCGAACATGTAAGTCGCCGGCAGGATGGCAGACGCGGCGGCGCGATTTCGCGCAAATCGCCAATAAAGACTCGCGAGTCTTTTTCGGCGATTTCCTGAAATCGCCCCGCCGCGTGTGCCATCCTGCCGGTGACTTACATGTTCGCCGGCGGGATGGCGGGTCATGGCAACTCGGGGAGATTAGTCGCCCGCGAACAGGGAGTTTTGTCGCGGGCGACTAATCTCCCCCGTGTGCCAGAGCCCTTAGGGCAATGTCACATGAGAGATTAGTCGCCTCATGATTAATCTCCACTAGCGGTGGCAACTAATTTCCTCTGAATGCTTTTCTACCCCTGATAATGTAAATCGCCAGTAGTAAAACTTGTGTCATTTCAGCTTTCCTAAGTTGCCTCGCAACAAAAATTCGGGTGAATTCAGAAAGTCGAAGTGGCTCATATGTTTTACATTTTCGCTGGTAGGAAAGCATTCAAGGAGATTAGTCGCCATCGTTAGAGGAGATCAACTCAATCCAAATACAAGCATATCTGTTCTGGATGCAATCAGCTAATACAAATAGCTTGTTTGAATGCCAACTAAACAAAAGGAAGGAAACAAATCCACTGATAAGGCATCAGAATGGTGCAGAGGTGCAGGAAAATACTATTTTAACTCTCCACCAGGTTAAAACTTGCTTTTATGTATGTCCTGGCAAATTCTAAAAGGGAAGATGCACTATTTATTGGGCTGGTGGAGGGCTGTTTGGGCCTCTGTGTAAATAAAATGCCAGAGCGGGGTTTTAAATCTTATGGTGGCCATACATGTTAAGATATCCCCACCTATGGGTGAATTTAGGCTAATTTGGTTGTTTGGCCCTGGGGCCTTTAGTCCAGGCTTGCTTTCATTCATTGGTTTGCTTTTGGGGCCATGCTGGTTGCCTTGTTGTACTGCTTATATGCAGAAGCCAACCATAAACTCTTACTGACTACATTATAGAGAACGTGAAATGAAAATATTTGAGGATAAATTTGGTCACTGGTTTCTAAAACTCAGTAAAGCACAGCTTAATAAACCACTAGAACAGGGGAGGCCAATATGTCAATAGCGGTCCACCTGTCAATCCCCCGTGGATATCTGGTGGACCGCGATCAAGCGGGGGATGCGGAAGTGCTGCGTTAATGTGTACGTACACTGCTTCGCGTACGTATGCATTCATGCCGCACTTCCGCATACTTACGGTCGATCGCGACCGCGAAAAGTGTGGCCACCTCTACACTAGAGCATCATCATCCTTAGCTATTGCAAAAATTTAAATTGATTCCTTTGTGCAAAACATTGATCTGATGTGCAAAACGTGAGTGTAAAAACAAAGTGAATTGGTAGCTTAATGCATGGAATGTCTTAATGGGTGAGTGCAGAGGATCTCTTGCAGTCTATTTTGTGGAAGGGGCAGTAATAAACGATTCCTTTGTCTGCTGCCTGAGCAAATTTTAGGTAGTGTGCAGAAATAGAGTGCACATGCAACACTGCAATGCAATGAAGTATGATTGTTTGCCAAAATGTGCACCTTTATGTACTTGCTTACACCAACTTACTATGTTGTAAGTTACACACGGTTGCACAAAAGAAAATGTTTAGAGCCTGTAAAAAGACATAGAAGGAGGTTCGGCAGCTATGAGCATCCAGTGTCACTGTGACCACAGCTTTATTAGGTAGTAAATATATACAACCACAAGCACAGTTGTGTTAGTACAAATTTCCCCTGCAGTTAGTTGCAAGTAAAACTCCATTCTTTAAAGGTACGTGCGTCAACAAGTGCTCCTTGCACCTCTGTAATATATGCACTTGGTGCTGCTGACTTTCTCTTGCAACAGAGTTGCAAAGAAAAAACTGCTTTGTGGGTGTGTCTAAAAATTGCATTTTGCACACTGCAGGTACCGAGGGGCCAAAGGAGCCAAATCTCACAAAATGCCATCATTTGCTAGGCCTTTATACCACTATTCAGGCCCAGTCTTTCCAGTATCTTGTATGAACCCATATATTATAAAAATTATATGTGATATCACACTGGGATACATTGAAAAGCACTGCTGCCCTGCCTTGCAAGTCAAAGATACATTAGGGCAAAACATGTGGGAGTACTATTTAGCAGACCACAAAAGGAATGAGGTTTGTGACAGTAATGGATGGGGTTTGAGAAGACAGCAGATCATTTGAGAATACATTACACTAGGACCATGGCAGATTAAGCATGACCATACCTGCAATATTGGTCATCATTTTTCTTTCATTCGAAGCCCTTTTACACTTAGGGCCCATTTACTAACCACTGGATTTTTTGTTTCTCAATTCGGATTTTTTAGCACTAAAAGTCACCAAAAAAAATTACGATTTTTGAGATTTACTATACATCTATATGGCTAAAAATCTGAATCCGACAATTTGAGTTTTTCAGCAGAACCCACCTAGAGGCCTAGGAGAGTAGTGGACTAATGACTTAGCCACTAGGGGGAGACCATGATTAACTATGTAGTCTAAGTTTAATTATTTATAATGGCAACCCTGTAGCTGGTAAATATTGTTTGCCTGTTCTCTTGTCAGTTTCTCCTGGTTACTCTGGATTCTTTCCAATCTCTAAAGACATACAGGCACGTTTATCGGCTGCTGAATGGCCATAGTGTTTTGAGGGGAAGGCACTGTCAAAACTTTCACATTGTAGGGTTGCCAGTATTTCAACAGCCTAGCTAGTAAAATAGCAGCCAACGCTAGCAAATTTGTAATATTCTTTTGTTCTGCCCATGATTTTTCCAGACCAAGCTAGCATCTTATTGGCCCATCTATGGTCTGTCAGGCCTGCCCCACAGATGAGCCAAATATCGATCGGACAGGTTTGTTTTTGTTGCTGGATTGATGCGGTCCTCATACCAATGCCTGCATACATACCTTTGTTGTGAACAGATCAGCCTGATATCAGTGAATGACCCACTCATTTGGCAACCTCACCAAAAGAGCGGATCTTTGCATGTGTGAACTGGGATCTTGGGGTGCAAGGAGGTGTGATATGGGTGATTGTGGAATACAAGTTGCAAGCTGGAAGTTAATCTCTGTAAAGCACTGGCATGTAAGAATACAGGATTCGCCTGGTATAAGGATCAGTCTGTTGAGCTGTGTTGGCATTTGAACCAAAAAAGACAATTTTTTGTATTTCCATCCAGCTCTTTTAATGCACAGGCAGTATACGTAATGGCACAACTGTGAGCACAAGCAAACAATAACAGCATTGCAGTATGGAAAAAAAATTATATATTATCATACTAGAGTATCAAAATAACATACGTAAGGATTTCTGGGCTGCATTTTATTGGAATGCCATTTATTACTATAAAATAGAAATGCTATTTTATGCCACACATAAAACTAAACTGCACACCCAAAAAAGCAACCCATTTTCCTTTTTATTTCTTTATTTTTCCTTTTTCTTCTAATTTCTTCTAGTTTTGTTTCCCATTTTTAATAAGATTTCTTGGATGATTGTTTTGGTTCTCTTGTCGTTTGTGGCTGTTGATAGGGTGGTGCTGGGAATGGTCGTGAAGTCTTAGCTCACTGTCCAATTTTCTTTGGTCATTGTGCTTTTCCAGAGTTGGACTTGGTTCTTTATTGACCGGTTCATCTTTATTTTGTAAAGGAGATGAGGAGTCATCACCTGATGGTGATACAGTTGTTCCATTCTATTTTAATCAACAAAAATCAGATTTTTTTTTTGATTATTCACAATACCTACAACTTGCTCATTCTGCAAGTACATTTTCTACACATGATCTTTACCTATTCTTACACACTACTGCAAAATATATATGTAGATCCCAGACTGTGATCAAAGCTCCACCTCTTTTGTAAGAAAAACAATCGGAATTCAGGGAAAAAGGACACCTTTTGCTTCAAAGTTGTTACAGACCAGTGTTGCGATTACTAGAGCTCAGCAGTTCCGTACAGAGTTTTTGATCAGCAGTATAGCTCAGAATTTTTGATCAGCAAATTGGATCTTTGTTCTAAAGATTCCTACTGTTTACATATATAGGCTGAAGTGTAATGTTGGTCATTACTTGTGTTCTGCCAGCTACAAATATGCTTTAAATGAAGCCACTTCCCTGGCTTTGCACATCCTGAGCAGGTATTTGGAATGTGACCCAACAAGAGCAAAAATTCTGTAGCTGAGATCCAGTCACCATTTTTCTAAAAACATAAAACTCAGGAAAACAAAAAAGGGGACATGCTAAACTGGGGATTTTCTTAAAAAAACTTCAGTTGTGGGAAAGTAACATAGGTATGGTCAGCTGCAGAGCTGCAATTAAGCACCTATGTTTGTAAATGAGACCTAAAGAGCATTATAGAAATAAACAAAGAGAGAAAGAAATATCACCAGCATACACAGTCACATAGCATATATATCCTTTATATAGTCTGTTTAGTGTTTCCTCAATTATGGTGATGATATTTCTATGGGATAAATCATGAAATAACTTTTTTCTCATCATATCTAAACTGACCAAGTATACATCTCACAATTTATGCTTGCAGAAGTAATAATGCAGTGCCTGGGAATGCTTTAGGATACACGACGATGTGCCATGAACACACCCTCAAAATGCAAAAACTTTGCCCACTTTCTGTTAAGCCCCTCTCCTTTACCTCATCAAGTAGGCCTTTAGGTTCCTTAAAAAGATCAGTTGGTGCAGTCTGTGCATCTGATTATGGATATGCAATTTAATGACTAGTATAATAAAAAATTAAAATTTGCACTGAAATACCACATCCACTTATTTAATTGTAGTTATCATTTAATTTTAAAAATTCATGTTCCTGAGCCGGACCACACAAAGTCCAAGAAAAATAAAGTAATGGGACCAGAAAAATATCATCCTTTCTATGATTCATTGTGCAGACTAGGTTTAAATTAGATGTCAATGCTTATAGGGAAATTTAAGGCAAAATATACACCTTTTGACATGAGCTCATTTAGTTGGGACATGAATTCCCTCTGCTTTCCATAGTGCGTGATGCACAGCCTTTGGAGAACTTGAAGTCCCAGATTCCATTGCTTCACAATGGAACTAGGTAAAGGAGGGGTTGCATCACTCTGTGAGCCTAATGGGGTAGTTGAGTGGAAGTTATTTTTGGAAGTTCAGATAGTGAAAGGGAGGGTATAGTTTTCCTTTAAAAACCTGGGGTTACTGGCTCCTTAAACCAAACTTAAAAAAAGCAATATGCACAGACTAATGCGATATTTAGCGCGTTTAACGCTTCATATGTGTTTGTGAATTATGCGTTAGTACTATTTCTATTTGGTAATTAACACAATGCCAGGTAAATAACGCATTATGTTTTTTTGCACATGCGATATGCGTCTTAGCTCATGCGAAATGACTTTGATGAATCGGGACTTAATTCTGCTTTTTAACGCAAAAAAGCATGCAACCTTTAGTGAATCAACCTTTAGTGAATGGGCCCCCACTGTATTTTGCGAGTATGCTCAATGCTCAGGTAACTGACAGCAGCCCAGGGCCTGTGCTTTGAATTAGCAGAAAAGAAGATGGGGAGCTACTGCTGAAACTAAAAACTGTATATTTTGACAGTGTGACTGGATCAGATATTCTGACCACTAATTACACTGTTGTGTGACTTATTTTGTTATTTCACTGATTTGCACCATTTTTGTGGTTTTATCGCATTTTTATGCCTGTATAAGTGTCCCTAATCTGTTTTTAGCGTAGCTTTGCCATAGTTACATAGTTACATAGGGTTGAAAAAAGACCAGTGTCCATCAAGTTCAACCCATCCAAGTAAACCCAGCACACTTAACCCACACCTACCAATCTATACACTCACATACATACACTATATATACAACCACTAGTACTAACTGTAGATGTTAGTATCACAATAGCCTTGGATATTCTGATTGATCAAGAACTCATCCAGGCCCCTCTTAAAGGCATTAACAGAATCTGCCATTACCACATCACTAGGAAGGGCATTCCATAACCTCACTGCCCTCACCGTGAAAAACCACCTACGCTGCTTCAAATGGAAGCTCCGTTCCTCTAATCTAAAGGGGTGGCCTCTGGTGCGCTGATTGTTTTTATGGTAAAAAAGAACATCCCCCAACTGCCTATAATTCCCTCTAATGTACTTGTACAGAGTAATCATGTCCCCTCGCAAGCGCCTCTTTTCCAGAGAAAACAACCCCAACCTCGACAGTCTCACCTCATAGTTTAAATCTTCCATCCCCTTAACCAGTTTAGTTGCACGTCTCTGAACTTTCTCCAGCTCATTAATATCCTTCTTAAGGCCTGGAGCCCAAAACTGCACTGCATACTCAAGGTGAGGCCTTACCAGGGACCTATAAAGGGGCAAAATTATGTTCTCATCCCTTGAGTCAATGCCCTTTTTTATACAAGACAGCACTTTATTTGCTTTAGTAGCCACAGAATGACACTGCCTGGCATTAGACAACTTGTTATCAACAAAAACCCCTAGATCCTTCTCCATTAAGGAAACCCCCAACACACTACCATTCAGTAGATAGTTTGCGTTTATATTATTTCTACCAAAGTGCATAACTTTGCACTTATCAACATTGAACCTCATTTTCCAGTTTGCTGCCCAGTTATCTAATTTTGTCAAATCGCTCTGCAAAGCGGCAGCATCCTGCATGGAACTTATAGTTTTGCACAATTTAGTGTCATCAGCAAAAATAGAAACAGTACTGTCTACTATGCCCACCTCCAGGTCATTAATAAACAAGTTAAAAAGCAAAGGACCAAGGACTGACCCCTGCGGTACTCCACTAACCACACTGGTCCAATTAGAAAATGTTCCATTTACAACCACTCTTTGTAATCTATCCTTCAGCCAGTTCTCTATCCAATTACAAATATTATGTTCTAGGCCAATATTCCTTAATTTGATCATTAACCTTCTGTGAGGTACTGTATCAAACGCCATATGTAACTTTGGTGTACAAAAATAACTTTACGTATTTTGAATTCATCAGAATGTGTACTTTCCAAAACTATATGGTTTTCTGGGGGTCTCTGTATAGTTAGGGGAAGTTTCGGCACATAATACGCTGACAGGGGGCTCTGTGTGCAAAAGCTGAGTTGGCAGGCGAGAAATCCATATGTGCTATTTTCATTTTGGGCTCAGTACATACCGCAGACTTTGGTATATCTATGCATATTGGGCATCAAACTGTTTAGTAGACCGTAGGCGTTTCTATTTGGGGTGCCTTTGTACGCAAGAAATTGTGTGATAAATGTGGCAAATTGCAACATTTTTAGGCGATTTTCTGAAATGTCATAAAAACCACTAACTTTAGGAAAGCTTTGCAGATTGGTACTTTGGTGTAGAAAGGACTCCTTACCCATGATGGATTTGTCAGAATGTGTACTTTCCAAAAATATATGGTTTTCTGGGTTTTTCTGTATAGTTAGGGGGTGTTACGGCACATAATACGCGGACAGGGGCTCTATATGCAAAAGCTGAGTTGGCAGGTGAGAAATCCTTATGCGCTATTTTCATTTTGGGGTCAGTATATACCACAGACTTTGGTTTATCTATGCATATTGGGCATCAAACTGTTCAATAGACTGTAGGTGTTCCCATTTGGGGTGATTTGCCTTATCTGATCTTTATCAAGAAATTGTGAGAGATAAATGTGGCAAATTGCAACATTTTTATGTGATTTTCTGAAATGTCATAAAAATCTGCAAACTTAGGAAACCTTTACGGCTTGGTACTTAGGAGTAAAAAGAAATGGGTACCTATTATAGATTCGGGGGGATGTGTACTTTCCAAAAATATATGGCTTTCTGGGGTGAGTGTACTTTTTTGTAGCATTATCCCACATATAATGATGTAAATGTGTTGATTTTGCAGGAGCTGAAATGATAAATCATATGGGGGTATGTTCCCATTGGGGCTCCTACATGCCACATACTTAGGTAAACCTATACATATTAGGCATCAAACTATTCAGTGGACCCCTGGAGTTCAAATTCAGGGTGTTTTATCTTGGTACATGATACGTGGGAGATAAGATGCTGCAAAGTGGAAACTTCGAGGGGATTTTTGGAAATGTTATCAAAATTGCGAACTTTAGGAATGCTTTACAGCTTGGTACTTTGGAGTATAAAGACATGGGTACCCATTTTAGATTTAGGAGAATGTGTACTTTCCAAAAATATATGGCTTTCTGGGGTGAGTGTACTTTATACTAGCTTTATCCCACATAAAATGATGTAAATGTGTTGATTTTGCAGAAGCTGAAATAACAGAAATGATAGATCATATGGGGGTATGTTCACATTGGGGCTCCTACATGCCACATACTTAGGTAAACCTATACATATTGGGCATCAAACTGTTCAGTGGACCCCTGGCTTTCATATTTAGGGTGTTTTATTTGGTTACTTTATGACCTGTAGGAGATAAGATACTATAGACTGGAAGCTTTGAAGCGATAAAAACCAATAACTTTAGGAAAGCATTGTGACTTGATAGTTTGGAATAGACAGACAGTGGTGCCTATTCTGGATTCCCCAGAATCTGTTCTTTTCAAAAATGTAAACCTTCTGTTAGTGGAATTTTTGGCCTTGAAATCTAAAGTATGCAGCTTTTTGAAGCAGTGCTTTGGTAATTTGGTAGTGTATTGCTGGGAGTTTTTGACCTATACAAGTGAGAAATCTCCATAAAACTATATATATTTGGTATTGGCACGTTCAGGAGACATGGGACTTTCCAAATCAGTTGTATTTTCGTGCATAAAATAATTTTTGTTTCTAGTATGTGTGTTTATATTATGGAAAAATTGTTTTTTTTTTTTCATTTTTAGACATTTAGAAGCATATATCTTGTTACAGAATTGGAATTACATGAAAATTCTACCATATTTTGAAAGCTTAGGTTGTCCTGATAAAAATAATATATTGTTTTCCTGGGTAAACTAAAAGTCCCCCTGAGGAAAGGCCCCTAAAATGAAACAGTACAAAATGTTCAAAAACTGTCTGGCAATACAAGTTCCGCTTTGACCAAAACGCCTGGCAGTAAAAGGGTTAAGTAAGGTAAAAAGAAAAATACCATTGGAATCAGGGTGCTGTTGGAAGTAAAGCTGCAGTTACCACAGAAGCTCTCATTGTAAGTGGACAGAATGGCAGCCTCCACATATGGAAAATGAAGAAAGCTTAGAGGGAGACGAACATGAAATGTTAGACGACCACACCTGTATGAAGAAGATGCATGTTAATTAAGTTATCATGACAATTAATTAAAATTCTACCTTACACTGTTTTAAAAATCTAAGGGACATATGCCTTGTACTTTGTATTTATCCATATCATTCAATGGAACAAACACTGTTTCAGGCTCTACTTACCTATCATAGATGAGAAAGTCATCCTTGTTTCCATCCAGCAATTCCCAGACATCATCTTGCCCTGGGGTTTGCTGATACACAGGTATTCCTTCTGGGGCCCAACGTTTTAGCTCAGGGAACATATTTGCTGAGTGTAAACTCTGGTCATTCACTATCATGTATTTTATGTCTGTCATGCCCTGAAGTGATAACTTGTAACGCAGAGGTCCCATTCTAAAAAAACACAAATAAAAGAATGCATTGTTCTTTCAATGAATAGAATGCTAAAGGTCCCCATACACGGGCAGATTGTAGCCCCGTGTAGGGGCAGAAACGAGGGGTCTGGCCGACCGATATCTGGCCTGAAATTGGCCAGATATTGATCGGCCAGGTTAGAAAATCCAGTCGGAACCGACTGACCCTGGCCGCCAATATAATTCGATCGTTTGGCCCCAGGGCCAAACGATCAAATTATTATTTTTTTTAACTGCACGCTCCTCGATATCGCCCACCCGTAGGTGGGGATATCGGGTGCAGATCCGCTCGCTTGGCGAGATCAGTTGTCCAGAAACAGATCTAATCAATGCTTGCTATCTAAGGTCTGTTGGTCTTGGTGATGCTGTTTGTACATGTATAGATGACAAGTGGCTAATAGTTAACGCACAGAGGTTGTGCCATGGGGTACAAAGAGCCATGTAATAAAATCTCTGATACCTTATTCATCAAAAACTCTTTCCAGAAAACTCAAGGGAAGTCCTTAGGATAAAAGGAAAGGACATTCCATCTTAAGGTACAGAAAGATACAGTTGACACAGTTCCTGGCTGAGAGGAGTACGAGGAGTCATTTTTATTAATTAAGGACACTTTAGTCCAATTGTTAAAAATGGCAGAAAGTTTTCCTCTGCCACATGGGTGGAGGGGGAGAGAACGAAAACTGGCTCAAACTAAATGCTGACAAGACTGAAGTTCTTGTCATCGGTGGCCAGCGCCTAACAGCAAAGCAGCTCCAGACACAGTCAGCTCCACTGAGGTTAGGGAACTCAGATCTTGCTAGCTCCAACACTGTGCGCAGCTTGGGTTTACTAATTGATGGGGAATTAAACTTCAGGAGCCAAATTTCAGCTGTGGTGAAACATTCCTTCTTTCACTTAAGGAACATTGCAAAAATTAAACACCTCATTCCTTCTGAGGTTCTTCCAACCCTAGTTCACGCCTTCATCACATCACGACTGGACTATTGCAATGCCCTCTATGCAGGCCTTCCAAATAAAGACCTACACCGCCTGCAGCTAGTACAGAATGCTGCCGCAAGATTGCTGACAAGCCAACCCCGCCATAGCCACATAACACCAATCCTTCGCTCACTACACTGGCTACCCATAAAATGGAGAATCCGTTTCAAAATTGGGATTCAAATCCCTACATGGCCTGGACCCTGGATACCTGGAGGACTTGCTGCAACTACGTCACACCTCCCACAATCTTAGATCAAATGGATCCAATAATCTGACCATCCCCAGAGTTCAACTGAAAACCTTTGGATCCAGAGCTTTCTGTCATGCTGCCCCTACCCTGTGGAACGCCTTGCCAAACGGGATCAAGACAGCTCCAACCTTGGACACGTTTAAATCAAAACTGAAAAGCCACCTGTTTAGCCTGGCATTTATGTCCACATAACTTATCTGAGACAAGCTTATGCGCTTTGGGTCCCACTGGAGAAAAGCGCTTTACAAATGTTTGTTGTTGTTGTTGATTTCTCAATTATGCACAGATAGGTAGAGCCCAATGTGTTTTAAATGCTAACCTTAGTACTCATGGTTAGTACATGATGCAGCTACCAATAACTCTTCATCAAGATAACTATTGTAACCCTTTCTTGGCACACTCATTTATTTTGGGCTGTATATAGGCTTAAAACAAGAAATTGGTCCTCCTTTGCAGATAAAAGGTACTGGGAACTGGGATTTTAGCGCAGTGCCTCCACCTAGTGGACACTGAGGAACACATCTCAAGGGGATTTCCACTAGGAAATAATCACACACAGTTTGCAGCAAATATCAACTTTATATAACTGGTTGTAAAGGTAATATAATTATAACATGCAAAACAGTATTAACCCTGCTTTGGGAAACCTGTGGGTTTTAACCACTACTGGCTCAGTCTCTTTGCTGAAGCCGCGGGAGTTTCCTTTCAAGGCAACTTCCGCGACTTTGGCAATTTGCGGCGCCGCGTATGCAATCCCATCGGCGATTTACATTCTAGCCGGTGGGATGGCATTTTAGGGAGATTAGTCGCCTGCGACAAGAGAGATTTGTTGCACGGCGACTAATCTCCCCGTCTGTCACAGCCCTTACAGCTGGCACAGTCTTACAGTCACTGCTTATTGGATAGTCTCTGTCTCAACTCTGGCAAAACAACAGGGGCTCCCTTTATAAGCTGCTGGGCCGCCCCTGATTTTTGGGGAAATCAGCCAATCGGGTTCCTCCCCAGTTTGTAGCCAGACTGGATAATGTCACAGACTAAGAAACAGGGGAAAGATTTCTCTGATCCCCTACACTATCTTAATAGTATAGTTTAAGTTTTTGGTGTGTTAAACTCTGATTAATGTAGAAGGACTACACTACTCAAAGTTTTTGATGCCTCTGTAGTAATTTTGACATGAATAACATGAGGTAATTGCAATATAACTCAAAATATAATCTGAAATGTGCCAACTCACCTGGCTGCCTGTACAAGGCAAAAGCCACAGCTAGCTTGAAGAAGTGCCACCACTGTCACCTTACCAAGTGCCTCGGCCATTGGCACCTCACCCTCTATACTCCATTTTGGAGGTGGTTTGCAAATTGATGAATTGGTCTGCTCAGAGGAGGATACTTGACCCAGTAACCCCATTAGGATGCTTACCGTAAGAGCTAAATTATGCATCATAATGACCCCTGTTATAGACCTGCCAAAGAAAAGATTAGTCAGTAATTACACAAACCTTCAATTTTATCCACAGCATATAAAACTTTAACTCCATTATATAGAAAAACAGCATGCACAAAATAGTGAACTGTGGTGATAACAGGTGAACCTGAATTGGGCTGACTATCTTGATTTCATGGTGCTGCTCAAAGTTTCCACTGCTAACATTTTCATTATATATTACAAGCATTATGCACTGCTTTATACATATACCCCATATGTAATAAAAAAACACTAAGTTTCTCCAGGAGCAGTAACCCATAGCAACCAATAAGATGTTTGCTTTTAAACAGGTGACCAGAAAATTGGTTGCTAAGGGTTACTGCTCCTGGGCAAACTTAGTGCCTTAAAACCCTAAAAGGTAGGGTATTGTTTAGTACTACTTACTACTTCATTACTGGAGTCTGACAGTTGTGTTGACCCCTCACTTTGGATCAAAACTGCAATTGAACTGTGCTAACCCTCAGCCCTTGGGTCTGAACTATTCTTGAGCAAGCTGACAATTAACTGATGGTAGATGACAGCTGTGTATATGTACAAGCCATGTCCTGGACCGTTCTCCAAATGAGTAGTTTGCTAGCAAAAGAAAACATGAAAATATGTTCCAACCTGGTGGGCAGCCAAGTATCTTAGGACCTAAATCAAGGGGTATATATAGGTAGAAGCTTGAACTTAGATGGGAAGCTATAGAGGGCCCTAAACGAAACTTGACATATTATGTAGTTCCAACGATAAGCGGCATATAAACACTTGTGGGTGAGCTTACTTAAAGGGGACCTGTCACCTCAGAAATAATTCAAAATGTATTTCTACCATGTTAGTTAAGCAAAACAAACTTCACTTACACTATATAAAATTTAAAAATCTTGTTTCCTTTAGTCTTGGAATTGCACTATTATAACAAGCAGGCAGGTGCCATTTTGTGGACACTGTTATTGTGACAAGCTCTGCATCATGCTAAAATCTAGTTTATTTGATAGAATGGAGGACCAGAGGCCATACTCATGCACTGCCTACACAATTAGATGGTGAGGAGGGTGGGGGGAAGTGAGAATTACAATGACATCTAGGTAGTGCTGAATGGAAAGTTAAAGTTTTTGTCTGCTCATTGTCTGCCTCAGGCATAGAGGCGGGACAGGCAATATATGATTGACAGCTGGGATTTTTAAATGCCTTTATAATGGGTATAGATGTGTTAATCAAAAAAAGAATTTGGTTTTCATGTTTAATTTGAAATAGACTTTTATTATACAGTTTTTATGTCTGGGTGACAGGTCCTCTTTAAGCCTGTTCTGTCCTGTTAAGTTCTACCCTGATAAATTGCAACATATTATAAGTGGTTTTTTTTTAATATTTTCATTAACAACTAACATCCCCCCGTGATTTATTTTAAATCTGAATAATGGGAAACACTGTCGGAGGAGATTAAATTCATGAAACAGGTTAAGGTTGCTTCAAATCTACTAATAGACTGCTCTGTCTTTTATAAACCACTGCTCTATGATTTATGAATAGTGTTCAGAGGACAATTTAGTTAAAAATCAATGTTGATTCGGAGCTTTTTGATAAGTAGAGTGGCGTGAGTGTTTTTCATCAGCAAGGTTTGCCAATTCATCCATTTAATTAGTGAGGCTTACGAAATATATGAAATGCAGTGCTGCACAGGTTTTAACACAAATGGGTAAGCCAGTAGTAACCCTATAAACAGAAATGCATACTGTATGCCACAGGGTGTTATTTTAGATAAAGGTCTATGAATTATGGAAGCCTTGAAGGATACAGAACAGGTCACTGGAAGGTTGCCTAAGGCACACGGCTGGCTTGGCCCGGCACTGTCAGTACCATCTATTGCCAGTACAATCCTATGCCCTACCACTAGACCACAAAAATATCTAAATGTAATAAAACTGCCTGTTGTTACATGGCCCTAAGGGTAAAATCAATACATAAATAAGAACAAAAGGTAAAAGAGAATAATTTTCAAAATGTTAAATTTACAAAAGGTAAATTAAATGCATTAAAAAGTTTAGGTGATAAAATAACCATAAAAAATATGTAAATCTAAGTTGTCGAACACAATATAAAGTTGTATTGTGATATGCATATGACACTTTATGATCTATGTCATATTTCACATGGCACTGGGGAAGCCTGTTGCATTTATTATATGGTTTATTATACTTTCCAACACGTTACTATTTTCTGCTCACTAAAGTTATTCATTTTACTACTAATTTATAATTAAAATGTGCAGTTCATGTTTTGACTGATAAGCCACCTAATATAAATGATCCTAACATAGTATAAAATAAATATAAAAAATATATATTATAGTGTAAAGCTGGCCATACACCTACCGATAAAATCAAAGAAACCTATTTTTTTTTTGTCTATGTAAAGTTGGGAGGAACACGGGTCAAACAAATTTCATTACGGTAATGATGCTTCATTGTTATTTGTATATGACAATAAAACTTGAAACTGAAACTAATTTGGAAAACAAAGCTACTGGTCTGGGAAAGGTGCTGTCACACCTAAACTCTAATTAACATTAACAAAGGTTCAAGTACACTGGAGCCAGCACTGAATGGATCCCTGTTGATATGCATAATCAGTTAGTAAGAAAGGACAGTCAAGTGGAGATGCAGACATAAAGACTAAAATACCCATAATGGCAGACAGGTAACTTCCTGTAACTAACTGGTATTTGCTAGCATCATTCAAATGGACAAATCAGGAGAGACTTCTAGAAAGTTCTAGAAGCCACCTATCTCGCCTGTATATAGGTTGACTTCAGTAGGGAAAAGGTAGACACAGGGCCAGGAGAGTGACCACCATACCAAATCAGAGGGAATCCTGACATCACGGACCAGGCACCTTATCACACAGCCTATACTTAGGCTGTGTGATCCTCTAGAGGTAAGGTTTCATAGAGTGTGTTTATAAGGTGTGGTGTGGGATATTATTATTATTTAGGTGGTTGGGCCTCTGGGTTTCATTTTAGGGTGCTTAGTTAAGTTAGTGTGTATATTTGTAGTGTATTGTATTATACAGTGAGGAACATAAGTATTTGAACACCCTGCGATTTTGCAAGTTTTCCCACTTGGAAATCATGGAGGTGTCTGAAATTCACATTGTAGGTGCATTCCCACTGTGAAAGACAGCATTAAAAAAAAATCAGGAAATCACATTGTATGACTTTTAAAAAATTTATTTGTATTGCACTGCTGCACATGAGTATTTGAACACCTGACAATCAGCAAGAATTCTGTCTCTCAAAGACCTGTTACTCTGCCTTTAATAGTTCACTTCTACTCCACTCATTAAAGGAACAGTAACACCAAAAAATGAAAGTGTATAAAAGTAACTAAAATATAATGTGCTGCTGCCCTGCACTGGTAAAAGTTGTGTGTTTACTTCAGAAAGTCTACTATAATTTATATAAATAATATGCTGTGTAGTATGGGGGCAGCCATTCGAAGGAGAAAAGGCACAGGCACATAGCAGTTAACAGATAAAACACTATTGTATTCTACAGAACTTATCTGTTATCTGCTATGTAACCTGTGCCTTTTCTCCTTTTTTCCAGTTTGAATGGCTGCCCCCGGGGCTACACAGCAGCTTATTATATAAATTATAGTAGTGTTACTGTAGCAAACACACCAGTTTTACCAGTGCAGGGCAACAGTGCATTATATTTTTATTACTTTAAAGCTCTTTTATTTTTTGGTGTTACTGCTCCTTTAATCTAAATTAGTAGCACCTGGCTGAGCTCTTTAAAGACACCTGTCCACCCCACAGTCACTCAGACTCCAACTACTACCATGGGCAAGACCAAAGAGCTTACAAAAGACACCAGAGACAAAATAATTGTTTCCAAACAATATAAAATCATTTTTTACATTTATTGTTCAGTGATCTCTTTGCCACACTATACTGCAGAACTTTAGTTATTTTAATAATCTTACAATATATGTTTTATTTTCTATACAATTGTTGTGTCTGCAGTAAAACCACTAATAATTGTACAAAGGTCACTTTCTAAAGAAACTAATGCAAAAAACTAATGCAAATTCAGTAACTCATAACTCATAAGTTATTCAATTTACTACTAATTTATAATTAAAATGTGCAGTTCATATTTTGACTGATAAGCCACCTAATATAAATGCTTGATCCTAACATAGTATAAAATGAATATAAAAAATATAAAACAGTGTAAAGCTGGCCATACACCTACCAATAAAATCAAAGAAACCTATTTTTTTTTTGTCTATGTAAAGAGGTATACTTAGGCTGTGTGATCCTCTAGAGTTAAAGGAACAGTAACATCACAATATGAAAGCGTATTAAAGTAATTACAATATGATGCACTGTTACCCTGCACTGGTATAACTGGTGTGTTTGCCTCAGAAAGACTATTATAGTTTATATAAGCAAAGCTGCAGTGTAGCCATGGGGGCAGCCATTCGAATGAGAAAAGGCACAGGTTACTTAGCAGATAACAGATAAAATGCCATTGTATTCTACAGAGTTTATTTGTTATCTGCTATGTAACCTGTGCCTTTTTTCCAGCTTGAATGGCTGCCCCCATGGCTACACAGCAGCTTATTTATATAGACTATAGGAGCGTTCTGTAGCAAATACACCAGTTTTACCAGTGCAGGGCAACAGTACATTACATTTTAATTACTTTAAAACACTTTCATATTTTGGTGTTACTGTTCCTTTAAGGTTTCATAGAGTGTGTTTATAAGTTGTGGTGTGGGATATTATTATTATTTAGGTGGTTGGGCCTCTGGGTTTCATTTTAGTGTGTTTAGTTAAGTTAGTGTGTATATTTGTAGTGTATTGTAGTACACAGTGAGGAACATAAGTATTTGAACACCCTGCGATTTTGCAAGTTCTCCCACTTAGAACTTATGGAGGTGTCTGAAATTCACATTGTAGGTGCATTCCCACTGTGAAAGACAGCATTTAAAAAAAAAAATCAGAAAATCACATTGTATGATTTTTAAAGAATTTATTTGTATTGCACTGCTGCACATAAGTATTTGAACACCTGACAATCAGCAAGAATTCTGGTTCTCAAAGACCTGTGACTCTGCCTTTAATAGTTCACTTTTACTCCACCCATTAATCTAAATTAGTAGCACCTGTCAGAGCTCTTTAAAGACACCTGTCCACCCCACAGTCAGTCAGACTCCAACTACTACCATGGGCAAGACCAAAGAGCTTACAAAAGACACCAGAGACAAAATAATTGTTTCCAAACAATATAAAATCATTTTTTACATTTATTGTTCAGTGATCTCTTTGCCACACTATACTGCAGAACTTTAGTTATTTTAATAATCTTACAATATATGTTTTATTTTCTATACAATTGTTGTGTCTGCGGTAAAACCACTAATAATTTTATAAAGGTCACTTTCTAAAGAAACGAATGCAAATTCAGTAACTCATAACTCTATGTAACTATCAGTTCTACAACTTCCATAGTTATTTAAATTCCTTAATGCATAGCAGGAGTGAAATTAGGCATGTATACTCTTACCCTCCTCTTTCTTGCAGTATATATATTTTGAGCCTCTGTTGCTTTGTTGCTGGAACCAAAGTGCTTTGTGAAGTTCTTTCTTATATTTGTTGATGAGGACCTTGGACTTTCTATCCAAACTCCTCCCTACTGGTAGATGAGAGAGGGTGCATCGCCCCCCCCCCCCACCAGAGACCTACCTCCTTTGTTTGAACATCAAGATGGCTATAAACAAGCCATTGAGAAATGTGTACTATTATGATAACAATCATTGAGTTTAGGCTTTAAAACATTTGCTGACTGCTCCAGGAAGAATTGAAATTGTCAAGCCCTAAGGTGGCCATACACTGTAAGATCAGCTCGTTTGGCGAGGTCACCAAGAAAGTGTATCTTCTCCCGATATGCCCAGGTGGGCGATATCGGGCTAATTTGATCGTTTATTTAGTTTATAGTATAGAGCAGTGTTGTCCAACTGGCGGCCTGTGGGTCTACCTTGTGTGGCCCCCCAATAAAGTCTGCCTGCTGTGACTACTTTTCTTGTGTAACTTTTGAAAGGTATCAGTGCTGAGCTTGACTGCCCCCAGCACTGTTCACACCCCAACACTGTAAGGGCAATGGCACATTGGTTGCCTATGGTTTAAATCTGTGCTACCACAGGTGGCAAATCTCTCAAAAATGACTTGCCATTAACTAACATTGCAACTGCCGCAAGTAAAATATTACTTGTGGGGATCAGGCTTAATTGTGGGAAAATGTGAAGGGAGGCAATTTCTGTGAATATGTTTTACTTGCGGTTAGCACAATGTTAGACAATGGCAAGGCATTTTTGGGAGATTTGTCACCTGCAGTTTAAACCATGGACAACAAATCTTACAGTGTGCCCTTGGCCTAAGCCCCTGCATGTAAGCATCTGTATTTTTCACACCTCAGGCTCAGACTTTGAGAGCCCATATTGTTCACCTGTTTACACTTCATACAGACTATAATTAAAACGGGAAAGTAATGCTCATCACTAAATTTTAAACATTTAGGGTAAGACCCCATGAGGTGGATTGTCAGCCTGCGTATAAGCACAGGTGTGGCTTAATGTGGGTGTGGTTTAAAAACAGGGAGTGGTCAACACAGACTTCTATGATAGGCCCTCCATCATGTAGGCCAGAAAAACTCTATCTCTTGGTACCACAGAAGTTGGACAGCACTGGTTTAAAGCATCACTTAGGGAAAAGGCACACGGTGCGTATATCTGCTTTTCTCAGCCCCATGTTTTTCCATCAGGCTTACCTGTGCTCCCTGTGTGCCTGCACTAAAAACTACAATATCTGCCTCAGTGCACAAACATGCAGCGGAGCATAGGTCCGCCTGCAAAACGCAAAAGCAGGTGTTCCTGCACAGGTTCCGCTGTGTGTTCCTGCACTGTAATTTTCAGGGCATACACATGGGCAGTGTAGGGCTTCTATCAGTCTGATGAAAAAACACAGGGCTGAGAAAAGCAGATCTACGTTCAGTGTAACCTTGCCCTTATTGTGTATACTGAACCCTTCTTTAATGTATATTTGTATTTAGACAAATGAGAGATGCCATACGAAAGCTGATTTTGAGAAATCTGTTTTTGATCACAGAATGTTTGCTAAATGAAATGAAAACTCCCAATCATAGGTTTTTACATGCAATGGTTTGTGCCCCTTGCTTTTAGTCTATTAGAATAAAATGAGGTGAATGTACAAGTTTTCATAAAACACCTGCTTCTTTAGCAGTTGTGCATCAGCTGTGTAATATACTGTACATGGCTTGGACGTGTTAGAAATGGCTTCTGCTTAAACTCAGTGCCCTAAACAACAAACTAATGGATCTGTGGCTAATTTATTTGAAGTATGGGCTTCATTGGTCCATGCTGCATGGATGTAATTGCTCTATAGTTAGAGGAATTACGGTATGATAGGGAAGTGGGGTGGGGTCTCTATGTGGTCCATATAAAAGTTCAGAACATTGGTAACTAATTACAGTGATTGCACATAATGTTTTTAACTACAATGTTGTGCCAAGAAATATAAGAGAGTACATTAGAAAAGATGGGATGGGTGTTTTAGTGTCTTGATATAAAGAGAGTAAATTACAAGTGGTGGGACAGGTGTTTTTTCACATTTAATATTTCTTTAAAAGTTTTTATTACTGACATCATTTTCACAATAAACATAGTTCATTGCAGGAAACAGTACTTTGAACAGTCTCTTGGGGGGGATATTAAATTATTATGTTGGGTTGAAAACCCCAACATACTGTTCTTCGACTTTAGCTTATTCTTCCGCTTCTTCTTCCTCTTCTTCTTCTTCTTCTTCTTAGCGCCCCCCATTTTCTAAACGCTACTCCTCCTACAGGTTTAGGGGTACCCAAACTCCCCACACTTCTTCGCCCTATAGCGGAGCAGGTTGCTTGTGCTTTTCTAAGCGATTGCGCCCCCCCATCTTTTTGTGGCGCCGCTCCGAACCCCCCAATTTTCCCATTGACTTTGACAGGGAAGATTTTCAAGCTGCTGCCGCTCTTACAGTTTTGCAGCTGCACCCCCCAAACTTGAATAACATAATCATGGGGTCACCCCGAATGAAGCAGGAACATTTGTTGGATGACCCCAAAGTGGGAGGGCCAACAACTGCCAATCAAATTTTAATCATTGACTTTAATGGGGAAATTGAAACTGCTGCCAATCTTACAGCTTTGAGGCTACGCTCCCCAAACTTGAATCACACAGTCATGGGCTCAGCCTGAATGAAAATAGGATGATTATTGGATGCCCAAAAGTGGGCGGAGCTGTGAACCGCCAATCAGATTTTACCTATTGATTTGGCGGAAATTGAACCTGCTGCCATTCTCACAGTAATAACACCAGGGTCCCCAAACTTTTTACACTTGGTCACTAGGGGACTGCAGTTTAAGTTTTGAAAAGTGGGCGGAGCCACCAACAGCCAATCAAATTTCACCTATTGATTTTTATTGGTTTGATGCCAGATTTTCCAAACTTTGCACAGTCAGTCACTGCGTGACTTTGTACCCAAGGTTAGAAAAAGTGGGCAGGGCCGCTAAAAGCCAATCACATTTCTTTCATAGTTTTCAGTGGGAAAATTTTAACTGCTGCCATTCTCACATGTTTAATGTCAGGATCCCCAAACTTTGTTTGACTATGTTCCAAGTTTAGAAAAGTGGGTGGGGCCAACAACAGCCAATTAGATTTCACCTATAGACTTCATATGTTTAAATTTAAACTGCGGCCATACTTTAAATATTAATACTAAGGTCTCCAAACTTTCCAGAGCTAGTCACCTGGTAACTGCAGTTCAGAGTTAGAAAAAGTGGGTGGAGCCAACAACAGCCAACCAGATTTTACCTATTGATTTTCAATGGGAAATTCAACCTGCTGCCATTCTCACAGTATTAACACCAGGGTCACTAGGGAACTGTATTTTTAGGTTTTAAAAAGTGGGTGGAGCCACCAACAGCCAATCAGACTTCACCTATTGAATTTTTTTGGTTTATATTTAAAATGTTGCTTTGCTCACACTATTTATGTCAGGGTTCCCAAACAAGTGGGAGGAGCCACCAACAGCCAATCCATTTCCACCCATTAGATTTCCTTGGTTTATATTTAAACTGATGCCGTTATTTAAATATTAATTCCAGGGTTGTTAAAGTTTCCAGATTCAGTCACTGGGTATTTGCCATTCAAAGTTAGAAAAAAAGTGGGCGGAGCCACCAACAGTCAATAACATTTCACCTATTTACTTTCAATGGTGAAGTGTAAAATGCTGTCAGCCTCACAATGAATGCCTGAGTCCCCAAAATTTGCAAAGTTGGTCACTGGGGGACTGCAGTTCAAAAATAGGAAAAGTAGGTTGGGCCACTAACAGCCAATCAGATTTCATCAATTGAATTTTATTGGTTTAAATTTAAAATGCTGTCATTCTCAAACTATTTATGCCAGGGTGCCCACTGTTTGTCACTGGGTGACTTCGACTCAAGGTTAGAAAAAGTGGGCGGAACCACCAATCACAATTCACCTATTGACTTTTATTGGTGTAATTGCTGCCGTTCTTTAACTATTAATCCTAGGGTCCCTAAACTTCGCACAGTTAGTCACTGGGTAACTGCAGTTCCAGGTTAGAAAAAGGGGGTGGAGCCACCAACCGCCAATCAGATGTCGTTGACTTTCAGTGGGGAAATTAAAGTTGCTGCCATGCAGACACTATTAAAACCAGGGTCCCCAAACTTTGCACAGTGGTTTTTACTGTATAACTGTGGTCCATGGTCAGAGAAAGTGGGCAGAGCCCATTCAGTGACTTCATGTTTTTCAACCCAACATGAAGTTTGTTCTCAAACTTCCCTTTCTAGTTAACAATGTAGCTGTATGCAATAACCATACATAAACAATAAGGAACCTAATGTATGAGTCCTTACAAAGCTGCTGTCTAAAACATAAAAGTTTATTTTTAGATGAACTAACACTAACACTATGCTGCTAATTATGGCAAGTTAGTTAGTTACAACCTAAAATTTTCCCTTCAGACTAAAAAGGATAGCTTCTTTGCTGTGATATTTACTTGGCTTTGCTTTGCTTGGAGTTAAATTGTAACTAACATTTTTGACCCTATTCTTTTCAGGGCTATCACTTTTTTTTGTGAACTTGTTACATGCCCTATGTTTAGTAAAACCTTATGCTATGAATAACAAACTGCAAATTATTGATTTAAGGCAAACATTTCTACTAAACCAGATCACCCTAAATATTTAACAAGACTTATGTAAACAAATTTGAAATCTCAAAGCACAAACTCATTTCACCTTTTAAGGCTTGTTAAGAATCACATACAAAAACAGGTCATGTCAGACAAATTTAATTTATTTTAATAATGAGGTTAGTAAGAAGCTGGACAGTGGGGATGCAGTAGATGTGATCTATTTGAATTTTGCCAAAGCATTTGATACGGTGCCCCATAAATGACTACTTTATAAACTAAGGTCTGTTGGTCTTAGTGAAGTCGTTAGCACATGGATAGTAAACTGGCTACAGGATTGGGTACAAAGGGTGGTTGTTAATGGTACATTCTCTTCTTGGAGTAAAGTTCTTAGTGGGATCTCTCAGGGTTCTGTATGGGACCCACTTTAATTGAACTTGTTCATTAATAACTTAGGGGAGGGTATTGTAATAATATATCAGTGTTTGTAGATGACACAAAACTATGCAGCCAAATTAAATCTATCAGAATGTGGTATCCTTGCAGCAGGATCAAACTAGCAATTCGGGCTGCTAAGTGGCAGATGAGATTTAAAGGAACAGTTCAGTGTAAAAATGAAACTGGGTAAAATAGACTGCGCAAAATAAAAAATATTTCTAATATAGTTAGTTAGGCAAAAATGTAATCTATAAAGGCTGGATTGGGCAGATTGCTAACATAACAGCCATAACACTACTTCCTGCTTTCAGCTCTTTAACCTCTTATTTAGTCAGTGACTTTAGGGGGGCCACATGGGACATAACTATTGAGTTTGTGAGCATGCAGGTCAGATTCAAAAGCAAACTAACACTTTACAGAGCACTGGTAAGGCCTCATCTAGAATATGCTGTGCAGTTTTGGTCTCTAGTGCTCAAACAGGACATTATTGAATTAGAGAGGGTCCAGAGAAGGGCAACTAAGCTGGTAAAGGGCATGGGAAGTCTCAGTTATAAAGAAAGACTGGCCAAGTTGGGGTTGTTTACTCTGAAGAAGATGCACTTCAGTGGTGATATGATAATAATTTATAAATATATAAGGCGATCATATAATAATCTCTCTAATTCTTTATTTACCAGTAAATGCTTTCAGCAGACACGAGGGCACCCATTCCAATTAGGAGAAAGGAGGTTCCGTTTAAATATTCGGAAAGGGTTTTTTTTACAGTGAGAGCTGTAAAGTTGCGGAATTCTCTCCCTGAATCAGATGTACTGTCAGGCACATTATATAGTTTCAAGAAGGGGTTGGCTGGCTTTTTAGCAAGTGGGGAAATACATGGTTATGGAAGACATTTCATGGTCCATCTTGGAGTCAGGAATTTTTTATCCCTCTGAGGCAAATTAGAGAGGCTTCAGATGGGGGGGGGGGGTTGCCTTCCTCTGGATCAGTTAGCAGTTAGGCAGGTTATATATAGGCATAAAAGGTTGAACTTGAAGGACGTCTGTATTTTTTCAACCTAAACTACTGTTATTATGAATCAAGAGTGAGTGGAGAATCAGTGCTGTAAAACTTCATCAAAACTTGGTGAGATCTGAATGAAAATCAAACAGAAATGTTCAAGAGACATGAAAATCTTCTCTCCAGTTTTGAAGCATTGCACTAATGTAAGCTAGTGCAGTTTCCATGCGTGGTGGAACCGGGCAGTGCATTAAACCAGAATGCTATTTCATACTAATATGCATGCATTTGCCTATAGCTTCAGCTATCTGAAGTCTGTGTTTGGCAGTTTTAAATTAAATGGGTTGTGTACTCTTTCTGATTTAGTTGCACGTGTCAACTCACATCAGCTTACAGTTGCTTTTCCAATGATAGTCTAAACTGTAAAACTGTAGTTTTGTAAAGGCTGACAATTTATGGGTTATGAGAAAGAGATAAACTCTGCCGACAAGTAGATGAGTGACCTGTTACAGTGGGATTTACTACAAACGGCAAAATAGGATAGTTCTTTGTCACAGTCTAAAATTCTTTGCTTGTAAATGTACAGTAAAAATTAAAACACCTCCACCAAAGTCAATGAAGCACACACAGTGCTGGCTTTGCCCTATACCAACAGGTGCTTCCAGCAACACTGAGGAGCGCCATATTTGCATGTGCTTAGACTGGCTTTCCTCGTTATTTTTCATTGAAGGGTTGAAGAGTGCTTTTCTGAGACCGATTGCAATTGGTCTTCATTTTTATTATTTGTAATTTTTTAATTATTTAGCTTTTTTGTTCAGCAGCTCTCCAGTTTGGAATTTTAGCAGCTATCAGATTGCTAGGGTACAAATTAACCTAGCAACCATGCAATGGTTTGAAAGAGACACTGGGATATGAATAAAGGAAGACCAAAATAGAAAGATAAGTATTAAAAAGTAAGAATAACAATAAATTATAGCCTCACAGAGAAATAGTTTTTTGGCTGCTGGGGTCAGTGATCCCCATTTGAAACTGGAGACAGCCAGAAGGAGAAGGAAAAAAACATAATGAAGATCAATTAAAAATGTGTTAATAGGCTATCATATAACACACTAAAAGTTAACCTGAAGGTGACCCACCCCTTTAAGTTGCAATGTGCACATCAATATTATTTATGCAGCTCAGAACTCTCCATAGAAGGTTATTGCACGGGAGCAAACTTAATTTTATATAGGGATGCACTGAATCAATTTTTGGGGGGGGTCAGCCGAACCCTGAATCCTTTGTGAAATATTCAGCCGAATACCGAATTGAATGTGAAGCCATTTGCATATTGACATCAGGGTACAGTAGAAGCACGTGCTTCATTTTTTTTTTTACTTCAATCAAAAGTCATATGCGATTTTAAGGATTTGGTCAAATCCAAATCCTGCTGAAAAAGGCAGAATCTTCACCAAATCCTGTATTAGGTGCATCCATCATTTTATTTCTCTATATATTGAATAAACAACTATTTCCTGGGATAGTCTATGCCAGGGGTGGCCAGACTTTTTTCCTCCGTGATTGACTGACGACCGGGGAATGCAGAAGTGCGGCGTGAATGCCTACGTAAGTGATGCAGTGTACGTATGCATTCATGCATCTTTGCAAAGGGGAAGAAGCACTCCAGTCTGTCGGCAATGCCTTTAAATCATTTATTTGCAGAAATGGACAAACAGCACAAGCTTTCGGGGGTGACCCCTTCTTCAGGTGCAGTACCAAGAAGAAGAAGAAGGGGTCACCCCCGAAAGCTTGTGCTGTTTGTCCATTTCTGCAAATAAATGATTTAAAGGCATTGCCGACAGACTGGAGTGCTTCTTCCCCTTTGCAAAGATACATGGAAAAAAGGCTTGGGAGCAGCTGTGGAAGCACCCTGAGAAAGGAGGTTTATGTACTTACCGTTAAAGCCTTTTCTCTCCAGTCGTAAGGGGGACACAGGGACCATGGGGACACAGGGACCATGGGGTAAAGGGTCCCTCCCATCAGGAGGCAGGACACTGATGACATCAGAACTGAAGACCCTCCTACTCACCCTTTATCCCCTGCTGCCTCTAAAAGGCGCCAGTTTGTAACAAGTAACTGAGAACTCTATAACATCTCTCAACCTGGTAGAAGACATAACTATAGAACAAGAGTTCGGGGAGGGAAGCCCTGTGTCCCCCTTACGACTGGAGAGAAAAGGCTTTAACGGTAAGTACATAAACCTCCTTTTCTCTCACGTCTAGGGGGACACAGGGACCATGGGGACGTAACAAAGCCACCCATAGTAGGGAGGGAAGAACTCTGATGATTTAGAAAACTACTGCCTGAAGCACCTTTCGGCCGAAGGCTGCTTCTGCAGACAGGTAGGTATTGAAATGGTAAAACTTTGTAAACGTGTGTGGAGAGGACCAAGTAGCCGCTCTACATACCTGCTCAGCTGTGGCCGCATTTCTATGCGCCCAAGAGGCTCCTATTGCTCTAGTGGAATGGGCTCTGAGTTTTATTGGAGGTACCTTCTTCCGCACCAGATATGCGCGTCTCACTGTCTCCTTTATCCAGCGAGCAATTGTGGTTTTTGTGGCAGGAAGCCCCTTACGTGCTCCTGAGGGTATTATGAAGAGAGTCTCTGTCTTCCGAATAGGTCTTGCCCGAGAAACATATACCTTAAGGGTTCTTACCACATCCAGTCTATGCAATCTGGCTTCTTTCTCATTCTTTGGATTATTGCAGAATGATGGTAGTACAATCTCAGTGTTGATATGGAATGAAGACACAACCTTGGGGAGGAACTCTGGAACCGTACGAAGTACTGCCCTATCCTCGTGAAAGTTCAGAAATGGTTCTGCGCAGGACAATGCGCTCAGCTCAGATATTCTCCTGGCTGATGAAATTGCAATCAGAAATACAGTCTTCCATGTGAGAAATTCCATTCCCACCTCCTTCAGTGGTTCGAATGGTGCATCTAGAAGTACCGATAACACCAGATTGAGGTCCCAGGGTGGCACTGGATGCCTGAATGGGGGAGATACTCGAGATACCCCTTGCAGAAAGGTCCGGACATCGTCCTTGAGGGCCAATCGTTCCTGGAATAGAACCGACAAGGCTGATACCTGAGCCTTTAACGACCCTAGTTTGAGTCCTTTTTGGAGTCCCTCTTGTAGAAACTGTAGCACCCACGCTAATCTGAATTCCGGAAACAGAAGTTCCTCCTTTTCACACCAGGCTCTGTAACATTCCCATGTTCGGTTGTATATCTTAGAAGTAGTTGGTTTGCGTGCTTTAATCATGGTCAAAATTACTTCCTCCGAAAAGCCTTTATGTCTCAGTATTGCCGCCTCAAGAGCCATCCCGTTAAGGCGAATAGCTGAGGATTGGGATGAAAGAGTGGTCCCTGAGCAAGTAGATGAGGGGATGATGGAAGTGGAATCGGAGGTTCCAGTGATAGATCTAGTAGATTTGAATACCAGGATCTCCTGGGCCAGCAGGGTGCCACTAGGATCACTGTGACTGGTTCTCTGGTGATCTTTCGCAGTACCCGCGGTAACATGGGAAGAGGAGGAAACACGTAGGCTAGTCTGAATCGCCAAGGAACTGTCATGGCGTCTACTCCCTCCGCTAGGGGATCTCTGTACCTTGCAAAAAACCTTTGAACCTTTTTGTTTTGCCTTGACGCCATCAAGTCTATTTCCGGTTCTCCCCATGTCCTGGTCAGTAGCTGAAACGCTTCCATTGACAGACTCCATTCTCCTGGGTCCAGCTGGTGTCTGCTGAGGTAGTCTGCTTCTACATTGTCTATTCCGGGAATGTGTATTGCTGAGATCTGTGTGCCCGTACTTTCTGCCCACTCCAGAATCTGGGTCACTTCTAGGTTTGCTTTTCTGCTTCTTGTGCCGCCCTGCCTGTTGACATATGCCACTGCTGTGGCATTGTCTGACTGTATCCTTACTGCTTGGCCTCCTAATATGCCTTCCCATGCCTGAAGTGCTCGCAGAATGGCCCTGATCTCTAGGATATTTATCGGTAGTGAAGATTCCGTCCGTGACCAGGTTTCCTGAACTGAAAGTCTCTGGAATGTCGCTCCCCAGCCCGTGAGGCTGGCATCTGTTGTGACTATTAGCCATGACGGTTCCAGAAATGATCTCCCTTGATTCAGCTTGTTGGGAGTTAGCCACCATAGTAGGGATCTCTGAGTCTCTTCCGGAAGTCTTATCTTCTGTTGTAGTGATGACTTCTTCCATAGTCTTAGAATCGCCGTCTGTAGTGGCCGGAAGTGGAGTTGAGCAAAGGCTACCGCTTCTATGGTGGATACCATCAGTCCTAGCACACGCATGCAGGTCTGGACTGTTGGATGTGCTGATGATTGGAGAAGTCTGATGGATCTTTGGATCTTGAGTTGTTTGTCTTGTGGTAGAAATACCTTCTGTGCTGCTGTGTGGAACAGTAATCCCAGGAATGGCATCATCTGGCTGGGTACAAGGTATGACTTGCGAATGTTGATTGACCACCCGAACATTTGAAGACTCTGGATGGATATCTGTATGTTCCGTTCCGCTAGGTTTTTGGATCTCGCTTTGATGAGGAGATCGTCCAGGTAAGGCATTATGAAAACACCCCGAACGCGTAGATAGGCTGCCATGGAGGACATGATCTTCGTAAAGACTCTTGGTGCCGATGACAGTCCGAAAGGCAGAGCAACGAACTGATAGTGGTAATTGCGGAATGCAAATCTTAGGAATTGTTGATGAGGCGGAAAAATAGGGACATGTAGATATGCGTCTCTTATGTCCAGGGAGGCTAAAAAGTCTCCCGGTTCCAGCGCCCGAATTATGGAACGGACTGATTCCATTTTGAACTTGTGGTAGACAACATATCTGTTTAGAAGTTTTAAGTCCAGAATTGGGCGAAAGGATCCGTCTTTCTTTGGCACAATAAAGAGGTTTGAATAAAACCCTTGAAATCTCTGATGTGACGGGACTGGGATGATGACTCCCGTCTCGCACAGAGAGTCTATTATGGATAGGAAGGCCTGTCTCTTCAGGTTTGGAGTTGGTATTCTTGACATGAAAAAATGTCTTGGAGGGGAGTGGTGAAATTCTAATCGGTATCCTGTTGATATGGCCTCTACTACCCAGGTGTCGTCTATGAGTTTCGACCAAGTATCTGCAAAACACCGAAGGCGACCTCCTATGGCGTTTGTGTCCGAGGTCGTCCGAATGTAGTCATGCGGAGGTGGTCTTATCCCCCGTCTGTTTGGGTAGGTGTCTGCGGGGTTGCCATGGAGATTTTCCCTTGTTGGAGAAGCGGTTCTTTGAGGTAGACTGGGAGTTGGATTGTGGGCTGGATCTAAAGTTACGAAACCCCTGGTTCCGAAATGGCTGTCCCTTCCTCTGAGTGAAGGTAGACTTGGGTTTGTTTTGGGGTAAAAGCGTACTTTTGCCCCCGGTAGCCTGAGAAATTATTTTGTCCAGTTCACCAAATAGTCTCTGACCCTGAAATGGAATGGATATAAGGGATTTTTTGGAACTAAGGTCGGCCGACCAAAGTTTTAACCAGAGGGCTCTTCTTATAGCCACTGAGAGTGCTGATGCTCTTGCTATAACTCTAGCCGCGTCAAGGGAGGCGTCTGCTAGAAACTGGTTGGCTTCCTGGATGTATGAAGCCAGTTGGAGGATAGTATCCTTGGGGCTATCATCCTGAATGGCTTGCACTAGGGAATTGGACCATGTCTCGACTGCCCGGCTGACCCATGCGGAGGCTAGAATAGGTCGCATTGCTGACCCGGTAGACAGGAAATTGGCCTTAAGAAGGCCTTCCATTCTTTTGTCGGTAGGGTCCTTGAATGCGGAGGCATCTGGAACTGGGAGAGCAGTAATCTTGGATAGTCTAGATACTGGTGCATCTACCGCTGGGGGGGAACACCACTTATCTATTGACTCTTTAGGAAATGGATACTGTCTAGCAAAGTGTTTTGTAACCTGAAATTTTCTATCCGGACATTTCCATTCCTCAAGAATTAAGGTTTGTAATTGTTCATGGGCTGGAAATGTTGCAGGTGACTTGCGTTGTCTTTTAAATAGTGTGGAGGACTTTTTCTGCGTGGGGTCTTCCTGAATGTTTAGGGTTTCAAGGACTGCCCTAATGAGGCTATCTACCCCGGGTGCTGTGTCTGCCGCATTGTCTCCCTCACTGGAGTCAGAGTCTGCTGGGGAGGAAACTATTTCCCCGTCACTAATATCCTCATCAGAGGAGGGGAGTGTGGAAGATCCCTTAAGGGATGTGTCAGTCAGACAAGGCCGTTTGCGCTTGGGCATGGCGTCAGAGGTAGAGGCCATCTTGGAAAGCATCCTATCAAGTGAGGATGCCAGTTGGGGTATACACTGTAGGCTGGATAGAGATTGAGAAAGTGAGATTGCCCAATCTGGTGTCTCAGAAGGCCTCTGGGGTTCTAGAATGTCCCTGGCAGAGGGCCCTTGTGCTGTACCCTCAGGGTTCACCCCAACCTGTGATAGGGTTAATGTGCCAGGGTTGTGTGCCTGAGTAGGGCCGCAGGCAGCGCAGAGCGGTTCAGCTTGGCCCTCCCTGAACTTAGTTAGACATTTTGTGCATGCAAAAAAGGTAGCCACCGGATTATGGTGTTTGCCCCCCCTAGAAAATAAGTCTCCCCTGCCTTCTGCCATGCTGAGAAAATGCTCGGCAGCTTCGGCGTTACTCACAGACCGGAGTGTCCTGTTTATAGCAGAGTAGGAGAGCCTGCAGTCCTGTCTGCGCACCGCGTCAGCGTAGTGATGGCGCGAAGCTGTGTTGCAGCCCTCCTGATGGGAGGGACCCTTTACCCCATGGTCCCTGTGTCCCCATGGTCCCTGTGTCCCCCTAGACGTGAGAGAAACATGTATGTAAGTGGAGTGCTGAAGATTTTTGTTTATGTTGATTGAACTTGTATGCATTCATGCAGCACCTCCGCATCCGGCTTCATCGTGGTCCACTAGCAATCCTCGGGCACAGTTAGAAAAAGGGTTTTGCAAGACCAATAAAATCTATATTTGGAGTTTCCATTGTATAAAACATGACTCAGGAATAGTGGTAATTGCTTTGAACCTAACATCACCAGTAACAGCCAATAATACACCACACAAATGGTGATCTGAAAATGTCCATTGCCAGGGGTGCCATGGCCCCAGAGAACACCTCAGCAACTCTCTTCCTTGGGGCCTTGTTACATGCACCCACCTTTCTATCTGACACCCAGCTTCATCTCCCAAACGGCCGCATGCCTCTGCTCTTTATAGCCTTACTGCATTTCCTCCCCTAATTCTTTATCTTGGTTTGTTTTTGTACTTTACCCGCCCCCTACAGTTGTAACCCTTCCTCTGTCCTTCTCCTACATGTGCCATTCACCTTCAATTGTTAGAATTCAGAGGGAGAGGCGGTGCAGGGTAGACGGAGGTGTGACTGCTAACATTAGGCAGAACACAGAGTGCGAAGGAGGGGCGGGGCGAGTTGGACGAGGGAGGTGGCTTCTGACAGGGCGCACGGCAATTTGGATATTTGTGAATCCCTGCTTCTGAGAGAAGGGCAGATGGAGTACTTACAGAGGAAGCATATTCATTTTGACGGAGGAAGTCCTAAAATGGATATATTATAATGTATTACATATGACTGATTCACCGTGCCGCATGCTCTGTAAAGTCGGCTATGGTTTGTTCTAACGTACGGGCATTACATGCTGGCTCCCTTTTTCTGCTGCCTAAATGGTTTGCTCCAAATTAGAAGCACTAGTGGGAGGTCCTGGGGTTATACCAGAAGCCGGTTTCAATAGTAGGAAACGCGTGAAGTTTGACCTCTAGGTAACTATTAAACAAGGAACTTATTCCAATTTAGCGTGCTTTATAGGCAGGGGCAGACACGTGTATACACATAGAAATAGACGCTTTCCATAGCCTTCAATATTTCAAATTAATTGGGATTAGGCATTGCTAGATTTTTTTACTTGCAGTTGTTTTTCTTTCATTGTTCTTGTATGTACTATTCATAATTCACATGAATGATTCAAAATAAATGCATAATGATATATTGCTAATTGAACATGGGTATGACTTTGTCATGACTATGTCCTAAAAATTTGAAAAAGTAGTAGTGCCATAAATTTGTATATGGGACTTGTCCAAAGTCACATGAGCAGGCCCATGCTGGCAATCTGAAGATTCTGGCAGCAACAAAGGGGCTGCAGTAAGATGTCATAGCCAAGGGTCCCCAAACTTTTGCACCAGGAAGTCACTTTAAAATGTAGAAAGTTTTGGGGAGCAACATAAGCATGAAAAATGCTCCTGAGAGTTGCAATAAAATATAATATATATAAAATATGGTGCCTGCTGACCTTGCTGTGCTACACTGCTGCTTGGTGAGTCTTTGGTGGTGTGTTTTGGGATATATATATATATATATACATCTGCTCTAGGAAACAAACCCGCAGGTAGTGGGTCTTTTTTCTTTTGACATTCCCCGTTGCTCAAGATAATGGTAGTAGGTAATATCTGATGGTTTGTAGATTTAAATAGTGTTTATTTTTATTCATACTGTTCTGTACAGCTGTGACAAATACTTTGTCAGGAAGCAGCTAACTTAATTATTAATACATAATAATATACATACAGGGAGCTGCTGACTTAACAATTTTTATTAATACATATGTAAAATATATTAAATCAATTGTATAATTTTCAAGTGGACCATAATGTATTTTAGTTGGTGGAAAAGTGCCCAAACTTCCTTCCCAACTGTTATTCACTATAGGTGTTTTGGGGCATTTCATATGAATGGTAGTTGCTGGACAAATCTGAGCTACATCTATATTTGAAGAGAAATTGAATAATTTATACTGTTTACCACTTTGGTTGAATTAAAACCTCTTTTTCAAGTGACTGGCACTGCACAAATTAAATGACAACTGCACAATCACTTTCATATCTTAACATCTCCTCCTAGGTACCAATACTGAAAACATCACAATGATCTCGCCAATTATGCGACTCAGCCATGTCACATTCCAAGCATCCAACGCTCTGAAACTTATTGAAGAGTTTGTGACGAAGTACAAGTTTCATCCATTTGCTGCTCGAGGGTTGGATGGGGGAAGTTCATGCCAGGTAGCTCTGAGAAATGGAGGAGTTGTATTTATGGTTAATGAAAATACTCAGAAGACCCATGAGAACCCAGTCATGCTGTATGATATTCCTCTCCCAATTCCTTTCCTAGACACTGCATGTAATGTTAGCTTTGAGGTGGAAGATGTTCCAGGCTTGTACCGCCATCTAGTTGATGAAGGCTGTCAACTGCTTTTGCCCCCAACAGAACTCCATGATGACTTTGGCTCTGTGACATACTGTATAGTAAAGTCTGTGGTTGGGAATGTAAGCCACACACTCATCGACCGTAGGCATTATAAAGCCAGTTTTCTCCCTGGGTTTAAGTATCTCAAAAATAATACCAACAACTTGTCTTCTGGCAATCTAACCCATGTAGATCATATTGCATATGCCTGCCCTTTTGGAACCTCACCAAGCATTTTAGAATGGTATAGGCGTTGTTTTGGGTTCCAGCACTTTCCTCTCTATAAAGGAGAAGACCCTGAACGTGGACTAGAAATCACTGGGCATAGGATAGGTTTACGGTTGACTTCATTGGTGTGCCCAAGACTCGGTGAAGGGTGCAAGCTAGTACTGGCAGAGTCTCTCCCACAGGAAGGCATTAATCAAGTGGATCAGTTTATAGAGCATCACACAGACGGTGGTATTCAGCACATTGGTCTTTCTACACCAGATATATTTAAAGCTGCAAGAGACCTGTCACATTTGGGTGTACGCTTTGCCAGCCAACCTTCATCCTACTATTCTGAACCCAGAAAGCAGAAAGAAATCTATAATGTAGGTCTAGAACCCCAGATGCTTGAGAAGTTTGGGATATTGATAGATTCAGCAACTGAAGATATCCTGTCAGAGGATGCCTCCAAAAAGTTTCTTTTGCAGGTTTTTGCAGAACCCCTCTTTAGCAAGAACTCAGTCTTTCTGGAGCTCATTGAACGCAGATCAGCAGAAGGGTTTGGGGAAGGAAACATCCGTGCCCTGTGGCGCTCAATGCAGGACCTGCAAGAAGACCTAACTGTTAAAGAACATGAAGCCCAGTGACCATTTCTGTCAGGTGTCATCTAAATGGAAATGAAACAAAAGTGAGAACATTTTGTGATATTTAATGCTGTATCTAGTCCCCTAATTAAATGGGAATCATGGAAATATTTTATCTTAACACTCCCTAGTTCTTGTACTGCAGACAAGCCTTCTCTTCAGTAGCTTCATATTAAAGCAGGTAGGTTACAGGTAGTGCTCTTAAGGGATAATGTAATAAAAGTTCAATAGTTTGCCCTTATCCAGTAACCTATAGCAACCAATCAGATATTTTTTTTCAAACATCTGTAAATTCCAGCTGCTGATTGCTTTGGGTTACTAGACAAGAAGTAAACTTAGATGTTTATTACACTCCATTAGTGCTGAAAAATCATGTGTGTCAATTTGTAAAAATATTCAGTTAAAGAAAGCACACAAGCAGCTGTTACTTGGCGTTGTTATACTAACAATGCTACCTCTAACCCTGGGCCTGGTAGCAAAGTATATAGGATTGCTGATTTAAGAACATATGTGCTAAATTGCATTGCATAAGTGCTGTTGCAAGAAACAACCAATCACCAATTTATTTTGAATAGTATACTATAAGTTTGAAAATAAAAGAAAAGCTAATTGGTTGCTATTGACAACTGCACGTGTACAGTTTAGCACCTGTGTTTGTTAATGAGCCATACATACACTCTCGCTACACTTTGTGGGTTTAGTCTCTCATCTCATCAATTAGCATAATGATTTATTTTGTTTTTGATTGTAAAGAAATGTATCAAAATATCATAGTTTATTTATGATGATTAATATATAGCAAAAACTTTAACAGTTAAAAAAAACAAACCAAATACAATACTAAATAAAAAAAACCTATCAATGTGGAATTTCTCATGAAGTTATCCTGCTTGCTCAAATGAAGGGCTGCAAGGTTTTTTTTTTTTTTTTTTTTTTTTTTTTTTACACACTAGACATGGGCATAGGGTCCTTTCCACAATAAGTTAGGTTAATGGCACACTAGTATTATGTGGCTCCAGCATTTTCTTACTTCATGGGAGGCCCTGCTTTTTTGAGCAATGCATGCCTGTAACTAAACAGGACATGGTGCATTGCAGCACTTCCAATTTACTTTGATTAGGAGAAGACTTCTAGCATTTTGTCCACCTCCCATGGTACACATTCCTCTACCTTCACATTATGTCTTTGGACACTTTTTTTGTGTATCCCTGGCACCTTTTAGCATTCAGTTCTGTTTTGTGAACAGAACACACAGCAGTAAGTACATTGTAGCTCCATGACAACAAGCGGCAGGGTTTCCGATTAGGCACTAGATTTGTTCAGGAAGGGCATCTACAGTTAGCTTTAAGGTGCAGGCATATCATTTGGCCCAAGTATCACTGAGAAGGCAAAATGTACAATACAGAAAGCATGCACAGGGCTTTAGATTGTTTGTGCATAACTGAATAGTTACCATTGGGACAGTAAATGCCTCTGTGTCATGCAGCAAGAAAGATGACAGAGGAAAAATAAGGGTATGGTAGTGCCTCAAGGGCACAGTTATATTAAGGTGATGCTTCTTAAAGGGAACATGAATTAAACATGATATATTTGATGTTTTCTTGTCCGTTAAACACCCCAAATGAGTCGCAGTAGATATATCTATGGCCTCCTAAATGGCCGCTCAGTAAATTGGTTTATATGCACCAACACAGGCTGCCCCAGAAACTGCCATTGACAGAGAGAAGAACCGCTATATATATTCTGCTCCAAGGATACCCATCACCCACAGCCACTCAATACATTCTTTCAAATATAAAATTTTATTTCACATAAAAATGTATAAAAATATTAAGCTTTCTGTATACAGTCTACAAAAGTATGATAGCACATGGAATAAAATGCATGACTAAAGCTTTTCTAGGAGAGGTAGTTCACTTTGTAAGTCATTTGACAGTACAGGTGTATTGGACCCCTTAACCCGGAAACCCGTTATCCAGAAAGTTCCGAATTACAGAAAGGCCATCTCCCATAGACTCCATTTTAATCAAATAATTCACATTTTTGAAAATGATTTCCTTTTTCTCTGTTGTTCCCAACTAAGATATAGTTAATTCTTATTAGAGCCAAAACAATCCTATTGGGTTTATTTAATGTTTAAATTATTTTTTTAATAGACAAGGTAGGAGATCTAAGTTACGGAAAAGGTCCCAAGCATTCTGGATAATGGGTCCCATACCTGTACCTGGCATAAAATGTCTGCCGCAATTTACAAAATAGAAAATATTTTCATGTTCTGATAAATACACAGCATTACTGGTTGAATGAGCAACCAATCTTCCCATCAGTTGCAGAACTGTCTCTCAGGATTGTGTGACCTGCTGATATTTATAGTTCAGCAAAAGTTTACTGCTAAAAACTTGCATAACAAATAGGCAACAGATAATACATAATGGATATGCAAAGAAAGCCTCAGGTACAGCTTGAAGCTACATGTTAATATTAGAACATTAATTGGAAACTAAAGGTCCCCATACACGGTAAGATCGCCAAGCGAGCGGATCTTCCCCCGATATCCCCACCTACGGGTGGGCGATATCGGGGGGCTTGAAGTTAAAAAAAATAAAAAATAATCCGACCGGATTATGTAGGCGGCAATGGGGCAGTCGGTTCGGGGACCGCATCAACGAGCCGATGCGGCCCCCGATCCGACTGAATCTTTTAACCTGGCCGATCGATATCTGGCCAATTTCAGGCCAGATATCGGTCGGCCAGCCCGCTCGTTTCTGCCCCTTCACGGGCAGATAAGCTGCCGAGTCGGTCCAAGGGACCAACACAAATGTAATCAGCAAACCCTAAGCTACGTAGGATAGCACCTCTGGTGTGGCTTTCCCAATTATGGCTGCATATATGCAATATACTGCCTTAAAATGCACCTTAGCGCTGCACCCTAGAGAAGCACATGTGGTTTAACAAGCAAAAACAGAACAGCAGACATGCCAGTAGAAGTAAAAAAAAAAAAAACTTTTAAAAAACACTGGCTGCTTTATTTTATGTGGCATAGAAATCAGAACAGCATCCCTATGCCATTAGGCTATGAAAATAAATCGTGTTTATTTGGGGCTAAAGGCCAACTCCGTCACTGTAGTATATTTCCAATTTCTTTGGTAGTAGCACTCATTTTCACCAAACTCTATGCTTCACTTATGTAGCTTAAAGGCATGTTCTACAGATTTTCTGCAGAGACCTCTTTCAAACGGAAAAGGTTATATTTATAAAGATGTAAATGCTGTCCGCTAAAAATAAATGGCTATATCTAAACTACTTTGGTCTGTGTGTTTTATTGATCATGATCAGGAAAGGTCTGCAAAGTGGTTAAAAATGCTCTGCAAAAGGCAGCAGCACTCAACAGCTGTTATACATTGCTTTTTTCAAACAATACCCCCCCCAAACAATGTAGGTCTCTTTAAAGATATATTGCATAGACAAGCTCATATGTAAAACCCTGCTTCATCTAAATAAACCATTTTCATAAAAATAAACATTTTTAGTAGTATGTGTTATTGGGTAATCCTAAATAGAAAACTGTAATTTTAAGAATTAAGTGCCTCCTCCTGGGATCATAGGATTCACAGTGCACACAAACAAGCCTGTCTTCTGCTTCCATACTTCTTCCTGTTACAGTTAGAGCTGCATTATTTCTGGCCATGTGATCTCTGAGGGAGCACACAGCCCATCACTAAATGCTGGATTAAGGGAAGGATGTAAAAGGACAATATTTACAGATATATATATTCCAGTTTGGCTAAATTTTTCAATAGGTCACTTAACATACTATAAACTGTTGGTTAAGTATTCTTCTGGGGGTATAGTTTTCCTTTAACTCCTAAATGTTACACTATGCTACACATTTGCAGAAAAGTATTACAAAACTTTAAAAATGTTTGTGATTTGACATGGCATTAAAGCTGCGATATTAGAAAAATCAACACAAGTAACAAAAATATCAAAATACCAATAATGTTAATGACATAAAAGCTTTTCATCTTTTTATTATGTATCTGCTACTTATTGTAAAATCTAGTCACCACCTATCAAGTACCTGACTGCCAGTAGATCCCATTTTTCTGGGTTCTTCTTTCATCAATGGAGTTTTGTTGTCTAGCAAAATGTGGAGTGGTAAAATCAAAGGTAACTGGCAGGGAAAGGGTCAAAGCCATGGTTTCTGCTAAAATAATGAGAATTAAATTGGCAAACATGGCAGTTTTGGACAATTTGTCTTCCTTTGCTTTTAGTAGCTTGGGAGGCAGCAGCTGCTAATCATTGCTATGGCAGGCAATCGTGAGGCGGGATTTCTAGCTGCATTCTAGCTGACAAACTGCAGTTGGCCACAATAAAATGGGTCCTACTTTGAAACTCCCATTCTCTTTAGGCTGGGTGAGAGTTTAGGAAAAGGCATTTTGGTGGACACTAGAAAGTATAGAAATGGCAACTGGCATTCGTAATGTGCTTATACATTAGGTTACTGTGTTATAGAAGTCCTAGTGTCAGTTTATTTTTCTGTGGCTAGCTTGAAGAAGCTCTGTATAGATTGCTGTTTTCCCTTTTCAGTTTTGATTCTTCCAGATGGTAGCTGGACTTTAGCTAGGTCACCTTTCCGTTTTTTAGACTGCAAAAGCAAAAAGAATAAGTCAACTCACATGGGGGCACATTTATCAACACTGGGCAATTTTGCCTACGGCCAGTAACCCATTGAAACCAATCAGTGATTGTTCTTTTGCAGCTGGCTGGAAAAAGCCTAAGAATAAAACAATTTGGTTGGTTGCCATGGGTTACTGCCCATGGGCAAATTTGCCATAATGTTTTATTTACGTAAAAGTACTGTAAAAGTGCTTACTTGGCCTTTATCATTTCACTCACCGTGTTAACAGCAGTGCAGCTAGAACCGTGACTCTCGCATAGTTTCATAATCTGTGTAGGCAAAACCACAAGTATGATGAGAACTGTGCTGCTCACCTTAAAGTTAACATTTAGTGTGTTTCTGTGTCCACAATTTAGACTGGTTTCTAAGGACTCTTACCATAGCCACCAGCCCCTTGCTATGACTGGAAGATGAATTGGGGGTGGGGCATAAACTGATGGATAAGGAATAGAAAGGCAAACAGTTTAAAAATGGATCAACTACAAACAGACTTAGAACTTCTCTGTTTACATAGTAAACAAGTAATGTTTCATCAATAAGAAACTTTTAACATATCTATTAAAAATTATAAAACATTTCTAAATTAGGGCATTTACTTCACTGTCACTGTGCTCACACACTATGGGGCAGATTTATGAAAAAATTAGTTTAGATCTTAATACATAAAACTCACCCACTTTCTATTCATTCCTATGGGATTTTCAGAAGTGTATTTATCAAATGGTGAGTTCTAACTTTCACCCATTGATAAATACACTTCAAAAAATCCCATAGGAATGAATAGATCATGGTTAAGTTTTATGTATTAAGATCTATTTATCACATTTTGATAAATCTGCCCCTAGGTCACACCTTTAGCCCTGATGATTTGAGCCAACTGATTTTTTTGAAAACTAAAGTAGGCCAAAGCCTGTAGAGTAGTGATCCCAAACCAGCGGCTCGAGAGCAACATGTTGCTCACCAACCCCTTGAATATTGCTCCCATAGCTCCATAGAAGGTGCTTATTTTTGAATTTGTGGCTTGGAGGCAAGTTGCATAAAAACCCAGTTTAATACCAAAAAGAGCCTTCTGTAGGCTACCAAATAACCAACCATAGCTCTTATTTGGCACCCCCAGAACCTTTTTCTGTTGCTCCACAACACTTTTTCCATTTGAATGTGGCTCATGGGTTTAAAAGGTTGGGGATCCCTGCTGTAGAGAAACAGGAGTCACTGACAAATGTTTTAGTTCTTCTTATGCACATTTTCTAAACATCTCATTGGATTTTGCAAAGTCCCTTAAAATGTATGATTTTGTCACACTTTATGGCATACACACTTTTCAGAAATAGTCTTCTTGTTGGAATTTATTGTGACACATTTTTAAATTGGTATTCATTTTCACACTATGTTTTACACTTTTGTGATATGTAAAATAAAACATTTAACCAATATGTGCTTACTTATAAAATGGATTTATTAAATATAAGATTAGGTGGATTTTTTAATACAATGTGAGTTCTAAGTAAACTCGGATAACTCTTTCTCGTCAACTTGCAGTGGCTGAGCTGTCATTACCTTTTTCATGGCAGTGGGTACAGCTGAATTCAGAAACTCTTTCTTGGTGACCCAGCGAGTCAACGGACGCTCTGTTTCTTCTGTTTTCACAGAACAGTTTTCAGTTGTGTTTAGTGACAGAAAATACACCACATATGTCTGGTGAATATGGGAGAATATGTGGACCACCTGCAGGAAAAAGGCTTTATCACTTTAACAGTCTGGCCTGAAAAAAAGAACTGAAAAAGTACAGATATGAAAGTAAAGAGAAAAAGTGGTGGCATGGAAAAGCTGAGGATGCAAGAGAGCATTTTTTATTTGCAATAGCACGTAAAATGTTCAGCCTGTGCACTGACAATTATTTATTACCAAGCTGTTCCTGAGAAGCATAGCTTATGATAATTTACCTCTCCTTTATACTGTAGCTTTTGCAAAGGGACAGCATGACCTGACAAGTCTTGAAGCAGCCCAAGTAAAGAATGCTGTCGATTCTGCTCAGTAAACTTCTCGTCCAAGAGAATACTGGGAAACTCCCACAAGCCAGCAAGAAGCCCTAGGAAAATAAAGCATCAAGTTAGATATTATGCAATGCAGGTTCACCAGCTATGTATCTGCCCTGCGCCTTAGGCAGCGAACAGATTGTTACACATAAGATGCAGAGAGATGCTGCAATACCTGAACTGGGTCGCTGAACTATCAAATATTCCAGCTCTCCATGGTCTCCACACTTTTCCCACACACATATCGCAGTTTGCTCCATCCGTGAAGGCTTCTTAGCAGATTTACGAGGAAAGTTTGCCACTCCCAGGGAGCTGTCCCATGGATCAGAAGTTGGAACACATAAGGCACATAAGCCAGGTCCAAGATCTGTGAAGAGAAGTACAAACATTTGCTTCTCCGACTACTTCTGCACATTCACTTGACATAAAAAAAAAAAATTATATATATATATATATTATATATAATTTTAATCACAAAACAGCAAGAGATTCATTTAGTAATGTTTCTCTAATTACACCAAAATTCTCAGAGCTCGCAGCAGTTATACATCTAAATATATCTTTTTCACAGAAAGGGAATACTTCTCAGTGTTCCTATATTCTGTATGAGTATATCTTGCAATTAGTTTTAAAGCACACACTTCTCCCTGTTTAGGTTAAAATACCAGATGCAGCATATTAACAGAGGGGAATAAACTAGGCATATTATCCCTGTATTCACATATATTTTAACTGAACTAGCCACTGCATATATATTGTGGTGCCAGTAAAGGCTATTGAGAGAAATAGACCCTACTCACCACAATCCTCTATGTCTCCAACATCTTTAGCAATGGGGGAAGCTTGTTTTTTAATAAGTGTTTTGACAGCTGACTCTTTTTCTGCTATTACCTGCAATAAACATAATCAACTTTTTGTCAGTATAAACTCTGAAAATTTCAGACAAATGGATAAAGCAGCAACGCATTTTCAAATAACCAAAAAGGTAAAAAACCATGTAATAGTGTAAACCCATGTCCTGCAAAGATGGTCTTTGATATATACACATCGGTAGTCTAAGCCTGTTAACTAGGTGCATTACCTTTAAGTATGCTTTGCATTGTCCTTGCAATGGGCACGCAGTACACAGAGGTTTTTTTGGGGTGCACACAGTAGCACCCAGTTCCATCATACCCTGGTTGAAATCTCCTGGTCTGTCTGGATCCACAAGAGCATTTGCAAGGTTCCTGTGTTGGACAAAAATGACAGAGCTGTAAAATATTTAATTGTAAACAATGTTGATACACTGTTCCTAAATGTTGCAATTACTGCTACAAACAGTACAACACATTTGTAATAGAAAAGATAAAGTGACTATAATTTAATTAGCATTAACTGTACAAAATAACTACCTCAGCACATGACCCCTAAAGCTTGATGCATGGCAAAACCTATGTTAGCGCCTAGGTGTCTTTAAAATGTTATTTAAACAACAGAAAAAATGGAACCCTACCCTCAGTATACCTACCAAAGTTTATCAGAGACTGCTAGGGTGCTGGAATCTGCTCCAATGCATCGCAGACGGCTTAATACCCTGATCACATTTCCATCTACAACACCAGTTACCTTAAGTAAATAAATAAAAAAAACAGGATGTCAGTACTTTGGCTCTCCTGGTCCCACACTAGCTGGAACTGCTGCTTAACAGGATGTTGCCAATTTGTAGAGATATTTGACTAAACTGAAAAACTGAGCAGCAGACTAGCACATAAGGTTAGGCAAGGTTATACACTTTGGTAAAAATAACATAAATGCTATACACTATATGGCAATTGTAGAGGGTAGGTGTAGGTGAGACTGATAAGGATTTCTGTGAAAAACAAACGTCTAACTCAAAGTACTCTTTTGCATAAAAAGGGCATTAAGTCAAGCATAATATTGCCTCTTTATAGATCCATGGTAAGGCCTCACCTTGAGTATGCAGTGCAGTTTTGGGCTCCAGTCCTTAAGAAGGATATTTATGAACTGGAGAGAGTGCAAAGATGTGCAACTAAACTGGTAAAAGGGATGGAAGAAGTAAACTGAGGGAAGGCCGTCAAGGTTTTGTGGGCTTGTTTTCTCCCTGTTGCAAGGGTACATGATTACTCTTTACAAGCACATTAAATGTCATTATAGACCTATAGAAAAGAACAGAAGAATCAGAGCCGACCCCTTTAGACCTGAGGAACAGAACTTTTATTTGGAGCAGTGTAGGAGGTTCTTCATGGTGACAAAAATGAGGTTATCGAATACCCTGCCAGGTGATGTTGCGACGGCAGATTTTATTATCGCCTTTAAGAGTGGCTATTTCTTCGACAGTCATAATATCCAGGCTGTAGTTAATTTATTATAGATGTGTGTATATATATATTTTTTTATATATACGACATAGATATACTGTATATCAAAGTTTTACCTGCCCATAGGAAATAGATGCTATAGCTCCTGCAGTGTATCTACCCACTCCAGGCAAGAGTTTCTGTAGCTCATCAGCACTCCGAGGCATTGATCCTCCCAATTCTAAAACAACCTTCAGGAAATAAATGAAGGCTCCAAGTTAAACACAAGCATACATATACAGTAGCTTATTGTCAGAAGCTCACAAGTTTTCTATTTTAATAGAAATCCAAGATGGCATCCACCATAATCACTGTAAAAATAATGTTCTCTTTCACATATTATATTATATATATATATATATATATATATATATATATTTTTTTTTTTTTTTTTTTTGCTGTTTTATAGTAATACTAAATATTTTTAATGACTAAAGTAAATTGCTCTAGCAAGCAGTACAGTGACTGGATATATTACTTTACTTAGTCCCAAACATGGGTGTAGCTGCTCAAGTTTACAAAATACATTTGGCTACCTAAAAATATATAACTGCATATAACTGCATAGCCCCAACCTTCTTTGCTCCTTCCTGTAGTCTCCTTCCCCGAGAATAATAGCCCAGGCCTGACCACATCTCATTAACTTCCTGTGTGCAGAGGAAGAGAATCATCAAGAATATAATGCACAAATAATTGTAGTCTGTTTATAATGAATATATTTAGTTTAGCAACATGTTGTAGATTTAAGATTCATTTCATGTCACTGTACCTCTAGAGATGAACGGGCAAGATCCTCCATTGTTGGCCATACCTATAACATTATAGAAAAAGGATTTTAGTTAGCTAATTATAATATAAAATGACCATGCTTAATCATTAGGACTTAGATTGATAATATGAAATTTCAATTATTATTTATCGTTAAACACGATAAACCTGGGAACGAATACATAACAATAGTTCATATCACTGGACTGAAGTTAACCGTACACAGACATATCCGAACATATTAGATGGTGGGACAAAATTGACTAAACCCATTGTTTGGCCCCTGGGTAAACAAATGAATCACAAGAGGGGCCTATGCAGACTCATTAGGAGAGGCCTGAATTACCCGATATCTAGTTCTTACCCAGCAAAACTTTCAGGGCCGTGGCAGACAGGGAGATTAGTCGCCCACGTCAAATCTCCCTTGTCACGGGCGACTAATCTCCCCGAGATACGATCCCACCGGCAAGAATGTAAATTGCCGGTGGGATCGCATATGAGGCGACAAAAACGCTGAAGTTGCCTTGAGAGGAAACTTCGGCGGTTTCCATTCTCGCCGGTGGGATCACATTTCGGGGAGATTAGTCACCCACGACAAGGGAGATTTGTCGCGGGTGACTGATCTCCCCGTCTGCCACGGCCCTCAAAGCTACAGTCTGGCCAAACCCTGACTAGATATCAGTTCGCAGGCACCATTCACAGGCCAATAAGTTCTTGATTCTGGAGTATCCAAGGCGGCAGTAAATAGCTTTTTTACGGGCATATTTAGATATCAATATCCAACATAACAGAACTGTTTTTAATCAAGATATTTCCTTGGTTAGGCTGATTATTATACGGGCTGCAATATTTTATTAGGCCAGCCTTCCTAAATCAATATTTTCCATCTGTAAACACTGTTTTAAACTGTAATTAGTTTTAAAGAAAAAAAAAAAACACCTGTACAACCTATCACATCACCTTCATCCACTTGTTGTAATAGTCAATTACAGTAGCAACTTGGGTCTGTTGAAGCATCACCTCTGAAACCCACACTGGGAGAGTAAAACGAAAGAAACTCTTAAAAAAACAAAATTACTACATTCAATCTTACAGACCATTCTGGGCACACAAGTTGAACAAGAGGGAGCTGGTATAGTAAACACATTTTCGGATTAGTAAGGATATGCTACTATTAGGATAAAAAGAAAAAATAAAGATAGAGCTACTTTAGACTAAGCATAGTGACAATGAGACAAGACTATGAAAGGGCACCATGACAGAGGGCAACTGCTAATGGTAAAAAATTACATAACAATGTGAAAGCGAAAAATTAATCTTTAGAATGTCATAAACACTAGACAGGCCACAAAAGTGCACTGAAGGAAATGAATCCTAATTGCATTAAAGGGGAATTCCGTCTTCCAAACTAAAATTTGTTAAAGAGCCCCGCACAACACAGCAACCCCTAATATAATCACTGTAATCTATTCCTTCAAAAAGTATGGATAAATGCCATTTTTATATGCTGAAATCCAGCTGCAAAACATGGCTGAAAGTAGTCAGCCAGATCAGCAGCATAACAGGGGGCCAGGCTTAGGTAACTGTTCCAAACCATATTATTACATTAATCATGAAAAGGCTGCATATTTTTTATTGATGCATAATGCAAAGTTGCTTGAAATTATGTTTACCTTTCAAAAAGCTCAAGTTGTGTTTGGTTGGAGTTTTCCTTAAAGCAGGTGCTTCCAACCAGTTGTAGTTTGTGAATTAATTGAGCTAGATATATGAATGTATAGAATCTGTGTGGAGGTGCAGCTATCCAGTATTTTTTTTTTATCATATCTCTTATGAGCTACAAAATAAGACTTCAGTGATTTGGAGGATGGGAGTGCTCTAACATGACAGACTAGGGGCTGGAACAAAAAAAAATTAAGTAAAGTAATGCTACATGAAGTAAACTTCACTACATGCTCACTAGAGCTGTAAATAACCTGGGTGAGATGATTGACAGCTCAACAGTCTGGAAACCAAACATTTCTCTTCTCATAACTGAGGTTTGCGATTGTAGTCAAATGATTTTGTGTGCATTTCTTTCATACCAATTTTACTTGTTTCAGCCTTTTACTGTTAGAAATTGTAAATAGAAAGAAGACATTTTCTAAGCTTTATTCTATTTAACCACTTAAAAATAGCACATGGGTTTCACATATAATAAACCCTACAAATGTGTGAATACTTTGAAAGGAAGTATTTAAGTTCATTCTAAAATACTCCTCATATAAAGTCATATTTTTGTCAACTTTAGTTTTCTGTTTGCACTGAGTTATTTTAATAACATATTTTTACACAAACATTGTGATGATTATTAAAAGACTAATACAGACTATTACTATTTCTGGCTATTAGTGTTGGTTTGGACTCTACAATGACAATGGTGTACAGTGTTGTGTATAAGAAATTAAGAGAAATTTCAGTATTCAGCATACCCGCATAAGCCTTTCGATCCAAATCAGGTTCTGTGCAAGCCTGAAAGATACCAATTATAGAGTTACTTTTGCTTTCTCTGGGGTTGATAAAAGACCAAAATAAGAACCATGCCTAAAGGTTGTACATTCCATACTAATTGCTAAACTTTTATAGACACATTTTTGGTCTTCATTGCCAAGAAAGAACTCTAACAGTAATGGTACATAAAAGAAGGACCCAAGAGATTTTTTGGATCTGTGTGCCTTATCTGACGGGTGGTTCATCTGTTTGATGCCCTTCTTTTCATTGTGTGGAGTCTCATCAGCATTATATATTATATATATTAATGAAGTATTTTGAACTGAATTAGTAGTCTTTGTCTAGTACAGATCAGGGCACTGTAGAAACACTTTTACCTCTAAATTTACAATGAATCCAGAATGCAAATAGGTAGAAAGTGCCCTTCTTATACCCATAACAATTCTGTATTACAGAGCTAGTAAATGGGAGACCCATGCACTGAAGAAAATTTTATGGCATCAAGGACTGCCAAAGGGCTCTACAGAATTTGTTATATAATATTAATATTTATAAAAAAAAAAAAAGTTGGATAGGGCTTCTGTATCATTATGTCTCCCATTTAGCATATATCTTACCATTGTCCTCCATGGCAAATCTCTTTTGGACTTGTCATACCAAGCAAGGAGTTTATCTCGGATTATCTCAGTTTCTTGTGATGTAAAGGAGTGATAAATTGAGGACTGGAGCACATGTTCTGCAAAAACAAACCAACACAAGCTGCTTTCACAAACATTTAACTATCTATGACTATAAACTTTCTTTCACTCTCTAATAAAACCTACCTTCCCTTTTTGGAAACGCCTGCTTTGGGGATTTCCTCTTTCCGCTAGCTGCTGCTGATCTACCCAAGCTGCATTGAAGAAAATGACACATCACCAGTAAAGCAATGTGATTTGAAAATGACAATAAAGTAAGCATTCATATCATGGGAGAGACTAGGGAAATTTATACACATGCATAATACAATGCTTTGTAAATGCCTTAATGTTTTGGCTGACTATGTGTGAATGCAAAAAAAAAAAAAAAAAAAAGAATTTTCTTTTGAAGAGCTGCTGTTAACTTTGACTGTGAAGGGAGTGTGTAAGAGATAATAATAACATATGTTTTGTGTAACATTGATAGGTGAAGTATAAAGGTGAGCAGTTTATCTGATATCTGCTTTTTAACCTATGCCATTTTGCCCTATTTCAGCTTGAATGGCTGCCCCCATGGCTACACAGCACATTATTTATAAGAAGTAGAGTAGTGTTTCTAAAGCAAACACACCATCTTTACCAGTTTAGGGCAACAGTACAATATATTTAAAAGGAAAACTATAACTTTAGAATTATTCCTTAACCAACAGCCTCTTTGAAAGCTTTCAATACCTGCCATACTGGTTGTCCAGAGGTTAATAGTAAGGCTGCAGCATCCCCTTAATCACTTGGATTTCCTTCTCCTCCTGTAACCCACTAGGCCCCCTCCCTCAGGAATGCTTTGATTTCTGGCTTGTGGGCATGCTCAGTTATTCTAAGCTCAGATTACTAAACACGCCCTCCAGTCTAGCAGCCAGTGAAGAGATGGCATTTCTGGTTCCCATAGAAACTCAGCTCTAGTTTCAATTTTCCTAACCTCATCTCCTGAGCTCAGCTCAAACAATGCAGAACTTTTATCAGAGACAGTTGTGCCTGTGTGAGCCTGTATTTTTGATGTGTGTATGGTGTTTGCAAATTTAAATGTATTTGATTATGTATCAGAGGGAAAATGGCCACTAGGTGAAAGCCGCTATTTGCTATAAGAAAATGTGAGGGTGCTAGCAAACAGAGGGGGATATATGCAGTACAAATGGTGCCATTTGGGTGGGGGAGACTGATATACATTGTAGGCAAATGTAGGCTTTACATGTCCTTTAACATTTGAACAGGGGCGGGCCAAGCCAACCGGGCGCCCTAGGCAACCTGGTCGGCCAACTTCGGCCAACTCCCCAGCCCCCCCGAACGGCGCGTGCGCGCCAAAGCACAGGAGGCTGTGCAGGGGGGGCAGGTGATTAGATCGGTCATTGCCTCCGCCGCTAATGACAAGCGGCGGAGGCAATGACAAAGTAGCACTAGGGGTAGGCAGCTGCCTCTTTTGCCTACCCCTAGTTCCGGCCCTGCATTTGAATATGGCTTAAAGGTAAAAAAAAAAAAAAAAGTTGGGGATCTGGTGTAAGGGGGCGACCCACTGACTTTTTTCAGGTTGTATTACCTACTCTATGGTATTATCTGTCTTATGTGAAAACTGTTAATTGCTGTTTATTGTCTTTCGAGGTAACCACGACCAATGCAGCCCCAAGGTAACGCTACGTCCACCAATACCTGGTTTTAGTTCTGGGTGGAGGCATTTTACTTATCCAAAGTCCTGCAAATCTTCCTACAGCAGCAGCAGCACACCTCCCATGCTTCCCAATGCGTTCCAGCCCTTACACACGGCCTCTTCCTGCTCTCTTTCTCATTTAGATATGATAGGTTAGAAATAAACAAAGGAGGTCGGGACGTCAGAGATTGGGCCAATGTCATTTCTAAGCTACTCTTCCCGCGCGCAAAATAGAACAGGCAAAACAGAATACACGTGAGTGACGTCATCTGTATGCGCCGGAAGAAGAGGGGAAGGTGGCATTTTCTCCTGAGAGCAGAATAACTCGTAATCGAAGTGAGTTATTTTTTTTTTTTTGTAATACTTTCCAGCAATAATTTGTGCCCAGTGTATTACACACTGATATAAATGTTGGCGCACTCTGTACCGAAGGGTAATGGATAGGACACATTAGCTTGTTTCCACATAACCCAGGTGAAAGCATCTTATACAGCTGCAGTATCAAATCCAGGTTGCAGAAATTAGGCTTGCTAGGGACAAATGAATGCGATGCAGTTTCATACCGTCTGTGCTGGCTTGCAGATCTCATGGAGCATATATAAATGGTGCTTGTTATAAGTATAACTTGTACTAAGGCAGGGGGCTCAAACTCAATTTACCTGGGGGCCGCAGGAGGCAAAGTCAGAATGAGGCTGGGCCGCATAAGGGATTTCACAAAAAAAAGTCGGGAGCTGCTGATTGCGGAAATGACATTATGCCATCATAACAGTTATTATGGGAAGACGTTCTGTGTACACAATTAGCTCCTTACGTCTTCCCATAATAACTGTTATGATGGCATAACGTCATTTCCGCAGTCAGCAGCTCCCGCCCGCCGTGCCTTGCATTATCCCTTGAATCGCAATAAAAATCGCGAGCCATTCATTCGGCGTTGGTGCGGGCCACAAAATATTATACCGAGGGCCGCGAGTTTGAGACACCTGTACTAAGGCAAAACAGATTGGAAAAATGTAAATATGTAAATCAAATAGTGCAGACAAAGATATTGTTTTATTTTTTTAATATAAAGATGCAACAAAATACAAATAAGTCCTGATTATTTTTCTGCTTGCAGAATATGATTGACATGCTCTTTGCCTTTCTTACATACAGACAGATGAGGTGACCATGACCTCTTTAACAATCCCTGTGGTTGACATCCACAATGAGAACTTCAGTGAACTCTGGCCTTCCTTGTTGCTGGCTTTGAAGACATCCACTTTTATAGCTGTAGACACTGTAAGTGCCAGCAGTAAAACAGTTAAACATGAAACTATTGATATTTCCACTAGGGAGATATAAAGGAAATATTGACTTGAACAAATAAAGTTACAGAAAACTGAAATAGAAATAATTGTAATGTATAGCCCCTAATAGAAAAAAATAATAAGAAATAGAGGGAAAAAAGGAAACCTATCTAAATGTATGCATATTTATCCTTTATTGGGCAGCACTACTGTTATTCTGTTAAGTTTCTGGTTATCTTTATATATATATTTTCACACTGTTAGCACCAACTTGTGCCTTTTGTGCCTTTGCAGGAGTTAAGTGGTTTGGGAGAGAGGAAGAATTTGCTAAACCAGTAAGTAACAGGCCTGGTCTTGGAGCTGAACCTGTTGATAAGGAAACTTTCGTAGCCTTTGAAATCCCACCATTTCAACTGAACAGGTCCTCTCAATGTTGCAGTATTACAGTAACCTAAGCCTCTTTACAAAAAAAATTTTTTCTCATTAAAATACAATGCCATGTTTTTGTGCCACAGTAGACTTTAAAACGAATGACAATTCATGCTTTTTATTGTATTACACAGAAATGAAAGGGATAGACTTAAATTAGTCATCTTTAGCTTGCTACAAATGGTATGTATAGCCATAGTGCAAATCAGTGATCCCCAACCAGTGGCGCAGGAGCAACATGTTGCTCATCAGTACCTTGGATGTTGCTCCCAATGGCCTTAAAGGAGGTGCTTATTTTTAAGTTCCTGGCTTGGAGGCAAGTTTTGGTTGCATAAAAAACAGGTGTACTGCAAAAAAGAGCCTCCTGTAGGCTACCAGTCCACGTAGGGTCTACCAAATAGTCAATAGCCCTTATTTGGCACCCCCAGAAACATTTTTCATGCTTGTGTTGCTCCCCAACTCTTTTTACATTTGAATGTGGCTCACAGGTAAACAAAAAGGCTGGGGATCCCTGTTGTAAGTGATATACATTTCTATGTTTGTTGCAAGGCTGCGCCAGGTGTAAAGCCTCCAAGGGTAAAGAGACAGAGAGAAAAGATAAAAAAAAAAAAAACACCCAGATGTCTTTAACTGACACGATAGCTCTGGGACAGAGATATTTCCATTACATGCTAAGCATTTGTATGAATGTGTGTCTTAAGTCTATGCAATGTAGTTATGGAGTAACTTCTCCCAACCTTGCTTTTCAAGAAATGGTGGGAGCTGTACTTCTGCATCTAGTGACTGACTATTTAATCAGTGCAGCACTGAAGATCTTCAACAGGTCATCAACATTGTTGTGACAATTAGCAATAGCGGGAAATTGATCTTTATGTTCTATTTCAGGTGTGTAGAGGAAAGATATAAATCCATATGCCATGCTGCCAGAACAAGGTCAATACTCTCTTTGGGCATTGCTTGCTTCAAAAAACTACCAGAAAAGGTACATAAACATATTGTGGTACAGAGACCCATACTCTTAACCTTTGGAAGAGCACATTTATTTTTAGTAACTTTTAGGAATGTGGCAGTTTTGAGTTAAATTTACATCTATTGGTTACTGCTCAAACAGTTAAAAAAAAAAAACTCCTGACAATAAACCTAGTACACAACCAACCTGCCTTATAAAAGTTCTTCTTTGGTATTACAGTTTTGCCTTAAAAACTTTTTGGACAGTGATTTATGAATCTTGTTATCCATTGCTTTTCCAAACACCACCATTAAACTCCATTCAGGAACTGTAAATGAATGGACTTGTTTGTATCATAAGGAATCCATACATTTTTTTGTAATTTTGTCCATGTATATCATGTTTTTTAGGGGGACAATGCATACTTGTCTCAAATTTTTAACTTGACATTGCTGTGTATGGAAAATTATACCATAGAACCACAGTCTGTTCAGTTCCTAGTTCAACACGGCTTTGACTTCAACAAACAATATTCAGCGGGCATCCCTTACCAGAAGGGTAATGACAAGGTAACTATCTGATGCATTAAGTGCTGCATAAAGAATTATCTATCCTTAATATACTGGTTATTGCGCTAGTTATCGTATCAGTTGGGCCAAAGGCCAAGTGTTTGAATGTTGCATGAAGCCATATATGTATATGACCATATAACAAAAGTATAAGAGGGACCAAGTTGCACGATCTGTCACTTCTGGGTCTTCCAATGTTCCCTACATGTGACCAGGGGAGACACCTTTAGGCTTAGTTTCTGGAGAGTCATTTAGTATCCAGTTGGACTGCAAGTATTACAGTGGGCCCGGACTTTATTTTGAAACTTAAAGAAAAACTATACCCCAATTAAAGTAGGTCCCTATAAAAATATATTGCATACACAAGCTCATACAGTATTTAAAACCCTGCTTCATCTAAATAAACCAAAAATATACTTTTGTAGTAGTATGTGCTATTGGGTACTCCTAAATAGAAAATTGTAATTTTAAGAATTATGGGCTGCCTCCTGGGATCATAGGATTCACAGGGCACACAAACAAACCAGGGCACACATACATGCTAGGCCCCATCAGCCAATTAATGGACAGAGTTCTGTTTTCTGCTTCCACACTTCTTCCCGTTACAGTTAGAGCTATATTATTTCTGGTCAGGTGATCTCCGAGGGAGCACACAGCCCATCACTAAATGGTAGATCAAGGGAAAAGGATGTTAAAGGGCAATATTTACTGATCTATATATGTTTTCCTTTAATTCATTAAACACACTTTTCTTCTGTAAATACATATATTCTTAGTGGCATTTTCAGCAATATTAATCTGTTTTGTATAGCATCCCATAAGAGAACATCTCGGTATAACTCTGTTCATGGAGAGGTTGGACTGTGTTGACATACCAATTCATGTATATACAAGGTGCTGTTATCGCATAGGCTATTTAACACAGATCATACTAACTTTACTTTTCAATATTTCTAATAAATAATATTCAGCTTCATCAGTGTAACTGAATTATTTATTGTAGGACAATGAACATCATGTGAAGGGGATCCGCACACTGTTTCTGGAGTTGCTACGTGCGAGAAAGCCTTTGATCTTGCACAATGGCCTGATAGACCTGGCCTTCCTTTACCAGTGTTTCTATGCCCAACTCCCTGACAATTTGGGCAGCTTCATCGCTGACCTCTCAGAAATGTTTCCGGCAGGAATCTATGACACCAAATATGTTTCAGAATTTGAGATTCGTTTTACAGCATCGTACTTGGAGTATGCCTATAAAAAATGGTGAGTTAATAGGTTATATCTCTATATTCAGACAGATTACCAACACGTACAAATTTTAATTTTAAAAAATTTGCTAGGGCAAAGCTATAAGGTGTCCAACAATAAATACATTTATTTCTTGACTTAGGGATTCTTATTTCAAAAGCTGTTATTTGGTAACTAGCCAAACTTTATTTCATATTTTGGGAGTGCACAAATCCAATACTACAAGTCTTCAAAGAATTAAAGTTAAAGGAACAGTAAAATATGATAATACTTAATTCACCACAAAACTATAATAGTAGCCAATGCTTACCCCCACCCTGGATTTTTTAAAAGCTTCAGGTTAAATTTTACTTACAAAATGTTCCATAGCAGCAGGATGAGAGGCAACTTGCTTTCCTGTTTGTGCTGAACCAGAAGTTAGCACCTGAGGACCTTCAGCATTTTTATCAATGTATGTAGTTTAAATTTCTATTTCTATTCAGCTTTGGGGTTGGGGTGAACATAAATTTAAACTCTGTACACCAATAAAAGCTTTGTTGTCGAAGGTCCTCTCACATTTTTTTTTTATTTTGTTTATTCCAGATTTTGCATTTTTTTTTTTTTCTTTTTAGCAAACGTGAGAACAGTAAATTGATTGATTTAAGCAGAAAACACCTGAGCATTGAGTTTTGCCGTTACCCTGCCAGCATGTCTACTTTTGTGGATTATCGGCTCTGCTCCCTGCCAGACCCAGACAAGTCCAACTCTGAAGAGCAGCACATCTGTGACAGGTTTTCAGTGAGTCATGTTTTTACTGGTCACATTAACTTTTTAAATGAGTGAACTATCACACGTAATAATATGGTGTACAGGTATGGGATCACTTACGTGTAAACTCATTATTCAAATACTGACTCCATTTTAATCAAATAATTCACACACATTTTTAAAAATGACTTCCTTTTTCTTAGTAATAAAACAGTAACTTGTATGTAATCCTAACAGCATCAAGAATCCATATTCCTGGCAAAACAATCATATTGGAATAATTTGGGTTTAATGCTGAAATAATTTTTTAGTATACTTAAGGCATGGAGACCCCTTATCCAGAAAATCTCAGGTCCCAAGTATTCTGGACAATAGATCTCTATACCTGTACTAGTCTAATAAAAGTAAATTCCTGATTGCTATGGATTGCTACACACAGATTGGTCAGTGAGTGTATATGAGTAGATAAGCACCAAAGATTTAAATTTTACATTGTGTGGTTTTATGCTTAAAGGAACAGTAACACCAAAAAATGAAAGTGTATAAAAGTAACTAAAATATAATGTGCTGCTGCCCTGCACTGGTAAAAGTTGTGTGTTTACTTCAGAAAGTCTACTATAATTTATATAAATAAGCTGCTATGTAGCCATGGAGGCAGCCATTCAAAGGAGAAAAGGCACAGGCACATAGCAGATAGTTACATAGTTACATAGTTACATAGGGTTGAAAAAAGACCATTGTCCATCAAGTTCAACCCATCCGAGTAAACCCAGCACACAACCTATACTAACCAATCTATACACTCACATACATAAACTATATATATACAACCAGTAATACTAACTGTAGATATTAGTATCACAATAGCCTTGGATATTCTGATTGTTCAAAAACTCATCCAGGCCCCTCTTAAAGGCATTAACAGAGTCTGCCATTACCACATCACTAGGAAGGGCATTCCACAGCCTCACTGCCCTCACCGTGAAAAACCACCTACGCTGCTTCAAATGGAAGCTCTGTTCCTCTAATCTATAGGGGTGACCTCTGGTGCGCTGATTGTTTTTATGGGAAAAAAGAACATCCCCCAACTGCCTATAATCCCCTCTAATGTACTTTAACAGATAAAACACTATTGTATTCTACAGAACTTTTCTGTTATCTGCTATGTAACCTGTGCCTTTTCTCCAGCTTGAATGGCTGCCCCCGTGGCTACACAGCAGCTTATATAAATTATAGTAGTGTTACTGTAGCAAACACACCAGTTTTACCAGTGCAGGGCAACAGTGCATTATATTTTTATTACTTTAAAGCTCTTTCATTTTTTGGTGTTACTGTTCCTTTAAGACTGAATTTGAAACACTTGCTTAACTTTACTCCAAGAACAATCCCCAGTTTAAAAGTATAGACAACTTCTAGCTGTTCTCTTGAATGTTCTCTCATTAGGCAACATTTTTAGGGAGTTATCAACAACCCCCCTTTAGGCCGGTTACAGAGCATCTGTTGCAATTTGATACATTAATTGCTGGCAGTCAGTTTTTTTTTTTTAATGCGTGCGTCGTTCTTTTGACGTGCGCGTCCAAAGCCACCACACAGCAAATTTTTCACCCATCTCTGCTGGCAGTACTTTACAGAGGAGTTCAATAGAGAACGTTGTTTTTAGCCTATCTGGTTCTTCAGACTAAACAATAGTTTGGATTTTCAGAATGCAAGACAGGTAGGAGAGGTACAAAATAAGTCAGGTCAATTACATACAGTCTACTAAATAGCTAATTTCATCCTAGGTGAAGCTCTTTGTACAGCTAAAATGGATTATTTTGTACAACTAACAATACAAGTTTCCCTTTAAGGCTTATGGCTGGTGCCCAAATGGATTGAACTGTACCCAGTCTCATAATATTGACCTTATTATTGACGAGGATGAAAAGATATATGAGCAAAAGAAGAAGCAGCACAAAGGGAAAAGACAAAAATCTGTGGAGCCTTCAAATCAGAGTATAAAAGAAGAGGGATCAGAAAAGGTTTTGTTTACTTGCATGGAGCCCCCATGCAAGCAACCACGTGGGCCCAGTTCATTGGCTGGCACGAGTATAGCACATGGCTGCATAAATGAGGCATCACAGAATGAACTTGCAGACAGAGCAGACTGTAGAATGGAAGAAGACAAGAAAGAGAGCAGGAGTCTGACTATTATTCTTGAAAGTGCTGTAAAGAGTAAGGATCCTTCAGGTGATGAGAAAACAGTTTCCACCACAAGCCCAACTGAAGGCACTGACTTGGCAGGAAGAGTAAAAAGAGAGGATTCCAAATCAGCTGAGGGTGGCACACACAGAGCTGGGTTTGATGCTTTTATGACAGGTTATATTATGGGCTATGCATCGATGCTAAAGAAAGGGGGAAGCTCAGACACCTCTCCTGGAAATTGGCTTCCAGACTGTCATAATAAGATATATCTAAGTGGAAAAAATGTGCCACTTCAGATAATGAAAAGCGTTTTCTCCAAATCTTCCAGGGCCCATGCTCAGAAGGTGAAACTACTGTCTGGTAGCAGCTGGTGAACAGTGCTTTGTTACCTGGTTTTAGTTAGAAGACTCAGGCCCAGAGTTACTTTTCGCTATAGTTACCATGCAGAAGCAGGGAAAAGGAGGCAATGTTTAGGCTTCATATTCACTGCTAGAATGTAAGGAGAAAATTATTTTAAAGAGATTCCTAAAGGAAAACAAGCTGGCTTTGTTGACTGTGGCCTTTATTTTCTTTACTATTTGGCACAGTAAATCATCCACTAGGGTATGGCTGTTTTCCCCCATGACCCTTTAACTTTTGCAAAAGCCAGCACCTATTATGTTCAAGTGGTTTACTGATTGCAGATCTTTTTGTATATATTTCTTATAATACACTTCTAATACACTTCACAATTAAATCTGCATACTCATGTCTACTTTCACTCTTGTCTGGCAGAATGTTTGACCTATGAATTTAAAAAGAAGAAAGGCATAAACTATAGAGCTTGCAAGTGCATGCTTTGGTTATACAGTAGTATCTAAAAATTGTGTTAGCAGTACCAGGCAAAAAAAATACATTGTAACATACAAAAAGTCATATATTTATGCAACACTGTCAAATGAGCAAATGTAATTTTGCATCTGCAGCTTGAAGCAATCATTGTGCTTTTCAGTGCAGGACTTGTTAACCCTTTAAAGGTTATGCAACAATGGGTCCAGGTGCACATGCCTCGGACCTTCAACGAAAGGAGAGAAAAGTAGGATGGGCACCAACCAGACTGGGGCACTTTGGCTGAAGTTCCCCAGTTTGGCACAACGTGCGTAAGGCTTTTTGTAAAAATATATTCTTTAATAAATATTAAAGCGCCATTTATGTGACTAAAGTCCGGTTTGTGGCAGCCTACTTTGCTATAGTCCAGGAAAATAGGGTGCACAATTTGATGGGTTGCCCGTATTCAAAGTTAAAACATTGTATAAAATTATACAATCAAGTGCTTTTTATTCATTTTGATTTAAACCTGCCTTTTGTACTAAAGGATACAGGTAGAAAAAATGAATCTCAAGTTGTTTGTACCAGCTCAGATGTTCAGCAGCTCAGTGATGGGAGATCAATGCGTCAGAAGTTACTTTTGAGTTCCCCACTTTTGTTTTGGTTGTCTTTCTACCTGTTCGCTCAGGTACTTCTTCACGGCTTTGTGTTGCTTTTCCTGTTATAAACTTTGGGACAGATGGTACTATAATCAGACTCTTGACAGATGCAACTTTATACATTATTAACACTTAAAGAACCTCTAACACCAAAAAGTAAGACCTTAATATAAATGAAAAAGCACTGTACCCTGCATGTATAAAACGTGTGTTTACTTTAGAAGCTCTAATTCTTTATATAGATTAACTACTAGGTAGCTATTGTGTCTTCAAGTTTCGGTAGTGCTGTTAAGCTTTTCTGTTTTTTGGATTACTGGCCCATTAAGCTAAAGAGGCAGACAAAGTATTTTCTACTGGATGAAAAAAAAAAAAAAGCCCCATACTGCCCATCCCATTCCTCAATGAGTACCATAAAAACCACCTGTCACCTGGTAGAGACTTTTTTTGGCCAAAAAGTGCTGACTACAACATTAGGGCTTAGGCACATAGCGCCCAAAATTGTCCAGACTGTCTCCCTTTGATTTTAAAACCACATAGCATTGCTGGAATAGGCATTGCTTGTTTTGAAAACAATACACAATGGGCAAATTTGCCTGTGGGCAATAACACATGGCAACCAACCACATCGTTGCATTAATTTTTCCACCTGCAGCTATCTGAAAAAAGCCAATTGGTTTCTATGGGTTACTACCCATGGGAAAGTTTGCCTAGTGTTAAATATGTGATAATGAGCCCCAGTATCTGGCCAATAAACAATGTCAGGCACTCTCTGTAGAAGTCAGTTGGAGAAAGCAGGGTAGATTTGGGCTTTTCTCAACTAGCTAAAATACGCTTGCACAGAAAACATCCAAGTACCATAAAGGTGTAGTGCACCTCTCTATAAAATCTGCCTTACAATTCTGCCACAGGGTGGCACTGTAAGGAAGAAAGATTGATTAGTGATAACACTGCATGTTACTAACAATTACAACGTGTCTGTATCACTTTAAATGATTTGAATAGCCTAAATGTATGATTATCTGAGCATTTTAGATAAAAGATCACCAAAAAATGTTTTGAAGGACAAGTGCTGTGCTTTATTGCAGCATGTTTATCAGCCACCTAATCAAATAATGACATTTTTCCACAGATTGTTAAAATATTTGTTTTCTTCTGCTTTATAGCTTTCAAATGGGGGGGGCACTGACCTGGCAGCTAAAAAGGTTTTACTCTGTCAGGCTACATATTTGTTTTTTCTTTTATTACTTAGCTCTCAGTTTAGATCCTCTCCTATGCATCTTCTAGTCCAGGGATTCCCAACAGTTTTTTTTACCCATGAGCCACATTCAAATGTAAAAAGAGTTGGGGAGCAACACAAGCATGAAAAATGTGCCCAGGGGCACTAAATATGGGCTGATATTGCCTGTTTGATAGCCCCTATGTAGACTGGCAGTCTACATGATGTTCTGTTTGGCAGTACACTTCATTTTTATGCAACTAAAACTCGCCTCCAACCAGAATTTAAAAAATGAGCACCTGCTTTGAGGCCACTGGGAGCAACATCCAAGTGGTTGGGGAGCAACATGTTGCTCACGAACCACTGGTTGGGGACCACTGTTCTAGTCTGTCATTCAAAACACTGCTCAGGTTGCTATGGTAAACCGGACCCTAGCAACCAGAAAGTTGATGAAATTCCAAACTTGAGAGCTGCTATAAAAAAAAATGCTAAATAATTAAAAAAAAAAAAACAGGAAAATCAAAAAAAGAGGAAGTCCAACTGCAAATGGTCTCAGAATATGGGTACCTTCATGATACTAACATACTAATTACTAATACTAATTTTAATGTACCAACTTAGCCACTTCTGACCAAGTTGGCAGGCTTATGGGCTTGTTTGTGATTGTTAAAATGATAAGTCTGTCCAGCTGCTTAAATCTGCCATGTATCAGCCATTTATGAATCGGGTATATATGAAAAACCCTTCTGGCAAAAGGGCTGCAATGGCTGTTGATTCCATCTTCTCTCATTGGGTTTGTGTATGCAACTATTGTGTTCCAATCATTATGAACCTGCAGGACCCCATGCCAGTTGTATTCACCTAAAATGTATTATTTATATCCTCTGCCCTAAGCATGCAAAACCCAGCCTTGCATACCGCAGTTACTCGGTCAATACAGTTTCTGTCCCATGATGCTTTGCATTTGGAAGATGACAATAACAACACAACACAAAATCATTACAGGAGACACTTTAATCTGAAAGTAAGATATTACTCCAATACAGTCATAATGGAAAATGTTTAGCCCAAGTCTTTGGTTGCCTATTAAAGAAACAAATACACAGCTTTCATTGGCAGAGTGAGAAAGAACATGGTTAATAAATATACATACAATGACTAAACAGTACAATGACTGCAGCTTAAGTAATTCACTGGCAGTGTTACATTTCCAAGGCTCTTGGATACTCCTTAACTAATTATGACATCTCTGTTATATACAAAATGACTGGATTTTAAGACTTAATACATCTCCTTCATAAATATGAAAATAGACCATCTCTCAAAGTGTCTCGAGAACCAAGGTTGACTGCCAAAAACATTAAATGTCTTGCATAGAAATGTAGTGACAGCAGAACATAAGTGCAAATAAAAAGTATTCAAGTGTCCATAGCTATCAGACTAGGAAGAAGGTTCATGCAACATAAACAGCTCATCTACAAGATCCCCATATGGATTGCCTTTCAGAAGAATACAGAATGAGCCATTCTTAAGTCCATCTTTACTGGTGTCACAGTAGTTTATACAAAATAAAATAATAAAACTGGTTAAACAGATGTTTATATGGCATAATGAACAGACTGGATCACGGTTTTCATCTCTGAAACCATTTTGTACAATTTAAAACAAATAAAATTACATACTGTGATCAATTTAATATAACTGTACATATTTATACATCAACATCATGTAGGAGGCGCCATGAAAACTAAAGTTCCCTTTGCAGTAGACATGAAGCAGAATCGTTGCACCCAACCTGTGGCCTATATTTGTTATTCTATAGATTCAGACTGAGGAAAATTAAAAAATATCAAAAAGGTATATGGTAGTGTAGGTTAATAACCGGGGAGGGGGGGAACGGCAAAATATGGCCTGATCCTTGCTCGGGATCACTCAGATTCTCCAAAAAAACTCTGAGCTCAGAGCACAAGGAGAGCTTTACTTCTTTATCTTGGATTTTGTGCTCACACCATAGCATGGCTTATCTAGGATTTGCTACAGGGAGAACCAGAATAAGCAAAGCTGCTCATAGCACTGTATAATAAGTGCAGGTTTGCAGATTTTATTTCCAATCCACATTGAAACATTTTCCAGTATCCCGAGCGGCCAGATGACCTAGCGATACAATGGCTACACCATGTGGTATGGAAGCAACACTATAACCCCTTACATTGGAGTGTTTTTTTGTTTTTTATAAAGGCGGCCCTTGTTGAAAAATCAGCCCAAATATACATTAAGGGACAAGTAACTTCTAAATAATACAACAATTGGTTTCTGGTGTAATACAATTACTGGGTCAGATATCCTAAAAGGCCTCTTCTGCATTGTGCTTGGCACGGGTGAATACTTACGCTGGCACAGTATTCTCAGATTTGTTTATAAAAGCTATACTACCAACTGTTAATTGTCCACTGCTGGCTAATGTATCGGTATGCAAAATCAATAGGAGAAAGATGAGGCAGGTTGTAGCCACCATCTGCTGAACAAAGAAAGCTTAAAGGAACAGTAACACCAAAAAATGAAAGTGTATAAAAGTAATTACAATATAATGTACGGTTGCCCTGCATTGCTACAACTGGTGTGTTTGCCTCAGAAAGACTACTATAGTTTATATAAGTTAGCTGCTGTGTAGCCATGGGGGCAGCCATTCAAAGGAGAAAAGGCACAGGTTACTTAGCAGATAACAGATAAACCCCCATTATATGGGGCTTATCTACTAGTTATCTGCTCTGTAACCTGTGCCTTTTCTCCTTTTTTCCAGCTTGAATGGCTGCCCCCATGGCTACACAGCAGCTTATTTATACAGTAGCTTTTCTGTAGCAAAAACACCAGTTTTTTGTAGAGCAACAGCACATTATATTTTAATTACTTTAAAACACTATCAAAGTAAAATTATTTTTACATGCTGCTGTTTTAGTATCCACTGGACGCATAGATACATAATCCTGTTTAACCAGCAATGTTATAGATCATATAGTCATCCACACACCCCACTCAGAGATATTTGCCAGGTGCTGACCAACAAAACAAAAAAAGTATCCACAGAAAGCACTCATCTACACGTTGTGCCATGTGTGCTTTCAGTTGTACCAGAAGAGGGCAGATGTGCCCCAAAGATCTTTTGAATGGGGAAGATGCTTGAGCTGTGAGACAGAACACAAGATTTTAGCCCATAGAGTGATCAGCTGACAGACATGTCACCTTTCATACTCATTACACATCCTTACACACAGGCCTAGTGTGCCTCTAGTCTACAACACAGGAGTTAACTGATCCTTGTCTCTTTCATGGCAGTGCACATAAACACTGACTCCCAATTGTGCTTAGATGTGCTAAGAATTTATAGGTATGAATGGTGGACATAGCAGACCAGGATGGAAACAGAAGAGCAAAAAGGCAAGGGTAACACAATATCAGCCAACCTGCAGCATTTTAGTTGTTGCTGAAATACATTACCCCCCTCACCCCCAGCATGTTAGGACCATATACTTTATATGTACAATGAGACCTTGCATTCTATATAGATTTGCCATTGTTAAACACAGACATTCCTCTCTATACATGCAGTAAAGCAAGGGTTACACATTTCAAGTCAGAGCAAATCTACATTTTGAGAAGGAACTCATGTGAAACATCAAAGTGTGACTAACAGCCATTTCAGCTTCACTGCCAAAGAGCCATCTGCAGTTAAAAATTCTCAGTGAATTGGTATAAAGCAGTGTATATATTTATAATAGCATGTCTAGGACCCAAAGCTTTTAAGTGTTCATAGTAGTGTAATTATATCCCACATACCTCTGTAATTGCCGTATGTTAGTAACTATTCTGAAGGATGCAGGCACCTCTACATTTTGGGTTCTATTTGACCTTACAGAAAATGTACAGTGACTGACTCATTGCTACATCTGCTATGGACTGGAATTCTAGAAGCTTTTATAAGAGCATGGTCTTAGCAGTAGGCCCAAAAGAGCACCTAATTAAAAACTTTCTTACCAGGAAAAGAAAAACACTTGGCCTACATTCATTAAGAAGGAGCAGCATATAATCTTAGTCTTGCATCCACAGGCTCAAACACAAAAGGCATAATTAAGCCATAAGTGCCAGCCTAGGCACAGGCTTATTCTCTATGCTGACTGCTGAATCAGGCACAGTGATGGCTGACAGAATGAAACTGCATGGTTAGTTTGGCTCAGTAACAGGAAGTTTGTCTCACCAGACTGCATCACTTCCTGCTGCTGCATCACTGCAAGGCGTGCTGAAGTTAGAGCTATGGAGCAAAAGCAGGCTGAAGAAAGAGAAAGTTGCGGGAAAAGATGGCAGCTTCTCTTTCTTTAGCCTGCTTTTCATTCAATAGCATTAAGATCAATGGCAGACAAAGGAGTTTTGTCTAGTACTGGATGACAATAGTTAAAATGCCCCATGTGCCACATCCTTTAATTTGAAGATGGCTGTATTCTAATCAAGAGTTATTTTTCACTCATTTTTAGTTAGCTGTTCAACCTCTCTCCAACATGCAAATGCTATCTAGTTCCTTGGTTTGTCACTGGCTAGGACAGGGATTCAAAAATAGGAGACTTAATAGCGGGGGTGGGTCCATATTTGATGTTGGGTCACCACAACCCCCTGAAATGAAAATTTCCACCATATGAGATATATAAACCTGCTGGGAAACACTGATATGAGACAGCATGTAGCTAGATTTGAATAATTATTGTTATATGTAATTTCTTATCTTTCTGTTCAGGTCCTTACACATGGTGCATTTTTTCTGCCTTCATATTTTGTCCAGGAAAAAAGTGCCCAATGCAGCCCAAGCCTCCTCTAGCTCAGGTGTTTTCAATTCAAATGTGACGTTATGGTGCTTTTCCACTAGGAAAAATATGACACCAAAGAAACTGCTGTGTGTGCCACAGGTGACTGGTCTGCGGCTGAGACCACTTGCCTTTTTGTTAACTCTGACTACACACACAAACCACAATACTGACAATAAATGCTAGCCACCACCTTTTTACCAAGAAATATAAATATGGCAGATATCCCCTCTGGCTTCCTATATACATGGTATATAGTTTTCATAAGCTTTGTAACTGTAAACATCATTGTATACAACACACGTGCATGCATGTGTGCACAAACACCTAATTTACAGCAGAACTTAAGACATAGCCCTTAGGTCTGTCTTTATAAACAGCATGTGAAGTTAAAAGCAAAACAAAACATACCTTAAAACACTGTACAATTAACAGTGGCAATGAAACAGTGTCATCGCAGAGTTACAATTTACTAAACTCATTACGCTAGTGCTTTAATTAGGTGCTACCAAGGCAGCAAGAAGTTGTCTATGTCCGTGTAGCTGACAGGCTACAGCCCCAAAAACCTATGGGTGCTGGGGGATGCACTAGCAAGTGTTGCACAGAGAAGGAGACAGGGTTAATGGGGTGGATTGGAAAGACCCACTAACAGTGGCCATTTTCTAAACTGTGCCGTCCCAAAGAAATCCCAGCAAAAGCATGGGTGGTTAGTTGCAATGCAACAAAATTTGGGGGACTGCAGCTCTGGCAAAACAGGGTTAATCATTTATGCAGGATCCCTTCCAACATATTTAAAGAAAGCCATGATTGGTGTTTGAATTCAGATTAGTATTGACCAGAAAAAAAAAAAAAAAAAGCCCATTCACACTTTCATTTATAATACAAATCCTATGTTGTATCCATGTTCTGCAACAATAACCTGTAGGCAAAATTAATTACCACGTAAACCCCAGAAGCAGCTCTGGACGCTTCAATAAGCAACACAGGAAGAAATGCAAAAAGTCACATTTTAACAGTGCTTTGCAGAATCCTGCAGCTGGACAAAGAGGGAGAGTCCTTGCTATCTGCAACAGTATTCTCTAAAGGTAGCAACGTGACACCTCCAACCCTGGTTGGGCTACTAAAGCTGATAGAGGAGGCCGACAAAGCAGTGGAAAGATTCTGGCTCGTTTCCTCCTCGATTTCCATAGCTTCAGAGCTCGAGAACAAATCAAAGGAGTTCTCCTCCTCAGAATATGAATTAAGCGACTTTTGAGAGCAGTGTGCATGCTTTTTATTACTGACCAGCAGCTGGTTATAGTACGCCTGCACTTTATTCTCAGTTCTGCCAGGGCAAAAGCCATTTGCTTCCTGTGTGAAAGTTGCATCGGTGCAATCCATATCCTCATCATTTGCCTGCAAATACTCTGGAGATCTTGGCCTAAATGGAGGTATATCCTGTACACTATACTTGACACTTGAGAGGAGCTTCTGTCGTACCTCAGACCCAAGTTGTGCAGGATCAAATTTGCCAACAGTACAGGAGAGCCCTGAACTTGTGCAATCCTTTCTAAGAAGCTCAGGAGATACCGGCAAGGATCTGCAACGTCTTCGGGGAATGATAGAGAAGTCCACGATGTCCTGACTTAATAGCTGCCTTATCTGTCCACTTGTTCCTGCCGCCAGAGACCCATCTCTTTTGGGTGAATGTAAATCAAACACATGAGAAATAACAGATTTGCTAGGCATGTCAAAGAATTTGATCCTTCCTTTTAAGTCTTCCCTGGCACTAAAGGGATTAACTTTGCGCACAGCTCCCTTGCTGGGAGTGTAGAATGGGTCCTGCACATTGACCTTCCGCAGTGGCTTACGTGCAAATATATCAGACTGGCTGCGGGATAAAGTAATGTTTCTTCTGGGGCGTGGGGACTTCTGAGGAATTTTGTCATCCTGAGGCACCATAGAAATCAGGCGCTTTACCCCCTGGCATTTGTCATTGGGCCCTGAAAGACAAAACAAAGGGATACAGAATATATTTTTATAAACAACATTAAAAAAAGTTTGCAGTATTATTTATTAAATGGACTATAGAACTATTACACTTTTTGTAATTCTTAGGGGGAAAAAAGTTTTTGTTTTTTTTAAGGAAGTACTGTGTGGTATAAAGGGTTCCAGTATGGGCTCTAGACTAATACAGGCATGAGATCTGGTATTCAGAATGCTTGGGATCTGGGGTTTCCACATTAAGATTTTTTTTTAAATACACTTATTTGATTAATTGGACTCCATAGCACATCTCCTTCCCATAATTTAGGGCTTTCTGGACATCTGGTTTCTGGAAAATAGATCCTATACCTGCACACTTGCCCATAAACTGGTAAAAAAAAAATGCTTGTCAGCCATGTAGTCCTGTGCTCACAATGGTTATCTCGCCCAGCAAGATTACTGATAATATGTTTGACAATGTTACACCACAATTCAATTCAGCCATTACGTGGCGTGTTTACCCACCCCTGCCCTAGTTTCTCATCTTAGCATTTTCATTTTAGATAACTGTACTTGAACTTTGTGTCTTATAACAAACACTGAGGTCATTCAGGTTTGTAAAATCATCAGGGCTGGGCTTAGACCAATTTTCCTGGTTGGTTCAGTCGGGCCCCACACAGGTGCAGCCTTGTGATGTGTTGTTGGGAACACATCTCACCGATATGAACTTGCTTTCCTAAACTCTATAATGCAGTGAAATTGAGTTTAAGGGATGTACAGTAAATTCAGACTTAAAGACAGCACACCTATACATGCATTCCCACTGCATTACAGAGATCATCAAAACAAATTCACCTGGGGAGGCTGCCAGGAGAATCTTCCAGAATCTGCAGGCCAAGTTTGCCTTGTGTTTTTATATCTCCAGCAAACACTACACAGCACATAGATGAATTGTTCTCTTCAAATGCAACTGGTACTCCAATTAAGAAGCCATTGCGTATCAGTTACTGTGCAGCAGTGATAAGCCACACTTCCCGTTCTCTGTGCCAAATGACCGGAAGTGATGCTACAGTTCATTGAAAGGAGCATGCATGCTGGGGCCAGAGAGGATTCTAGGTTCACAATTATAAAGTAGATGTAATTCTACAAGTAAAGAAGTGGCAAAGTCTCTTTTCACCCTCTCAAGAATATTAATCAGCACTCAACACCTTGTACTAAATGTGTGGTATATGTTCCAAATTTGGCCCCACAATAGCTTTGGCTTGCTCTTTTAAGAGACAGTATACCCCCTTGTTTAACAACTTTAATGAATAGGGCTTGTGCAGATCATATTTTTTGCCTATTGTTTAAATCATAACAAATCTATGATTTTTGTTATTTACTGAGCAAGAGGTAATATGGGAAAATTGAAGTTCTGTGTTTGGTCCTTGCAAGGTTAGGTAACCAGTGCACAAAATCTTCCTGCATAATGGACTCCTGCTAACAAAACAGTCATAATGAAAGTTTAAAAAAATAAATAAATAAGTGGCACCCTTACCCTCTTCTCACAAATATTATATATCATGATCTGGATCACAGAAAAACCCTGCAGACTCTTCTCAGTGATTCTGCAGCGTGAGAAGCAACTCAGTGCAAAGTTAGTTCATTTTCCATGTGCAGAGTTTACTAAACAATGCATCAGAGCCCCAATGTACGTTACCAGGCAGCAGTGCGCTTGGGGGTTTGTGAGCCACTCACCTTTAGCGAGAGAGATGGGTTTGGGCTCTATGTTATTCTCACTCAGATCTTTTCTCTCCCTTTCTGCCTCCTCATTTCTTAAACGATTTAGAATGTTCTCAAGCTGCTTTGCAATATCTATAAAGGAAGGACGGAGTTTTGGGTCCATCTAGAAAAGAAAACAAAAAAAGCACTTTTTTTCTACAATGTTTTAATAGTGAGATGGTAAAACAGACCTCCTTTATTTAAGCTTGTGTATAGTTAAAGAAACACACACCCCTTTAGACATCCTACTGCAAAAATCTAGTTTCTTCTTCATGAAAATCACGTGTGGCCTGAATTCCACGTGACTGTAAGGTGAATGTGACAGTGGCATGGAAATGCCTTTTCATCAATCATGTTAAGTTAGCAATTTTTACTTGCTCTGGGTTATTGCAAAGGTGCATATATGCAGTAATGGAAAGAGCAGAACTTAGGACTGGTTTTAGTTCAATAAACTGAGGTATAATAATTTACTCCTAAGGTGGACATAGGCAGGCAGATTTTAGCTGCTGATTCAGGTCCTTCAGACCACTTTGGCAGCTTATCTGCCCATGTATGGGGCCCCCCTGACGGGTGTACAGGACTTACAGAGATCCGGCCTAAAATTGGGCAGATTTGATTTTCTGTTTGATCGGGGACCACATCAGCTTGGTGATGCGGTCCCTGATCACACGGTGCCTTTGCCCGCCGTTGTAATTCAATTGTTTGTCCCCACCTTTAGGTGGGGCCAAATGATCGAAGATCCACTTGCTTAGCGACCTCGTCAAATAAGCAAAAATTTCCTATGTATGGCCACTCTTAGAGAGATTTGTTGCCCCCCCATGAAACCTGTGCTACAGGCAGCTTTTAAAGGGTACCTGTCACCCAAAGAAATAATTTGAAATTATTTTATATTGTGTTTGTTAAGCAAAATAAACTTCCTTTACATTATATAAGTAATATAAATCTTGTTTCCTTCAGTCCTGGAATTACACAATCACAGCAAATAGGCAGGTGCCATTTTGATGAGACTGTTATTAAGGTAAGCTTTGTTTTACCCCAAAATCTTGTGTATGTGCCAGAATGGGGGACCAGATGCCCAGACCATTGCACTGGCTACACAATTAAATGGCTAGGAGAGAGGGGGAATGTGAGAGTTGAATTGAAAGTTAAAGTACTTGTCTGCCCCCGCCTCTATGCCTAAGGCAGGCAATATATGATTGACAGCTGGGATTTTTAAATGCCTTTATAATGGGTTTGAATGTGTTAATATAAAAATGAATTTGGGTTTCTTGTTTAATTTGAAAATGACTTTTATTATACAGCTTTTTATGTCTGGGTGACAGGTCCACTTTTGAAAATACCCTTTGTGTTGTAATCAATGGGAATTGCAGCTGGAACAACTGACTACCCTCATAATTCTGCCACAGGCAATTTTACAAATTATGCAGCTAAGGACTGATGTTGACTAAAGGTATTTTCAGGAGAGTTGGCATCCATGGGTATCAAATCTCCCAGTGTGCCATCACCTTTAAGGTTGAAGTGATAATCTCCACACCCTGTAAGGAACCTGTGCTGGCCTTCTGCAGCCTTCATCATTGTGCAATGCAGCTCATTTCTATAAAATATTTATGTTTATTGGGATTTTGTTGGGTACACTTGTTTAGAAAGTGGTTATGGATGCAATCACTAAAAAAAAAAAAAAAAAGCACAAAGCATTTATCAAGAGAGCTACTGCTGCTCAACAAGTGACAAGGTGATTATAGCACAGGATTGCCAAGAGACAGAGAAAATGTCTAATCAATAAGGCAAAACCCAAACAGTCAATATTTAAATGTATTAATTTGTGCTAATATGTGACCTATTTAAAAAAAAAAAAAAAATGAAGTTTTTATCCAAAACAATTATACATCCTCTTCAATAAATACGTTATTACTCCTGCAGTCCTTCTCTAGTTAAATCCTGTTTTAGCATAACTTGGTGTTTTGGGTGGTTTCCTTGCTCATTAAATGCTATATGGTTTTACGCAGTCAAATGCCTATTGCAGGAGCTGTACGTCACCTTAGCTAGTATGTCCCACCTTCTCTGTTGAAGTTTTGTCAGCAGAGAATGTTTAGAGGGAACAGTTTAACCCACAAATACAAAGTGCACTAAAAAGCAATGTAAAAGCCACAAGTTTAGCAATGTGTGTGGGTTACCTGCCCTGATGATTGAAGCTTGCCATTGGTTTGGCATGAAAGGTCTGTGTGAAATTCTGACTGTTTGCTACAGATTGTGTGGTTTGTCAGGCATGAACAAATCTTTAGTGTAATGTACTTGGAGATTTAGATTCCCAGTTAAATACAATAATCTTACTGTAAATGATAAAGTTATTGGAGAACTAAAGCTTAAGTAGGGCAGTACATTATGTTTTAGGAGGCAACTGCAGTCCTTTAGCAGGGAAGTCTCTGAATATGCTCGCCATCTTCTTTTCTCCTAATTCACTGCGCATACTCTGTGCTGCTGTCAGTTACTGAGCTTATGGGGCGACACACAATACAATATATATAGAATATAAATGTCACAGCATTAGACTGATTTGTTTTTTTATATCTCAACTGTAACTGATACTGTATTGTAGGGGTCCCCAAACTTCTTTACCCATGAGCAACATTTAATGAAAAAAAAGTTGGCGAGCAATGCAAGCATGAAAAAAGTTCCTAGGGAGTGACAAATAAGGGCTGTGATTGGTTATTTGGTAGCCCCATGTGGACTGGCAGACTATAGGAGGCTCTGTTTGGCAGTACACATGGTCATACCTCCAAAAATTGCCTATATGCCAGAAATTTAAGAATGGACACCTAGTTTGAGGCCATCGGGGGCAACATCAATGCAGTTGGTAAGCAACATGTTGCTCATAAGCCACTGGTTGGGGATCACTGCTGTATTGCTACAACCCAAGTTTCACTGAGCATTAAAATAGTGTATTCAAAAACAGGAAAATTAATATTTCAAAATCTTACAAATATTCATATATCTATGGAACAATATCTACTTCCTCTTTAAAAGTAGCGTATTAATTTAACATGGCTTATATAATTAAGTACCATTTTTTTTTTACACTTTTGGTGTTGCTGTCATACAATGTCAAGTACAATGGTATGTTATATTTTCAGACTGGATTACATAGATTACAATGAATCAAACAGATAAAAAAAAAAACTGGTTATGCAAGTCTGGCTTCACAGACCAAGTATGGTGTCCAGTGGGCCAGACCCACATCTAATTTCAGCACATCCACCTCTTGCACACTGCACACCAGTTACAACAGCATTTAATGCAAAGGGCAGGTCACGGTTCTGAAAATATACAAAATAGCCGAGATACAGTTTATGGTATTACAGGTTCAGGCTGTGTGCAGGTAAGAGTTTTTTGTTTCGGTCAAACCAATAGTTTACAGGAAAGCCTCACATGATCATTGCTAAAGAATGTAAGTGGCCAAGCATGTATCTTATCACTTGTTGGCTCCATGACTTCAGCACAACTAGTGTCACTAAGGAACACTCACAGCACGGCTCATAAACTACTGTCACATATTACATTAGCAGCACATCTGCAGGGATCACATACAATGAGGCCATTGCCAAACTTTAAAAAACGATTTTATTTTAATATACAGTATATATATATATATATATATATATATATATATATAATATATATATATTAGAAACACTTGCTCTCTCCTCACCCAAGTTTCCGCAGCTACTATTGTGTTTAATAATAGAAATCATTATTTTCCCAGTTTAAGGCCACTTTTCTTCTTAAGACTCAATTTTTCTTGATACAGAGCAAGCTGTAGAAAGGGAAATCCCTAAAAAGTGTAAGGAAGGCCCAATAAAATGTATCCACCCCAATAATTTGCATCCAGCCTAGCAGAAATAACATGTAAAATAATGATTTCTCTATTATTGTGAGCTAGAGAAAGTGCTGGCAATTTACACAAAAAGTAGAAATGTAATGGAAACAATGGGCCAATGGTTACTCCTGGGATCACATGCCAGCTTTCAGAAGAGCAGCTCTATCTGAGCCAATTCCTCAGGACATCTCTGAGCTGCACCTATCTATGGTATTTGCTTCCACACTCCATCTTCTGGTCTCTACGATTTCTCACATTTTAGCACTGTTAAGTAAAATTCCTTGGCTAAACAAAAAACTTTAATAAGCACATTTTATTCTAGCAAGATATTATAAGATACTCTAGACCTAATTGCTGAAGGCTAATTAACTAACTCAAATCATGTTTATAACATATCAGAATAGGGAATAACCAATAAACAGTTATTTACTGCTACTCACTAATATCAATATAGAAGGCTGTAGGATGCTACTCTATATATAGTGTTACATTGACAGTGTAGTATTTTTAGATTACACTAACAGCTTGTGAATACTCTTTCTACATATTTACATTTATACATCCAAGAAAGCATCTCAATGTTTCTGGTCAGGCATTCCCAATAGAACATCACAATTTGTTTTAGTCATAGGGCAATTGACAAGTATATTTATATTTTTGATTGTATAGAACACAGAGATAAATCCAATACAGCAAAACCTTAGTGCAAATAAATGTTAAGTTTGGATATTACTGCCCCTTATGAGTATATCCAGTAAATTCTCTATACTAAGGGGCACATTTACTAATCCATGAATCCGAAGCCCAAATGGACAAAAATCAGATTGTAAACAAAAATTCTGCGACTTTTTAGTTGCCGTCGCGGTTTTTTTCCGTATTTTGCGAGATTTTTCGTTGCCGTCGCAATTTTTTCGTATTGAGCAATAGTAAACGGCGGAAAAACCAATCCGATTTTTTCATGACAGCGACGGAAAAGTCGCGGAAAATATACGATAAAGTCATAACAGCGACGAAAAAGTCGCAAACATACCGATCATTACGAAAAACAGCATTCGGATGCTTTCGGTCCATTCGTGGATTAGTAAATCTGCCCCTAAGCCTGCATATCCTAACAAGAAGGGAAATGAAAGGGATACCTACATTGCAGCAGTTGAATGTGAGCTGAAGGAAGTCAGGGGGGCAGTCTCCCACCATGTGCTGGAAGCCATCGTAGTCCAAGCCAAAATTCTGAAAAAAATGAGGAATAAAAGAGCATATTCACTTTTCTAGAGAACTGCTGTGTAATTTGCACTACACAATCTAAAAGTAAGATGGGGTGGTTTGCTTTAAAATCTTAATGACTGTTCTTGTGAAGGCCAAAAGTAGTTGCACAACCTGTACAAGTAAGCTACTTTTATATAACCATCATCAGGTGTTACTACATATAATGCTATTTTCTAGCCAGGCATTAACATCAATTTAGAAGAAAACAAGGAATGTCATGCAGGACACAAAAATGATTTTGCAGTGATTGATTTGTAACAACAAAACTGTGGAACTGAAACAAGACTGGGTATAAATCATTTAGACGATTCCTTGCTGCCTGCTTACCTCTGTGCGTGGCAGATAATCAGGGTCTGCTTGTATCCGGGCTATTATTTCACAAAGGATTATACCATAGGAGAACACATCTGCCTACAGCGAGGAAGAAAGAGAACACGTCTTCAGTAGAAATATATCTCATCATTTGTCAAATTCTACGTTTGGTATACAGAAATCCACATTCACCACCTCTATGAATAAGATCCTTAAAGGGGTGGTTCACCTTCACATAAATGAAGCTATTTTAGCAGATTATGTCATTTTAATAAACTATGTAATGTACCTCTTTAAGAAAATATCTACTTTTTTAGAGAAAATTACCTCTATAGCAACTGCCCTATAGGGTACTGGCAGTAGGAGCTTTTAAAGCTACTGTGCATGTCTGTTTCCCGTCTCTTTCCTTCCTGCCTCTCCTCCGATTGGCTGCTAAAGTTACAGGCACTTAACATGATCCCTGCTGCTGCTGTCTCCTGCTATGAGCAGCGTACCGAAGCGAATCCACTTCTCTCAGCCAAGCAGGAGAGAAGCCTTGGCAGGAGACAAACCGATATATGCTTCATCTGACCATGCCCTTACAGTTAGTTTTAAACAGCTTATTAATACACAGTCTATGCATGACACATATTATACTCAGGGGAACATAATCTATCTTTTGGGTAGCAGTGAGAAAAAGGTGGACAACCCCTTTAACTGACATTAAAGAAGAAGGAACATTTTGGCACCCTGAAGTGATTGCAATTGCTTATCTTCGCATGAGCAAAGACTGAAGAAGGAAGAGAATTGCTTTGACGCTTACAACTTGGCTGGTGGAGTTTTCTCCTCATGCATACAAGGAGAAGGAAGGAAGAGGATCGCTCACCTGCATTAACCCTTGCTCGGTGCAGTTTACTCCTAACAGGAGTACCAGTCAGGGGTTTTAGGTAAGTGATTACAATCACTGGGGTTACCTAATATTTGGCACCCCCCAGTGATTTAGCCTTTCTCCTTTAACATATTCTGCTGCTCTTTCCTAGGGGGCAAGAAAATGCCCTTAGGCTACTGCCAGACGGAGTGGATACACAGGCCAAGAATCAGCCAAACTGCTGGCCCTTGCTTCCTCCAGTGTCTGCACTACATCAGCCTGGGACCTAGGCTTGTAAAAAATGTAAATTATTACAGTAAATACTACTTTACCCTGACCATGAATATACCTAAATAAAGCACAAAAACTTTTCTGGCATGTAATATAAATTTAGTTCAGCCAAGATGTCAGCAACTTCAAAATCCCATTTGAGTGCATCTACCATTCTTTCCCCAAATATTTACATTTATGCATAAGTGTATCAAGCTGCTATTTCTCACCTTGACGGGGGTAAATAAAATTTAGAGACAACAAAACTTACCCACACTAGGGTCTTTACACAGTTATATAGACAATATTTAGGGACAAAAATATGGTTCAAATGTTGTTGTCTATATAGAAATATAAACTTATAGTTTAGGTTATAGTATAGTTTATACTATTCAAGAATCTTTTAAAAGAAAATACAATTTTTTATTTTTAAAAAATCCTTTACTTTTTCCTCTCCAAACATAATGCTTTTTTTTTTTTTTTGTTTTTTTTAAGCTTTCTGTCGGCTTAGCAAATGCATTTTACTGGAATAACATGTCACTGGAACAAACAATGTCACTACATACACTGCCATTGATCCTGGGTCTAGTAATTTGCCAAGTGCTGTCAATACTCTAGATTGGATGCAAAATAAAATTTGGTGACGGAAAAAAAATCAATAGCTTGCTGGGTGTAAAAGTACAGAACAGGGAGCACTTAAAAATGAATTTGGCATCTCAGAGTTTATCCATAATTTGCTGATATCAGGTTTGAAGCCTGAATTAGAAATAAGATGCCACTGCTTTGTTTGAACAATATAAATGATAAGGATCTGGAAACGCTCCTAATGTCCTATGCTTTTACTGGCTACATGGGTATAAAGATTAATCTTTTACTACCAGTCAATGCTCAAACACTATTTGTTTAGCCTCTGAGGAATTTCACGAATTTCCATCTGACAACATAGGGAAAAAATATTGACTTGTAAATTCAAAGACTGTTACTATGGCCTTTTGTATCTATACTTCTATTGTACAAGAAAACCACCCTTCTTAAGTCTTAGTAAATACAAGAAGGCTTTAATGCCACAAACAGAAAAGATATTTACAGCTGCATTGCAAAATCAAACATTCCATTAGAGCACTGTACCATGCCATTAGCTTGATGGTTTTCCCTTTTGCTGTACTCAAACATATTGCATTAATCATCCTTACCATGCATGGTGGCATATTCTTGTATATGGTGGTTTTTACGGTGAGGGTAGTGAGGTTGTGGAATGCTCTTCCATGTGATGGCAGATTGTATTAATGCCTATACAAGGGGCTTGGATAATTTCTTGAACAAGCATAATATCAAAGGCTATTGTGATACTAAAAGCTACAGTTAGTATAGATAGTTTATATATGTGAGTGTACAGATAGGTCGGTAAGAGTGTGTATTATATTTGCACAGCTAGAGCAGGGGTCGGCAACCCGCGGCTCGTTTTGGCCTTAGGTGCGGCTCGACTGGTGACTATCATACTCCGCGGCGAGCAGCGCCTGAAAAGCCACTGAAAGACTAGTGACTAGTCTTTCAGTGGCTTTTCAGGCGCTGCTCTCCGCGGAGGATGATGTGTGTGCTGCCGCTGGCCGGCAGCCTATCAGAGAGGCCGCCGGACCGCGATGACGTCATCGCGCCGCCGCTGCGCTGAAGAGGAGGACCGGGCTGAAGCCAGACTGCAGTAAGGAGGACTGGGCTGAAGGAAGGCGCGTGATTCGCTCTCAGGAGGTAAGTCACACTTTTAGGGGGGCCTGGACTCTGGCACATTATAGGGGGGCTATTGGACTCTGGCACATTATACGGGGGCCTGGACTCTGGCACATTATAGGGGGGCTATTGGACTCTGGCACATTATAGGGGGGCTATTGGACTGGCACATTATAGGGGGGCTATTGGACTCTGGCACATTATAGGGGGGCTATTGGACTCTGGCACATTATAGGGGGGCTATTGGACTCTGGCATTATAGGGGGGCTATTGGACTCTGGCACATTATAGGGGGGCCTGGACTCTGGCACATTATATAGCATTAAGGTAAGAAACAATATATGCAGTGTTAGATTTGTTTTATAATGGTTTTGCGGCTCCAAGTTTTTTTTTTCTTTTCAAAAACGGGTCCAAGTGGCTCTTTATGTCTTAAAGGTTGCAGACCCCTGAGCTAGAGGGTTGGACTTGATGGACTTTGGTCTTTTTTCAACTCAACTATGTAACTGTGTTTGTAGCAATATTACATGACAACCAACATTCCTTTGAAAGAAGACTAGGTGCTTTTATAAAGGTCATGGAACTGCAAGTTGTCTTTTAATATCCACCATTTCCAAGGATATAATTGAAAACATGTTTATGGCTTGTTTATTATATTTTACAATAGGGGATACATTATTCACTATTTATTTTACAATAAGGAGTATTTTATTTACTCTACATATTAGAGTAGCTTTGCCACTGTAATTTTGTTTATAATTAATTACTGCGGTCCTGCTTCTACTGGAAGAACCCCAACCTTCGCTCAAGAGGTGCACAAATATCCTTCAATACTTGTTTCTCTCTGATGCACAGTTCATCTTTTACCATAACTGATCATGGTCAAAGCAATCTATTGCCCCCACCTGTCACCTCTAGAGCTTCAAGAACCACAAAAGTGGCTTCCTGTCTACTGACCCACATCGTCTACTAACAGATTCTTAGTTTTTTAGCTGTCAGCAAAAGCACTATCAATGCTTACTTATGCTCTAGCCTTACAAGATTTTTTTTTTTAGCGTATCTCAGCTCCTGACAGACTGTAGCCTTTATGGGGCAAGCAGACATTTGACTTTAAAATAAGATTTTATATAATGTATTAAAGTGAATCATTAGGCTTATTGCTCTCTGTAAACAATTAGTATATTGTTGGTCATTTTAATAAAGACTTCACTGAGGAAAGGCACACAGTGAGCTCTAAAACTATTAAAAAGATCAACAATGAGCTCAAGCTAGGAGTGTGTTAATGAGCCAATGTGGGCTTCTGCAAATTACTTCCATAGGCATTTTCTGGTCCACTGAGCTATTAGTGGGCAAGCAGGCAACACACCATCACATTGGAGACAGCCAGATCCTCTTCCAAATAGGTTGACAAAATTTATTTTTAATGTGATGGGAGATTTTCTTTAAAATCTTTTCAGAAATTTCTTGTCTGTAACCAAAAGTTCCTGTAATTTAAAAGGATGCTAAAGGCCATCCTGGCTTTAATCACATGGGATCTATAGGATGATTTTCTTATTAATATTTCCGCCATGCGTGAAATTCAAATTTTAGTACCCTATCCCTAACAGGATAATATCTAGCAGTAGTGCTGGTCTGGAGGAACCATACAACTGTGTTATTCCTATAGATTTTTATTAATTTATGTAATCTGCTTATATGGTAACAGTACAGCACACTAAATGTTCTCATATCCACTACTTGAAGATAGGGATGCATCAAATCTATTTTTGGATTTGGCCAAATCCTGAAACCTTCGTAAAAGATTCACCCGAATACCAAACTTAACACTAAGTCATAATTTGTGTATGCAAATTAGGATACAGAAAGGCTGAAGAGAACCACATGCGCAGGGGGAAAATTTAAACTTCCATGTTTATGTGACAAAAAGTCACGCGATTTTGAGTATTCAGTCTGGCCAGGAGCATTGATTCAGCTGAATCCTGGATTCGTGCATCCCTACTTAAAAGAGGAAATCAAACATTCATGGACTGCTTTCCACTGATTTTATCAATGCCTAGTGAACGTGATGAATTTGAAAGAGTAACAAAATAAAGGAAAAGATTACAGTGATAGGTAAATTAGGGGTTTCTGTGTTGTGTGGGGCTCTTAATTTTGGTTCGGAAGCTGGAGTTCCCGTTTTACTGGAACTTAGAATAGAATATCTTTATTGTCATTGTCACGTGAACAACAAAATTTACAGAAGCAAAAAGAACAACTCAAAGCGAAAGCATTTAGCAACAATATCGGCAATACATCAATCTTTCATATTTAGGGCCATAATTGCTTTTGAATAGAAGCTATTTCTCATCCTATTTGTTCTAGCTTTCAAAACTCTATATCTCTCCCGATGGCAAAAGCTGGAAGAGACAGTGGCCAGGATGAGTTGAATCATGTATAATGGTCCATACCTTTTTTCCGACAGCGAGAGCTGTAAATGTGTTCCAGGGTGGGTTCCCATAGCAGGTGCAAGTCCCATGCCTATACTGAGTGATTTTGCAAAATTATGCCCACTTAGGTATATACCAGTCCTAAGCACAATTTTGCTTGAAAATCTGGGGTTGTGAAGTCCATTTAATACAAGCCTTAAGCTTTTGAAGAAGGTCTGACATTGTAAACTTTTACGTTTGCACAAATAAATGGAAACAGTAAAAAAATGAAAAATAAAAATGTGTCTGTGTATATATATATATATATTTTATATATATTATATATTATATATAAAAGACGCCTTTCTATACATATATGTCTGAACCCACCTTTTCATCATAGGGTTCATCTCTCAGAACTTCTGGGGCCATCCAGTAAGGTGACCCAACAACAGCAAGCTTCTCACTTCCCTCACTGAAAGAGACACACAAGGAAAGTAACCACTCTGACAAGAACTTCTGCTTAAAGGAGAAGGAAAGGTAAAAGCTAAGTACGCTTTATCAGAAAGGTCTATGTAAATATAGCCATAAGCACTCACAGAAATGCTGCACTGAGTCCTCTATCAAAAGAAACACAGGATTTCTTGTCTTCTTTTTTGTAAACACGTTTCTCTCACAAAAATCCTTAATTCCTGTGGCCAGTCTGCCCAGTTCTCTCCTCTCTCCTGCTCCCCCCTCCCATGAGAATGCTAAGAACTCCCTCCCCCCTCCCTTTGGAATGTGAGATCTGAGCTATAAGGCCTAGAGCTGTAGCAGGAAGCTACTTAAAATGGCAGCTGCTGTCTTAAACAAACGGAGAAAGCTTCTAGAGCATACCATTACCATATTCAGGTATGGTAATGCTTTCTGCAGAATAAATATAGTGTTCTAGGTGGCATTAATGTGGCAAATCATAAAAACATTTACCTGGAAGTCATACAGGAATGAAATCAAGAACTGACTTTACATGGATAAAGAGAATAGGCTGTGCAAGCAAAATGCCTTTCTGTGACTTTAGCACAGTCACCAGTTCTCAGTTGTCATTTGATTCTGTGTCAGAATAAGTGCTAAACATTAAGGGGGAGATTTACTAATCCACGAACGGCCCGAATGCGTTTTTTCGTAATGAACGGTATTTTTTGCGACTTTTTCGTTGCAGTCGCGGCTTTTTCTTATGTCCCACGATTTTTTCATCGCCGGCGCGACTTTTTCGGATATTTTCCGCGACTTTTTCGTCGTTGTCGCAAAAAAATTGGATTGGTTTTTCCACCGTTTACTATCGCTTAATACGAAAAGATCGCGAAGGCAACAAAAAAGTCGCGACAAATAAGAAAAATCACGACGCCGACGGAAAAGTCACAAAATTTTCGTTTCCAATACGATTTTTTCCCTTTCGGGATTCGGATTCGTGGGATTAGTAAATCTGCCCCTAAGAGTATTAAATATTTATTGCTTATATTTTTTGTCTTGCAATATTATGTGGCCATCAGGAGGGGGTCAAATATACAAAAAAGAATGAATAATTGCATGAATTTACACAAGACTTACATAATGTATTGCTTTTTACACTTCTGATAACATAATGCCTGGAGAAAAGGTACGCCCCACCACCACACTGCAGCTACAAGGAAAAGTGCCAACATACTGATTGAGTTTTGCACCGCCTTTGTATATTGTATATATTGTACTCTCAACATAGGTTTAAAGTCGTAAACCAAGGCAGGGGGGGTATGCAAGAAATGCTTTTTTTGACAAATTTTGGCTCAATTCAGTTCCCCTAAAGAAACATTTGGGGTAATTTTACTGCAAGAAGCACAGATTTACTCGTAGTTAGTTGCACGTAAAAATATTAAAAGGTATTAAAATGTGTTCCTTGCACTTCTTTATAATTATGCACAGGAAAGTCCTTCCTGCCTCCCATTCTGAAGTGAGCACAGTTGAATCTCTAGGGTTCCCTCTGTGTCAATGGGTGCTGCACACTTGTGTATAAAGAATAAAGTGCACGTGTCACTCACACACCACAGAAATTATGAAGCCGTAATGCCCCCTGGCTTATGCAACACCACTGGAATTTCAATTTGTTTCAAATGCACTCATAGCACTTCTGTATAGTTGTGCACAGCAACACTCAGTCTTTCCTGCCTCCCATTTCAAATTGAGCACAGATGAACCTAGCTCCAAGTTTCCCACAGTACCCTGCGACAATGGCTGCAGCACACGTGTGCCTAAAGAATAAGGCACACAGGTCACTTGCACACCAGAAATTACGTTAACAAGACTTCAATGGCAGCAGCAAAGTTTTCCAAAGTCTTATGTGAATTTTATGAGGCAAGAGAATACTTTCTATATCAAAAATGCTTTTAATGAACATTTTAGATCAGAGGGTTTTTTGGGCTGTTTTTACCGCCTCGTGATAAACCTTTGTTAGAAAGGGAGCCTTTTCTCTCATTTGCTTCTGACACGGTTTTATCTCTAGTTGAAATAAGCTGCTTTGTAGCTCAGGACATTATAGAGGCCAGGGCTTGGTATGTAGCAGATACTGATAAACCATTTATGACAGTGTACTTTTACCAAATAAAAGAAAAGTCAAATGCAAGCCATCTACAAAACTACAGGATGTAGTTGTTAATTTCTGTGATGCTTTAAAATAGGAAAGAGGTGCCATGAGTCTTTTTTTGCTGCTACTGAACCTTAAATACACAGGGTTATAATAAGTAAAGGTGCAATTCACTGAAAATAAATGGGAAACAAAATCCTACTGCAATAAGCTTGCATCTAAGCCGTCTATTGAATTAAGCCACACAGGCAAGCAGTGAGGCTTTTTCCGTGCTGTAATACAAATGGAATTAGCTGCTAAACGCTTTAGATATCGTGTATTTCTGTTGGCAAGAAGAAAATAACCACATTTTCAGAATGGTCTGCAGCTGAACACACTAACTGGCTGGGCATTTATTGCTAAACTCTATGTGTACTTTTGCAACTGTGACACATTTGTTTCCTCGGAGACCAATAAAAAAAAGAATATCATTTGAAAACAGTACATTTATTGTAACAAGAAATGTTATTGGTCAAACCTCTAAAAATGCTAACAGAATGAACCTGTAATCGTATTTCGGATTTACACTGTCCTAAAGAAAAAAAAAAATGTACTGATGGTTGTAAGCTCTTTTGGGCAGGGCTCTCTTCACCTCTTGTATTGGTTATTGATTGATTTATATGTGACTCTGTATGTCCGATGTATGTAACCCACTTATTGTACAGCGCTGCGGAATATGTTGGTGCTTTATAACTAAATGTTAATAATAAATGTTAATAATTCTTTTCAACCTAAAGGACTTACTTTTGTGAGTCTGATGTGCCTTGCTGCTATAAATAATATACTTTGGTTATAAAATAATTTTCTTTTTGGACTCCTTTCTTTTGCAATTAAGCACCAATAAGCACCAATAAGTGCCAAATGACTGGTGCATTTGGCTTTAAATATTCCTCATTTGTGCAGGTATGGGATCCCTTATCTGGAAACCCGTTATCCAGAAAGCTCCAAATTACAGAAAGCCCGTCTCCCATAGACTCCCAACTAAGATATAAATAACCCTTATTGGATGCAAAACAATCCTATTGGGTTTAATTAATGTTTTATTAATTTTTTTAGTAGACTTAAGGTATGGAGATCCAAATTACAGAAAGACCCTTTATCCGGAATGCCCTTGGTCCCAAGCATTCCGAATAACGGGTCTTATACCTGTAGTTTTAGATCAAGCCTATGATGCAATAGCATGAAATGCGTAAGGCTTTTATACCTTATGTTTTTGCAATACAGGTATGTGACCTGTTATTCAGAATGCTAGGGACCTGGGATTTTCTGGAAAAAAAATTTGTGCAGACATTTTAAACTTGTGTGCAAAAGGCAGCTTAAAGGGAACACTGATCTCCAAACTTAAAGCCTACTAAAAAAAAAAAAAAATCAATTAAACATTAATGAAACCTAATAGGAGTGTTTTGTCACCAGTAAGAGATAATTATATCTTAGTTGGGATCAAGTACAAGGTATGGTTTCATAGGACATTTTTTAAAAATCTGAATTTATTTAATTAATTTAATTGAAGTGCAGTCTATGAGAGACAGCCTTCTCGTAATTTGGAGCTTTCTGGATAATGGGTTTCTGGATAACCACTGTAAAGGATTATTTTATCAACCTGTTTGTCAGATCTGAAAGTGCTTACCATATATTATTTTAGCCATTTATGTTTGGCACCCCCAACGATTTTAACTTTCCTTTAAAGTGTATATGTTTAGCTTAATGCCCTCTTAAAATTCAAATAGCCCACTAGCCATATAAAATTAAAAGCTTGTATTCAGTTGCCTTTTAAGGTGTCTACATTATTTAGTATTTTGTTCTGTGACCACTATTAGTAAACTTTTTGAAAGGGCTTTTGACACAGAAAAGTGAAGTTTAGCTTACAATGAACTCTTAGTTTGAAAGAATTACTGTATATACTCGAGTATAAGCCTAGTTTTTCAGCACCCAAAATGTGCTGAAAAAGTCACCCCCGGCTTATACTCGAGTCGGGTGCCATGGGTCCCTCTAGACTAGCACCCTCTCTCCTTTGTGTCTTTGTGTGCAAATTAGGCCACCCACAACCAGACCCTCCAGTGCCCTGGCCTAGGCTCCCACTAGCAATACTTATTTCCCCTTACATCTCCTCTGGGACTGGGTCTGCTGCCAGTTTGCCAATGCGCAATGAGCGTGGGGTAGTACTCATATTGTTTTTGTTGACCCTCTTCTCTGCTTACAGAGCTAGTTTACTGTTTTTATTTGAAATAAATATTTAAAAACATATACCCCACTGATGCCTCAATTAATGTAATTTTATTGGTATTTATTTTGATGTTAAAACTTAGCAGAAGCGGCTGCATTTCCCACCCTAGGCTTATACTCGAGTCAATAAGTTTTTCCAGTTTTCTTAGGTAAAATTAGGTACCTCGGCTTATATTTGGATCAGCTTATACTCGAGTATATACGGTATTAATAGGAAAATGAATACTAAAAAGTCTACAGTCTGAAATACTGCAACTGGTTTGCTGAGTCACTTTAACAAACACCTGGTTGCTAAGGTTAAACTTTTTAAATATAGCAAAAGCATGTGCTTCTCCAAGAGTATGTGCAGTGATTACTAGATTAGGGGAGGGAAAAGAAAACAAAAAAAAAATTGTAAATCTAATGACACTCGTTACCTGGACTTTATGCTCGAGCTGATGTCAAGAAAATAATAATATACATCAATAAAACTTTGGGTTGCGCAATATGAACTTTTAGCACCCACAGCAAACTCAAAGTGGTAAGTTGCAAAAGTGAGAACAATAAAAGTTGACAGGAAACTGACTGGATTTCTAGTTGCCTATTACTACTGTAATAAATATAATTTTAAATTTTAGGCTAGAGAAAATAATATAGAAAGGCAAACATAAGCAAAAGATGCATAAAAGTGGTGAAAAAATGGTTGCTCTGGGTTTAAAACACACCTGCCCCCCTTACAGAAGCCAAAACTGTCCCCACCCCAAGCTGCATTATGAGACAATTTAAAATGACATGAGTTTCAGTAGACTCCAACCCAAACATAAATGCAAATACACAAAACAAATGAAAAGGTCGACGTGAACCAAGAAAACAGACAAATATTTATGAGTACTATAAACTACCGTGGGTTTAAGTTTAGATCTGGCTTTATGTGCTTATGCTATGAGGCAAAAAGCAGACAAGCTGTATGGCTAGTTAACAATGCAGTTTACATGAGCCGGAAACAGTTCCTGGGCATATAGTATATTAACCAGTTAATAACCCACCATGCTGCATGTATCTTTTATAGATGTCATACGCTGACTGACTAACTTAGGAAACTAAAAATCAACCCACAAATCAAACAGAGGTAGGTAAGTAAAACCCACTCACACAACTGTTAGTCCTGATGGGAAATGTTACTTGTGTTCTATCAGTTTAGTATTCCTGTGACAGTTACATTGCATTTGCAATTTTGTACTGCAAATTAAAAAAATACGTATATATATATACACACACACACACATATTTTTTATATATATTATATAAATATATATATTATATAAATATATATAAATATATATATATATATATATATATATATATATATATATATATATATATATATATATATAATATATATATATATATACACACACACATACACACACACACACACAGTATATCTAAACGAAGGCCAAACAGTGTCTACCATTGTCCCATACTTCTATCATCCTTGCACTGAACGGAGGAACAAATAAATGGGATGGTGTCAAATATCCATAATAATGCAGCAACAACTGCAGTAGGACAGATTTGTAGCCCTGACATTTTAAGCATACAATTTTTTTTAATGAAATTGCAAGCAAGTCCCAAAAATGGGGCTTAGCGCTTAACTACAAAATACTCCATTAGCCAATGGACTTAGGATGGGGTAAATTTCCATTTAATATCTTTTTAAACACATTAAAATTCCACAATTGCTTGTTTTAACCAATGGTAGCTTTGTCCCTTTAGATGTTAAAGAGTTATTTAAACATTTCTATAATTTCCCTAGGCAAGAAAAGCAGAAAACAGATGTCTCTCTCTCATGTGGTTATTAAAAAGGAAGCTAAAAAGGGTCTGTAGAGCGTGCTGTGGTTTTGTAAAAATTTCGAATAGTTTGATTCTACCTCTAATGCTTTGTGCTCTGTTGTATTAAAGAATAAGGAAAGCCTAATTGCCAAACCTGTAGTATGTGGTAGCAACCCCCCTGCTGTACCTGATTGCTAAATTATTTTATCAAAATTCTCTGCAGTACTCCTCCTGTGCCCAATGTGCACATATTCATCCTTGGTCATGGCTGCCATTGCTATGCGCCAATATTAAACCACCCCCTGACCCGAGCACATCACAAAATCCCGTGCACTCACAAAAGTAAAACAAAACTGCTCACAAACATGCTCACAAATAATTCTAAATGTGCATGCACTGCTTTCTGATTCTAACAACTTTGCTCCTGGGTCTTGGTCTTTTTGAAGGAGGGGTTCATTATAGGTATTTCTATTACTTAACTCAGTGGGTTTATTCTACAATGAGGCTTATGATCCTAAAAAGGGCTTGAAATAGAAGAGACTATAGCCTAACTAAAGAAGTAGGGCAGAAATGTTGTACATTTATATTTCTGTACAGGTATGGGACCTGTTATCCAGACTGTTCGGGACCTGGGGTTTTCTGGATAAGAGGTATTTCCGTAATTTGGATCTCCTACCTTAAGTCTGCTAAAAAAATGATTTAAAAAGTAATTAAACCCAATAGGACTGTTATGCCTCCAAAGTACAAGGTACTACTGTTTTATTATTACAGAGAAAAAGGAAACCAATGTGAATTATTTGATTACAATGGAGTCTATGGGAGATGGCCTTTCCATAATTCAGAACTTTATGGATAATGGGTTTCCGCATATGGGGTCCGATACCTGTACCAGCCCAAGGTAACCACAGCCCTTTAGCAGGGAAGATCTGTGCCTCCACATATGCCTCCACAGTAACTCCCCATCTTCTTTTCTGTTGATTCCCTGCACATGCTCTGTCCTGCTGTCAGTTACCTGAGCTTAGGGACTGACTCACAATATACTGCATAAATAAAGTATAAATGTAACAGTAAAATGCTGATTAGTAGATTAGTAATTCATTTAGATTCACATTACATGACAGATCTGAAACCAGGCAACTGCATCAGAACTGAATAATTAACTCTGTAGAATCAGCTTATACTACAGTCATATCATTTTCTGCTTGATAATTTGCAACAACCCCTAAGCCTTAGCTTCTAAACAACTCCTCAGAGCGCACTGAGCATGTACACTGCCCCAGATAGTTCTAACAGAATCCCAGATAGGAAGCTACTGTGACAGCTTCAAAGACCTATATCATTAATACAAGAGATGCTGAAACTTTAAGCCAGTCCAGTCAGTTTATTATATAAAATATGGCATTTCTAGCCATATTTATTTTTAGTGTTTAGTTCTCCTTTAAATACACGGATGACACCACTGGAGGAATGCCTGTGAAAGGAGAGTAACTCTTTAGTAGACTTAGAAACTACTTAGAAACTTATCCAATCTTTTATTACAGGTATGGGATTTATTATCTGAAATATTTGGTACTTGGTGTTTTCTGGATAAGGGTCTTTTCTGGAAACTGGATCACCAAACATTCAACCCCTTCCTGAAGCTATCTAATGTATCTGCCAGTACAACTGATTCAGGGAGCGAATTCGAAAACTTCACAGGTCTTGCTGTAAGAAAACTTTTCTAAATATTTAGATGGAGCCTCCTGTGAAGGACATGCTGGGATTAAAGCAATAGAGAAGGTTAGCATACCCCTCTTTTCCAGCAAAAACAATTGGAACATGGTCAGTCGTTCTTCATAACGGAGACTTTCCATGTCCATTATCAGCTTAGTTTCCCTTTTCTGCACCCTCTCTAATTCAATAATATTCTGTTTGAGCACTGGAGACCAAGACTGCACTTTATGTTTTAGATCAGTGTCAAACTAAATCACACAAGGGAACCGAAATCTAAAACACAGGCTAAGTCATGGGCCAAATTTTTTATTAAGATACTTAGTAAAATACTAAGTCTTAAGGTGGCCATACACAAAGATCACCAAGTGAGCGGATCTTCTCCCGATATCCCCACCTACTGGTGGGCAATATAGGGCAAATGTAGGCTTATTCGATCGTTTGGCCAATCAAATTATAACAGCGGCAATGGGTGCAGTGCGTTCAGGGACCGCATCAACAAGCCGATGCGGTCCCCAATCCGACAATCTTTTAACCTGCCCAATCAATATCTGCCCAATTTCAGACCAGATATCAGTCAGGCATGCCCCTCGTTGCTGCCCCTACACGGGCCGATACAATCATATTGTTTGTACTGGCCATATGTTTGACATATGTGTTTTAGGTGAAGCCTTACCAGAGACTTTTTATTTAAACATTAAATTAGCCCAACAGGATTGTTTTGACGGATCAAGGTATAGGTATTCAACCGCACAACCTACCGTTCAGACTCGATGCATCAATCCTCAAAAGGCACACCCGCTGAGCATTTCAGCACAATCCCAAGTACAGAGGAGAGCACCATAAAGCAGAATATCTGCTGAAAATACTTTTTATTTCAGACCACAGCACGCAACATGTTTCGGGCAGTGATTGTTTTGCCAGCAATATGATTTCATCCAGCTTAGGTGGGGTCAAGTACAAGCTACTGTTTAATTATTACAGGGCAACTTGTAACAATTTATTACTTGGTTAAAATGGGCTTTGCGGGAATTGGCCATGACACCGTTTGAAGCATTCTGAATTACTGGTTTCGAGATAAGTGATCCCAGTGCTGTTGTCTCGTATTGTGCAATTTAAACCTTTTTTACCTTAACACCATATAAACAGACCAATCTGAAGGCAGATTATCTTGTAGGCCTTTCTCTGACTTTGGGGCCAATCGTTCTTCCACCATGTATAAGTGTATAAGTAATCAATTGAAAGAGCAGGAACTGTTAAATTGCATCATAAAAACCCACAAGAGGACTGCTATTTTTGTGCGATTTTTATATAAATGTACGGGAGGTGACAAAGAAAAACCTAAACCTGGAGTATCTAAAACTCTTGTATTAAGCATAACTGGCCATAAATTATGCCAAATGTATTTAGAGTTCTCAGAAAGATTTTACCACAGGCTGTATCTAGAATCAGAGGTTCTGTTGGGGGTGTGTCCTCAAATTAAGATGACTGCAAATTCCATTTTTACCTGAGGAAGTTGGATTTCCCTGAGTGGAGTAGAGAACTAAAAGTAAAATACTGAAAGAGCCGGAGTATTTCCTGTTAAACACATGCAAAGTATTTTGTTTTATATAATGCATGATTTAATGAGGAATCATCAACAGTACTGCATATGACTCACTTACCTGTAATCTGGGATTTTTTCTGCCAGCCCAAAATCTGCCACTACAGCAGAATATCCGCTTTCATCACTCTTTATCAAACAGTTCTGGAACAAAACAAAATTACGTAACAATTAGGAAGCTTTCTTCATGGTGATTTTAAACACACACGCAACATTTAGAAATTCTTTAGTGGTAAAGCTGAGGAAAAAAGTTAATTAAAAAAGGGGAAAAATAGTGAACCACCAAAAGCAGGTTAAACTTTTCACAAGATAATAATATATCTTTGATAGAAATTACATTATCAGTCCAAGCAGGAGCCCCATGTAATCAAAAAACAAAACAAAAAAAAAAAAAACACTGGTTAAAGGAGCAGGAAAGGTAGAAATTACTGGTGGCAGCCAAATGTTAGGCACCCCCCAGTGATTGTAATCGCTTATGGTCCTATTATTACTATTAAATGGAAAGACTAGATCCTTCCTTCCACCATAGGTTTGGTAATATTTACCAATACATGCACAAAGTTTTTTGAAGAATTTGCTCTATGCTTTTTAATGTTTGCATTGAGACAATGTGTACTACTAATCATCATTTCAAACAATTTTTTGATGTTTAGGTAGACCTCTACCCTCTGTTATGGAAAATCATTTTTGTTATTGCAATCTTATCACATATGTAATTAAAATATTTTTAGCTGGTTTGGGAAGCAGATTAACCATTCATTTAGTGCAGCCAGCAAAGCATGTGAATTCAGAGTGCCTCACAAAGTCTGCAGGGCAAACAGCTATCAAAACATAAGTATCACATTTCCCTATTACTTGTAATTCACACACACACACAAGGTGATCAATTTAATACACACCCTGTTCTCTGTGACTCAGTTTTGTTTGCTTCTTTTCTTGTTGCTTGCATATTTGTATGCAAAAGTGTATTTAATAAAAAAAACCTCAAAACTTTCTAGCAGGAAAACACTGAGGATCAAAGGCCCAAATTGTAACTTCCACCCAGATGACTTGAAATAAAGATTATTGCTACAAGTAGCAGTAGTGGATGGAAAAAAAAAATAAGATTGTATGTAACATTATATAGACAAGCTATGCGGAAATGTGGTAAAACTACTTCTACAACTATGGGAGTCTTAAATAATCAGAGATTAAGTTTTCACAATTGCCTAAAGATTATACTGAAAGGGTTGGCTGCTGCTGCAGGGTGGAGGATTTCCCCTTGGAACCCTATTCTGTACTTTGGATCACCATGCCTTTAAGTCTACTTAAAAAACATTTAAACATTATAGGAGAAAGAAAGGCATTTTGGCATTTTATTGCCAACAGATTAGTCAGAATAGTACAAGCTAGAATGCTACATTTATTCTGCAGAAAGCTTTACTATACCTGAGTTAACAGCCCTAGAAGCTTCCTCTGTTTGTTTGAGATAGCAGCTGCCACTTAAGCTTGGTCTCGGTAGCTTTGGTGCTGAAGCTCTAGCTCTGGTAGCTCAGATCATACATTCTAATTGGAGGGGGGGTGAATTCTTATGGGAGGGGGGAGCGACCTGGGCAGACTCGGGCCCAGCAATGAATGCTTATTCTGAGAAAGGAAGTCTTATACTAAAGAACATGTTTACACAAAAGGCAAAGACAAAAAATCCTGTGTTTCTTTTGATAGAGGACACAGCGCAGTGAGTGCTTATGGCTGTATTTACATAGACCTTTCTGATAAGCTTACTTAGTTTTACCTTTCCTACTCCTTTAATATTTCAGCTGCCATTTTAGCTTGGTCTTAGTAACTTTTGTGCTGCAGCTCTGGCTGTTGGAAGCTCAAATTAAAGCAGAAACAGGAAAGGAAGAGAGAAGCAAACTGAGCAGACTTGTGCCGTGCCCTGAAGGAGAGCAGGAAGTGTCACACAGAACATCATGTATAAAGAATAAAAGGAAAGAAATGTGGTATTTCTTTTCACTCAGAGCAGCAGTTCTGTAAGTGTTTATGGCTGTATTTACATAAACCTTTCTGTTAAAGCTTACCTAAGTGGACTTACACGTTCAGATATTAGTCTTCTTCCGATTGAATGTTCAGATTTTGATCATACGTTTAAATGCAACGATCTAAAACTAACATTCAGACTGAAATTGTAGGATAAAACCCTAAAAATAACAAATCGGAGGATATTCTGAATATGAAATAGTTGGTAGACATCAGTCGTACGAAAGTGAATTGCTGGAAATGCACTGTAGGTGCCCCAAGGATACCCCAGACATGCACAGATCCGATCGAAATTTTCTAACCTGTTGACTAAATGACCAATCGCCACAGTATGGAAATTATCAGGGTGATAATTTGGAGCCAACACATGGTCTGAAAATCGCGCAAAACTATGTTTCGTACCATTATATCGGGGCTTGTATTGTCAGCTTTCGTTTTTACCTTTCCTTCTCCTTTAAATAAACCCAATATAATTAATTCTTATCAGAAGCAGAACAATCCTATCTTTGTTGGGATCAAGTACAAGGTACTGCTTTGTCATAGAGAAAAAGAAAACTGAAAAATTTTAATTAATTTGATTACAACGGAGTCTATTTAATTCCCGTAATTCCCTATAATGGTTTTCCAGATAACAGGTCCTTTACCTGTATCTGTATTATTTCCATAATTTATCAATGCTTTTATTTGGATTCCAATTTTTTTGCTGCGCTGGAACGAAATTGTTTCAATATGGAAAATAAAAACTGTTAAATCTTTAAGTCCCAAGATATTTTTACCAAGCAGTAACTTGTCTAGAAAAAATATCTGCTGATACACATATAATTTAAGTTCCTTAAGGGCAGGGGTACACAGGGAGATTAGTAGCCCAGTGACAAATCTTTGTTGTCACGGGCAACTAATCTCCGACTTAAAAATATTTTTTGGGCATATTCAGGGGCATATTAAAAACAACTTTTTTCATTTTACACCAAAAAAAAAATCTAAATACCTATTTATAAAGTAGCTGTTTTAAACCAGTGCTGAGCTTCTCTTTGAGGCCATGGGTGTGCTACTTCAATTTGAGTTCACTTCAACTCAAATTAACAAGTTTGAGTTTCAGTGAATTGGCATATAATACAAGCGGCACTGGTTTCTTCACAGCACGTTAATAAGTTTGGCCCTTGCTTCATTATAGCAAAGTTATGTTATATGATTGGTTTTATAAACATATAATTAGGTACATGGACATTAACACAACAAATTGGGACCACAGGGGCCCACCAGAAAACCTTAGACCATAGACCCACTCTCCAAACTACCTCCTTTCCTCTCCCAACCTCTTTATTCTCCTAGTCTCTTATTTACATGCTAGCATCTATTCTTCCATCTATTTCTCCTCTTTATTCCCATTCAGAAATAGGGAATGACCGTGAAGAAGGCCAAATGGTCAGGAGCAGGAGTGGGCCCATCAGGAGTTTTCCTGGTATCCTGGTGGGCCAGTCCGACACTGTGGATAGATAATTATTCTTGGCAAAATGAGGCATTTGAGAATGCATTACTTTAATATCCCCCTTCCATGTCACCTGCTGACTTTTATCAATTCTGCTCCATCCCCTCCCATGCATTGCTCTCCCCTACCATTGTTTAGAACCTTGGAGGAGAGGAGTGAACCAACATTCTGACCTTTGCCCAGTGCCCAGTGCCCACCAAGGCCTTAATGCATCCCTGGGCAAGAACTATAGGACAGTTATTGTGTGGCAATACCCCAGATAACTTGTGCCCCACAGCTCTTTAGAAGTATCATAAAGCATTACTGGGGAATCTAAACAAGATAGCTATTCTACTGTATGGCAATACATTGTAAGTAGAACAAGGTGCAAACCATGCCATGCAAAAGGCACATACATAAATTTTCAAAATAAAATAAGATGTTTCTATATTAAACAAGGCATTTTAATCTTGTCAACATAAATTATCCTAATAGCTTATTTAATGTGCTGCATTGTGCACATATTCAAGATTTACTGCCCCAGTTACAGTGTGGCTTCTTTGCCACATTTGCATTTTCAAGCAATTCTATTTAACAGTCAGTTATAAAACCCCATGTCACAATTTACAGTTCTTTATAGACTCGGCAACCCCCTGCCCCCAGACGCCGTCAATAGATTTCCCTAAAGTACACTTCAGTATATAGGCTTGCAAAACCCGGCTGCATCACAAATTGTTAGCACCGTACTGTAAATGCAAGGCATACAGCACTTTAAGCAGGTATAAATTATGCTTTTAAAAAGCTGTCATATGTAATGATATTGCCTCCACATTATGGAGCAGCCCAACCAAATGTTTAAAATGCAAATACAGAGCTTAAAGGAGAAGGAAAGGCTAAGTCACTTGGGGGTGCCAAAATCTTAGGAACCACCGAGTGACTTAAATCGCTTACCTTGTACCCCCTGTTTGGAGAAAACCGCAGCAGCCCAGGGTACCTGTAGTGAGCGCTTCCTCCTTCTGTATTCGCTCTGCCGGCAAAATCCCTGGGCCCTTGTTAAAGTTCGGCTTTTCACTCTACTGCGCATGCGCGAACACAGAAGAGGTAGCATTTGCTGCAGGTACCCATGGCTGGTGTGGTTTTCTCCTAACAGGGGTACAAGGTAAGCGCTTAAAGTCACTTGAGGGTGCCTAACATTTTGGCACCCCTAAGTGACTTAGCCTTTCCTTTTCCTTTAAGAATATGTGGGTGCTTTATGAATAAGTACGAAAAGTATTAGTAAAACAATATCACCCTACAGTGCCATAAAAAAGCAATTTATATAGTGTTTTTGCTACTTAAACAGTGTACATCCCACGTGGGATGGGTCTGAATCTATAGGGATACAAGGTTTTGTAGTTGGCCCATATCTAGAGGGCTACAGTCAGGTTGGACATGACCCAGAATGTGGCCAGCAGCATAATCTGTGCTGGTTTAAGCACCTTCTGTAATACAATTAATTAGGTGTCATTGCTAAAATTCTCAGTATACAGAAACTGGTTCCAGGACAGTCCCCAGTGTGTTAAACCTAATTACATTTTGTAGCATGCATATGCAGTGTCCCTTGTATAGCAGTTTTGCCATACAAGCGCCATAAGCAGAGAAATAAATGACTAGAGCTAGTCTGACAGGATCATTTTATTTCATGTTTTCTTTTGCATTATAATTGGTATTTCAGCACATGCAAATCTGTCACCCTCCAATGAGAACGATTATTCACAGCAGTGTTCTATATAAATGTCATCGAAGAAGCAAATAAATGCATAACTCTGATTTATGGGCCAGATGTTTAATCTTATTGGTGCTTATGTAGAGAACAGTAAGTCACGTGCGCTACGACATGCAAAATGTTCACTGACATTGTCTACCGTATCACAGCAATTATTTTTCCGTCTCATTTACTTTATTTAACAGCCATTTTGTTTATCAGTCAATTGTTTTTAATTATATTTAATACAAAACACATATCTGTTAAATTAACCTAAATGGTTAAAGGGGTTGTAAAACTTTATATTAACTTTTAGTACAATGTACTGAGTGGTGTTTTGAATTTTTGAATTCTTGTGGTTTTTGAATTTTTTTTTTTATTCAGCAACTCTCCAGTTTGGAATTTTAGCAGCCATATGTTTGCTAGGGTCCAAATTACCCTTGCAACCAGGCAGTGGTTTGTATAAGAGACTGGAAAATAAATAGGAGTGAGTCTGAATAGAAAGATAAGTAATAAAAAGTAACAATAACAATGAAATTGTAGCCTCAAAGAGCAATAGTTTTTGGCTACAGAGGTCAGTGAACCTTTTAAAAGCAGGAAAGATTCAGAAGAGGAAAGCAATAAATGAAAATAATTAAAAATGAATTGAAAAGTTGCTAAGATCTGGTCATTCTATAAAATACTAAAAGTTAACTTAATGGAGAACCAACCCTTTTAACCCTATTTTAGCTGAATTCCAACATCATTTTAAACAATGAAAGTATGATAACACAATATTTCTTTTTAAGACTGCATATTTCCAAAATTAAAAACCGTATTTGTAAATATGTATTTATATGACTTTTTAAAGCTTAATATTAAACATGAGCTTTTTACTGAAAGGCCCAAATATACCAGGAGTCTTACCTTCGATGTGAGGTCACGGTGGAAGATCCCTTTGGAGTGAAGATAAGCAAGCCCCAGAGCAATATCAAGAGCCAGTTTTACCCGCACTGTCCAAGTCAAGTGTTGGTTGCTATCCAACAACTGTTCAAGGTTGCCACTATTAATATACTATAAGAAAGAAAAATAAAAAAAAATATAACATATAAATTATACACACACACTCTGTATGAAGACTAATGGCTCTAGAACTGAATGAGGAATCTTAAAAATACAAAAGGAGTTTTGGCAAATTAATATAAAATTAATTGACAAAAAACCCCCCAAAAACATTTAATAGCACATATCCTTTATAAAGGAGAGTAGAAACATTTTGTTTTTTTATATCAAGATAGAACAGGGTTTACATGTTAAAGGAAAACAATACCTACAAACAATATACAAATGTATCGCATAAAACAGCCCATATGTAAAACACAGCTTCATCTAAATAAACCATTTTTTTATAAAAATATACTATAAGTAGTATGTGCCACACACTGAATAGAAAATTTCTCAAAAGCGAGTTCCAGTGACAAATCGCTTGTCTTTTCCCAACAAGTGATAACTAATCTCTCTGTGGGACATTAGCCTCAAGATACACTCAAAAAAAACCAAGGGCACACACGTTAGGTCACATTAGCCAATTAATGGACAGAGTTCTGTCTTTTGCTTCCAGACTTCTTCGTTACAATTAGAGTTGTATTATTTCCTGTCAGGTGTGCTCTGAGGGAGCACACAGCCCATCACAAAATGGTGGCTCGAGGTAAAAGATGTAAAAAGGCAATATTTACCAATATTATATTATATTATATATATACACACACATACATATATACATATACACATATACTTTGGTATGGTAGAATTCTTTAGTAGGCCACTTAACGTAATATAAACATATTGCTGGTTAAAGGAGAAAGAAAGGTAAAAACTAAGTAAGCTTTATCAGAAAGGTCTATGTAAATACAGCCATAAGCACTCACAGAAACGCTGCACTGACTTCTCTGAAAAAAGATTAGTTGTGTCTGTAATTCCTGTGCCAGAGATACGCACCTTTCTGTTCTCTGCTCTTTCCTGCTCCCCCCTTCCTCAAGAATGCTAAGAACTCACTCCCCCCCCCCTTAGGAATGTGGATCTGAGCCAATCAGCAGGAAGCTGACTCAGTCTTACACACTGAGCATGTTCACTTGGTCTCCGAGTCTGTGCAGGAGTGAGGCATTATGGGAACTTTCTTTACACAGCTTAGCGTTTTTTCTTCCTGTTTGGCTTCAGATCTTCTGAACAGGTGAAATATGGGGAGACTTAAGGGCACTATTGAGACAACTGAAGGTATGCCTGCAGCTTGAGATTAACTCTTTACTAGCCTTTCCTTCTCCTTTAAGTATTCATTTTTTTATTGTTCACATTTAAAGTTATTTAAAATCAGAGCCCAACAAATATAATTTTGAAAAATGAACTCTGTATAAAAGGCACACTAATTCAGCCAATTGGACTAAAGTAAGCTGTGTGGGGCCTATTTTAATGTTTTTTCCCCTATTAATAACACTGATATCAAGCAACATTTTTACCGGCCAGGTGGAACTCTAGAGGTGCCACTCTCCATAATCGGAAACATTTGTAAATGTTAAGCACTATTAAGTGCATAAGGTGTCTTCTGTCATGTTATTACTCTCTACAAGAAATGGTATAATATATAGTTGTGTAGGAGTTGTGAATAATTGGTTTCAGAGCGATCTAGGAATGGCCTTTCTTGAGGAGCATTGCAATGCTGTCAAGAGACACATTTCAAGCTACTGCATGTTACAAATCACAGTAGCAATTGCATACAACCTTATCCTACTTCTAAGTATGCTTCAATTCTCCTGTATACTTTTCAAAAACATATTGCAATTTCATAATCTGTACTTGCACAAAATGTCTGCTTAGCTTTAACAAACAATGCTGTATGTCTTAGTCATGTGAGTGACATGTTTTACTTGAAAAGTTTTATATGAAAGTTATAAAAATTCTTGTTTTTATCATAATTCACATAAAAGCATTCAAATAAAAACTTGCCATATTGCACATAATCCTATGTGATTAGTGGGTGTTAAGAATTTGACAGACTGGAAAAAGAGATTTTTTTCAGTCATAGTTTTGGATTTTAACACTCACTACATAGACACTTGCATAGACTGGAAATATGTGGTTGTGCAGCAAATGAAGATCTGTATGTACAATAAATATGAACATTACACTGGCTGCTTTGTAAAATCAGGGTTGTTCAGTGTCTCGTTTTTTTTTTCTATGCCATTTAAGACAGGTGAATGCAATACCTGCCTGTGCACACAGACCACAGGGAAGATCTAAGCAGATTGCTGTTTTCTCTACCTGACGAGAAAACGCCTTGTGTGATATTAGCCTTAGGAGGCAACAAAGCACCTTCCCTACAATTAGCAGAGCTAGATTAAAGAAATTTGGAGCTCTGTATAAAACAACCACCTCTTCACCCCTTCATTGCAACTGATTTATCTTAAAGATAAGTAGAAACCATTCTCTGTGTGTGTTAAGACGTTGGGCTAAAGTTGGTTCATCAAAATCCCTATTCACTGAACTTATGCTAAAGAATAGGGCAAATTAAAGGTAATGATGGGGACTCAGTCTCTAAACAGCATAGGGAATTCTGGGCTCCAGCCCATAGCCTAAAGCTGGCCATACACAATTTTCAGACCTTGTGTGGGCTCTGAATTATCGCTCTGATAATTTTCATACCATGATCAGTTGTTTAGTCGATCAAACAGGTTGGATAACAATAAAATCTGTGCATGTATTGTGTATCTGACTATATCCTTGGGTGATTTACTGTACCTACAATGCATTTCTGGGACATCACTTTTGTATGACTGTTGTCCACCAATTATTTTATGTTCAGAATATCCTCTGATTTGCTATTATCCTACAAATCGCAATCTGAATGTTCGTTTTCGATCTTTCCATTTCAATGTATAATCAGTATCCGGACGTTTGTCGGAAGACAACTAAAATCTGAAGGTGTTTGACCAGTTTAAGAGTCACATAGTGACATTTACAAGGATGTAAATCGTATCCTACACTATCAACACTACTTAGTGATGTCAATTGTGCTGCGTGGCTCAATTAAATTTGTGTACTTATAAATAAGGCATTACTGCTGTACAATTAGGTCACTTCAAAATTCCATGACCTGGAACAATGTGCTTTCCTATGGCCAAGTATCTCCCTCCCTTTCAAACACACATTTTACAGCAGGATGTATAAAATTCCTTATATACAACTGCAATTAGACATACTGTCAAGAATCAAAATAATGGCTTACAAAGAACAGCTATAAAGAACACTGTTTTGGATAGAAATTTTTATCAGAGGTCAGCTAGCAATAGGTTGTGTGCCATAATTATTGCCATCTTTGGTGTGAAGAGGCTGGGAATAAATAAACACTGAATGAAATTCTCTGCTCTCTGTAATCCCTTTGTGCACTTGTTTTTCTAGGCTGGTAATTACAGCTACAAAGAGATACTGTAACTTCATTCACAGTTGACTGATGAAAAAGGATTTGTGTTACAACCAATGGATGTTTATAGTCTTACCCAGGGCAAAAAGTTTGCGTGTCCTCAAAATAACAAGGAAAAAAATATTAAGTTACAATCAGTGCAATGGGGAAATTGTAGCAATTCCAATAGTTTTGAATGGCAATGCCTTCTTTGTAAAATCGCTCAAAAAACGGTCTCATAGCAATTTGAAGCGATAAGCGATTTGAAGTAGTATAGTCTGTTTAGGTACCGGCGATTTATATTGTTCTCTATGTAGAGACAAAACTAGCAACATGTTGCTGGAACCCACTTTTTAAAATTTCAGCGATTACATTTCCCCGTGGGACATTAGCCTAACACTAAGGGGCAGATTTACTAATCCATGAATCCGAATCCCGAAAGGGAAAAGAATCGTATTGGAAACGAAAATTTAGCCGCTTTTTCGTCGCCCTCGCGATTGCTCGTATTTGTCGCAACTTTTTCGGCGCCGTTGTGACTATCGTATTTTGCGTGATTATTTTGTCGCCGCCGCGACAGCGACGAAAAAGTCACGCTAAATATACAAAAAAGTCGCGACGGTGATGAAAAATGGCGGGACATACTAAAAAGTCACACCGGCGCCGAAAAAGTCACAAAAATAACGATCATTACGAAAAAACTCGTTCGGAAGCTTTCGGTCCGTTCGTGGATTAGTAAATCTGCCCCTAAAGGGGCCTATTTATTAAAGTACGACAGGTACGAATTATAAGAAATTTGTATTTGATCGTACTGTGTGTATAGCCGCGCGACTTTTTCGTACTTTGCGACAAAATCGTATTGTAGTGCTGAGTACGAAAATTTCAGATTCATTCAAGCTTCGGTATCGTGACTTTCCTTGGCCAGGTTGAAGCTGCAGAGTGCCATTGAGTCCTATGGGAGGCTTCCAAAATCAAGCACAGAAGGATCAAAGTCAGAAAGGTTTTCCTGCTGTTTATGGTTGTTCGGATACGAAAATTTAGTGACTTTCGGATCGCCAATACGATATTATCGCGACTAATATGATTTTTTCGCAAGCATTTTCATGATATTTGCGATCATCAGAAATTATCTTATTTAATCCGAATTTTTCCCAATTCAGGATTTGAACTCGTACTTTGATGAATAGACCCCTTAAGGTGGTAGACTACAACACAATAACCACACTAAAAATAGGGCCTCCACCCGTGCGAATGTGCCGACTGCTCTGTATGGGAGCCAAATTTAAAAATTTTGTTGCGGAGGGGTGGCATGCCGCTCCAGGCCTGGGCCTTTGTGGCCTCTCCCCAAAGCTGGGCTTGACTAAACAAAGACCTTACCCTAGTAATATATGGGCAACTCTAATATGCACCGATTTGCTAAGTGATACATACATACATAATAATTCTATAGTGCTTCCAGTTTGACATCATTTGGTGGCAAAACCTGGCTATAAATTATATTGTGGAGGGTCCCATGCAACTATTGTCTATTGTTGTTCTCTCTAACAAGCTGGCCTATGTGTGAACACACTGTAAGATAAGCAATGGCATATGATTTAGAATACAAATTAGGTCACCGGTGAAAATATGGTTTGTTGTTATATATAGGGATTTCTTTGATGACTCATCAGAGTGGCCTTTAGAAATAATAGGATGTAGGACTCAAAGTGAATATAATACAAGTAATTCATAAAACACACTGAGCTAGGAAAAAATAGTTTGGAGTAATTCAATATCAACAAGTGCTCACAATAAAGAGAAAGTCAGAAAATAAAGGAAGAAAGAAATAGCTGCATTATTAAAGAGACAGCTCTCCTTGCAGACTGTGCTGTTTCTTAGCAAAATGCAACAAGTGCTTACGATCACATAAAAAGAAAAAAGCTTGGCTTCTATAGTTTTATATTCCATCCTTGCAGTACCCGCCTTGCCAATTTATGCACACTGTACTCTCCATTTTTAATATAGTGAAATGTGAATTTAGGATTGGGCTTCCATCTGGAGGTCTATGGTCGAATGCTGATAAGTATGGCCCACAACCTGCCAGCTACACACAGTACACTGAATCGCATCACCAGTGGAATAAAATTTTGCCCCCCAAACAGATCAGAGAATGATCCCACTGCATTTAACAAGTTAGATAACTTTGCAAAAAGACAGTAACACTGTATAAATCAGGGCAAAAAAGTCTGGATGTAGCCGCATGGGTCAAAATATAATTGGACTGATACAAAAATCTGATGTATAAACTATATGAAAGGATTGCTATCCAAAACAACATGCCTGTCAGACGTGAATGCTGAGTCTTCATCCGATAAAACAAAACCTGATGGCATCTATGACAGACAGGGATCATAGAGGGTTGCCAAGCTGGTGATTTTTTTTTTTTTTTTCAAAAAACAGTATATTAGACCTTAAAATGACAGCTCTCAACTAGCAACTAAATAAAAATGTAATCCTGATCCTGGCATAATGAATCTGTATTAATCTGTAATGGAATAGTATCAGCAGAAAAAAAAAATTGTCAAAAAGCCCACACACTAAATACCATTGCAACCTGTAACACCAAACATTTGTAAATAAGAACTTTTTTAAAAAGAAACTACAGCTTTTTGTACATGCCAGTCTACTATAAAATGACAAAAGCAAGACTGAAACAATCTGAAACAATATCTTAGGTAATGTACCCTGAGAAGCAAATGCTCTTTGTTGCTATATCATTTCCTACAGTGTTTAGTTCTCCCTCACCAGCGTAGACTTGTACATTCCCCTCTAATTTGTTGTAGGAACTGTGCACAAAAACTACAGTTTGTGCACACAGAAATCAGATGCAGACTTATTTGTCTGCATATAAATTCCTCTGTACACTTCACAATTCGTTGTATATAACTTATATACGTAATAACTTATGTATATGTACCTAAGCGTACATCATAGAGGTGACATTGCTTTCATATCCTATGTTTGAAGGGATGTACATTTTCTATGTCCTGGCTTAAAAAAATAAATAAACTGAAAGGTTTTGCAATAGCATTTCATAAACAGAGATATTGTGTAATAAATATCAGCAGGACTAGAAGGGCTTTTGGGAATTTTCAATATATCAGCTCAAAAGACTAAGCACATTCCTTCTTCGTTTAGAAGAGTATAATGTACTCCCCCTAAATTAAACTGCAATTAGTTCAGCCCTTCTAGCTATTATTTTCTGGATGTGTCCCTAAATTATTAAGTGATCAGGTAAACCTACATTACACAAACTTTATGTCTCATAGCTGATAATTTAATTCTTACCTCAGTGAGAGCATGCAATTGCCCTTGGTGAACACATACCCCCATAAACCTAGAAGGAAAGGAAATAAACACAAAACTTTAATGTCTAAAGCTTCTGAAAGGTAATCATCAAAAATTAATGTGAAACAATGTAAAATATTTAATAAAGCAGAGTTCTTTAGAGATAAAATACATTTACTTATTTACAGCAACTTGTTTCCCCTTAACCCCAAGTCAGAAAGCAAGAATTCTGTCACATTTAGTAGCAGAGCATTTAGACCACAGATCCATTCACAAAACCATTCTTTTGAAGTAAAGAAATCTAAGACTAATAAGCAGTACATAAAAAAAAAAGTTAAATATGGAAATAAATACCCGATTTAGGATCCTTCTCTCGTCCACTTAAATTTGACAGAATTTAATTTCATTAAATGTAGAAATCTATTATGATGTTAAAGTTAACAAGATGGAACATGGTTCCACTTCCAAAAATGAATTTATAACTGGATAGTTATAAAGTTATTTTTTAGTAAGAGGAAAACACTTTTCATAGAAAGTGCAGAGTGTATCATTAATAAGCATTACCTATGTGATAGTAAAAAAAAAAAAAATCCTGTTTTTGGGTGGCTTCTTTGCATTGTGGTTTCTATTTTAAAACAAAAAAAAACTTGTTCTTCCCGGCCTTCCAATCAATACCATCTAACCCATAGTAAACTATCAGTGATGGGCTTTTTTTTTTCCCATCTAGCTGCAGGCAGAACAATGAAAACTAACATATGATTGGTTGCTCTGAGCTCAAAGATTTTTGAGAAATCCCTTTTTGCTTACCACTGTTCTTGAGCAATTCTTCTCCTATATGCTAAGATGCATCTACGGTTAGAGAAACCCTTTCCCCAGGTTCTCTGAGAGTACCACCTGCTTAGTTCTACACTAAACTCCTGAAGGATCCAGAGTTTTCTTTGCATATCCTGATGCAGAAAAGACTGCAGAGGTCTTAAATGAGAACGAAAAGCAAAGTCACTTGGGGGTGCCAAAATGTTAGGCACCCCCAAGTGAATTTAATCGCCTACCTTGTACCCAGGGCTGGTGCCCCTGTTAGGAGAAAACAGCACCATCCTGAGGTACCTATAGTTAGCGATTCCTCCTTCCGCTTCCTTTTCCGGCAAATGCCAGTGGTCGGCGCATATGCAGTAGAGTGAAAAGCCAGCTTGTCTATTAAAGTTCGGCTTTTCACTCTACTGCGCATGCGTGCGCGAGCGATACAGGAAGGAGGAAGCGCTGCAGCTTCCCCCGGGTGCTGTTCTCTCCGAACAGGGGCACCAGCCTGGGGTGCAAGGTAGGCAATTTAAGTCACTTGGGGGTGCCTAACATTTTGGCACCCCCAAGTGACTTTGCCTTTCCTTCTCCTTTAAAGCACACGTAAACCCCACACACAAAAATGTAATCATTCAACAGCGTCTTTAAAATCTTTCAATACCTGCCACTCTGGTTGCCCAGGGGTTAATAGTAAGGCTGCAACATCTCCTTAATCACTTAGATTTCCTTCTCCTCCTGTAACCCACTCCCCCCCCCTCGGGAATTTGCTTTGATTTCTGGCTTGTGGGCATGCTCAGATTACTAAACATGCCCTCCAGTCTAGCAGCCAGTGAAGAGATGGCATTGCTGGTTCCCATAGAAACTCAGCTCTAGCTGTCTGCTTCAATTTTATTCTCCTGAGCTCAGCTTTACCTACAGTGCTCAAACAAAGCGGAACTTTTATCAGAGACAGTTCTGCCTGTGTGAGCCTGTATTCTTGATGAAATGCATGCTGAATAAGGGTCTGTGTGTGTGTATGCTGTTTGCAGATTTAAATGTATCTTTAGGAAAAATGCAGTACAAATAATGCTATTTCGGTGTTGGAGACATGCCCAACTGATATACATTGTAGGCAAATGTAGGCTTTACATGTCCTTTAAATACCACCTGGTCTAATTTAACACTGCTGAACAGACACCAGGCATTGACTTCTTAAGTCTATCACAGCATGCATCAACTTTTCTTGTTTCTGTAATGGGAGGTTTACAAGATTTACATCTGTCTGGAACAGAAAGAAAGTTGGATGGACAGAGGTTGCTCATTTCTTTGTTTATAATCCACCCTTGACAATCCAGTGTGAACAGAACTGCCATGTGACCAACTGCTTCGGCCTTTGCAGTGATTAGGATGCCATCTAGATAATGGAACAAATTTCCACAAGGGACACCAGCAGCTTGGTGAAAACCCTGGGAAACTAGGAGAGGCCAAATAAAACACATTGCCAATCTGCCTCCCACTGCTGCCTGATCCTTGATACCAGGAGGGAACACCACCAAACCCTTTTACCACTCCTCCTCAAAGATTTCTCTTGGAGAAATGCCTCGCATATTCTCTACTTGGTTTATAGTGCTTGGAACAACAAATGATCTCTTCTCTTGCTCTCTGCATTGGGACCAGGGTCATACCACCACAGATCTTTAAAAATGCACACTTCCAGTTAGCACACAGTTATCATACACACTATATACATCACCTGAAAAACCATACTAGCATATTTAGCAAGCTATGTGCTAATTTTAGGCAATCAAATAGCTCTGTAAAATTCTGGAGTATTTAATAGTATGAATTTTTCCTATAGACACAAGATTACAGGTGGTTTAAAATAATGGCCTAAATTACACCCATTGCGTGGCATAAGGATATACATTAAGCAATGAATTAGTTTTAATGGACTGCATCAAACTATGGGTAACGAGAAATACACAGTTTTATGAATACACACAGCTTTCATAATATTAGACTTCCTTGTCACCAGTGTGCTGATGTCCATTTTAGGTCTATAACCAATGCCTGATATCATGCTTATGAGCCACAGAGTGGACTGCAATACATAGAAGTGTCCCACTTCACAATAAACATCATCCGATAGCAGCTCCTTCGATCTAGCACTAGTAGCTAGCTCATTACTGGCACTATGGATTCATGCTCAGAGACATAACTGCCTACAGTATGCAGCCCCAACTCTATCTTTTAGCATCTCCTTTCTTGATGTCTTCCCTTCAGCCATCATGTTCACGGGTTTCAAATCTTCTGCAAGTCTGGAAAGTGATCTTAAGCAAGCCAAAGGCTGCTACTAGGTAACCTGGCACAAATACCCTCACACTGTAGAACTACTTACGGGTTCAGCTGTTACTAATAATTCCTGCCAATTTCTTGTGGGACTTATGAATGAAATTATGTATTTTTAATTACCAAACCATTTCCAGAAAACCCTCTACATATCAAAGAAATTTGGTGCACTGTGTGTCTGGAAAAGTGAAACTGTGTGAAAGTTTAATGAAAAGATTTATTTAAAAAGTCTGAAGCCAGAGCAGACCCAATCTCTTGAGCATGAGCTCACACCACAAACATTTTACTTGCTAAAAATACCTCATAAATGTCCTGCAGTAGAACTGCAAAGCAAGCAGAAGAAATGCTCATCAAAACACAAGCACATCTAGCTTTGTATAAATAAGTGGTTGCTTGCTGCCAAAAAGGCCAGCATTTGCATGCCAAAATGGCAGAAATCCAAACCATTCATAACCCATAACATAGCTAATACAGGAAAGAGTTGTGAAAAGATATGGCTCTAAAAAGGGCTCATATTCATAATTAAACAAGGTGACACATATATTTCCTTAACAAAAATCCCATAATTAAAGTTAAATCTCTATTTGCATTGCAGGAACAGTGCATACATTCTTTTTTCTTACCAACCATATTTAGGGAAGCATATCCTATTGAATTCTACTCTAGTCTCCCTGACAGATGCTTAAAGGAGTTGTTGACCTTCATTGTTCAAATCTTATTAAAACACCAACAACGCTTTCAGTGTGTCAGAAAATCCACTTTCCATTAAAAAAAGTAAAAAGGCCACTGTAAAAGATACTTTTTATACCTGTTAAATCGGCCCTTTTACCTACTGGACCAATTCATTGGTTACTTGTGCACCCTAACCAGCTGCATAAAGAGAATTGCTTAATTTCTTCATAGGCAAGCTCAACATATCACAAATCTAACATACTGTTATGTTAGATTTGCAGCACTCGATCACAGGCGCAGGAAGCAGTGTCAGACTGACAGGGGACACAGCCATCAGGAGTTAAATCTGCTGCCAGTACTATGCGTCACATCATATAAGTAAAAAAAACAAAACAAAAAAAAAACAACAACTGTAGTTTGTCACCAAGCATTTACAAATGGCACTAATATATTAACTCTATGCACTAAAACTGGTGCAGCTACATGACTAACATGGATGTTTTCATTGTAACTGCAGTTCTTAAACAGATTTGGTCAGAATTGGCATATGCATATGCAAACGTAGTGTACCGAGCAGAATTACGCGGGTATGAGTTGGGTGCATATCCTACAATGGCAACATTTTGTCGAATAGGGTCGGGTGTGGGTTTTTCCTGACCACAAAAATATGTAACAGGCACAGACAGAATTTAAGTACTGAAGCTCACTGATATTATTGTCAGACTACATACTATTTCTCATGGAGGGGCTGTTTAATGTTAGGAAGAAATAAAGAGATGCATGTAAAATATAAGAAAAAGAATACTTGTTGTATTCTTACTATATTGTTACCTGTTATCCTATAAAAAAGTCTTTCTTGCTAATGAATAGTTAAAAGTCTTGCTGTAAATGTAGAAGTTATCCTCTATACAAAGGCTCATTGTGACAGAAACTTATCCAGAGCCAATATACATATTATATATAAATATATATAGGTCTATATAGGTTTATTTGCATAAGAGGGAGCCAGGTTTTGGCAATAACAGCTTCACATTTGCCTCTTTATATCTAAAGCCAAAATATGATGTCCTTATTGTCATATAGCATCAGTATAACTCCTAAGTACAAACAATTTCTGAGCCAATACATCTTATTAAATTCATATTTTGCCTACAACCATTCTGAAAGTATTGAAACTTTAATTTTTACTGCACATAACTATCTGTAGTGTTGCAAGAAAGCACTATTGCGGACACATTTGTCAAGAAAACATTCCTGCAAATAAGCAAAAGAAACAACTTTGGTGGGGGGCTAAAAAAAGGGGAAACTGCATGGTATTCTTAACATTTGTGCATAAAATTAACTTCTTTTTAATGCTTCCAAATCAAACCAGCACAGGTTGCCATATTTACTTTTATATTTGTACTAACTTAATGAGAGTCGTCATACTGGTTGATATACTTAGAAATCACCTTTAAATTGATAAAATAGCACCTTGCCCCAAACAATAATAACTCCTTAACTAAGTATCAGTAAGTAAACAATTTCACTTGAGAAAAAAATTGCTTTAAAAATTGATTTATAAATCAATGGTTGATGTATGTTATGGGTGTGTATTATTCACACAGCACTGATGCAGTCGTCCAGCTAAAGGGCCAAATGACCAGATACAAGGAAGCAATGGAAGGATTGGGTCAGAGACGACCTCCTACAGGCACCAAATAAAATATAATTTAAGGAAAACTATACCCCCCCCCACACAATGTCGTACTCTATAAAAATATTTTGCGTAAACAAGCTCATATGTAAAACCCTGCTTCATCTAAATAAATTATTTTCACAAAAATATACTTTTTTTTTAGTTGTATGTGCTATTGGGTACTCCTAAAAAAAAAAATTGTCATTTTAAAGGACATGTAAATGCCACACACAAAAATTTAAATCAGTGAACAGCCTCTTTGAAATCTTTCAATATCTGCTACATTGGTTGTCCAGAGGTTAATAGTAAGGCTGCAGTGTCCCCTTTATCACTTAGATTTGCTTCTCCTCCTGTAACCCACTCGGCCCCCTCCCTCTGGAATTTGCTTTGGCTGTTGGCTTGTGGGCATGCTCAGTTGTTCTAAGCTCAGATTACTAAACATACCCTCCAGTCTAGCAGCCAGTGAAGAGATGGCATTGCTGGTTTCATAGAAACTCAGCTCTAGCTAAATGTATCTGATTATGTACCAGAGGAAAAATGGCCACCGGGTGAAAGCTGCTATTTGCTTTAGGAAAATGTGATGGTGCTAGCAAACGGAGGGGATAAATGCAGTACAAATGATGCCATCTGGGTGGGGGAGATGTGCCCAACTGATATACATTGTAGGCAAATGTAGGTTTTTCATGTCCTTTAAGAATTAAGTGCCGTCTCCTGTGATCATAGGATTCACAGTGCACACAAACAAGCCAAGGCACACATACATGCTAGGCCACATCAGCCAATTAATGGACAGAGTTCTGTCGTTTGCTTCCAGTTACAGTTAAAGCAGCAAGTAAAAAGTGAAGAAAAGTGTAATATTTGTTAGTCTTTTGGTCAAGCCTTTACATCTGCTCAGTTAAAGGAAAACTTAACCGCAGAATAAAAAGGCTTGACCAAAAGAATAACAAATATTACACTTTTCTTCACTTTTTGTCATTAAAAGCTCATTCTTAAAAAAATTTAAGTAACAGGAATAGTCTGGCATCTCAACCTTTTTGTGCTATGTGCCTGGCCAACCTGTCAGGGGTTCAGGATATTAAGTATCAAAATAACCATAAAGCTTTGACAATAGTTGAACTGACTGTGTTGCAATCCACTGGAATCACCTGGACTGATTCCACATCTTAGCACATTCATTTTTAAACAGTAAAATGTAAACACAAGACTAAAAGTTATATTTACTATTAACAGAACTGGTTATTCTCTGATAATACAGAGAAAAATGACTACTAACTATGAAAAACATACATTTATGGATTTAGAGAAGAATACTGTACAGGACTTTCCCTTGCTAAGTAAATTAATAAAGATTATAGCAAATCAGCTTGAATAAAATTCCCCCAAGTTACCCTCTAACGCCTCCCACTGAGTCAAATGATATGTCTGAAAGCACCAGAACTGGTGGTTTTCAGCCTTAAAATGCTTTATCATGCATTGAGCACATCAGCTCTAGGAAAGCAAAAGATCAGCTTGCACACACTCCCGACCCATGGCTCCATGCCCAAGTGACTGCTCATAAACTAAATGTGTCAAACTGGTCATTATACATGTCAGACTCAGCCAGCAAAACAAATGAGGGGGGCCTAGCATAACTATTATTTATACACTAGTCTAAAGCTAAATTTTACTTAGTACTAAGTTTTTTTTTTTTTTTTTTATAAAATCCAATAGACACAAGCCAGTCAGAGATGCCAATATGAAAAAAAAAAAAAAAAAAGATAAATTATTATATAACAGAAAGCTTATAGTTATATATAGGTTATGTCTTGTCCTCATGGCACCTAGGTGCTGCATTGGACTCTATGGCCCACCTAGACCATATAAAAGACAGATCACCCTAGTGTTTCCTACTAACCTTTCAGGGTTACAGCATTTTGAGGATGCAACAAATGCTGCCCTTCAGTGCAGGGTATTGACTTAAATAAGAATTAAGGACTTGGAGCCCTAAATTAATTCTCTTCACATGCATTAAGTTTAGGACTAAAATGAGGAGACGGGTGTATTATAAATCACAGAGATAAAAGCAAACCAGACAAAGCCTTAGAGAGAATAGTAATGTTCTCCATAGTTCAGAGCTACATAAAAACAATACACAATAATTTAAAGAATCTTCTCAAAATAAATATTTTCCTGTCTTCATAAACATACAGAAGGACATCACAATACTAATAAAGTATTACATAATCAATTGTATTTAAAAATAAACATAGACAACATAACAGATGCTACCCATCTGCCCATCCCTCATGCACAGAGCTGTAACTGGGTGGGTGTAAAATCAATTCTACAAGTTATCACTGCCATTGAAAATACAAAGAATAAACCAGAATACAGGCTGTTTCACTTTAGGGCTGTTGGGAATGAAACACTATATGGACTAATCAGACTTTGCATATTTTACCAATAAATAATGTAGAAAGTACCTTAAGATATTGGGATGGGACAAACGATTCATAAGCTGCACCTCCTTCAGCATATTGGCTCGATTACTGCTGAGTTTGTTCATCTTCAAAGCCATAACTTGATCAGATGTCCTGTGGCGCACCTTCAGAGGGGGAAAAAAAAAAAAACATAGTGAAAAGAAGGAAATGTATATCCTAAGAACATGTTGAAGGACAGGTTAAATAAGGCACTTACAAAAATAAAAGTCAGCAAGATGCACACATTTACTTATCCTGTTCTAAAACTGCAATATTTAATAGGCAGTAGTATAATAATATTATAAGTTACTTCAGCTCTTTGAGGTACATACTAGTTTTTTTTTCCTCTAAACAAACAACAAAAATAATGCATGTGTCGGACATTACATTTTACTCATTTCTTTAACACACTTAATAAGCAAAATTAGTGAACAATTAAACAGCCAATACTACTAAAAAATCCATATCTATCTAAATAAATTTATGCCATCAATAAATCTTTGACATATCAGTGTTTCTCCAAACAGCCAAAATGTCAACAAAACCTATAACTGGAACAAAAATAGAATTCATAAGATTTCTCATATGACTTCTTGCCTTGAGCGCAGACAGGAAAACATGTACTGCAGAGTAGTTTGGTATAAAAGGTATTTGGCCAATTCACAAACAAACAATCTTCTGTTTGGCCTCCGTAATTACCATGTGACCAATGGAAGATTTAGAGAGTATGGGGCCCAGGGATGTTTGCAAGACATACATACCCCATCCCAAGCACTGACAAGTCTATAAAGTCCAAGGACTATCAAAAGGAATTATTATGAACAATGAGTACTACTTGTACTAATTAGCTGTATGCAGAAACCAAAACTATTAGCTTAAAGCAAAGTGATCTCTTTCAGGCACAATAACTGGTGCCTACATGTAAATGTTCCAGCACTTTTGAGAGTCTTGCAGACTTGCATCGCCTGGAGCCATGGGCTCTGGGTGGCAACCCTAAAATTCTTATTATAATCCACTGCCATCAAACACTAAAATGTCTTATTTAAGAATCAATTTCTATATAACATTAGGTAGGGAAGAAAATTCAAATGAAAAGCATCAGATATGGACCAATAATTTGATTTTTTTTTCCCATTGGAATATTACATAACATGTACATCTGTAGTTGTGGAACTACAGAGAAAACTGCAGATTTATTCCTATTTTTTTTTAGGGCAGAGTATGTGGGATGTGTGTTTATAATGTCTAGGACTGTAACGAGTTCTGATTTGGGGTTGGCTAGGTAAAGTAAGGTATCTGCAAACAGTAATATTTTTCAGTTACCGCTCCCAGTCTGAGTCCCACTATTTAAGTATGAGCAATGGCTATTGCGAATAGTGGATATTGCAACCTCATATTACCATGTATTATACTTCCTGAATATCCACAAGAAAGGCATTCTAGGTGATGAGGCAGTTTCCGTATGCAAAAAAAAAAAAAAGAAATTCTGGAAAGGCAACCCAGGATCATTCCAAAGATTTCCATTTTTATCCCTGCAGATAAAAGCAGGCCAACAATTTGTCCCTACACTCCAAAATGCTTATTGATGTGCCTATAACTGGAGCCAGGTGCAGGCACAAAGAGCAAATTTTCTTTACTTAAGCAGATTCACAACAAAATCTGGTTCTTCTGTCTGCAACCGGGCCAACCCAATGACTCTGGGTGCAGTCATATTAATAAGCTTTTTGGAGCATTTGGCCCGATTATCAGCCTTTGTTTATCCATAGGGTCCTGTGGCAGGACCCTATCTGTGTAACTGGTTTTCTGGTCAACAGGTGTACAGCCAGGGAAGTGGATTCACATGAAAAGCATTTAAGGTATGGAGACTCCTCAAGAGTGCAAATAGATAAACAGTTTCACAGGCATCAATAATTGCCAGTCAGGGCAACAGTCACACACCAACTAAACATGGAGCTCCAGTGTTGCCTAATGTAAGATTTGTAAACATCACGTGTATCAAAGGTTTATTTGGGGCAAAGACACATTTAAAGTATATCCATCAATTTACCCGTCCTGTGTAAAGCACAGTAAATACATGTTTGAAATAATTTACAGACGGAAGTTACAACAGCCTTTCCGTTTTACTGTTCCTTCCTCTTCTCCCTCATTACCTTGAAGGACGTAAGGTTTGAGTTCCGTTGTAATTTTAGGTTACTAATGTTAATTCTGCCTATGTGCTACATAGCAAACTATAGAGAAGAGGCAAGAAACTTTGATGGTAATTGTAGGCTGCATTCCATGCTAGCGAACCAATTTCAATTAAGCAAAAATGCTAAATGTGAAGCTTGAGACTGCACTATATTTAAATTTTCTTAGTTTTGGCAAACCTTTAAAATAAGATCAAAGTCAAGACATATAATTTACAAAACCACATCTCTCTAACTTTACCAACACTGTATTATACGGCCAAATGGCAACCTGTTTTAAACAGCAGTTTAAGAAAAATTCCAACACACATTAGCAGCATTAACAAGCACACATATATTAGTCAGCTAATGCAATGAAGCAAATGGAGGTTGCTATAGGAATAAAAATATATTAGGGCCCTTTTAGACAGGATGCTTCATCACCTGGCAGGAAATCTCTCCCATGACCAATTAAAAATGCGAAAGGAGGTGTGTGTCCCCCCACTCCCTTTCTCCTACTCCCATGTAACTGAGGGAGTCGCAAGCCAGAGAACAGGCTGTGGCACCCTGCATGCAGGATTATTCTGGAGAAGCTCTATTAACTGATGTGTTTTGAAAAACACATGTTTTCCCATATACTTTTAAGAAGCCCTACCATCAACCTGCTATAATGCAAAAAAGGGCAGCACCAATGTTTATCACATTAAAAAGGGTGCCCATCTTGCCACAAATGAATTCTCTGCACCACATAGGTCTATTATTGAGAAATGCAATGCATTCATTGCTTACAAATGGTTACCAGGAGAAGACTGAACAAGCACAATATGTGCTGGACACATAGAGAAGATGTAGCAAGGAAAAAAAGAAATCCTGTTCCAATGCTATTATTGTAATAGGGTACTAGCTTACAGCATTTTTAGTAGCCCAAATAAGTAGCACCAAAGTACCCCATGTAAGTAAATGTAAATTGCCTAAATGGTGCTTGTGTCAGCACTTATGAGGCGTTAGTACAGTAGCCGGGAAAATTGTAGTGACACATTTCTAGTCTACTATCGTCCTATAAGCTCAATTTACATTTATTTCCAGGGAAGGCTGCTTTCGGTAAATTAGAGGTGCATTCACAGACTACTAAAAATCTTTATATATATAAGTATGTGACTGTAAGGGGAAATCAAACTCTAGACCCTGTGACAGCAATACAGAAGACTGAACACTCTTTTAAAGTGCTGAGGTATATAAATAAAGGAAAATAACCAAACCGCTCCATAAACTAGACCTACTCAAGGTCTTCCATTCTATTCAGTTGCTGCATGTGTTTCACATCCCAGTATTGGATTATTTTTATACCTGCTTTTAGTATATTACTTCAGCCACCAAGGTTTTGCCCCACTTGCCTATATAAACCTTTCTAAATTTAGATTACCCCAACCCAACTAATGAAACACATCACTCCTGTCCAGCTTCATTTATCCAGTACAATTTAAGCCCCTATAAAAGGGGAAGTTCACCATCTATAAAGACCTTTCAATATGAAAATTGTGAACTCATCAGAACCATAACTTGATTCGAAGCACTACTTTGCATGCCCTGTCTCTTTTTAACTCATTTGTATAGCACTATATTGGCTGCAAATGAGTGGGAGTTGGAACATGCAGAGGATAGCTTGAAGCAAAATTTCAATGCCCTGACTTACTATGCTGACCTAGTCTGTATAAGTGTTAAGAACAGGGTCATCAACACCTCCTCCAGTGAAGTTTTGAATGATTACAAGCTAAAAAAGATGTATTATGGCATTACTATTACCATAGTGACAGTAGTGATAGTAAGGGCTCTGGCACACGGGGAGATTAGTCGCCCGCGAACAGGGAGTTTTGTCGCGGGCGGAGGTGTTGATGACCCTAATCTCCCCGGATTGCCATCCCACCGGTGAAAATGTAAATCGCCGGTGGGATGGCATACGCCTCGAGAGCAAATGTCATCCCACCAGCGATTTACATTTTCGCCGGTGGGATGGCAATCCGGGGAGATTAGTCGCCCGAGACACGGAAGATTTGTAGCGGGCGACTAATCTCCCCGTGTGCCAGAGCCCTAAAACATTGCAAACATCTTTGGAAAAAGGATGAGTAAAGAAGCCTCTTCACAAATTATACAGCTTCTCATCTATCCTCCTCCTGGATGTTAGGGTTAGGGTTAGGCCCTGATTTGTGAGCAGGCCACATAGGCCTGGGCCTAAAGCAGCAAAGACCTGAAGGAGGCATGCTGGCCATTAGCCTTACCTTCACTGGGGACTGGAAGGGGAGATTTTGATAGCTGTGTGAATCTCCCAGTCAGTCACAGTGCAGCCAATCAGAGAGGTGGTTTGAGAGGAGCGCAGATGGGATGTAAGTACACGGGATGTGTGAGTGTGGAATGCAGCGAACGTGTGGGGGGGAAGGGCATTGGAGGTGCTAGCAACCTAGGGATGCACTTTTAAATTCAGCCCTAGTTAGAGTCACTGACGCTTTTATTAAGAGAGCTGCTGAGCCAAAACCCTTTAATTGGGAGCCATATCTCCATATTAAATTAAACCCAAGAGTAGTAACCCACAGCAACCATTAAGATGTTAGCATTTACTAGCAACCTGTTTAAAAGCAATCTGCTGACTTCCACCTTTCATTACATAACCCCAACAAAACTGATAATATCTCAGATACCGATTACAATAAATAAAAAGTTATCAGAAAAATTTATATATATTAGGTACTCTGAGAATTACATTCATTTTCTATTTTAGATTAGATCCCCTAATCTAAGGGGCTTATTAATAGACAGGGATCATCAGTACCAGAGGCAACACAGGTACAAACAAATGTTCATTTGTAGAAGAAAAAAAAACACAAGTATAATGTATTGAGAAAATGGTTTCGCAGAACAAATTGAGTGGGACACAAATACTACAGGGACAAATGGTTGAGCACAGAAACAGCAGTGACCTAACCCTGATGGTTATGACTGCTTATTACCTGCTTTTAGACATTTCTTCCTCCATCATCCTGTTTTTTTTCCCCTTCATCTAATCTTCTCTCAGTAATGACCTATGGCACTGAGCTTAAAGGGCCAGTTACAAACAAAACAGTACTCTGATGTACTGTAAACCGTCTTTTGTAAAAAAAATTCTTTACTTTTACAGAAGTAAGCTATTTGTAGCAATGGGGGTTGACATTCGGAGTTAGGGACTACCTTGAAACATACAGGTATGCATTGAAAACATTGGATTAAAAATAACAAGAGCTAATAAGTAGGTTCATCTCTCATGTGCAAATGTGTTATGAAAGCCTGTATTCGTGAAGAAAGGGATTCAGTAACACGACTGAACGTCCATGGGTCCCACTTTTTTTTTTTTTTTTTTTTTTTTACAGGACTCCTGTGCATATTATTTGTGTATTTTTATATGTTTATGTACACTTTACAAAAAGGGTGTGTATTAAAGTGTTAGCTGTGTTAATAACAAAAACAAAACAAAAAAAAGTGAAAAACAATGTGTATCCAGGGAAATAAAAATCTCAGTTGTAAAAGAAAACATATTTACAGCTAAAATACAAAAGAGAGACTGGGGAAAGTGTGGCTCACCACTGTTTCCAAATATTTTTTTTTTTACACTAAATTTACACCATAAAAGATAATCAAACTATTAGTCTATCAAGGCTGTGTCTTAATAAAAACATCACATATTTACTTATGTCTGGGCAAAAACAAACAATTTGCAGGAAAGACACCTAGTGCTTCCCTACCACTGTATATTACAAATATAAAGTCTACAAATGTCAGACCAGATGAAAACTATCAGGGATGCCCAACATTTTATACCTGTGAGCAACATTCAAATGGCAAAAGTTTTGGAGAGCAACATAAGCATGAAAAATGTTCCTGGGGGTGCAAATAATTGCCTATTTGATTGCCACTACGTTGACTGGAAGCCTACAGTTGTTTAGCAATTACGCTGGGTTTTTATGCAATCAAAACTTGCCTCCTAACCAAAAATTTTAAAATAAGCATCTGCTTTGAGGCCACTGGGAGCAACATCCAAGGGTTTTGTGAGCAACATGTTGCTCATGAGCCACTGGTTGGGTATCACTGCAGTATATTTAATCTTTTTTTATATGAACCTATATCAATCTGGAAGCTACATCTGCACCCTTTATACATAATAACCTCCTTGTGAAAGATTATAAAATTTAATCGTACTCCATTCAGATCACAAAACATAATCCAAATAACTTTTATTTCACAAGAATCACAGTGAAATAAAAGTCATTATTTGTATTATACAGGAGAGCCAACCCATATCTTATTTATACTATAAACAGCACCCCCAGTGATTTGGTCCAAGTGTTGACTTGTGTATGTTTATGTATGTATATGCGCATGTGTTTGTAATAAAGTTTTCCTACATATAAAATTAGTTCTCAGCACACTCCTATCCAGTTTTCCAGTGTTCAGCTGTTCACGAGAATACCCTTTAAACTCACAGCCCTTGCAAGAAAAAATATCATCACTGTTCAGATTTCTTTTAATGGGTAGACCCTACTAAATTTATTTCTTGCCAAAGAATGCACTACATTTTGAGAGCTCCAAAACTGTTAAAGTGGCAGACCCCTTGAAACATGTTTTTTGGCAAAAAAATAAAAAAGCAATAGGGTTGTACCCCTCAATGTTTCCCTGACATTGAGGCGGTAAAAAAATCCTATACACAATGGCTGTTCATTGCATTATCTAATATGGAAGGAACTTCTAGCAATTTATGAATTTACAACCTAGCAACAGCAGGTTACTGTTAAATAAATATTCTATCCTAACTTAGTGAATATAACATTTTATGGATTGCTATGCTAATTGCTTGCATAGCTCAGCATGATAAACACTGAACTTTAGTATAGGGGTCATAGTGTTCCTTCTTTCAGCAAACACAATTTGAAACCGAAACGTATGTATAAGCAGAACACTGCAGGATTTTTGCACTGGATAGTCACTTTAATTAATTATACTTGAACTTTAATAACTCACCCTAAATGTCACTGGTCTATAGCAATCACTGGACATGAAAAAACAGACATTCATGGATTTTAATAAATGCGTCCACAGTATCTAAATAATCATGTAAAGTCTCAGCCTGCTTATTTTGGTACATGCAGTTACAAAGTCATGTTAACACAAAGGTTTTTTTTATTTTACACACTTAATTTTCCATTAAGGCAATTTCCATTAAAGGAGAACTAAACCCTAAAATGAATATGGCTAGAAATGCCATATTTTATATTATATACTGACTACACTGGCTTAAAGTTTCAGCATCTCTATAGTAGTAATGATATAGGTTGTTACAGTAGTCACAGGAGCTCCCCATCTTGGATTCTGCCCCCCCTTCCCCCTGGAACAGTGTGCTCGGAGCAGCTGTTGAGAAGCTGAGATTAGGGATTGTTGCAAATTATCAAGTAGAAAATGAGTGTTGTCGGCCATATAAACTGATGCTACAGGGCTGATAATTCAGTTCTGATGCAAATGCCCTGGTTTTAGATCTGTCATGTAATGTGAATCTGAACGAATTACTAATCAGCTTTTTACCATTACATTTATACCCTTTTTATACAGTATATTGTGAGTCGGTTCCAAAGCTCAGTAACTGACAGCAGCACAGAACATGTACAAGGAATCAGCAGAAAAGGAGATGGGGAGCTACTGGGGCACAAACCTTCCCTGCTAAAGGGTTGTGGTCACCTTGGGCTGGTACAGAACCCCAAAACATAATGTACAACATTTCTGCCCTACTTCTTTAGTTAGGCTTTACTTCTCCTTTAAATGAGTAGAAAATTCAAAAATCGCCTAGTGTGCCAACTTGTAGGGTACCCTCCAGTTATTAAAACCCCTTAAGATAGAAAGCATGCAGTTTTAGTAGCTAAATTGACGCCCCTACCCCCAAGTGATTGAGTTCCTTAACCTTCAATATGTAAATACAAATATGTTGGTAAACAGAGGAATCTTTTGGTAAATAGAAAGAAAAAGACAGGTTACCTTGAAAACCTCAGAGAAGAATCCAGAGCCAATTTTTTCACAAGTGAAGTCATCGAGTCGTGTTAATCGGGAGAAGGCACTAATGAGAGCGCTGTAGGATGATGTATAAACCCTTCCCAACTGAGCTATGCCTCCATCTCTTCCACCATCTTCAATGCGCTCCAGACGAGGAGGAAATCCAGCTATAGAGTTGCGCTTATTCCTGTCCATTGCTCCCTGAGAATTTTGGCCTGGAGTTTTGAAGAACAACAACTTACATATTCTTTTCTTTGATTTTGTCAAAAGCTTAAAAAAAGAAAAAAAAATACAATCAGTGAAAACACACAGCAAACATTTAGTGAATCATCAAAACAATTGTTGAATGAATGAAATTTTTTTTAATAGAATATCTCCTGCCTCATTCACTTGATTGGAGAAAGCCCGACATTTCCAATACTGGTGCTGTTTAACCCAATGATGTTCTAGTGAGCAACCAGGACCTGACAAGGACTTGCATAAATGCCTTCAAGTGAGTACAATACAAGTCAATGGTGGGCAATCCAAGGGCTCTTGTTCCATGGTTTAAAAGTGCAGAGCTGAGTGATTTGGTTATTTCATTTAAAACACGGCTGTACAGTAGTCCAGTGAAAACAATGGCTGTTGACTGAATTTGGTGAGAAACTGGTACTATAATTACTAAGCTAAAGGCACGGGGCTGTTATCAATTGTATTTGGATGATATTACACATCACAACAATAATCGGAATTTGTAGTCACAAACATATATACACAGATATGTAGGGCTCTCTGTACAAAATAACCTATGGACATGCGATTCAAGTATAGGGGTTATTCACCATTAAAGGAGAAGGAAAGGCAAAGTAACTTGGGGGTGCCAAAATGTTAGGCACCCCCAAGTGACTTGAATCGCATACCTTTTACCACGGGCCAGTGCCCCTGTACGCAGAGAACAGCACCAGCCGGGGTACCTGCAGCGCTTCCTCCTTTCTGTATCGCTCATGCGCGCATGCGCAGTAGAGTGAAAAGCCGAACTTTAACAGAGAAGTCGGCTTTTCACTTTACTGTGCATGCGCCTATTGTGTTAGTCTTAGCGAAACAAAGCCGGAAGGAGGAAGCGCATCGCTCCAGGTACCCCAGGCTGGTGCTGTTTTCTCCTAACAGGGGCACTGGCCCGTGGTAAAAGGTATGCGATTCAAGTCACTTGGGGGTGCCTAACATTTTGGCACCCCCAAGTTACTTTGCCTTTACTTCTCCTTTAATGGTGAATAACCCCTTTACTTGAATCGCATGTCCATACGAGGTAAGCGATTAAAGTCAATTGGGGGGGTGCCTAACATTTTAGCACCAAGTGACTTAGCCTTTCCTTCTCCTTTAAGTTAACTTTTAGTATGATGCAGAGAGTAATATTCTGAGAATTTGCAATTGGTCTTCATTTATTATTTATGGTTATTTTACCATTTGTTCAGTAACTCCTCAGTTTGGAATTTTAGCTGTTATGTGATTGCAAGGGTACAAATTACGTTAGCAACCACGGACTTGCTAAGGAAGAGGTGGAACGAGTGACAAGAATATAAATAGGAGAGGAACTGAAAGGAAAAATAAGTAATAAAATGTAACAATAACAATAAAACTGTAGCCTCACACAGCAATAGGTTTTGGCTGCTGAGGTCAGTGACCCTTATTTGAAAGCTGCAAAGAGTTATAAGAAGGAAGCAAATAATTCAAAAACTGTGCAATATAAATAATAAAGACCAACTGTAAAGTTGCTTAGAATTGGCCATTCTACAACATGCCAATGGTGAACTTAAAGTTGAACTACTCCTTTAAGTTCTACAGGTATAGGACCCATTATCCAGAATGCTCGGGACCAAGGGTATTCCGGATAAGGGGTCTTTCCGTAATTTGGATCTCAATACCTTAAGTCTACTAAAAAAATCAATAAATCATTAATTAAACCCAATAGGATTGTTTTGCATCCAATAAGGATTAATTATATCTTAGTTGGGATCAATTACAAGGTTCTGTTTTATTTCTACAGAGAAAAAGGAAATCAGTTTTAAAATTCAGAATTATTTGATTAAAATGGAGTCTATGGGAGACAGGCATTCCGTAATTCGGAGCTTTCTGGATAACGGGTTTCCGGATAAGGGGTCCGATACCTGTACTAAATAAAATAAAAATCCCATCATAAAAAGGGTATATTTTTCCCTTTAAGCTACTGGTGTCTAACTCAAGGACACACAGATTTGACTCGTGGTGACGGTGGCCACAAACTGGTTAACATTACAGTTTCAGGCCAATAGTCCATGGACCAAAGAGATGGATATTGTGTAATTTGGGAATCCACTGGGAAGGCCAAAGCGCATTTTACTGTCAATCAAAAAAAAAAAAAGTTTGACTATTTGTGCACTTTCAGTAGAAATTTATCAGAATACAAATAACAATGCACATGTCTGTGAAAAAACGTATTAATGTGTCTTATAGGGGCTTCCTTAGTGGATATTCATTCGAATACAGTAGGAGTATCATCAGTGAATCTCACGTGTGTCTGGTAACCAAGACTCAGCCCAAGACTCATCACAGACATTATATGATTACATATCACAGTCATGACTTATAGCACTGGGCTGTATAATGTAACTTGTGTACACAGCCTTGCATATATTACATGATTATATAAAACCACACCAGATATCACAGAGATACAAAATAAAAAATAAATCTAACAGCATAGGGGAAAAGAGGGTTTGCGGAACGAAGAGCTTACAGTAAGACTATTTCGGAGCTTGCTCAAACAGCAGAGCTTCCAGCTTTATGTCAACATTTCAGTCAAGCCCCCATGTCACGTGACCGTGGCAAAACTCAAGAACTTACGATTCAGATTAGTACGTGTATAGATGCAGTTTACCTGTACAGCGAGGAGAGGGGACTGAACGTAATCTGCCTCCCTCCAGCTTCAACTGAACTAAAAATCCCAACACCCCCGCCCTCTTCGCGAGTTATGCTTTAGCAACAGATAGGATGATAGCCATCCCTGCTCTCCGTTACCGGGAAAGACAGAGAGGGGGAGTCGACGGTAAGGAAGGCAACTCACCGACTAGTTCGTGTTTTAAATGCTAGGGATTCCAGCGCAGTCTAGTTCTCCTGCTTATCCTAAGGGCAATGAAGGCACCTTAAAGCAGTACCGTAAGTATCAGCCTGCTCCATTGGCACAAAAACACACCCGCCATCTCGTCTGTCCCGAGAACTAACAAGCGACTCCGCAGAGATCAAGCACAGCTTCAGGAGGTGGGAAGGGCCCTGACATAGAGTACGCCCAGTACATGTGCTTGAACCAATTAGATTTCGCCATTAATAAAGGAATGGCAACGCGATTGACCAATGAAAAATTAGAAATCGGCTGCATAGCCCGCCTTCAAACAGACGAGGGTACTCTATTTGTTGCCTTTTGATAAAATGACAGCGAGATAGACCAATAATCATGCAGAAAAGGAAGGCGTGTACCATTGTAGTTGACAAATAAGAAAGAGCATGTCGCAGCTCAAAGTTGGTAAATACTTTTCTGGGAATAGTAGTGCTGTGGAACGATTGGCTTGTGGTTGCCAAGAAGAGGGGAAAGCTAAGCTATGACACCCGCCAATGACAAAAGATCGCATTAGTGATTGGCATTTCTTTCTGCCAGTGGTTAAGAGCCTATAGGTTTACAAACAGAGAGTGCTCATATTGGTTAGTGCTACTCGGCCTGAGATCAGTGGAGAGGATTAGAGGGAAAGGAAAGTGTAGTAAAATATTCCGTCCGAGTGATTACGATAGTTAGCGTCCTTGGGCACGACGAGGGATGTGACTGGAACATTTTCTTAGCAGAATACTGGGGGGCACATTTACTAATCCACGAACGTCCGAAAAGCATCCGAATGCGTTTTTTTCGTAATGATCGGTATTTTGCGATTTTTTCAGAAATTGTCAAGACTTTTTCGTAGCCATTACGACTTGCTCGCAAAATGTCGCGACTTTTTCGTAGCGCTACGACTTGCGTGAAAAGTCGCGACTTTTTCGCAGTTTTCGCGCCGAGTACGAAAGTTTCGGATTCATTCAAGCTTCAGTATGGAGACTTTTCTTGGGCCAGGTTGGAGCTGCAGAGTGCCATTGAGTCCTATGGGAGGCTTCCAAAATCATGCTAAGTCTGAAAGTTTCGCCCACCGCTTACGAGCACTCAATACGAAAAAGTCGCGACAAGATACGAGCGAATCATAATGGCTACGAAAAAGTCGCGACTTTTCGCACAAGTCATAATGGTTACGAAAAAGTTGCGACAATTTACGAAAAGTGGTAACGGCGACGAAAAAATCGCAAAAAATACCAAAAAGTTGCAAAATGTTCGTTTTCCAATCAGAATTTTTCCAATTCGGATTCGTGGGTTGGTAAATCAGCCCCTAAGGGTTAATCGCTTGGCGGAGGAAAGGAGCCCTTGTGGCTACTAAGATGTACTTTCTCCAGAAATACCAAACTGTGGTGATATCTATACTAGGGTAGCCCAGAGTAATGGCACTTTGGTAAATATTTTGGGCGAATGTTAAATCTCTGCCTTACATTCTCATAAAGACCATTTTATTGGTTATTTAGAGTGAGAGTAAACACATTTACTCAAACGTGGGCTTTATGGATACTCTACACTAGTGATGAGGGAATTTTTTCACAGGGCATAGATTCGCAGGGAATTTCCGCATTTCGCCATAGGCAAATTGTTTTGCAAAACTTATGCGAAAATTTGCAATGGAAAAATTTATTGCGCGTCAAAAAAAGTCGCGGTCGTGTCAAAGTGGGTGTTGTCGCAGTCATGTCAAAATAGGTGCGGCCATGTCTAATTGGGCGCAGTCACATCAAAATAGGCGTGGTCGCGTAAAAAAAGACGTGGGCGACAAAAAAAGATGCAGGCAACAAAAAAGTAATGCGACAAACTCGTTTCTCATATTTTTTTCCTCCTTTCACAATTTTTCTTGTCGTTTCGTGAATTTTATGGTGAAGTGAAATAGGACAGATTCACTCATCACTACTCTACACTTGTAAAAATAAAAAAAGAACACCAGTATTACTATATTTTAAAGCAGTTTACCAAAAAATAATTATAATTTAGATTTCAAGGCCATTCCGTCCGATTGATTATGATTAATTATTTGTGATTAAAGACCTTAAGAGTAGGTTGGCCCCAGAAAATCAAATATTTTTGGAAAGTGCACATTCTGATAAATTCAAAATGGGTAAATATGCAGGGCTGGATTTGTGGCAAGGCCACAAAGGCCCGGGCCTAAGGTGGCAGAAATTTAAGGGCGGCATGCCGTCCAGCCGCCCCAGAATAATTTGCTCCCATGGCGAGTAATGGGTATAGGACGCACAGAAACTTTAGCACGTCCTCTCCCCACGGCTCCAAATGAATTAAGTGGCGTGCATGCACGCCTGTGGCGGGGGGTGGTGCAGTGAGCATGCGTGAGGCTTGGGTGCGGCGGTGGGCGGCAAAAAGGGGCGGCCTCGGGCGCCCTATTGAAAAATCCGGCCCTGTAAATATGTATTTCTACTACAAACTGCAAATTGTTGCTAGAATTTAAATACCATGCAATGTAGAGCCCCCTTAATGAAAATAATGCATGCATTTTTTCCAGGCAAAAACAATGCAGAAAGCAATACGTAATCACTAACAATCAAATAAAACCAATAACCGCAATAAAATGATTGCACTAGCAGATTAATTGTCAAAATCCCATTTCTCCTAGTCTCATTTCACTGAAAATTCAAAGCCAACAGCAGACATGCAGTTTCCACACAACTGTACATCGCAAGAGCACACAAACATAGTGAAGGGTACTGAAAGTAATTTTTGCTGACGACCTGTCAAGCCTCGAGCCCATGGTTTGAGATAATGTTCAGATGCTTTTTTTGCTGCTCCTGGTAGAGTCCTGACTGAAGCAAGGTTCCTTATTTTTTAGAATTGCTTTTGTGTCTTTCCCAGATATTTAGCAGAAGGCACTTACAGACCTGATGACCATTGTACTGACTTCCTTTCTCGGAAACATCCTTAATTCCAGTGGCCAGAGTCTGTGCAGTTCTCTTCTCTCTCCCCTCTCCTGCCCCCCCCCCTCCCCTCTTCTGCTCCCCCTCCCACTAGAATGCTAAGAACTCCCTCCCCCCTCCATTAGGAATGGTTGATCTGAGCAATAATGGCTAGATTGCAGGAAGGAAACTACTTAAAGGACATGTAAACCCCACACACAAAAATTTAATCAGTGAACAGCCTCTTTGAAATCTTTCAATACCTGCCACACTGGCTGTCCAGAGGTTAATAGTAAGGCTGCAACATCTCCTTAATCACTTAGATTTGCTTCTCCTCCTGTAACCCACTCGGCCCCCTCCCTCAAGAATTTGCTTTGGCTGTTGGCTTGTGGGCATGCTCAGTTGTTCTAAGCTCAGATTACTAAACACACCCTCCAGTCTAGCAGCCAGTGAAGAGATGGCATTGCTGGTTCCCATAGAAACTCAGCTCTGGCTGTCTGCTTCAGTTTTTTTTCTCCCAACCAAATCTCCTGAGCTCAGCTCAAACAAAGCAGAACTTTTATCAGACAGTTGTGCCTGTGTAAGCCTGTATTCTTGATGAAATGTATGCTGAATAAGGGTCTGTGTGTGTAGGCTGTTTGTATATTTAAATGTATCCAATTATGTATCACAGGAAAAATGACCACCAAGTGAAAGCTGCTACTTGGTTTAGGAAAATGTGATGGTGCTGGCAAGTGGAGGGGATATATGCAGTACAAATAATGCCATTTGGATGGGGGAGGCGTGCCCAACTGATATACATTGTAGGCAAATGTAGACTTTACATGTCCTTTAAAATGGCAGCTGCTATCTTAAGCAAACGGAGAAAGCTTCTAAAGCTGTTTACTCAGGTATAGTAATGGTTTCTGCAGAATAAATATATTGTTCTAGGTGGCACTAATGTGGCAAATCTATTGGCAGTTAAATGCTAAAGTGACTTTCCTTCTCTAAATATAAAGAGATGTTGGGCACTTTAGTAAAAAGTCTTAGTGGTGGGGGAGAAATGATTGAATGCCCCTATGCTCCCGTAACAGCATCATATTGTTGTTTTAAACCCTTACTCTTGTTTTACTCACACTCATTAGATAGGCTTTCAGCTTCTAAACTTAATTAAAATCTTTGTAAATGTAAAAAATACAGTAGTTGTGCAACAAAACTAATGAGCTGGAATCCGTTGGTGCAAGGGTGCTGGTCTTTTCATGTCTTCAGCCCTAAAATAATGATTTCATACAGTTTAGTTTCTCTAAAAGGCCCCACATCATTAAGTAATGTAGGTGGTTTTGTTATGCAACAAGATTGTTGTGTTTTTCTCATCTCTATATAGTGGCTAAGTTAACGGAATTTTTTTGCAAACTGAAAGTTGTCACTTTGCCAATGCTGAATCATACCTATCTTTGAACAAACCTATGGGTTTTACTTTGCATGATTGGGTATTTTTTGTACATATTTACTGGTAATTAACATTTATTTAACAAGTAAATGTTTTCCTGCAAGAACAAGTAATGAATTAGAAGTAATTTATTCACAAAATGCACTTGCTTCCTCTTTTCTTTACACAAAAATCAATGTCTGACTTTTTCAAAGGACATGTAAATTAGGTGTTCATGGAACTGTTCATAATATCCATTTACAAATTGATTTTAACTATTTATAACTCCTCCTGTATAAGGCAAATAACCTCTGTGTAGCAGACTGTGGTACGCAGGGAGTAGGCTCTGCCAGCATTTTACAGCCAGCATTGAAGTGCCCAAATGTGGCAAAGCAACCTGTAATTTAGTTGAATGGAATCTGCTTGTGGCTAGTGGTAACAGGCAAATTTCATCCAGAAAAAACCCAAATGCTGTTTGCATCAAGTAGATACTATGCAACTATAACAAACTGCACTGCCATATTCAAGCACTTCTCTGCCAGCTTAAACACACTGTTGGAGAATATGCCCTGTGTGCCAGGGCTCTTATAGTGTAGGACCAAGGGCACCAATTTTTTAAAAGGTACTTGACTGTCAGTATATCAGACACTGTTTTGTATCTTGTTGCTTTGTGTTGTTGCACCCAATGGTGATAAACGCATTAGGAGGGCGGAGTATGGGTACCATGAGGCACTGGGATGCACCTGTTTGTCGTTTGGTATAGTATGTTTGCTTTATTTGAATTGTTTTGTTAAATTTTGAGCCAATAAATGGTTGTTTATTTCACTTGTTTAGTTGTTGATTGATTATCTATATATTCAGGACCTATCAGTGGGATATAACTTATAGACTCTCTTTCTTAATCTATTAATATTGTTGTGTATGTGATCCCTTAACAAGCTTTTTTTGCCCACCACAGATGTCAAACTTACTGGCCTATAAGTGCCTCCAATCCATAGTTAAACAGATTTTTTATATTTATTTATTTAATATTTTTTATATTTAATTTAGAAATTTCACATGGGGCTAGCCATATTCTTCTTTTCCCAGGGTGCCACAGTCATGTGACCTGTGCTCTGATACGCTTCAGTCACACTTTACTGCAAGCTGGAGTGATATTACCCCTCTCCCAGCAGCCGATTAGCAGAACAATGGGAATGTAGCAAGATAGCAGCTCCCAGTAGATATCAGAATAGCACTCAATAGATCCAAGTCCGACTTGGGACTCCTCCAGTTACATGGGAGTAGGAGAAACAATAGGTTATCTGAAAGCAGTTCTAATGCTTTGCGCTGGCTCTTTCTGAAAGCTTAGACTGCTTACACACCCGTATTACAAGCAAAAAAAAATACATTTGTTTATTCAAGAATTAGGGATGCACTAAACAATTTTAGGATACAGTTATAATCTACCACAAAAGATTCAGCAGAATATTTAACCAAATGTAAATTAATTTGCATATGAAAATCAGTAATATCTTAGGGAAAAAATGAATCTTGGATTTAGTGTATCTCTAATTTTCATCTGTATTAATACTTATGGAGCACTTGCACCATGCCTCTGTAGTAGTAAATGCCAATATTGTAGGGGTTATCATGCCTATAGTTTTTTACCCATTAATTTTTACTAAAGTACAAGAAGCATTGATAAGTGCTGTGGGTGTAAGGGAACCCTGTGCACATAATACTTGCATTTAGCCAGGTACAGGGTTCTATAGCTGCATTTAAATTTTTCTTCACAGTCAAAAAATGGAGGCTGCATAACAGGACATACCAGAGTGACATTGATTATGATTAGAATCTCTACTTGTACGCAGTTGAAAAATGGATACAAATCTGTCAGTTTGTCTGCCTGTTGTAAAGGAAACACAGGGGGGAGGGTCAGTTTCATAACCCCCAGTAAATAAAATCGATACACTTTTACCCTGGGCCTGAAAACTCCTTTAAAAAATATAAAACAGCCTTATATACTGTCCTGTACATTGCTGCACAGCCATATTTTCCCTGTTAATAGGGATCCCTTGAGCAGGCCTAGGCTGGAAAATGCACAGTAGATATCCTTTTGGAGCATACTGGTCTGTGCATGCCCCAGCTTGAACACAAGATATATTTACTGAAGAAGCTTCCAGCACAGGCAACTGGTTTGTGTACACTTGGTCACAGGGACTGTCATAGAAAAAGAGACTTTTAAATCCTGCATTCAGGTGAGTTCTCAGGAGAGTGGGTATTTGCATAATTTCACGTTTAGGTTAACATTTAGTTTGTTATAGAAAGGCCAGTTCTCAGCAACTTTTCAATTAGTCTTCATTATTGGTTTTTCATAGTTTTTGAATTATTTGCTTTCTTCTTCTAACTCTTCACAGCTTTCAAATGGGGGTCACTGACCGCCAAGCCAAAAAAAAAAAACATTGATCTGTAAAGATACAGTTTAATTAGTATTATTACTTTATATTACTTATTTTTCGAATCAGGCCCTCTCCTATTCAAATATTTGAATGTCATTTTCATTTAACACCCTGGTTGCTAAGGTAATTTGGATCCTATCAACCAAAAGCTGCTTAAACTCTAAGCTGGAGAGCTGCCGAACAAATGCTAAAATTATTGAGTACCAACAAATAAAAAATGAAGATCAATTGCAAATTGTCTCATAATATTACTCGCTACATCATACTTAAAGTAAACTCAAAGGTGGACAACCCCTTTAAAAGTGATCAGATAACACGTTAAAGGTGTTAAAGGTTAAACTGAATTGTTCAAGTGGCAAGAATTTTATTATTATTACTAACAAGTACATATACTCGTGAATTATACCATTCGGTAGCACTGTAGTAATAGAAAAGTGTAAACATCCAACATATAGGGGCACATTTACAAAGGCACGAACGCTCCGAGCGTATTTTTGCCGATTTTTTCGGGGTCTGCACGACTTTTTCGTACGGTGCACGACTTTTTCGGACGTTTGCACGAAAAAATCGGAAAGGTTTTACCGCTGTTTACAATTGTTCAGTACGAAAATTTCGTGACTTTCGGATCGCCAATACGATATTATCGTGACTAATACGATGTTTTCGTAAGCATTTTCATGATATTTGCGATCTTCCGAAATTTTCGTTTCCAATACGATTTTTTTCCCATTCGTGATTCGGATTCGTGGATTAGTAAATGTGCCCCATAGATTATGTCCAAATCTATCTCCACTATTAATTTTAGACAGGGGTGAATTTACAGTTTGTGCTGCCCTAGGCACTCTTGATTAATGGTGCCCCCTACCCTCCCCACCCCCTCAGGTTTGACATAATTTTTTGGTATGCTAAGGTCAGTAGATTTTAGTAATGAAGAAGAAAAGCACTTTGGGAGATATGCCCCTAAATATGTAAATATATAAATGAACGCAGTGGCAATTTCATGCACTTAAGCATATATTTATTCTGTATAACTGTTTGTGTCTACCCCTTTTAAAGCACTACATACAACTGTGGTGCTATATAAATACAAAAATACATAATATTATAAGTGGGTTCTTGCTCGCCTAGTATATTATATGTAGTGAGAGAAAGATGAGAGAAAGAGAAAATTTGTACCATTTTGAAAATTTGTATCATTTATATTTTAGGACCCATAATCTTTTTGGGAATCAGGCTTGTTTACAATTATTGACTTACCTTGTTTTCAATACTGTTGTTTGTTGTAGGAAGTCCCCAGAGAATTCTACATCTACAACACATGTGTCTCTGCCAATATACTAGTTGATAGATGTGCCTTATATGAATTAATTTATATTGTTAATACTGGGCAGAACAGGTCAATATACTGATGGCCACAAAAATGTATCCTGAGACCTCTCAAGTCTATAAGAGATTTAATGTATTCCTTCCAGTTATGTATGTCTCATTTTATTGTCATTTGTCAAGTGATCAATTCTCTATGTTTTTTTAAAGTGCTCATATATATTACTATTGATTGACAATGCCTTTACAATCAAATATCACACCGTCCCAGCCATTAGACTGGATGCACGTTGTTTGGATGAGCTTATCATATGTAGTGCTTTACAGTACTTTGCTGTGTGAGTTCTAAAAAAAATTGGTTTAAAATATCAGCATTTATTTTTTAATAGTAACACTCGCCGCTAGTTGTAATATGTGTAAAATCAAAGTAGAACAAAAATGTTGTTGTGTAATTGAGAACAACCAGGCAAAACCATTACATACACTGCATGTTATATTGTATCTTTGTAAGTGAACATACATCAGTTCCACGGATTATATAGACTTGGTTTTATATTAATCGGTTGTAGAAGAGACCGCAAAGATTTGATATTATTACAGGTCTTGGAATATTATTTAAAGTACACTGAAATAAATTCTGGTAATTATCTTGCATTCTTGACTGAAATCAGTTCTGGTAATTGTTTTGCATTTCTGACTGAATTTTGTATTTTTATTATTATTAAACGATTATTTATATTAATATAATCATAGCTCTTTTTATTTGATTAAAGAAATATGCCTCCTTTCAGAATTTGGTTTGTTACATTACAGTCTGTTTCATGTAATAAGGGATATATTTGTGTATTTTCTGTTAAAGTTTTGGCTTAAAAGGTTTTTTTTTTTACTTGCCAAGAATGACAACCGCTGCCATTAAATTAATTCCAGCAAATGAAACTCAATTGCATTGTTTTAATGTGTTTTCACTAGTGATTATGTTTATAGAAGCTGATTTGTTATATATAAATATGCTGCTTTCTAAACACATAAACCTAAAGAATGTAATCATTAACAAGCTGTGCACAAAGCCTTGCTTTTAGAAAATATAGCATCTAGTATTTCTCCACTGTCCCCTCTAGCTCCTCATGTTTTAGCTAAACTTTGAAAGGTAAATATTAATATAGGCGTAAGGGATAGTAATATATTTAAGAATTGACAGTATTTCCTGTAACGCAATATAAATGTTACTGCCCTTGGCTTGGGCCTCTTTGGCCTATATGGTAAATGCAACCATGCTTCTCGTCAACATTCTCCCTAAAACCATGCCATTATACAGTTATTCCTAATTAAAAAATACAGCTTGTTTAAGCCTTCAAGCACATTGGGCAACTTGTGCTTTTCCCTGCAGTCACTTTCATTAAAGGTAATTGCATCAAAATGTGTTCTTTGCACTTCCCTATAGTTGTGCTCAGCGCTTCTTAGTCCTTCTTGCCCTTCTTTCCAAACTGGGTGCTGCTGTGCCTATTGACACGTGGGAACCCTGCATCAATATGCCAAACACCAGAAATGATGCCAGACATACTTAGAAATTACTTAACACAACTGCTTCTGTTTTGGGAAGAAGCAACTGCATATGTTTTGGTGAATTGGACACAACTGCTGTAAGTGCAACTGCATCAAGAGAATCACCCATTTGTGTCTGCAATTTAGCAGGAATTCTGGGGAAAAAAAACTGCATTTTGGGGCAAAACATTCTGATTGCACTCACACATAGTAATATTTTTTTCTACCATACTATGGAATAGTATGATATACCTATCTGACCCTGACTGGTCTTATCCATCAGCAACCAGGTGTGCAGGCAAGTGGACTACATAAACAAGGTCAGCACTCTTGAAAACCCCAGGTATAGGTACGTATCATGTAATTTGCCACATTAGGCTGCTAAGTAGTCCTCCTATACATAGGAATGGTACAATCTGATTGATCAGATGGGCAGGTATGCGATTTTGGGTAAAAGATATGACAGACTGAAGCTTAGCCCATTTGAAAACCTCTAGGTCAGAGCTGGAACTAGGGGTTAGCAGAAAAAGCACCTGCCTATGGCGCAACAATGGGGGGGTTGCTAGGAAAGTACCTCCTACCCCTGCACTCTCTTCCCCCACGATATCATCACGCATGTGCATGTTCATTAATGTACACGTGGGACTGGGGGTGGCAGGAGGTGAGGTGGCTGGCTGGGTTGCCTAGGGCGTTTGGTCGGCTTACCCCACCCCTGCTCTATGTACACATTTTTGCATGTGGTCATCCTCTGCAGAATGTCAAAATCTGGACATATAGCTTGACAGGCATTTGTGGGCATATTTTTGTCATAGTTACATTTTAATGACTGACTTCTACATGATCTCAGCATGTTTCATCTTGTAAATTTCCGGATTCGGATTTAACGCATAGTTAATCACAGGAAAAGCACAACTTTTTTTTCCTGCAAATTTTATCTCTAAAAATCCGAATCAGAAAAAAAAAAATCCAGTGGTTAGTAAATAGCCCCTAAGTTTGCCCAGGTGCAGTAACCCATAGCAACTAACCATCAGGCAGCATTTACTGGTTACCTGTTTAAAAGCAAACATCTTAATGGTTACTATGTACCTGGGCAAACTTAGTGACTATAATTACATATGGGGTATAAGAACAAGAGAACTTTACAAATGTATTGGGTCTAAATTTGGTGTGTGCCAGTTTAGAATGCACTTTTCCCTAGCAGCCAAATATTTGTACATTTGAGGGCAGGGGACTGGTGTTTTCACAACAAACAATAGTCTTTGACCTCCAAGATAGAATAGTCCCTGAAAAGTTGTACTCTGTGTCCACATGAATGATACAGTATATGGTACATGAAATAAATGTAGTCATTTCCATAGAGTAAAGTAGTTATGGACTCCCACAAGATGACAGGATGGTCTCTGAGAAGTTTTGTTTCATTTAGTTATACTGGTTCTGGTTTTATGATATGATCTGGGTTCAAAATGCTGAAAAATGCCAATTTTTCTAATAATTTGTTTCGGAGCATGTTCAAATATAAATATATAGTAACATAGTAAGTTGGGTTGAAAAAAGACGTACGTCCATCACGTTCAACCATAATGCCTATATATAACCTGCCTAACTACTAGTTGATCCAGAGGAAGGCAAAAAACCCCATCTGAAGCCTCTCTAATTTGCCGCAGAGGGGAGAAAAATCCTTCCTGAGTCCAAGATGGCAATCGGACCAGTCCCTGGATCAACTTGTACTAAGAGCTATCTTCAATAACCCTAAATTCCCTCACTTGTACTAAGAGCTATCTCCCATAACCCTGTATTCCCTCACTTGCTAAAAAGCCATCCAACCCCTTCTTAAAGCTATATAATGTATCAGCCAGTACAACTGATTCGGGGAGGGAATTCCACAACTTCACAGTTTTCACAGTAAAAAATAATTTCCGAATATTTAAACGGAACCTCCCTTCTTCTAAACGGAGTTTTGACTTTCCTTGTCCTTTAATCCACATTAAATCTCATCTGCCACTTAGCCGCCCAGATTGCCAGTTTGTCAAGATCCTGCTGCAAAGATGCCACATCCTGGATAGAATTGACTTTTCCTCATCGTTTTGTGTCATCTGCAAAAACTGATACATTACTTATAACACCCTCCCCTAATATAACACTACCTGGGTAACAAGTTATAGATCAACATAAACGTTAAAAAGCAGATTGGCATTTACAGGATTTCAACAAAAATCTGTGCTCAGACCTAAACATCAATCACTTAAATAATATGACTTTTTACCCCGCTGCACCCAGCTTTTGACAGACTTCAGGAATATGCTTTCCTGTAAATGAGCCTTATGTGCATGCATGTCAAAATAGCATATAAGATGAGAGCATGGTTGCTTGGTTTTACACAGCAATACCTTTGGGAAAAAGCAATTACGTAAAATATATGAGCTGCAACTTGGTGAGAGATCTGACTGTCCATACCTTAGCTATAACATCAATTCTTATGGATTAATTGGCTGTTTGTGATTTGCCATCCAGCAGCAGAGAACTTTTCTGCTACTGACACCTGCCGTGGGGCATTACACACAGTCGTACACACAGTTGTTTGATGTTCATTTGAGGTGCAAGTTTGAACGCAACTAAATGCTAATTGATTCCATTAGACTGCAGAAAAATGCAGGACAAGAATCAGCCACTATGCTGGCACCAGCCTGCTACCTTCCCTGCACCTGGAAGCATTGTCTCTGCCCAGTTACAGGCTGCTGAGGTGGATATCAGCCAAAAAACGAAGACTTAGCATTTCCAGCCAATATCCCCAGCTTCTGCCTTCACCTGGGCGGAGACAATGCTTCAAGGCTAATGCTAGCGTAGGGGCTGATTCTCGGCCTGCGTTTCCTGCATGTCGACAATAAGCCCCATTACACCCAGAAGAATTGAATCCGCCCTGGGGGAAAGGCACACGCAGCCAATATCCTTAAAAAAACACCAAGGGGTATAATTATCATGCAGTGTAAAAAGTGGAGTGAAGCATTATGTTACCCAGGGCAACCAATCAGCAATTAGATTTTAACAGCCATTATAATATGCTGTGTAAAGGGCTTAAATAACCTCCACAAAAAATTAGAAGGGACTGATTTGCTTCTGTCAGTGTTTCAGATTTGAAACATCCACACTGGGAACAGCAACTACACCTCATCTAGCAGTGTAATCCTATTGCCATTCCTTTCTGACCATTACAAACGAGAAGAACAACTTGTGTTTAAGTGTGAAAATTTCCCCTTTTATCTGCATTACAAAAAGAAATCACACCCACAGCGTGTTTTTTCCTGTCTTGTTGCTCAAGGGTAGGAACTATGCTGCGTGTGAATTAACTGCCACAAACGGATACCTTCCAACAAAAAGGCAATTGTTATTTGCCATTTCTAAATTCTTCAAATGTGACATTTTTTTAAGCATGCACAGATATATCCACCCACATACTAAAATGCAACACAGATTTACTCAACGGTTAAATCTTACTAGTGAATCCACTGAATGGAGAAATATTTCTCAGGCACATTCTGCAAAAGAGGAACTATTTTTAGTTGGAGCGTAAGATGTAGCAAAAAAAACAGGCTAGGAAATCTTAAAGTCTAAGCGATTTGATTTAAATAGCAACATTATATTTAGAAGTGCAACCATATTTACATCATAACTTATAAGACTTGTAGTGTTGAGACTATCAGCTATTGCTGGCCCCCTATAATGATTTAATTCTATTATATATTATATATATATATATATATATATATATATATATATCAATCCAAATGGTGTCCGCACTCCAAGGCTCAATATTCTGCGGGGTGCTAGCCAAAATTATGTCTGTATAGAAAATAATCATCTGTGGCCAGCACACCCTTCAATGTTTCATCAAAAAATTTTTTATTGTAGATATATTGTTAAAACCAACGTTTCGGTCCTTATTAGGAAACATTGAAGGGTGTGCTGGCCACAGATGATTATTTTCTATATATATATATATATATACACATTATATAAGACACATAGGGCCAGATTAAGTTCAATGATAGAAATTTGTCTCATGGTTTAACTCATAAAAAACAATAGACGTCTATGGGAAAATTTGGAATTGAACTTAGAAGTGTTTCTCATTAAAAACTGAAACTGGTCCATAATTTGGCTATGTCTTTTTTATGTACTAGACAAGCATAGATAAGGGATCCAGTCTCTTTGCATGGTATACCAGTATACTGTATGTTCAACTGTACTGAGCTGAACAGTTTAGGTTCATAAATTGGAAAGCAGAGCACCTCTGTTTGATGAGGTTGTAGCAATAAGCGAACTGTTTAGTCTGCGATTGTAAAATTTGCAGGGAAACTTTCCATAAATCTGCTCTAAAATGTGCGGTCTGTTTCTCTGAAACAATGAAGGTTCGTTGGGTTGGGGAAAAAAAATCAGACATTATCTGCCCTTGCCTTCCACATCTGGGATGGTAGCCCTCCCCTATCTATCAAAAGAGTTGTCCCAACACTGTGTTTGAAAGGAATCGGCAACATGGAAGCCTTGTTTTTTCTTTAAAGAACAGTTGCAGTATAGTGGAAGGAGCTTCTTTAACAAGGTAGGGCAATGTTTATGCTATTGCAGAGCTAAAAACACCTTAACCACAATGTAATTTTACCTTTCCTTTGAATTCAATGTATTTTGCAATATTTTTGGCAAAGTAAAGCACCAGAAGTTAAGAAATCTTTTGGCATGCATGGATTCGCGGCGAATTTCCGCATTTCGCCATTGGCGGATTGTTTCACGTAACAGATGAAAAAATTTGCCACAGAAAAATTCACTGTGCGTCCAAAAATTAGCGCAGGCGTCAAAAGAATTGTTGCGCGTTAAAATAAATAGTTGCTGGCGTCAAAAGAATAGTCGCGGCATCAAAAGAATAGTCGCGGCATCAAAATAAATAGTCGTGGTGTGAAAAGAAATATTTGTGCGTCAAAAGAACAATCGTGGGCGACAAATTTTTTTTACGTGTGACATTTTCGCTATTTTGCGAATTTTTCCCCGAAGCGAAACAGGACAGATTCGCTCATCACTATTAGGTTGTCCACTGTCCCATTTACTTTGAAAGTCCTCACAATTTATTCTGCAAGATGACACTAAGGGGCACATTTACAAAAGCACGAACGCTCCGACGGTATTTTCGCCGATTTTTTCGGGCATCCGCACGACTTTTTCGTACAGCGCACGACTTTTTCGGACGTTTGCACGAAAAAATCGGAAAGGTTTTACCGCTGTTTACAATTGTTCATATCGCCAATACGATATTATCGTGACTAATACGATTTTTTCGTAAGCATTTTCGTGATATTTGCGACCTCCAGAAATTTTCGTTTCCAATGCGATTTTTTCCCATTCGTGATTCGGATTCGTGGATTAGTAAATGTGCCCCTAAGGGGGGAATGTAATAAAAGTCGGTAAAGGAAAAATATTCACAGTGCAAAAATGTACGCCTCTGTGTGAACAAATTTGCCTTTGCATGAATTTAATACAGCTGTAGTGAAAGTGGAAACTGTTTAGCGACCACTTCAGACAGTGGAAGAAAGTTTGTGAATTTTAAAGTTTGTGCCAGTGAGCAGTGTATGTAATAAAACTTCTTAATCAAAAAGTTATGCTTGCTCCAAAAGATTACACAACTTTTAAGCATGCTTTAAAAAGTTCCAATGTGCAATTGAAATTTGCAATGCAATAGCAGTCTAATAAAGAATAATACATTGTGAAATGCAAATTTTTATTATTTGTGCATACTTTTTTTTCCCGTTTATGACTTTTATTACATTTCCCTGTAAAAATGTACAGTAGGGTTATAGTGAAAACTCACATTGCTGCTTACAACCATTAAATATCTGCAACCATAACGTGAATGCAGCATAGGGTTCAACCTCAGTTCTTTAAAGGACATGTCAACCCAAAAAATAATTTTTTGCCTAATAAAAGATTTTGTCTCCCTACTTTTATTAGGCAAAATATTATTTTTGGGTTATGAGCGCTCTGTCCCTTGCACGGGGAGGGCAGTCCATGTCCCAGGCAGCTTTACTGGGGTGAAAGCTTCCTTTTAGATAAGTGTTACGTGCTGTTGAAAACTAGAAAGAAAATCCCAAGCCTTGCCTAATGGAATTTCACAGTTTTGTAAATTATAAAAAAATAATAGAATAATTTAGTGACTTCTTATTTGTGGAATTGATTAGAAAACAGCAGGACTAATTTGTGAACCCAAATGTAGCACGTAAAGTGCAAAAAAAAATCACAACTGGCCTTTTAATTGTTTTGCATATCACAAACTGTGTTCAGGTGCGTGTTGATATGCTTATTATCCATTTAATGTATTAACTATAATGATACTTCTGCTGAGATGTTGTAGTATAGTAAGTGTAAGTAATGTTGTATTATAGTAAGTGTAGTATAGTAATTGAGCACTAAGGGGTGCACCTCTTGTGCCCCTTTAGGATCTTGCACACGCACCCCCATGTTCTATGAAGAGTTGGAAGGTGTATTATTGGTATTATTAGTAGGTGTATTATTTGCAGTGATCTAGCCCACAGGTCAGAGAATCCACATGGCGCTGAACTTTAAGTTTCATCATCTCCACCATCCAGCTGCTGTTGTAACAGGACAACAATTGAAGGCACTGCTGGAGGGCCTCTTTTTGGAAAGACTCAATGCTGGATTTGGGTAGATACATCAGAAGGGAATACTTTTTCTTTTCTCTGACAGCTAAATCTATCTTAAGTGCCCAAACTACTAGAAACCCAAGTAGTGTTCTTATTGCTCCTGTATGTGAAATATCAGACACATATCTTGCAGAGCTGATTTAACAACACATGCTGTTGCCAATAGCCAAAGGGAAGTCCACCATTTCTCAGCTTTTGGAAGAAACTGGTCAATGACATGCTACCAAAACAAAAATTGGTTTACATATATAGAGGTTGTCCTGCCAAGTTCAATGTGGTATGGGGTTCATGGTTAAATTCACAATCCTCATGAGTAAACCTGGCTCGCATAAGCCTTTACTTTCTCTTACCCTTCCTTTCTCTATTTTTCTTCACTGTTATTAATATGTTAAAATTTAAATAAAAACTTGTTTTAAAAAAAAATCCTTCCACTTGCCTTTCAAAATGCTTTTGCCACAAGTATTTATATGCAACCCGTATGTTTGATATACACAGTCTTCCATTGTAAAGCACAGTGGAATATATTGGCCCTTTATAAATGTGAGTTTGTAACAAAGGGATATCAACATGTTACTATACTGCCATCTCCTGGTCAAAACATAAAACATTAAACATATTTGCAATTTAGTTTTTCCATTCTTCTTCACCAGCTGATTTAATGACTGGGGGGATGTCTTGAACTTATTTGGAAAGAAATAAATGAGAGAATGCATAATTTCCCCCTTTATATTGGTGTTGTTATTAAATAGTATAACCTTTATTTTTTTAATAGACAATAAATTATTTATGTGCATTTAAAATATAAAAAGAAACAATGTCAGACTAGCCAGGTGCCCGGCAGAGAACCTTAGACCATATGCCAAATCCCAAAACTATGTGTTCACCTCCTTTTTTTAAATATAGAAATAGGGAATGACCATGACATAGGCCAAATGATTCAGAAGGGCACACTGACACATGGGCCCACCAAGAGTTTTCCTGGTATCCTGGTGGGCCAGTCCAAAAAAATGTTAAGGCATTTCTGTTGATACAAAGGTGCATACCCTTAAGGTAGATGCTACACTGACTAAATCACCTCGAGTGCTGTCTTCTTTGACTGTTCTCCTGTATGTTATCTCATAACCTGTAAGGCACTTATAATATAATCTAATGACTGTAAGATGCTTCATTTGCAATTTATTGATTGAGATAGAGATTGAGATATATATATATATATATATATATATATATATATATATATATATAGTTTTTCTGATAATATGTACATCTTGAGATAAGGCTAGTAATGTAACTACATACAGCCAACACCAGAGTATGGTATGGCCATTCATGATGTCTGCTGTATGTTTCCAAAAGTTCTGATGAGATTTTTAAACCTGCCAATTTGCGGCCAGATATCCGTTGGGCATTCCTGTCAGTGGGCCTCATATAGATAATTTCAGGCTTTAAGTCCCTGTATTGTTTATACATGTAATCCCCTGTATTGTTCACACCTTTAAACTCATGTGGTGTTCACACCTTTTAGTGCCTGCATTGTTCACCCCCTACATTGTTCCCACCTAAGGCTCAGACTGCAAGCACCCACAGTGTTTACCTGTTCACACCTTAGACAGACTGTAGGAGCAATGCTAGGAGCAAACTTAATAAAATCAAGAAGTGAAACTACAACAGTCTCTAGGCACTTTAGTGAGTGCAGTAATGGTAATGTAGGGTATGTGAGGCTGCAGGGAATTGAAAAAGTGACCACAGGACCTAGAGGGGGCGATATACAATCAAAACTGTTACGGGCAGAAGTGAAGTGGGTTTATAAACTGTGCACAAGGCAACCTCAAGGGCTGAATTTAACATTTGATATAAGCTGTTACTTTTAAAAGCAGTTCATAGTTTGATTAATTTGCTGCAACAATGTGTTTATCTAAAGGATTGTAACTGTGATTATAATGTTATGTAGTTTCTTTTTTAACTGACTATCTGAAAAATTCAGGATATAAAACTGTGTGAACAATTAACTACTTAACAGGCACATCTAATTAGTTAATGGAAAATGTATATGTTTGTAACGGATGCCATTGGATATGGTAATTTTATGGGTGGGATTATGGGTATATATTTCCTATGTGTAAGAAATGGAGAGAGGTCTCTGAGGAAGTGCGATGTCACGAAACGCTTAAGACCTCAAGCTGTCTTTTTTAGATGTGCAAATAAAGGTTGATCGATTTTAATATCACCTTTTGCGGCTTTTTTATGCTGACCTGGAGTGCACTGCCAATGTGTAAAGTTTTGTGTAGGAGCAATGCCAGCAGGCAGAGTATGGCACACACAGGCAGAGTGTAACACACACACAGCATAGGGCAGGCAGAGTACTGCCTGTGTGTGCCATACTTTTCTTGCAGCAAATAACAATTTTTTTGCTAAATATTATGCAATCTCTTTGGTGGTACAAGGATCAATCACTTCATAGATACTTCAGACAATGTCACTCACTTAATAATGTTACACAGAACACCCCAGAGGTAGTACTCACTAATAAGTGAAACAGTCCCCAAGGCTAGAGGGTGCTTACATTAATGCCTTACTCCGGGAATTCCCTTTTCCTGAGCTTAAGCAACTAAGTCCCTAAGCTGGCAGGTCATATTGCAAAGTACTAACTCTTCTGCTCTCCTTGTTGGAGCCTCCGACTACTCTACTAACTACCTTGATCATATATTGCACTCCTAAAGTGAGCTATTACAAATCTTTCCTGATACAGACTTCTTCTATTGAGGACTAACTTCACCTCAGACTCCAGCACAAATCACTCTTCCAGCAGGGTAGCTACCTGCAACTTTTTACATAAGAAATGTCTTCATTCTATGATTCTGTAGAAGTCCATGTGTGGTATTTGATCCCTGTTTCCTGTTGTTTTTTGCACAGCTTTCCTGGTATGTAGACAACTGTCCCACTGCACAATATTTTGAATGCAGTCCCCATTGATACATTGCATGTTATTTTTTATATAGTGTTTCTGCATAACCAGTAAATTATTTTTAAATGCCTATAAAGCCCTTTCATTTTTTGGTGTTAATAGTCCTTTAATATGTGGACTTACCCAAACTGGGGTTCAAAAATAGGGGCCTGAACCTAGACGGTGTTGTTCCTGTTTTATAACTTTCTGTATGTATCTTTGAATGCATGCACACATGTACAGAGAACAAATAAAGAAATCACCAGTGCTTAGTCTAACCTCTTACTTTAGAGTTGGCTACCAACTAGCAGTAGCAATATGCCAGTACTTGGTCTAGCATACATACACATAAAGAAATAAGTTAAAACAATAATTAGCTCTGCCTCTGCATACTTAACTGGATTGTTCTTATCATACAGCACACTGCCTGGCAGAAAAAAACAGATGACATAATTCCAAAACATATCCAAAATTAAAAAGAAAATGAATACAATTTAAACAAGACACAGTATACAATCATCGCCAGCAAGTGTCACTAGTGAGCTGAAGAAATGTTACACCGTATAGTTATACCACATGAATTAAATGCAACTGAAGGGCATGTTCAAGGTCTGATTGGCCCACAGAGGCACCAGGGGAAATCCCAGTGAGGCTTATCTGTGGATAAGGTGGTTGTTGTTACAGCACATGGAGGGATTGCAGCAGTTGTGCTTGTCTTTAAATAATAGAAGTGTGTATGCTGTGTGCACTGTACCTTACACACGTTAGGGCTAGAAGACAACTCCCTGCAACTCCCTGTCCTCTAGCCTACACTACTTATGTCTCTTCTCTCACAGCTGAATACCCACTGAACCACTGGGTGAATGGATTAACCACTTTGGGTATTTGCCGACTGGCACTGTGAGCAAATAAAAAGCTGAGGGTTTCTTCAAAAGAAATGAACTTCTTTACTGATCCCAGGCATATATCGTATTGTTTTATCAAACTTTGCTCATGAGCACAAAAGCAAATAAAGCACAATTTAGATAACTTCTCAGTCAGCAATAACATACATAGTTGGACTCACACTTGGTGATCTGCCCTCTCCAGAGGTAGTATTGCTTGCCTTAGTGCCAATCCACAATTTAGTCTAGTCTCCAAGCAGTCAGTTGCTTGAAAGATCTTAAAGGAACAGTAACACCAAAATATGAAAGTGTATAAAAGTAATTATAATATAATGTGCTGTTGCCCTGCACTGGTACAACTGGTGTGTTTGCCTTAGAAGGACAACTATAGTTTATATAAACAGTGATGCTGTGTAGCCATGGAGGCAGCCATTCAAAGGAGAAAAGGCACAGGTAACGTAGCAGATAACAGATAAAACCCCATTATATTCTACAGAGCTTATCTGTTATCTGCTATATAACCTGTGCCTTTTCTCCCTTTTTCCAGCTTTAATGGCTGCCCCCATGGCTACACAGCAGCTTATTTATATAAACTATAGTAGAGTTTCTGTAGCCAACACACTAATTTTACCTGTGCAAGGCAACAATACATTATATTCTAATTACTTTAAAACACTTTCATTTTTTGGTGTTACTGTTCCTTTAATCACTGTGTCCTTGAGCTCAACCATTTAACTCCCTATACTGGCAGTGTTGTCATGCAGGGTACTAACCCCATTATCCTTCTTGTTGGAGCCTTTAGCTGCTTGGCTAGCTATCCTGATCCTGTATTTCTTTCCTGGAGTACCCTGTTACCACCCATCTGGCATTTTACTGGCCCAGTTGGTAAATCACCAGCTAGGCTGCCAGTAAGTTTATCGTTATGTGTAGCCTATAAATCCCTCCCTTCCCTGACCCTCTCCTCAGTGGCAACCCTAACCACCTAAGGTGTCTTAGCTATAGAGGAACTGCCTGAATAAAGGAGCAATTATATTCTTGGGGTCCCTCTTCTAGCATACAGCTGACCTGTGGCCCGGGGGTTGGGTGGACAGTCATGAGGTATAGCGTAGTAGGGTTTGTTTTTTGCACGCTGCTTCTTCTTTTACCATTTCAAATGAGCCCTTTTATGACTGGGAAATACACAGGAAAAAAAGGACCACATATTATCAAGGGTGCTACTAAATCTATGCCTTATTATTTAATCATAATTAATGAGCACGCAAGTCAAGGTGTGGAGCAGACTGAAAGGCTTAAGTTTCTTTTTATCTACAAGCTTTGCTATGCAGTTTGTTGCAGACACCTCTTGACAACTGGGTTAATCATTGTGAAAATGTGGGTGTGTTAGTAGGAGTTGTTCTTTTATTAGGTGGATTACTTGTCAGCCCGGTATAAGAATAAACATGCTTTAAGTACATTTTTCCATTGCCTCTCAGACACTGTAATCTTGCATACATTTTCTACATCTGCCAGTGAGTTGGATGGCATTTTCTCATTTCAATATTTTCCTGATATTATCTGATTTATCAGTGGTGTTTTCCCTAACATAGCAAGTTGTAAAGGAATAATTTATTGTATGTGCTGAGTATTACTTCTCTGCATAATTATATTGAACAGGAACTGTCATATTACTTGTACATGTCTCAGTTGAATCTGTTGACCTCTGCTTTACGACACAGTATGTAGTTTAAACCAGGGACTGGAACATTCGGGACCTTTAGATGTTGTAAAACTACAAAACATAGCATCTCTCCACCAGCTCAACTCATGGAAGCATCCTGGGAATTGTATACAATGTCTCAAGTGCTGATTTACAGTTTACCAGTTATTTTACTGAGAATCCCTTAACCAACGCCACTACATAGATGTATAAATAAAAGAATAGTAACTTATTAAATGCACCCAAGGACAAATCTTTAAAGGTGGTCAAGATCTTTCACTGATATGTCCACCTTGAGAAATATCGCACTTTGGGCAATATCGCCCTTGGGCCGAGCAATTGGATTACATTGATGGGATGCAGATAGTCAGAACAAGGACCTATTCAATGCAACGATGGGCTCCTTACCGCAACTGGATTTATAAACCTGCCTGATCAACAATTGGCGCTTTTTAAAACAGTTGGGCAGGCCCGTGTATTGGCCAGCTTTAGAGCTAAACTACAGGTGGAGATGTAGGATGGTGTTGGATCAACAGATAGCATCCTACAAGCCGGATGTTGTTGTGTGGGTCAAAGCATAATGGGACTGCAATCTGATGTGTAAACTACATGAAACTTTGCCGTCTGGCATGAAACGCCTATGGTAAGGAAACGCTGCATGCTGCGTCTCCATCCAACAAGATAAAATCTAATGGAGTCTGAAAGACTTTTCTTTAAATTAAAAAAACATTGTATGTAGATGCATAAACAAAACTCACTATCTGACTTTATCTGATCTGAATTGCAGAAGCAGAGATCAGACTTTGTTGCTGTTGTGTGACAAGATTTTGTGGATCAGACAAAGTCTGATTCACAAAATCTGATCAATATCTCCCATGTTACTATGTAGTTCAACCCTAGCCCACCAGCCACTTTTGTGTTAGAGCTAAACTACGCAGGATGGTGTGGGATCAATAGAACACATCCTACAAGTTAGATGTAATCACATGGGCCAGAGATAAAAGTAGATGCAGGAAGAAAACACACCATCCTACAAACGCAGAATGCAGCATACCCTAGGTGTGGGCAGAGGAGGCATGTGCCTAAAACAAACCAATATCCTGATGTTAGGAGTCCATGGAAGTGCCAGAAATTTCTGTGCTACTGTTAAAGAGACCCTGCTTGTAGTTGGCTAAAATCAGACTTTTTGTGGTTCAGCCACTCTGTAGGTTGTCATTTCTGCACCTATCTTGTTGCCAGGGCCCAGTTAACCATAGCAACCAGGCAATGGTTTGAAAGAGAGACTGAAAAATGTAAAGGTGAGGATCGGAATATAAAGAAAAGTACCAAAAAGTAGCAATATTTTTTTCTGTGGGGTCAGCAACCCCCATATGACAGCTATAAAAACCAGTACTTTAAATTATTAATTATTGCCTACAAGATTTGGGGCATTTTCATGGCAATACTGTGGCATTAGAGATAGCTGTGCCCTGAGAGTGGCAGCTGTGTCTAGCTATTTCCATAGACTGCCCATATGGTAAGGGTGCAGACGCTGTGCTGATGACACAAAATCTGTGGCTTCACGCAGAGCTGTCAGAGCTGGAACTTTGATCACACACCTGCAGCCCATTCCCTATCTTTCAACAAGTGGAATGCTTTATGACCAGTTTATAAAAAAAAAACAAAAAACGGATATATATATGTAACTGACATCACAACCGAGAAGGCCACACACAGAGATTCACACACAACTGCACACACAGCTTGCGTTGCCACAGCAAGGTATTTCAGAACCTTGGTCTGTTTGCAAGAACAGGCCACTGGTTACCCAGATCTGTCATGTCGGCTGTGAATGCCTGTTATTATAAGAAAGGTTTCAGTATAAAATACAATTTTATTGATAGTGCTTCTCTTTAGGAAGGAATGTAGAGAAAATGTGAAACTGTGACATGTCTGGCACATAGTTTGGATGGTTGGAAAGATAGATCTTGTCTGTAATATGCCAACGTAAAACTCTAACCACCAGAACTCTAATTACAAGACCACCCATGAAACGTTGATTTTAGCTCCCAGCGAATGCACATTTCTAAATAAAGCTGACACAAATGTATGTTATAATATATTGACTGTTTTATGTATAAATGTAGCCAGTGACTAGAAAGTTATTACTTTTAGTAAAATATTTGGTGTTTAATTACTTGATTTGTTTTGGAAAAATGGCAAGAGTAAAAAGATATTGTTTTATTAAAAAGTATAAATACCCTATTTATAGCTATTTTTCCTTTTAAAGAAGAACTAAGTCCAGCACAGCTTTGCCCTGTGTTCATTGCACAGCTTTGCCCTGTGTTCATTGCACAGAGCTGCTGTACTTTTGCCCATACACTTTAGATCTGTGCAAATACATTGAATGCTTGCTGGTTTCCACATCTCACCTTAAAAGAAAAGGTATAAACTAAGTAAGCTTTATCAGAAAGGTCTATGTAAATACAGCCATAAGCACTCACAGAAACGCTGCACTGAGTTCCCTGTCAAAAGATTAGTCGTGTCTGCTTTCCTCTGCCAGTGACACGCAGCTCTTTGCTTTCTGCTCTTTCCTGCTCCCTCCTCTCTAAATAATGCCACAAACTCACTCCCCCCCCTTTAGGAATGTGGATCTGAGCCAATCAGCAGGAAGCTGACTCATAGGAGCTGATTTACTAATCCACGAACGGTCCGAAGGTGTCCGAATGCGTTTTTTTCGTAATGATCGGTATTTTGCGATTTTTTCGGAAATTGTCGCGACTTTTTCGTAGCCATTACGAATGTTTCGAAAATGTCGCAACTTTTTCGTAGCGCTACGACTTGCGCGAAAAGTCGCAACTTTTTCGCAGCTTTCGCGCCAAGTACGAAAGTTTCGGATTCATTCAAGCTTCAGTATGGTGACTTTTCTTGGGCCAGGTTGGAGCTGCAGAGTGCCATTGAGTCCTATGGGAGGCTTCCAAAATAATGCTATGTCTGAAAGTTTCGCCCGCCGCTTACGAGCGCTCAATACGAAAAAGTCGCGACAAGATACGAGCAAATCGTAACGGGCACGGAAAAGTCGCGACAATTTACGAAAAGTTGTAACGGCGACGAAAAAATCGCAAACAATACGAAAAAGTCGCAAAATGTTCGTTTTCCAATCAGAATTTTTCCAATATGGATTCGTGGGTTAGTAAATGTGCCCCATAGTCTTACTAACTGAGCATGTTCACTTGGTCTGCATGTCTGTGCAGGAGTGAGGCATTATGGGAACTTTCTTTACACAGCTCAGCGTTTTTTCTTCCTGTTTGGCTTCTGATCATCTGAACAGGAGAAATATGGGGAGACTTAAGGGCACTATTGAAACAACTGAAGGTATGCCTGCAGCTTGAAATTAACTCTTTATTAGCCTTTCCTTCTCCTTTAAAGGTAGTGTTCTGCTGGCTAGCCTTGCTTTACCAGTCTCCTGTTCTGCACAATAGGAGAGGGTTACCTAGTGGTGGAAGTTGAGAGAACACTTGCGTGAGTGCAGGCCTGATCATGTGCAACACCTTACGAAGGTAAAGAGAATTAGGTAATCTTTTGTTACCCATTAAATTTCTGTTTATTTTACTGTTGTTTAAGTCCGAAGCAGTGCCGATAATCCTGTGATCCTTGTGGATAGGAATTGAAGACTCATTTCATTTCTGCAATCTGCCCCAATGGACGGAACAATAGAAAGTTAGCCATCCATGTGTATGCTCTATTTTATGATATCTGTCTGTTTGGCAAAGGGTCCATTTGGTTGTATACCTTGTGCATTGAGCCATGCATGGCCACCTTTAAAGAAGAGGTGCTCTTGCATGGGGTAAAAGGTCATCAATTTAAATTATGTATCTGCATCTCATATAGACCTCATAAAATCCAGATTCACAGGAACATATTTATTAAAGTAAGTAAAGTTCTCATAATACCACAAAACCACATGCCCACATAGTTTTAGAGAATTTTGTGGTTTACTATATGTTGATATACATGTTCTATATAAATATTCTATTGGCCACATCTGTTGCCTTGTACCAGTTTTCATCTGTGAACAGGGATTGACCTATATGCCAATGAATGGATTACAACAGGCGCCTACACCTAGTAGTAGGTAGTATTGCCAACACAGTGTCTCTGGGTGCAGACACACCAGAGAGCAGATTGGAGCGGAGGGGCAGGCTCTTGGCTTGTGCTCATGCACAGCACAGGCCAAGAAACTGTCCCATGTGGCACTAGCCTAAGAATGTACTAATCTTTCAGGGGCTTGTTTTGTTGTATAGGGATGCATAGGAAACCATATTCTGGCTCTGGCCCACTAATATTTCCTCTAATGGGACTAAACATTCTTGAGTTTTCATGTAACTAAAAAGGTAACTGTACAGGATCAGACTGACCCACCAAGGCATCAGGAGAAAACCTGTTGGGCCCCACTGACCCAGTGGTTTTTTGCTGGTGCATCAGTGAAGCACTAGGGGGCCAGAATACGTGGGCGATGATCTGTGGTTTTTGGTAATTATCTGATCTGGTAGCACTAAACATCTGCGCTGGTAGCAGTAATCATCAGAGGCAGGGCATTATGCAGAGTGGTGGGTCCTTACCTGGGAGGGTGCAACTGGAGTGGAAGGGCCCTTTAGTCAGGTTTCCAGTTGGGCCCCAATTCCCCAGTCGGACACTGTGGCTGTATAAATGTTTTCATGCTACACTAGCCTTACAGATTCTATACATATGGTCATATAAACATTTGTTGGGATATTATTGCCAAGTGACATCGAACTGGTATTACCTATTACATATTTTTTCAGTTGTTCTTTATAGCTACCATATATATTTGTTGTATTGTAAACTTTGTAGTTTACAGTGTAGTGAATAGACCCTATTATATATAAAAGCTTTAAATAGTTTAAAGGGAATTCATACATTTGTTTTTGATCATTGATAAAAATTTATGAACTGAATCTATTTATGAAGTTCAAACTTACATAAGATCTTGAGTACTTATCATTTTTATTTTAGTTGATTATGTACATTATTATATTTAAGTGTCATGCTGTCCAGCCACATTTCTGGAAAACAGTAATAAGGCATATCAAATTAAATGGAAATATGTGATATATATAGCAGCACACTTTTTGTGTTTTATGTCTTCCACACAGTGGACCCTACAGTTTATCCAATATATCAGCAATGTGGAGCTGAATTGAATGATGATGTCATACAAATAAGTCTATGGAACCCTGTGGCATTTCTGGGGGCCATAAAAATTCCTTGGAGGAAACATCTGTCCCATGGGCCTCATGCTGGATAGCACTGGATTATTATACAGTATATAAAAAATGTGTTGTTTCCCTAAGAACAAGAAAAAAAAGACATATCTGCGTCTTCTGAAAATGCTGGGGGGGGGGGGGCACAAAGTAAGACAAAAATGTGCATATTTAGTTTATTATCCTTTGAAGTTTATCTTAAGTTTGGCTTTAGCATATTTTAACTGCCCTTTGAGATCATTTGTTGATTTAATTTTTAAACAACAATAAACACTGATCTTTATTGCCTTTGTTGCATGGCTACAACTGCTGCTGGCTATAAAACCAAGTGGTTATTTTTCACACTGTATATAAATAATAATAATAATAATAATAAGTGTGTTTATCCTATAGACATTGTGCTATATGTAGTATTTTCCATGCCCCCAGGAGCTCACAATCTATGCAATTATAGTTAGCTCGCACCAGCTGGTGACAGGGCTTGAAACATATAAAGCCAAACATTACATAGATCATACAATTTATCAGTCAAAGATACACAAATCCTGCCACCCATAGAGATGGATACACATCTGCGCCGCATTGTGTAAATACACACACAATTACCCATGTGCACAGAACCATACAATTATACAGGAAAAGGTACACAAATACATCTGTCTCTTGCACACATAAACACAGACATACAAATAACCATCACATGGAATGATACAAACATATACAAATCTCCCCAGTGCACAAAGATACAAACAGAGAGACCCCACACTCTCCCTGGGTGGTCCAATCCACAGCTAAACCAAACCTCTACCTCAGGCTCATTCATACAGATGGCAGTAATTAACCCCTGCCTTGCTGTGAGGCAGACTTGCATTGTGGTTTAACATACATCTTGTATAGCACTAGAGATTATATCATTAGATAGAGGAAATCAATGCCTTTTGGCAATATTAAACACAGTTGTTTTTGTATTTTTCATGAAAAGTAAGAGGGAAATAAAAAACAAAAAACAATTAATTATGTAGATGTCCTCAGAACTGGACTCACTAGAATTGGGAAAAACAAATCTGACACTTGGGGGCACAGCAAGAGCACCCTGAGACAAGGAGCTAATGTAACTACTCACTACTGGGTAAAGGAAAAATAAGAAAAAGTGTATGTAGCTAGCGGTAAAAAGTAACAAAGCACTGGGCAGCCACAGACCAGTATTACAGAAATATAAAAATTAGGTGATAACAGTGTCTGTTTTAGTTTCTGAGAATGATCTTTACAATGAACAAGCCCCACTGCTTGTAGGAAACTCTTTAAGAAGCGCTTTTAATCAAAAGGAAAATAACTCTGTTCATGCATATGGTTTATATTCATTTTATTTTTCTATAAACGTTCTGTTAGACATTCTGGCAGCACTTCCTATTGCAGTCAATACGAAGCAACCAGCCATAAATCAGGTATTTAAGCATTTGTTTTTGTTTATAAAGACAGGTACAGCTAAGTCCAGGCAATTTAAATCATAAAGTTGCTGCAGGGCCTTGTCCTTTACTTAGAATAGGGATGCACAAAATCCACTATTTTTGGGTTCGGCTGAACCCCATATCCTTAATAAAAGATTTGGCGAAATACCTAAGTGAATCCTAACCGTAATTTGCATATGCAAATGAGGACATGTAAGGGTTAAGGGCTCTGGCACGGGCGACTAATCTCCCCGAACTACCATCCCCCTGGCGAAAATTTAAGTCGCCGGTGGGATGGCACACGCTGTGCAGGCGATTTTGTGTGTGTGTGCGTAAATTTTTTTTTTAACATCTGTGTTTACATGACTAAAAATCACGTTATTTTAAGGATTCTGCTTGGTTACTTGGATTCGGCTGAATCTGAATCCTGACAAAAAAGTCTGCATTCTGAACCAAATCCATTATTCGGTGCATCCATAATTCAGAACTCTCAGCCCGGCATACTTACCAGCCGGGGAATGAGAGTGGCGCATGATGCGTGGCGACAATTTTTTTACATGTACAGTGACGCTATTGGAAGTGACATCATTGCGCATGGGCACCTGCAGTTTAAAGCTTCCGAATGCCCCATGCCCATGTGTTCTGGAGAAACTTGGCAGAGCATTGTAAAGGAGGAATTAAGCATAATGACAGGAGACTGGGGGTGAAAATCAGGTAACTCCCCACAAATGCAAATGGGGGTGGGGTATTTGAGTGGGGGGCAGGGATGTGTGAGGCCAGGGGGATACAAGCTTTAAATCTGGCCCTGGATCTCAGGTGCTGAACTAAGCATTTTTTTTTTTTACTTTCTTTGGCTTTAAAGCATTCTGAGGAAACAGGGTTGTAGGGGGCCAACAGATGACTAAGCAGGAATGAATAATGTAAGTGCAGAAGTAGAATATCACTCATCACCTCCACTGGATAGGAAAGCCAGGCAGTACTTGTCCCAACAAAAATATGGAGGACTAAAGACCCTACCAGGTTCTCCAGTGACTGAGCAGATTTAGCAATTGGTAGCAGAGTCGACCCAGCCAGCCACCTCACACACGAACATGCACATGCGCGCCATTGAGAGGGGAGCGACCATGAACTCAATGTGGGGGTAAGAGATTCAGGACTAGGGGTTGGCAACAGAGGTACCTGCCTAGTGCCCCCCTCACTGTTGCACCCTAGGAAGGTGCCCCTTCTGCCTACCCCTAGTCCCGGCCCTCATTGGTAGGGACTTTGTTAGTCCTCCCCATGTCTGCTTGGGTTTCCTCCCACACTCACAACTGGATCCTGTTTAAACTGACCCTAGTGTGTATATGTGTTGTTTGAATATGATAGGAAACTTTAGATTGTAAGCTTCAGTGGGGCAGGGACTGATGTGTTGATTATGAACAAGTGTGGCATAAACATGCCAGTGCTATATAAATAAAGGATAATAAAAATAATAACAGCTGTGAACCACAGCTTAAGCATTTGAGTGCTGTTGCCTTTTGATCTAGCTGCACCGTGTGTTGCCATTTTCACAGCATATATCAAAAGCCAACATGAAAGTGTAGATTCTATATTTCCAGATTCTGTGCTTACTGTTACTGAAGAGTTAAAAGACCAGTATTACCAAAAGCAAAAAACTATTACTCTAACTTTAAATTCTATATTTTACACGTACAAAGATCAGGGATCTGCTCCCTGATCTGTAGCACCTGCTCCCTGTCACCCACTTGCCACTCTAATTCCCCCCTGCATGTCACTGTGTGTGCATGCACGCACACACATGTGGGTGGGGGGGGGGTTGAGGGGGGTGTGGGGTGGCCTACTGGGTTGCCTGGACAGTTAGTTTTTTATTGCACTGTGCTTGGTATCTTTGCTGAGTACAGGGTTATACTGTACTACAAGACCAGCAGAGAATCTCGCTATGGCATACCTCCCAATATTTTGAAAACGGAAAGAGGGACAAAAATAAATGCTGCGTACAGTGCGGCAATTTTTTTTACCATGCCCATTTTTACGACCAAACCCCCTAAATACCACTCCCATTTGATTAAATTTGGCAGGTTATTTAAAGTTGGAACACATTTCTGGGGTTTTTGGGGTCCTGTTTTATGTGTTATGACAGTTTTGCTGAAAAGGTGAAATTGCCCTTTAAGCTGTGAGTCTCAGTTCCCCCAAGAGACCTGTTTAGCTTATTAGTTACAATTGTATCTTTTTACCTTTCTGGGCTCTGCCAAAAGCTCACTTATTAAAAGGGAGAAACACTGTATCTAAGTGCAGGTGACATTTGTTAAGATTTCTGGGCTCAGCCAAAAGCTACTTTTAATTAAATTTGTATCTTTTTTAGCTTCAGTGCAGGAGATGAAAGGGAAATGAGGGACTTTTCAGTTACAATCCGGGACTGCGGGTTGAGCTGTCAAAAGAAAGACTGTCCCGTGAAGATCAGGTCAGTTGGGAGGCATGCCCTATGGCCCAGACCCTAGTGGACCACAGGGTCCATCAGCTCATTCCTTCCAAAGGCTAACACATACATATAGTTTAATACTTACTACAAATAATCTTTGTAAGAGCCAATTTCTCTTGCGTATGGTGCAACTAAATATAAAACTTATTTAATAAACCATAACCAAAAACACTGAACCTACAATACTGACACTCTGTAACTTAAGTGCCTGCTCCTTTGATTCTAGAATCTATGACACATAAAGAGTTTTCATTTCAGTCTATTAGATTCAGTAAAGCTAAGGTCTGGGCTGGGTGCAAATATAGTCCCTGCCCACCACCACCAGCCCAATGAATACTGTAGTATCTATCTATGCATTTGCCAGAAATGACAGATTGCCAGTCTGGTCCTGAGCTAAGATAAGTGTAAGATGTGTAAGAAAAAAGTGATTATTTATAATCATTCAAAAGTGATTATTTATACCATGACTTTTTGGGAAGGTGTGTTACCTAATCCCTTCCTTTTTTCATTCATTGAATACTGGGAGGGTGGTACCAGACTATCCGTTAGTACCCCACTTTTCTTTTCTTTGTTCTTTCTTGTCAGTATCCAGTGTTACATAGCAGGAAGTGGCTGTAGTCGCAAAACTGCAACTGCCTTCAACATGTCACTGTCCAATATCAAGTGGGGAGCCTCTGGCTGTAATACAAGTACCACTGCTAATATCCAACACTGAAGTTAGTTGTTTTATGACACGTACGGTGGAGAGCCACCTGCTTACATGCAGGAACATAGTTGCTTCTCATTATCCAATGTTACTTATCCAGTTGTCAAGTGCCTTCATGGAAGCAGTTATTAGGGGTCATTTACAATGCCCCATGCAGTGTGCAAAGTGCAAACACAGGGAGCAATCAGGCATTGTTCTGATATTAAGGTGAAATACCCCTTTAATTGGCTGCTGATGAAACTGGCCCTAGTATATTGTATGAATGTGACAGAGACTGCACTGGCACAGGGACTGATGTGAATGATTAACAGTCTCTGTAAAGAACAAAACAATATGCTGGTACTAAGTAATTCAATAAAACATACGCAAAAAAGATCTATAATATGTTTTCAGTCATTCTGCTTTCTGAGTCACAATGAACCAGCCACCCCTTTTCCAGGTGGGAAGGTGGTTCTCTGGCAGTTACAGAAAAAGCAGCTGCAGTGAGGGCTTGTGAAGGTGCTACAATAATACATGAAGGTAGGTGTTACAACAATACATCAGGAGGCAGCCCTATAGTAGTGATAGGTTGTTATTTGATTACAGCAGGGACATGGCATATTGTAAGAGCTACTGCTTTAATGAATACACATAAAAGAGGGACAATCACGTGGCAGCTGTTTGGCATACAAGACTTGTGGAAATAAAGTTGCAGGAAATTAGCTATCCTGGGTGATAACAAAGTTACTAGAGGTTACTAGAGAAGCAGTAAAAGAAAGCTTCTCAGCTTCACTAACTACAATGTGCACTGCAGGAAAGACATGAGACACAGAAGCAGAGCGGCAAAGGGCGGGACTTGCGTGGGGATTTGCTGCTATTGCAGAGTATTGGTTGTCACTCACAGTTATGACAACTTCCTGTGGGAAAATGAAAGTACACGCCCAGCCCTCGTTTCAGCATAGACACGGAGCATAGAGGATCTATCTGCCACTGTAATATAAGCACGTTTTTAAGAGGTAAAGGCAATTTAAACCAGTATTTTTCTGGGGCGCTTTACATATAAAAGAAGGGGACATACAATACACGAAGATGAGGTTGACTCGCTATATTCCCAATAATATAGTGATATGTTTTGAGAAAGAGAGCGTTTTATATAGTGATCACATCGATATTAGTTTTTACTGTAGTATAGATTTGCTTTTGTTTAGATTTTCATAGAGCATTATTATTAGCAATGAGTACCACGTTATAACTATGCTTTATGGTTTTTGTGCCCCATGTGTAGTGGAAGAAGCATTTTTTTTGGCATATGTGCAAATAGCTTAATACCAAGTTTCAGCATAATATAGTGGCACATATACACAAGTACCATGGAGCCCCTTTACCACAAAAAGAATGTTTAATTTGTCCACTGGGATACAAATCTGGAAAAATATTTCACAATAAGGAAAGTGTTGTTGTTTCCCTGCCACTGTCCTCTGTTATCGTTAACACTTATTTATAATTGGTAAATATAATTCACAGCGCTATACAATAAATAGGTGTATACATAGAACATACTGGTACAAAAACAACCAGGAGGTTATGAGGGCCCTGCCCTAGAACATGGATAATATAGGGCTGTAGATTAGAATTAGTTGATTAAGGTCATTGTAAACATAGCTGTCTTAAGTGACCTAAGCAAGGGTGTCTTGTGCCTTGCATAAATTTACATTGATTCTACTTGTGGGTAATAAAGCTTAGTAAAATAATAATACCCTTGATTGTTTTTATAATAGTTTGCATTTAATTCACTAGCTATTATTTTATTGACAGCTATTCTTAATACCTGCCTAATGGTAAGTCAAAAATGGATTTGCCATATACAATGCTTTTACTTCAGATAATCAACTTCAGACTCTCTTTGCCCAATTCAGGCCACATTTCTAGAAGAAAACCCAATTCTTTCCCTATGAAAAAGGCTTGTCTGTGCTTAAAAAACAATGTTTGTGGTCCTCCTTTCACTTTCAAGTTTATTTTGACTTTCAAAGATAAACATCTACAAATGCATGTTGGTTCTTCACCTGTACCATATTTTTGTATCTGCAGGATGGCCATGGAGTTGCAGGCGGTGGTCATGGCTGTTGGAGGAGGCTCTCGTATGGGGGAGCTAACTGCAAGCATCCCAAAGCCACTGCTTCCTGTAGGAAACAGACCTTTGCTGTGGTATCCATTGAATATGCTTGAGCGGGCAGGATTTGAGGGTAATAAGTTCAAAGGAGTACATTCTCTCCATTTTGCATTTTCTTGATTTCATGGCACATCCAGTACAGCTTTCAAACATGAATCGCATTTTATGGCAGAATTAGCAATGCAATGGAATTAGACTTGAAAGTGTATACGTTTGTGTTTCCAAACTGAAATCTGCCCTGTGTGTACTAACAAGCAGGCGCCCTGCCTGTCAGTGTGCAGTGATTTCCCAGGTCACCAACATTGGGTAATCCCCGCCCCTCTAGGTCACTGGACAGGAAAGTGTTAACACAGCATATAAGCATCCCCCCTCCCACAGCACCTAGTCTATTTTCCTGTCCAGGTCTACAGACTATCTGAGGGAGCGGTCCTTTCAGAGCTCAAAGTTTTCCGGATCTGAGAAGTTGTATGTCAGACAGTCAAACTGGAGATCCAGATGGGGTGAAGTAAGACAGACAGGTAGAAAAAGCCCGGCTTTCACTCCAACTTCAGGAAAGTCACAATGAAGTTCATCCGGTCCAGACTTTAAAGATAGGCGCAAGGTTGCAGCTTTTTCATGGAGTCTGGGCCTCAGCAGTGAGAGATTCCTGGGTCTTAAAGGTTGTCCGAGAAGGGTATTGGCTAGAATTCCAAGAAAGACCCAGAAGAAATGTTTTTCGGAGATCTATACCTCCAAGAATCCTGCAAGCAGAAGTAATTTTTCAGGAATATGTTGATGCGCTCAGAGAATCGGGGGCAGTGGAGGAAGTTCCTCACTCATCCAGGAGGTGCAGGTTCTACTCAAAGCTTTTTCTGGTACAGAAGTCCTCAGGAGCCTTCAGACCGGTTCTGGATCACAGACCGTTGAACCAGTTCATCCATTGCAGATGGTTCAAGATGGAGTCCTTGGTTCCATAATCCTAGCAGTTCCTCCGAAAGCGTGGTTATTAAACCTCGATTTAAAGGATGCCTATTTCCATATCCCTGTGCACAAAGCAGACAGAAAGTTCCTATGGTTTGCAGTGGGGCAGCATCATCTACAGTTCACGTGCCTGCCCTTTGGTCTTTCCACTTCGCTCAGAACCTTCTCCAAGTTAAGGGCAATAAATCAAGTGTTGTTGACTTTTTCCCAGAAAATATTCCAAAGGTGGGTAAAAGTCAGATCAGACAATGCTACAGCCGTAGCCTATATCCAGAGGCAAGGGCCAGAAGTCCAAGTCTGATGAAGGAAGTGTCTTCAATAATGATTTGGGCAGAGCAGAATTTGGCAGGTTTGACCACCTTGCACGTACCAGGAGTACAGAACCTTCAGGCCGACTTCCTCAGTCGCAATACATTAGATCCAAACGAATTGAGTCTAAATCCAGCAGTATTCCAGTTAATTGTTCAGAATTTGTAAGTCCGGAAATAGATCTCATGGCGTCAGCTTAGAACCACAAGTGTCGAAAATTCTTTTCAAGGAATCCTTGCCAGTCCTCAGTAGGAGTAGATGCTTTGCTTCAAGATTGGAGTGGGATGTTCGCCTATGTATTTTTTTCATTTCACATGATATGGAGAGTATCGAGGAAAATAGACCAGGAGAAGGCTCTAGTTGTAGCCGTGGTTCCCCATTGGCCGAGACGTCCATGGTATCCGCTATTTCGGCAGTTGGCGGTAGGGACGCCGTTGAAGCTTCCTCCGTGGCAGAATCTACTGTCACAGGGCCCAGTTTACTGCGAGGAGGTGTGTCATCTATCCTTAATGGCTTGGAAGTTGAAAGGCAGGGGTTGTTAAAAAGAGGTTGCCAGGAAGAATTATTGGCCTTACTGCTAAAATCAAGGAAGACCTCTACCTCTGCGCAATACTATAAAGTGTGGAATTGCTTTGCGCATTTCGCCCTAAAAGGGTTCAGACCCACGAGATCCTGATTCAAGCTTAGTGGTTCAGTTCCTGTTCTCGGGATACAAGAAAGGCTTCAGCAATAGCACATTGAGGGGCCAGGTGTCAGCCTTGTCAGCATTGACAGAAAAGGCCTGCTCAGAGGACCTCCTAGTTAAGAGATTTTTCAATGCTTTGAAAAGGATCCGTCCATATTTTAAACCCAGAGTTACTCCCTGGGATTTGCCCTTAGTCTTAGAGACTTTGATGTCAACTCTGTTTGAACCACTGGAGAAAGCCTCGGACTGGCATGCAACTTTAAAGGTGTTGTTTTTGGTGGCCATAACATCTGCTTGTCGAGTCGGGGAGTTATGCTCTCTCTCAGCTAAAGAACCTCATACTGTGGTATTTGAAGACAAGGTGGTCATGAGGCCAGTCTTCGGATTTCTACCGAAGGCAATGTCCCAGTTCCTTTCTGAGCTGGAGGTGGTTCTACCTTCATTTTGTTCAAATCCCAAGTCTGAACAAGAGAGACTTTGGCATACTTTAGACTTGCGATATCACTTTACTTAGAACGAACAAGTTCATGGCGGAAGTTGTTTGTGATTCCAAGGGGTCCAAGAAAGGGCTCGGCCCCATCCAAAGTGACAGTCAGTGGGTGGATTGTATCCTGTATCGTTTTGGCGTGTCAGTTGGCTGGCAGGGAGGTCCCAGGGGATCTTAAGGAACATTCCACCAGAGCAATGGCTACATCTTGGGCGGCAGAAGCCAGGGCTCCGCCAGAAGCGATCTGCAAGGCAGCAAGATGGTCTTCTGCATCTACCTTTATTCGGCACTACAAGCAGTAGTCCCAGGAAACAAGATTTGGGAGGAAAATTCTCCAGGCAGTCGTTCACTAACGTTCTGGAATAAATTGATTAAGCAGTTGGTGAAGTGCCACCATGGTGACTTGGGAAATAGAGAAATTTTATTTTCTTACCGTAATTTCTATTTCCAAGTCCCTCTTCATGGCAGCATTCACGAACTTCCCTACCTTCAGTTGCTTGGTTACTAAGACTGCTTATATGCTGTGTTAACACTTTCCTGTCCAGTCACCTAGAGGGGTGGGGATTACCCAATGTTGGTGAATGCTGCCATGAAGAGTGACTTGGAAATAGAAATTACGGTAAGAAAATAAAATTTCTCTTTTTATGCAGAAGGAAGCGCATTGCCATTTTCTTCACCGGAGTATATAAGTGCATAGCTGAGCTAAATCAATTACCTATTTATGAACTTGTGACTTCTTTTTCTAAGGATTTGCTATTGAGCCAAAGCTAAAGTTTATGGATTCAATGTATCTCTAATAGTGTTTCAAAAATTCAAGTACCAAGAACCTCAGTCAACAGTATTATGGAGGGCCTAGGTGCACTGCCCTGAGCCAGCAGCATAGGGAGGTGGATAAACTGAATATACAGAACAGCAGGCACTCAAATCCAAGGAATTTTTATTGAAACACAGCCTAAGCTCCACCTTATGTGTTTCATGCTTTACTTAGATCTTAAAGACTGATGATTAAGTTCTAGCTACAGCATGAAATACGTAAGGTGAAGCTAATGCCTGTTTTAGTTTTGATTTAAGGCTGGATTGGAGTGTTCCTTTGTGTGCCTGGTATAAAAGGTTTATCCTTAATATAGTAAAACCCCAGATTTACATTTTTCAAAGGACGATAAAAAATTGGTATAAAAATCTTTGAAATGCATTATGCATTATATATTTGTGGGACCACAAATAATGGTGTAAAATGAGAGAGAATTTAAAATCATGGGATGCAAAATTTAGGGTTTCACTGTAGTAACCTATTTGTTGAAAACAGAAAGAAGGTATCAGAAAGTAAAATTTGCATGCTTTAGAAGGATTTATAGATGCAGAGATACAGTTGAGTGAAGTGGTATTTTATTTTATAAAGCCTTCTAATTAGAAATAACACTGGCAAAATCAGGCACTTTATTAGAAATTACTGAACTATGTGTAAAAAGAATTGGCTTTCCAGTGTACCACTTACTCTAGAAGTAGCTATTACCGTTCCTCTTTTATTTCTGTTAGCCATGAACCTCTTCTAAATTTTTATTAGAGGCGATAGTGGTGACTACTAAAGAAGTGCAAAGAGAGGTGCAGAAGTCTTTTCCAGACACCAAAATGAAACTGGATATCGTGTGCCTTCCTGAGGATAAGGCCACTGAGATGGGCACTGCAGATTCCTTACGCCATATCTATCAGAAAATTAAGGTAAATCCCTTTTGCAAAGCAGCACCAATGTTCACACCAGTCTTCATGACAGGGACAGGAATATTCTGAGAAATTAATATTCCTAAAATTCCCAAAAGGGAATATTTCTTCTCAGATCTTTTTTTAGTAGATTGTATGTTTTGTTTTATGCATGTGTTCTGGTGTTAAATATTTAACAATTTTAATAAAACTTTTCTTCCTTTATTTCTCAATTCATTTTCTACAGACTGATGTTTTAGTTACAAGCTGTGACCTTATCACGGAGGTAGCGCTGCATGAGATTGTTGATTTGTTTCGAGCCCACAATGCCTCAGTCTCTATGTTGATGCGGAAGGCATCAGAGCCCATCGAAAATGTTCCAGGGCTGAAAGGGAAGCAGAAGGCAGGTGAGCAAGCTTTCTGGTGAAAACAAGATGTGGATTGTACAATAGGTACCACAAGTGCAACTGCTTCCAGCATGGGTCTTAAGGTGCACAGTTTTTCGCTCCGGCACTTGTCCTTACGGCACTGGTAAAAGAGCCATTAAATCTTTTAAAATTGTATTGCCCTGTAGTATCAGCTGATAAAAGTAAGAAAGGGATATTCCCAGAAAGGTGAAAATTTATGGGTTAACACAAGTTAAGTGTTCAGAGTCCATGTTGTTTTTTTTTTGCTCATCTTTGAACCAATTTAGCAAGACAGCCTTCTTTTTTGCTGTGTTTCAGTGGAAGAACGAGACTTTATTGGTGTAGATGACAAAGGAACCCATCTCCTGTTACTGGCAAATGAGGAGGACTTGGATGATGGTCTGAATTTAAAGAAGAGCCTTCTTCAGAGGTAGGTCAGCACTTATGGAACTTAAAAGCTGTTAAAGCAGTTGAATATAACAGAATTTTTTTATATGTGTATATATGTATTTCTAAAGTATGACATATACACAGTGCTGTATATGTACAATATGTTCATTTAACAGACATGTATCAGTACAGTACAGAACATATACCCAAATACCATTGCTTTTTAGATTATATATTAATATATAATTGTTTTACTGGCACCTTTCAAACAGGGGTTTATTTATCAAATGGTGAAAATAAAGCTCATTGCAGTCCAGGAAAAGAGGACAATTTCACAGCTTTCTTTATTTATATAGTATGTAAGGGCTGAAAGTAAGAATTCACCCTTCGATAAATACGCCCTATGACCTTTTAGGATTAGCAGTGCTTTTACCTTGGATTTGATATAGAACATGGTGACTTTTTTTGTTTTAAAAATAAGAATTATTTGCTTAAAATGGAGAGCTGGCCATCCTTTATTTCTGAGCTTTGTGGATAACCGCTTCCGGGCATGGGATCCTATACTTATAACCTCAAGTGAAAGCATTGCTGCTGCTAACAAGCAATGCGTTAAATGTGCTCCATCTCCTATTACTTCACTAATTGTAAAGAAAAGTGCACACTGTAGGCTCTATGGACTTTTATTAGAGCTGTACAGATTGAATTTTTCTTAGGATGATTTTTTTTTGTGTGTATTAATTTTTATACCATATCCAGTCAATACCATGATTAATGTGGTTTTGTAGTCCTATGTCATATTAGCCAAACACAGACCTTTCTTGACCTGAAACTTGAGCCACTCTATGAAGTCTAGGAAAGGGCTCACACCTGCAAGGCTATCTCTGACCTCTGACTTTTGAACTAATTGACCCATGACCCCTGTCTATCATAAGTGGCATAGAGTTTAATCTCTCAGATCCTTTGTATATTTCTGCATGTGATGGGCAGTAGTTACCATACTTATAAAGCCACCCACTTTTGTTTAAAGCTGCGGGCAAAATGTTCCACAATCATAATTAGGGTTTTTGTTTTATTTATGTTTTTTAAATAAACAGAAATGTATGAGGGGGTTCTTCTCTGCTCATTGCTTGCCCTTAAAAATGGGGTGAAAAATCAACATCATCCCTAGTGCTCCTGAACACATGGTATTGCTCTGTTTATTGAGAATGCTTAAACTGTCTGAAGATGTAAGGCAGGATTACTAAATGCAAACATGAACATAAGCAGTGGTGTGCATACCAAAACTATGCCCACGTGTTTACTGTCTGTTTAAATGGAAGGTAAAACTCTTTCCCTAAAGAAAAGTTTGTTTCCTCTTTATTTTATTTGGGTCTGCTGTGTATACCCAGGCAAATTCCTCTGCAAGATTTATGGGGATTCATTATGTTTAAGGACAGTGGTGCCCACAGAATAAATCAACCAGTGAATCGTCCACAAAAACCTTATCAGATTTATTTTAAAGAAGTGAATTCAGAAATGGGTGCTGTTGAGGGACAGTTGTTGAAAATCATAGCCAACATATCTTTCTGTATTAGTAATGCCACAACCCTGTAAGACTAAGAGTTATGGTTATGAAAGGCGCCCACTATCCCCTCCTGCTTCTCACAGCAGCCCATTAGGTCCTCGTATAGTTACTCCACTATGCCTTCTTGGGTGACAGAATGGTCCCAATTGGTCCTGGTAAGTATCAGGCTTTAATCTTGGTTACTAAAGTGAGTTTTGTTAGCATGGTATTAATGCCATTCTTGTGCTATTTAATATCATGTGACAATTAAGAATGTACCAGTGCATTATACTCCTAAATGTAGAAGAATTGTACTTAAAAAAGTTGTTTTGGACTGATTTATTCGGTAATTCCCCCTAAACCCTACAAGTCCCGCCCATTTGTTCCCCTTTCTGCTGCCTCCTTTCCCAGGCTGTGCAGGGGGGCCAGCGGAAGTCAGCACACTCCACTGTAGGATAGAAACCAATCAGCAAGCTAGGCTGACCTAATGGGAAACTGAAGCCTGTCTTTGCTTGTGTGACTGCAGGGCTGTGATTGGCTATTCCTTTCCTACTGTGCTTCTGGCAGGGACTGTTAAAGGAAAAGTAACACTAAAAAATTTTAAGTAAAAAAGCAGGTATTTTCTAATAAAGCATTCAAAATAATAAATGGTGTGCAGGATAGGGCAATAATTGGGGAAGGGTAGAATAGATTTTTTACTTCAAAATTTATATAGGGAGCTGTATAATAAAAGTCCTTTTCAAATTAAACATGACAACCAAATTTCTTTCTTTTTCTAAAATGATTTCTTAGGGTGGCAGGTCCCCTTTAATAACATGTAGTTTGTCTCAGTCATATCTTTATGTGCTAACCTATGATCATGAGTAAATCTTAAATTTAGTTTATTCCTGTATCAGCAAATAAGCCTGAAACATGTAGAATAAGGCTGAAACTAAAAGGTAGGCACTCATTTAATAGCGAAAAAGGGCCTTCCCCTTGTCTTCTGGGATACGAAGTTTACTTTATTTATTGGACAGTATTGCATTGCACAGCTTATTAGGTTTTTATTTTGCACATGCACTAATAAAAATACATTGTGACACTCATTGTCATGGAATGTTATTGTGTCATAAACTTACAGGAACATGGATATATCCATTCTCCCCTGCAGGTACCCTCGGATCCACATTAAAATGGGGATGGTAGACGCACATCTGTACTGCCTGAGGAAATACATAGTGGACTTCCTGGCCGGCGATCAGTATGTAGCTGTAGGATATCTCTCTTAACCCCTTCATGTCTGCTTCTTTCTGACAACTCACTTTAAATATATTTCTAAATAAGTAAATGGATTTATGTGACTAAGTGTTGCAGTGTTTAGTGTTCAGTGCTACTATAACTTAACTTATCTTTTACTCTGTCTTTTGTAGCTCATTTAGCTCCATTCGTAGAGAATTAATACCTTACCTAGTAAGGAAGCAGTTCTTGTCTTCATTGACCTCACAGCAGAAGAAGGAAGAGCAGGAAGAGCTTAATGGAGGAAAGGAATCTATGCCAAATGGTATGAAAATGCATCATTCACTTTGGCCTCCTGTCTGTGCCTGCAGATAGCATTAAATGTTTTTGTGACAGTATGTATTATGTTTCAGTCCAGGATGTACATAAATGTCACTGTGTTCCTAAGATAAACATGCTGCAATTGTTATGTTGTAGTCTTTGTTTTGATGACAGATATCTATAGCTTTATTACACAAGATAAGCTGTTGGACAGAGCGCTGGAAATGTCCTGCTGGAATGACCATCGTGGTGATATGCGGGAGCCATACCATGGGAGCAGACTTCGATGTTATGTTCATGTGGCTGGGAATGAGCTGTGTTGCAGGGTCAATAGTCTGGCTATGTATATTGATGCCAACAGACAGGTGAGACTTCGAGTCATACTGTTTCTACAGTAAAGTAGAAGTAATAATGGATTTATTTACATATTCAGAGAAATACACATACTAAAATATATAAAGGGGCAGGTGTATTCACACAGATACAGGTGCTATCGCTCCTTAATGGCAGTTATATCTTGTATGGCTATAACTAACACTTAGGACAGTAGAAAGCACACACAAAATGAGCAAACAATATAGAGTTGTAGCTAGATATAATTGCTGACATTTTGTATGAAACCCACTTACTACACAGTTAATTCAAGGCTTTGCAGGGGATGCACCCGTTTTCATGAAAACACTCCCACAGTCTGTCTGACTTTTTTTACAAACTTTCTACTTACAAAAGATATCTGAAAACATAATTAATTAAGAGAAGCTTACCCTCATTTAGTTTAGCCTTAATTTCTGTGTGCTGCTAAATGCAATACCCTGTGCTACAGCTCTCACATTGCTTACTTCCGATCTTGCCCATTTTCATACCTTGTGCTAGAACCCCTTCCATTTATAGATTGCAAGCTCTTTTGGGCAGGGCCCTCTTCAGCTCTTGTATTGGGTATTTGTTGCTTTGTATGTAATTCTATATGTCCAATGTATAAACCCATTTATTTTACAGCGCTGTGGAATATGTTGGTGCTTTATAAATACATGTTAATAATAATATATGATTCTAAGCTGTAAACCAATTATCAGGAGAGATATGATAAGATGGTTTTTTCTTGCTCAAAAAAACAGTTACTTTTTAACAAGGAGCTGAGCATATTTGTATCCAGAAATTGTAACCTTATGTTATTTTCAGTTTTTTCTGCTCATTATTCTGCAGCTATCAGAATCTAGCAATGGCAACAATACCATTTTGGCCATTGTTCATTACATGGTACATGTTGTAACTATGTGTAGTAGGTGTTTGCCAGTTACTAATCCCTCTCTGTCTCTTTGCTGGGGTACCAGACTACCCATGCTCTCTGACATAACTGTCTGAAAATTACCCTTATGATGAAAAATATATTTCAGTCTTGGCTAAAAAAATGAATTTTTCAATTTACACCTTTATTGGTGCACCCCATAGATCTTCTCTTGTCTTTGTGTGTTACAAATCAAAGTTGAATGTATCTTGACGGTTCTCCATTAGAAGGAAATTAGAGTGTGGGTAGTCAATCATAGCTCTTCTTTAATTTAGGGAAAGTTAAACTGCATATTTTGGGGAAATTTATATGCAGGGGGTAGAAAAAGGAACTTTTGAAGACACATTTTCTGTGTATTTAGAGGTGTATACTGCAGGGGGAAATACCTGTCTTGGGATTATAATGTTAAAACATCACTTTAAATACAGTACTGCAGATTTGCAGGCTTGGTAGTTATCTCTGAAACTTACTAATTCTTCCCCTTTTCTACCCACATAGGTACCACGGCTATTGTGTGAGGTGTCTAATGAAGACCCACGTGTCCATCCATTGGCTATGATCGCTGACAAGCTGATGGTAAGAAATATTGGTTAGATGTCCAGACTTTACCATGTAGTGCCATTTTAGGAATCGCAGATCATCTTTGTATTTGGATCAGTCTTGTTTTGATTATTGTGCTATATCACAAAGGTGAAATCTCTTGTCTATGGCACACAAGAGGTCCACAAGTGCAGTAAGCAAAATGAAAGCATGTTTATTTCCACTGCAGCATTTTTTTAAAAAAATTCCAACGTCATTGCTCTTTCAAAGGGCCAGTGCTCTTGATGCGAATGTGTTTCGCCTACTGCAGCTGTGCCAAATATGCCAAAATTATTGAAGCTGTATGTGCACTTTGTTCGCTGAGGGAAGCCTTTTGCTACCACCTGGCCCTGAGGTGGTGGTGGCAGCTCCTGGGTTTCCCTGCATCAATAGGCGTAGCAGCACTCAATCCAGAAAAGAAGACAGAAAGGATTGAGCAGTGCCAAGCACAATTATATGGAAATGCATGGCACATTTTGACACAAGAATCTTTAATGAAAGTGGTTTTACTTTCAACTAACTGCTGGGAAATTACAGATGTTAACCCTTCAACAGGAACTGCCTGTTGTATACTTAGAATGCAGTTGCCTATCACTAGTGGTGACAGGTGGGTTTTAGTCCCAAAATATTCAAATGTTGCCTTGGGTGATAGAAGGTTGCTATTTACCATGCTGGCACATGCATGCCTTTAGAGCAAGTGCCTGCTGTGCATATGTTTAACCATGTTTGAATGTTAAATTTTACATAACTTGATACTGTTATGGAAATTTCGGAAACTGAAAGTCGTTTGAGGTAAATAGGTATGGTTTATTAGACATGTACTTGGGTTCTGAGCAACAGATAGTCAGAACAAAGACAGCACTGGGCTTTTATAGACTTTGACATGGTAGTATTCAACATAATTACGTATGATTATGGGTGTTACCGATTTGACAACTGTTCTTACGCCACAACTGGTGGCACAGCCCTCAAGGCCAAACCAAGGCTAGCTTGAGACCAGCATCCATCCAAGTCGGGGGGGGCGGTGCCTGCAGCTGGGCTCTAAACAATAACACAGTACATAGGTGATAAGACCCACTTTAGAGGTTTAACTCGATTGGTACCAGATTGAAAGGTAACATAAATTGCATCACAACATGCTTCATGGACCACTGAAGGGGATGCATAGGAAATCTGCCTACACAGAATTTATTCTTTATTAATACACTCTTTCTTTAGGTGGGTGCAGACAGCATGATTGGAGCACAGACACAGGTAGCGGAGAAGAGTTCTATAAAACATTCTTTGCTTGGGTCCAATTGTACCATCAAAGATAGAGTGAAGATAACAAACTGCATTATAATGAATGAAGTCACAATTCAGGAATGGTAAGTTTTCTTATACTTCTCGCTTTTCCCCCATAGAATTGCAGTTATGCCTCTTGCCACTAGATAGAGCCCCGCACAACTGAAAGAAAATGCCATTTTTCACACAGATGTGCCTGACAGAAAGTCAAGCACACAGAAAATCCTGGCAGCAGTAGGATGTAAATGAATGCTTTAATAATTGTTGTTAAAAAGTTTTAACATAATTATTTGTATTGCAAAAACAAACTTCTCTTGCTACTTATTTATGGAGGGAATGGTGTTTCACAAGTATGTAACATCATGATTTTTTCCTTCCTATAACATTTCACAGTTGTTTTTTGCTAAGTGCCATAAGCCAAGTGACTGCTAGCTTTTGTGTGTTTCAGACACGATATAACCATACCTGCCAGCCCTGTTTTCTTGCATGCTGATGTTTTTGGTTGATCTTTGACTTCCCTATTATACTATTGTTAGTGTTTGAAATATGTACAGCTACTAGATGTTCATGAATTTAAACACATATAGGTGTGTGTGCTCTGGTTTGTTTTTAATGAAACTTAATGAAACTTCTCCATGTACATTACATTACATTAACATTTATTTATAAAGCGCCAACATGTTCCGCAGCACTGTACAATAAGTGTAATGGAGAAGTCTTCATTTGTCCATTATTAATTAGGTCCTCATTTTCCAATTTTGACCTCTGTGATCATTTAGGTCTGTGCTTTATGTACTAGATTACAGGATTAGTTTGTTTATAAGGGAAGTGTGTGTGTGTGTGTGTGTTGGGGTGGAGGGGGCAAGGCCCATGCTGATACTAGAGGTGTTTCATTCTGTTCATGTTAGGTGGTCTGGCAGCTATAACACATAGATCTGTGTAATCTTCTCTCTTCCCCTTCCTCTCCTCCCAGCATCTTACTATGCTTATAATTCCTCTTTTCTTTCTTGTCCTCCAGCCCCCCCAGCAAGGACTCACACATATATAGTGCACCACCCCCAGCCCTATTTAAAAGATCTCTCCTAACCACACCCTCCCTTGCTAACCAGTGGGGGTAGGTCATCATTGCCTAATTATTACATAGCAGATTCAAAAGGGCTTTTTCTAACAACCTAAATGAAATTTCCCTACAGCTTGTCCTTGGTAGGCCTTCCAATAATTTGCAGTATCAAAATGAGCTAGAAAGAAAACGTTTTACAGAGCTCTATTTCAGCAAAACAGGAAAACTAGGGTTATTTAAAGGATGACCATAAAATTAACTTTTCGTTTAATGTAGGCAGTGTTATTCTAAGACAGATTGCTAATTTTTTATATTTATTGAAAAAAAGCCTTTATTTTGCCAAGCAATTTTTTTTGTGTGAAATTGTAGCAGCTATCTGGTTGGTAGGGTCCAGTATACCTTAGCAAACAGGCAGTGGTTTGAATTACAGACTGGAACATAAAGAGGAGAGGACTTGAAAAGAAAAATAAATAATACAAGGTTACAAAAATAAGTAAATTGTAGAAATGTTTTAATTGCCCAGCTTTATTTGAGCCCCCTTCTTTAGCTAAGACTCCATTGCAATGCAGAGTACAAAAAGGCACAGATAAAAAAATTATTTATTGTTATCCTTAAAAAAGTGCAACCATATTCCACAGTGGTTTACAGAGATTATACGCCAGTCGTAAGCCTTATTTCAAATATTTATACCGAATCCTGTCATATGAGACAAATACTACCTGTTCCTTTTAGCTCTTGACTGGATTGTGTTAGCACAGTTAATGTATAGTACCAACAGGCAGAAACTGAAGGATCACTATGCAGTTACTACTATGCTATCTAAACACTCGCATAGATAAACTATATATACCAATGTGCTCTCAGTTACTTTACATTACTTACATTTATGCTGTTTGCAACTTTACCTCAAGTTGCCCTTTACTAGTTTCTTCTGCTATCTTTACCCCTGGTTACTTTCATCGTATTTTCTTTCCTCTGACTGTCTTTACACCTGCTCAATCTAACCATTCTTAAGGTGGCCATGCATGGGAAAATTTACGCTGCCGAGTAGAGTCCTTTAGACCTATTCGGCAGCTTATTAGGCCTCACCGATCAGTATCCATATTGCATATTAACTAGCCCTCTTTCCTTTGTATCTTGCATTTTATATGCATATTTCAGATTACATTTCCACTTTCTGTCTCCTTACAGCTGTACAATCCAGGGCAGTGTAATATGTAATAATGCAGTGATAGAGAGTGGCGCAGATATCAAAGACTGCTTAGTTGGGCCTGGTCTGCTAATTACCAGTAAAGGTAGGTATTGCTAAGCATTTCTTGTGTACTGAGACACATGCTTTGTAGGACTGCGACCACTAAGGGGCTGATTTACTTACCCACGAACGGGTCGAAATGAGTCCGATTGAGTTTTTTTCGTAATGATCGGTATTTTGCGATTTTTTCGTATGTTTTGCGATTTTTTCGGATTCTTTACGAATTTTTCGTTACCAATACGATTTTTGCGTAAAAACGCGAGTTTTTCGTATCCATTACGAAAGTTGCGTAAAAAGTTGCGCATTTTTCGTAGCGTTAAAACTTACGCGAAAAGTTGCGCATTTTTCGTAGCGTTAAAACTTACGCGAAACTTTGCACCTTTTAAGTTTTAACGCTACGAAAAATGCGCAACTTTTCGCGGAAGTTTTAACGCTACGAAAAATGCGCAACTTTTTACGCAACTTTCGTAATGGATACGAAAAACTCGCGTTTTTACGCAAAAATCGTATTGGTAACGAAAAATTCGTAAAGAATCCGAAAAAATCGCAAAACATACGAAAAAGTCGCAAAATGTTCGTTTTCAAGTCGGAACTTTTCCAATTCGGGTCGGATTCGTGGGTTAGTAAATCAGCCCCTAAGTGTTTAGCCATCGACTTGGGTATCCATATTAGGTGCTGTTAGACAAAACTATTCAGGATTCCTGCAGAATCCATAAAATGTACACATGATTGCATAGGCATAACTAGCACCAACAGACACTTGTGCTGCCCGGACTTGCTGTTAGTTTCCCATTCACCTTATTAAATGTCTGTCTACTGAATTGAAACCAAAATATGGCTTTGTTGAATTAGGGAGCTTATTCTGTCTGAGTTTATAAAACAATGTAGTTAATGCTAATTGTCATTTATCTACACTGAGAAGCACTTACTCTTTCTTTGCCTGATGGAACTTCAATATAATAACTGAAGCTCTGGCATTGAAGGAGCTGAGGCTCTGGTACAGAATCCTAATGCCAATAAAATCCTCTATCCTGGTTCCCACCACAGGGGTGCTTGCATGAACGCCTCTGCAATACAGCTAAGTGCTTTGCCATTGTAAAACATTGTGTAAATACAAGCCAGCATTATTGGAACTGTCTAAAGGTTTGTGTCAACACAGTTTGAGCGCTTTCATGGTTGAGCTGATGGACCACCTATGAGCCTAGACTCAACAATCTGACTGGGTCAAGTTCAGATGGTATACTTACACAGGTGTAGCAGGGATAGGGACAAAAAAACAAGAGAGCTGCCAGCTGAAGTACAGAACAATGAAAAACATATGTGCAATCTGCAGCCCTCCAGCACTTATTTGGTTACAGCCCTCAGCTTTCTTGTCTGTAAGAGTTGTAGTTCAACAACAGTTAAAGCACAATATCTGTAATAGTACCATATGCATAAAAAGCCTGCAGTTGCTACAAACTATTGTCTTCAATTGTCTGTAAATTATAGACCGACTTTTATCTTGGACAGGTATTGGATTTATTTTCCAGAATGGTTGGGAACCTAGGTTTTTCGGGATGATTCATAGCTTTCTGGATAGTGGGTTTCCAGATCCCGTAACTATACAGGATATATGTATTAATAAATATGCATATATTATACTTTGTATGGTAACAGTGTTATATGAACTGTTACAGAGAACATAGTTAAAATTCCTGGGCAGTGGGAGCCATATTAAGGGGTTCACAAATATGTTTGCATGATCTACACTGTGCAATAGTGAAAGGGGTTCTCTTAACAGAATGGGGTATATTTTAGCTTAATTGCAGTTATACCATATCCCGTAGCGTCTTACTTAAAGGACATGTCAACCCCAAAAATAATTTTTTGCATAATAAAAGAAAACTTTATTCTAAGCAGCTTTGCAATATACATTCATTTCATATTTGTAATGTTTTTTTAGTTATTTGTATATATAACTGCTATTAAAAGCAGTGTTTTCCTGTCCTTTCTATTCCCTGCCCTGGTGGCTCTGGTGTTTGAACCAATGTAACACAAGCAGCAGATTTACAGACCTGACTGACTGGAGGGGCCTAGCACTTGCAACATTGTTTAAAAAGTAACAACCATGAGTTCAGCAAATGCTGCTTTCTATAGCAATTACATTTACAAGAGTGTTGACATGTCCTTTAAATGAACATTCCTAATTTTGGTTTAATTTGCCTTTTATTTGTTATAATAATAACATGTCGATGGCAAAACTATCTGATGGATGTTGTCTGTGTTTTTAGCAACCTTGTGAGATATGTTTCTCCACATTACAGAAATAACCCAACTTTTCTGATGGATTTAAAGTTTTTTTCTATTATTTGTTTTTTTTAAACAAAAAAAGTCAGTGTATTGATAAATGTTGGTAGACACCCCTTCTAATTATTGGAATTTACTGCCGATGCAGGTGCCATTACATCATGCAGTAACATTCATGACATTGCAATGCTTCCTACCTTGCAGCAACAGTTTGGGAAAGGCCCCTTCCTGTTTCAGCAGGATAATAACCCTTTGCACAAGTGAGGGCATAAAGAATTGGTTTGCAGAGATGGGAGTGAAATAACTTGACCGCAGTGCTAAACATCTGTTAGACTGGAACCCCAACTGCAAGCCAGGCTTGATTGCCCAACATTAGTGCAGAACCTCTTGCATGTGAATAGAAGCAAATCTCATCAACAGTGTTGGAAAGAATTCCAAGAACAGTGAAGGCTATTATAGCTGAAAAGGGAAGACCACTTCATATTAAAAAATGTTAGACCCCCCCAGTGATTGTAATCACTTACCTGATACCTTAGGCCGGTGCTCCTGTTAGCAGAAAACTGCACCGGGTACTTCTGTGAGAGCGATCCTCTTCCTGCTTCCTGTTTCTTTGCATGGGTGCTGAACTTTGCACAGTATAGTAAAAAGGGCAGCTTTTGTGTTAAACTTCGGCCTCAGGATTTTTAGGAAAGAAGAAGAGGATCACTCGCTTGCATGTACCCTGGGCTGGTGCAGTTTTCTGACAGGAGTTTGCATACGTCTGGCAATGTATTATCATGCTACTTATGAAGGCTGCATGGATCAATTGAAGCACATTTTTGTATGTCTGTAACATTTTACAGTATATACAAATTGCAACAACACATACAAATTGCAAATATGCGGATATAAGTTATCTTACCAGGCAAAACCATCATTCTGTTGTGTTTAGTTTGTCCCGCAGAGTCTTTGCATGGGCACCAAACCTCAGAATTGAAATAATACCTAATTGTATGAGTGTCTTGCAGAAAGTTTTCTGTACAATTATCAGATTTTGTTTATACCTGTAATCATTGGGTGAGGAAGCTTGAAGGGAGTCTTTTTATTCTTGATTTATAACAATTGTAACCCTTTCCTGTTTCTGTCTCTCCAGCAAAACGAGTCAATGAAATAATCATGGGCAATGAGCAGCTGATGGAGATCTAACGAGAAGGCCATTCTGCTTCATTTTCAAACTCTTTCCCTTTCTTATTTATATGAAATAAAATCTTTGGAGCCAACATAAGTGCTGTGTTCATGGAACTTTCAGGAGCATGTGTTAGTCATGGCTCACATAAACTCCTGGATTAGTTGCATCACTGAATTCTGCAATTCCCTAGGTACTGTGTTTCGGTACAGTGATTCAGGGATAAGCAAACATCCGTTTTTGCACAGGTTGACCTGTAACTAGCAGTATAGCTGTCAGGTGATGTTTTAGAGTTGTGTGATCAACATTTAGAGGGTCCATATTTTCAGTGAACTAAGAGGCATACTACACATGTATGTATGTATGTATGTATATCTTTATTTATGAAGCGCCATGTACGCAGCGTTGTACAGTAGAATACATTAATACAAATGGGGTTAAAGATAATAGATAAATACAAAGTATAACAATAAATACAAGATACAGTTGCAATAAGCTAAGAGTCAGACACACAAGAGCATAGAGGTCCCTGCCCCGAAGAGCTTACAATCTAGATTGTATATCATTGTATAACTACATATAGCATAGGTTGTATATCAGTCGGAGCTGCCATGACACCTACCTTAAGCTCACCATACAAGGGCTGATAAAAGCTGCTGACTCAGCCCAAACAGACTGAATTAGCAGCTTATATGTCTGTGAATCCACAGGGCCCATTTATAACCTGATTGTTGTTCGATTTGGCTCACAGCATTGGTGACCAAACTCAGTAAGGGCTCTGGCACACGAGGGAGATTAGTCGGCCGCAACAAATCTCCCTTGTTGCGGGTGACTAATCTCGCGATTTGCCGCCGCGTATGCCATCCCACTGCCGGTGGGATGTCATATCAGGGAGATTAGTCGCAAGCAACAAGGGAGATTTGTCGTGGGCTAATCTCCCCGTGTACCAGAGCCCTAAAGATTCAGTTGCTGGCACCTTTGCCAAACAAGCAGACCTTACTATGTATGCTCAGCTTCAGATATGATAAATCTGAACATTGAGATGTCAGTAGGTAAATCACCATCTTGATATGACCACTATGGATGTTGCTGCTATTGTGTTCTATAGAGAACTGGCAAAATTGCCTCTTGACTTCAGACAGGTTGCCATCATTTGATGGGTCCTAGTGCTAAAACAACAAGGTACTCCCTACCAAAACTATAAGCGATTTTCTGGTTATTATCATGTTACATCTAAACTGTAGGTGTCATTTGCTAACAGAGCTTGTTTTGGGAGATGTCAATTTTTTTAATGCCAAACATCAGGTATTCGAAAAATGGGGGAAAACACATTTAAAAAAAAAAAAAAAAAAAAAATATCTGATAAATTGCTAGTGTACCCCTTAGTTGTACTAGAGCAAAAATATATTTCTGATTACATTATGTATACATTAGAAGATGTTGCTTCCAAAAGCAGAAATGCAGAAATAATATTGGCTACACATACAATCTGCAGTTACATGGTCTCTGTTATAAACTGCTCAGTGCTATTTCCATAGGAATCAACTGAAAGTAAATATTGCAGGCAGTTAACTACAGAGCAGAGGAACTAGCTACAATAATCATAACTGTAGCAAATTATACGTGAGATGTAGAATCAGTTGCATGGGATTTATCACCCGTGTAAAGCAGACTTTAGTGACTGTGCACTAATTATATTGCTGAACAGTAGTCAAAAAGATCCAGCTCTAATCTCCAAACCTCTCATCTCCATCTCTAGGACCTCCGCCACCTCTGGCTTTCTGTCTCCTCTCTCCTCCCCCATTTCCTCTGGGCAATGGCACAATGTAATCAGGGCTTTCTGTTAGGTTTAAATGGTTAATTGTGTTTGAAGAGGAGGGGGACCACCCAATGAGTTACAAATTGGGAGGGTGCAGAAAACAGGAGGCAGAAAGAAGACAGGACATAGGGCAAGCTAATTGGTCATTTATTATATGTTTTTTTTACCCAGTATTCTCAGTGTTTCCTTTTTCTCAAATTATAAATGTAATCCTTTTTTAAAACATACAGCAGTGATAATTTCTATTGCTCTGGCAATAGGAGGCCGGACATCAAAGTATCCAGAAATTCTAACAATGGAGTAATACAGTTGTGTGTGTGGGTGGCCAGTGCCAAAGTATACAGCCTGATAAAAACCGCATTGGTGACATTTATGTTTACTGGGTCACTAGAAGGTGCAGCTGCTCAGTAATGCTAAGGGTACTAGGACTGAGGTCTTTATATAACAAGCAGTGAATCTGGATTTAGAGTAGTGTTGAGACTGACAATTAGATGTTGAAAAGGTGGGTGGCAAAGAATGGAGGCTGCAGGGCAGACATAAAGAGCACAGGAACCATTGCAGGAATTGTAACCTGGATAGCGCAGGTGTTAAGAGCAGCTGCTCATGGGGGACCTTGGAGCTAACAAATGGGTAGAGCAAGGTGCATATTTTAATATTTTATACTCTTGTAAAAGAGTAACCATGTTCTGATGGTTTATCACCCCTGTGAGTTAAAATCTGAACAACTTCCAACAGGCTGTATTCTGTTTCCTTAAAAAATGCAACCTAGCAGTTTGGAGTCAGAATTGGGGCAGTGACAGTGCACATCTTTATATTTTGTTACTTGATCTTTTATCATCAAATGCATGGGTCTAAAAGAAAACAGTCAGGAATCCGAATACTTCACATCTGATTAATTAAAAAAAGTTTTCAACAGTCTTAACAATGGTATAACAATTAGTTTAAGCCCCTCTGATCTGGCCAACACCAGGGACAGTAGTTTTCCCAACTAATAATACTGAGTATTTGGACCCTTTGCTGGCTCTTAATAATTCTGGGCCTCCAAGCAGCTTCTGGATCTGCTACCAGTTTTGTTATACCCCAGAACCTAAAACTGGCCACACATGGAGCAGAATGTTCGATCACTTTGTCTGAACCATAATTCAGTGGATTGAGACCTGAGCCAGCTATTCTTAGTGTGAATCCTGACAGCAGATAACCAACCATCAATGCAACACTCTTTCCCAGCATTCCACTGCAATCTCAGACACAGCCACATTTGTAGCAAGTGCTACTTGCACCCAGTGTGTCAATGGATGTTCCAGAGCATCTCAAATGCCAGTTTTTTGTAACTATGTAACAGCCTCTTTGGAATCTTTCAATACCTGCCACGCTGGTTGTCCAGAGGTTAATAGTAAGGCTGCAGTGTCCCCTTTATCACTTAGATTTCCTCCTCCTCTAACCCACTCAGCCCTCTCCCTCTGGAATTTGCTTTGGCTGTTGGCTTGTGGGCATGCTCAGTTGTTCTAAGCTCAGATTACTAAACACGCCCCCCAGTCTAGCAGCCAGTGAAGAGATGGCATTGCTGGTTTCCATAGAAACTCAGCTCTAGCTGTCTGCTTCAATTTTTTCAATTCTTAGTCCTGAGCTCAGCTCAAACAAAGCAGAACTTTTATCAGAGACAGTTGTGCCTGTGTGAGCCTGTATTCTTGATGAAATGTATGCTGAATAAGGGTCTGTGTGTGTTTGCTGCTTGCAGATTGAAATATATCTGACTATGTATCAGAGTAAAAATGGCCACCGAGTGAAAGCTGCTATTTGCTTTAGGAAAATGTGATGGTGCTGGCAAGTGGAGGGGATATATGCAGTACAAATGATGCCATTTGGGTGGGGGACACGTGCCCAACTGATATATATTGTAGGCAAATGTAGGCTTTACATGTCCTTTAAAGGAACTGATGACCTTAAATGTAGCTTTTAACATAATAAAGATTGTGATATGAGATGCATTGCATTTGGTCCCATTTTTAAATATGATTTCTTTTTGCTGTATTATTCTATTTTGATATTTAAAATGCCATCTGGTTGGTCAGCGAAGTATATAAAAAATATTTCAGCTTTCCCTTTAAAGCTAGAAAGTTCTGAGAACTTTGTAAAACATGTTTGTATTTTACACTAATATAGTATTCTTGTTTTACATGGGTCTACCTAACCACACTTAGCCACACTCTATAAGCATAACAAAACTTGCTTCGTACTGTGTTCTCATTGGGTCCTGTTGGTGAATGAACTCGGCAAGTCAGACACTAGCTTGTAAGCAGATTTGCTCGACTTTTTTTGTTAGCAAACATTGTACTGGTTTATTTGGTAACTTCCTGGGAGACATTCCCCAACCTGGCACATTTCTCTGTTGGAACCAATAAAAGATGAAGAGTGGTGCAAACAGTTCCCTCAGTGTCTTGCCACCTGCTACCCCCACTCCACCCCTTCCTTTTAAACAAAACAAAAAATGCATCAACAAAAGAACTGAAAAATCTTAAAGGGGGCATTCATCAGAGTGACAAAGGAGGGACGTAATACATTATTATAATTAGTCTTGGGTGGTACAACTTGGCCCTTTAACCAGTTTGCTGCCAAACAGTTCTGGACCTCAAGCTTCCTGCCCTGTGGAGTTCATCTCCTGTATGAGAGTGTCTGCTTTATGGCAGGGCTTTGGAAAATATAGGTGTACAATTAAACAAGAAGCTGTTATACCTCTACTCCACTGAGAAAATAATGACTTTTAAAAATCTCAAAACATTATACATCAAACTGATATTAGAGATTTTTTTCAGATTTTTCTAGAATAAGCAAATTACTTCTAGCTTTAGTGTTTGTGCAAATCCAGCCTTTAAATCATAAACCATTATAATGATGTGGTTCCAGCAAGACCAAACAGGTACATCATGGTTACCTCAGCGCAAAATAATTTCAGAGCCCTCTAACCTTTTGGAATTAAACATCTGAGCCCCACTCCCAACCACCATTAACAGGGACTGTTTCCCTGATTTGCCCCTGATCTCTAGCAGGCAAATTGTAATTAATATTACAGTGTACTTGTTTGGCTTGACTGAGCAATAACTTTTGAACTTATGCTGAAATGTTGGGGCAATTTTTTTTCCCCAAGAGTATCCACTATCTCTTTGCATTTTCACACTTGCTGGGTCTGTATTGAGTGCTGTATTTTGGCTGAATTGTCTTCTAACTTTATCATTGCCAGTGGTGTAACTATAGAGGAAGTAGACCCTGTGGTTGTGGGGAGCCCCTACTCTTCTTTGGGGGATTTGCTAGAGACCTATCAGCCAGATAGTAATTATTCCTAGCTGAACAATGAAACTTTGTATTTTCTCCACCTGCATTTTTATTTCAGTTTGGCCCTCCTTCACTCCATATGTTTTTGCATTGACTGGACTGTAATCCATCTTTCAGTGCGCACATGGAGTATATTTTTTGGCCAGAGAAGTGTGCGCTTTCTGTCTGAAATGCACTTTGTGTTCACACTGACACAGTGTTGGACTGGGGTGTCCAGGGCCCACCAGTGCTGCCACCTCAGAAGACCTCTACTCCAACCTCAAACTGGCTGACACCCAAGTTCCTGGGTCAGTAGAGCTAACAACGGCCGGGCCTACTGGATTTCTTCCTGGTGTGCTGCTGGCCCAGTCCAACCCTGCGCTGATAGGCATCAGCCTGTTAATACACACACATATGGAGCAAAGTGGGGTAGGCTTGAATTAAAACAAATGTGCCCATTGAGTTACACTTGGCCCCAGAGCCTGAGAATGCTAGGATTCATCTATTCAGGTTCTGGGCCTAGGTGTAACTCAGTGAGCACAAAAGTTATGACTTAAGCAAGGCCCGGGATATGAGAGGAGCTCGTGATTTTTTTGCTGCATGAAAAAAAAAGTAGGTTGCTGAGGTTATGGAAATATAGAAATAGTCATATAAAAAAGAGGTGATATATAAAAAAGAGGCGATACAAGTCCCATTGAATTCTTTACGCAAGCCGCATTGTTTCCATGCTACTTTCTGGGAATTTTTTGTTTGCTGCTAAAGTAAAAAATGACCACTCAAAGTCACTTTTAACTGACACAAATGGAAAGGGATACTGGTCACTTGCAGGGGCTATATTGCCCAAAATTTGAACAATGGCATATTTATATGTGTTCCATTTCATTGTGCTTTCCCTTGATGTCACTAGGAAGTGATTTTCAACAAGTAATGCATTGTGTGCCATTGCCCTAAAACTTTAGTGGTTTGTGTGTTCCCTTAGGCTATGTCACACATGGCTAATTCTCTGCCGTGTAAATATGCCGCTGGAGAAAATTCTGAGCAGCTGTCTTCCTTTATGTCAGTGCACACATTGGAAAAAATTGATGCAGTCTTCTCCCAATGGGTCTAAACAGTCCCCACTGTATGATCCATCCCTTGACCTTAGGGCCTATAGAGAACTATCAGATAGGGACCACATCAACACGCCAGTGCTTCTGGTTCAGAGGGATTTTCATACCTGCCAAAGTTTTATTAGTCGTATCGCTTTCACTGACAGCTAAATTGGACTAAAGCTGCCTATACATGTGAAGATCTGCTCCTTTGGCGAGGTCACCAAATAAACTGTCCGTTCGTTTGGTGACTAACATGTGGGCAAAAGGATTCGATCACAATGAATGTATGCAGGTGGTCGGGACAAGGACTGTGAGTGTACCTACCTCACAATACACTTTACTACACAAGTGCAAAATGGTAGCTATAACTTTTTTTGAAACATCGTTTTTTTACTGAAACTACAATTTGCTTTGTTATTTTTACAATCTATTCTTCTTAAGTTAGTAACCCCATTTTATTATGAAAAAAAAGCATTTCTTTAAATCTCATACATACTAGAAAGTTTATAGCTAGAACGTTTGGGTTAATCCTCCCATAACTTGCAAGTGAGGCTGTATATTTTGAAGAGAAAGGCTCAATTAAATGGTTTGTTTCATCCCTCTACCCCCTCCCTGCAAGTCCTTCTAGAAAATAATCTGTTCTCTTTTTCCCCTCTGTCTGTTGTATATTTATCTTTCTATCATTCGAATCTGTGTCTGTGTAAATAAATCTGCCTCCCCCGCCTCCCCTCCTCATTCCGGCTCTACGCCTGGGTGCAAAACTACCCTGAGTGGCCCCCTTAGAGTCTTACAACCACCATGGGCCCATGTGGAAGAGTTCTGTTCAGTGTGTTGGTCATCTTTGCATTGTTTATATAGAGCCTGGCAGGCCTCAAGTGAAGACCTCCCTCAGTTTGTTAAGGTTGCTGTCTGATTCCCATACCACCACCAGCTTGGACTAGAGCCTTTCACACATGCTATTTCAAACTGTGCCAGATGCGGATGAATCCACTGACATTTAACACATCCTGCCCTGGGATGGTTGCTATGTTGTGGTAACAACTTTTCATATATGAGTTCATATATGAGTTGATTTTCATACATGTATATACATAGTAATCATGTTTCTTCATAAGTAAGATTGGTGTGGCTAAAAGAGAATTACTTGGTAAGTGGTAAATCTTATTAACTGTAATTACAATTTTTAGCATCAGTATTTAGCTAGCCATAATATGGGAAGATATGGTCTAGGGAAGATATGGTCTAGGGAAGTTGACATAATAGTGGATATTTCCCCAATTTGGTGGTGGACCACTTTGGGCTGATTCAAAAGGTTATCTCCTGGCCAGTGAGGGGATCACAAAGGGCCCCTGTTCTGACTAATGATGTGGAGGTTGACCCACAAGCCGTGGGACCTGTTGCTTTACCCTAGGTCAGATTAAGGTTGACATTTTGGTGACCACTGCGGGTTCAAGTTGGGTGCGAGTCAGACTGGGGAAGTACACCATTCCTCTGCTTCCTGAAGTTTCCCTGTCTTGGAAAATAAGGTGCGCACAGAAGTAGCATACAGAGCAGAAAGATGCGAGTATGGGCTGGGTGTGGGCCCTACACTGGCAATATTTTGTTGATTAGGTTAAGTTTTGTCAGGTTAGAGTTGGGTGCAGGTTGAGTTTTCCTGAACTGCACAATCACTAGTTCTGACCTATTGAAAAATAGCTGATGCAGTACTAGCCCAACAGGATGGTATAACATACCTATTCAACATGTGAACCAGCACTTATCATATATCGGTCAGGTAGGCCATCTTTTTAGCCACATAAACTGTCAGGAGTCTTCAGCCAAAGTTGGCTCATGCATGGATAGGGCTCCCAAAAGGGCAATTTTGGCAAATCAGGAAAATTGCCTCTAATAATGAGATACATGTATATGTAGAGGCCTCTGATAAATTAATTTGAAAATCCCTTGCTAGGGGCTGTGAAAGGGATGTGTTACTTAAATTAAGACAGGTAGTTTTGAGTATACCAAGACACATTCTCCTTCAGAAACATAAAACAGTAAATGGAAAAAACACATTTGAATTGTTTTTAGATTACAGTCCCAGCAGTAAAAAAAAATGAGAATATTGTGTTAATACATAGGTCACTTCTCTGTCAGGACTATTAATATTAAAAATTATTCAAAGAAAATCCACTTTTTTCATAAAGAAAGGGAAATCTATTGCCAATAATCTTGTAAGAGCGAAAACCAGAAGAGGAAACTAGATTTTTAGGTAAACCTAAAAATGGTACATTTGTCTGCCTGAATTGCAGTTGATTTAATTCTATCATTAGGGCTGTGACAGACGGGGAGATTAGTCACCGCGCGACAAATCTCCCTTGTCGCTAGAATCACCGTGCCACGTTTGCCATCCCACTGGCGATTTACATTCTAGCCGGTGGGATGGCATTTCAGGGAGATTAGTCGCCTGCGACAAGGGAGATTTGTCTCGCGGCGACAAATCTCCCCGTCTGTCACAGCCCTTAAAGGGGACTACATAACACATTCCACTTAACCAATATTTTACATGAACTTCTGATCATACAATCAACGCTAAAATGTCCATGTGTACGTGGGTCAGACCCAGTGTCACCTCATGGTCCCCTCACCTCACCCAAGGGGGGCCCAGCAGTGCTATAATTACTTGATTATTTGGGCCCCCCTGCTGTCAGTGAGCTGAAGACCTGAGATGGGACAGCAGGAGCTCCTGTGCCTGCATGTTCTGTATACTACAGAAAGCTGTGTAGAGTACTGAGCATGAAGGCACAGGAGCTCCTGTTCTTCCATCTGAGGTCTTCAGCTCACTGACTGCAGGGGGCCCCAAATCAAGTAAGGGCAGCAAGGTTGGGTCCCAATAACACCTAAAAAGCGACCAGGCCCAGGACTGCCCTCCTCCCCCATGGTGGCCCTGGGAGCAGGACTGGGTTGGCGGGGCCCACTGGGTTTTTTCCCTGTGTCCCTCCGGCCCACTCCAACACTGGCCAGACCTGCTGACAGGTGAAAAAAAGATTGGGGAACACATGTTGCTCAGCGACAGCCCCGAAACCTGACAGATCTAGAGGAGATCTGTGTGGAGGAGTGGGCTAAAATCCCTGTTGCAGTGTGTGCAAACCTGGTCAAGAACTACAGGAAACGTTTGACCTCTGTAACTGCAAACAAAGGCTTCTGTACCAAATATTAACACTGATTTTCTCAGGTGTTCAAATACTTATGTGCAGCAGTGCAATACAAATACATTGTTTAAAAATCATACAATGTGATTTCCTGAATTTTTTTTTAAATGCTGTCTCTCACAGTGGGAATGCACCTACAGTGTGAATTTCAGACCCCTCCGTGATTTCTAAGTGGGAGTTCCTCACTATAGAGTCTCAAGTGTTTTTTGGAATAAAACATTATTCCCTGACTGTTTTACTAATACTTAACATTTTTTCACCGATTTGTATGGACATTTATTTACTATTGCATGAACTTAAAGGACATGTAAAGCCTACATTTGCCTACAATGTATATTAGTTGGACACGTCTCCCCCACCCAAATGCCATCATTTGTACTGCATATATCCCCTCCACTTGCCAGCACCATCACATTTTCCTAAGGCAAATAGCAGCTTTCACCCGGTGGCCATTTTTCCTCTGATACATAATCCGATACATTTAAATCTGCAAGCAGCATACACACACAGACCCTTATTCAGTATACATTTCATCAAGAATACAGGCTCACACAGGCAGAACTGTCTCTGATAAAGGTTCTGCTTTGTTTGAGCTGAGCTCAGGAGAGGAGGTTGGGAGAAAAAAATTGAAGCAGACAGCTAGAGCTGAGTTTCTATGGGAACCAGAAATGCCATCTCTTCACTGGCTGCTAGACTGGGGGCGTGTTTAGTAATCTGAGCTTAGAACAACTGAGCATGCCCACAAGCCAACAGCCAAAGCAAATTCCAGAGGGAGGGGGCTGAGTGGGTTACAGGAGGAGAAGGAAGTGATTAAGGAGATGTTGCAGCCTTACTATTAACCTCTGGACAACCAGAGTGGCAGGCATTGAAAGATTTCCAAGAGGCTGTTGACTGTTTAAATTTTCGTGTGTGGAGTTTACATGTCTTTAATAGCTATGAATGGTAGGATCAATATACCTGTCACTTCATGTGATATTGTGTGATTACATATAATGTATAGTTATGAAGTTGCTATTCTTGTGGATAGACTCCTTAAGTACTGGCTGATTTACTTTTTACTTAAAAAAATCGCTTGTTTGTTACCTGGCCTGTTATAGGAGCTTGTAACTTGATCACATGGTAATTATGAGGGGTGGAGGCTTTTAAAGGTGTTGGAAAGTTTTTTACTGTATACTACACCTGAGGAAGGAACAGTTAAGAAATGTGCTTTTCTATGATCTAATAAACGTATCAAGTTCCCTTCAACACAAGATTCTTCTCTCCGGTGGATTTTTGTTCACATCTTCAGTTCAACTTGAACTTTATATTAAATTGTAAGCCAGTTTAACTATCAATATTATTAAAAAAAAGTAAAGACTTTTTAGGGACCCATAGGGTTAAGCTCCCCTATGGCTTTAAGCCCTACAACTTCTTCCTCATTTTACTGTTACTGGGTAAAGTCCCATGTATCTAGTTTTTACTATACCTTTTACCTATTGGTTATTTTGGTTGATCACATCCCTTGCAAACTCATATAGTGTCTAGCAAGGAGGTGTGGCTTCCTCTTTGGCTGCCTCTGTATCTCAGGTGAAGGTCCACTGAGCCTGGGAGCAGAACTAGTCCCCAGTAAAGCCTTATTGCCCCAGAGTGTTACCATCCACTCTGTTGAAGTCGGGGACAGGGACCCAGTGAACGAGGAATAGTAAGATAGTTACTTGTGTCGAGTACTCTCTAGGAGAGTGAGATAGAGGAAGGAAGGAAGCAAGGGCAGTTTTCCAGCCCCACTAAGGAAAGTAGAAAGGAAGTACCCTTCCATCCGGCAATGGTGCCTCAGCGTAGGACCACAGAGTAGACATAGGAGACAGGCAAGATCAAACCCTGATCCCTAGTCACCTGGAGGACTCTCAAGCTAGGAGTTATCAACCTGAGGACTGAGGTATCTATCCTGACTGCTTCCAAAGGGGTGCCAAGCTGACAGGTGCATTTACCCTGCCCAGACTTTAAAAGGAAGTGGGATAAACTGGTGTGCCCCAATAACTGCCCTATCCTGCACACCATTTATTATTTTGAATGCTTTATTAGAAAATACCTGCTAAAACTTGGCTTACGGCCATTTTAAATAAGACGATACAGCAATGCAGGGCAAAATCCACCATGCAACGATCGACTGATCGATCCTAGCCCGACTCCTTCCTATACAGAAGGAAGGCTAGGATCAATCGTTGCATAGTGGATTCTGCCCTGCATCGCCCGGAAGGCAAGTTTTAGCAGGTATTTTCTAATAAAGCATTCAAAATAATAAATGGTGTGCAGGATAGGGTAATTATTGGGGGAGGGTAGAATAGATTTTTTCCTTTAACCTGCCCTCTCCTAATGAACCCACCGAGCCATTGGTATTTATGGACACACTCCTGGCCCATCCATCTCTGATATCTCCAAACAGGGGCGGAGCAAGCACAGGTCTATAAATACAGACTGCCAGAGGAGGACATAGTAAGGTTGTGACCTGGGTTAGCATCCTGCATCGAGTCAGGTACCTGCTTCTTGGCCCTTTGGCTAAGATTAAGTGTAGTATTGTATGAGAAACACTTGGTCCTTTGGCCATTAGGTTGGCAAGCGGAAGCTTGATGAAAGCGGAGGAGCTGTGTTCCTATAAGGGAGAGTGCTTGACTCATTTTTAGTCAGGGGCTTTGCACATGCACCTTTTGCCTAATCATGCTTCACTTCCTTTGCCCCAGCCATTAGGCGGGCAGGAAGTTTCTTCCTTTTTTCTTTCCGGCTGCCAGCTGGAGCCTTACCAAGGCAATCAATAGCATTGACTTACGCGGACTCTCCCTAGCTGCAAAGGGGAGTCCAATGACCTGGTAGGGCTCACCCTAGCTTCGGTGAAGGTGGACCTACCCGCCCATGCTGTTCGTTGGCGGATGCCTTGGACACACGAGCATCGGAGCCCATGCCTTGGGGTGGGAATCACTGGAGATGATTCAATATCATCGAGTCACGTACCTGCAGGATACCCACAAAGTGGTCTGGACTCTGGCAGAATCTACTTAATGTCCCCACTGTGTGGGTAACCTGCAGGTATCTGAACAGCTACAGTGGGGTGGCGATTTAGGGGATTACTAAGTAAAATCTACAGTGCGTAATATAGAAATGATTGGCGTGTGACTTCTGGTTTACATGAGATCACTTCTGGTCCCTGAGATACTTACTGTGGGAGCGGGTTGGGTGGGTTTGTGTGGGAAAAACAATGTGGGTAAAGGTTGGGCATGTGTCTGCCTGGGTGGGCAGATAGTAGATTTTAGCCCAACTCACCCAAGGATGTGTAGAAGGAGGCTCGAACCTATGAGATCTGCAGATCCAATGGGTTTTAGGCCGGTCTTAACTGCTTATCAGTTAATGCCCTACTGGCAGGGGCATATTTAGGTCCGGTGCTGCCTCACATAAATCAGCTGCGTAGCTAATTTCTGTGAGGCTTCCCCCCTTCATGTTGAGCTGACATGATACAGCCACACTCCCGCTGTCTGCTCCACTAGAAGAGGGCTTCTCTTGTTCCCTGCAGCATCGGTTTTCCCAAGTGGTATGTAACAACAGCAGGGCTATTAACATTCCATTTACAGTTATGTGCTAAATTAAAAATGGAAGGCACTCCAGCCATGCACAATATATAGTTATTGCAGAGAACGGTTTTAGAATACTTTATACTTGTCTCATTTAATTCATTTTGGGACCCCCATAAAAATACTGCATTCCGCATGCAGCTTTCTTTCCAGTTGTCCCCACAAGGTCAGCATATATCTGATAAGTGCTGCAGAATATATTGGCACTATACAAGTAATAGGTAACAATAATAATGGCTACTGGCAGCTGCAATAGTGTTAGTAGCTGTACATCTGCATACAGTTTAGTGCAGCCCTGCAGAAGGCAATATTTCTCAGGTCTCTTATTTAAAGGGGAGTTCTGGCATGTATTGCTATGATGCCAGTGTATTTAAACTCATTGATGCTGGCAGCCATGGCAGAGAACAGAGAAAGGAAGCTGCATTCAGATCAGCAGTATGGGAGGGTACACCATGTAAGTCATTTATTCACTTTTCTAATTATCTCCATGGGGTGTGCCAGCAACATTAATCTCCTGAAGGCAGGAAGGTTTTTGGCAACACCACATTCCACCAGCAGAGGGAGTTGGCTGCAAGAAATTCCTGCTCTGTTTAATGTGGCTGAAGTATATAACAAATCACCTAATCTCCTGGGGCAGATTCATCTTTTTCAGCAGGTTAAGACTACTCTTAGTTATTAGGGGTGGGCATGGGGTGGATTTCACCGGGCTATAAGGCTTTTAATCATTTGGGCCACCAGGATAGACCATTTGTCTGTCAGTAAACCCTATGCAATAAAGCCAGCAGCTGCTGGAGGTCCTGTTCCAGTAGAAGACATTCTACTACATGGACTCATTTTGTCATATTTAAAGGAACAGGTAACCTACATATGTATTCATTTGGAAGAAAAGACATAAAGGTTCTGTACACATGCCTCACTGTGTCTCAGGGTATTAGCTACTGTAGTTGCAGTAGTTTACTGTAGATCTCCCTTATTGCATTGGAGTAATTTTGAAGACTCACCCACCAGGCTGGTGCTGTTCTCTCCCAACAGGGGCACCAGCCCGGGGTAAAAGGTAGGCGATTTAAGTCACTTGGGGGTGCCTAACATTTTGGCACCCCCAAGTGACTTTGCCTTTCCTTCTCCTTTAAGACATAACACAAAACATAGATTTTTCATGATTTAAACAATAGTAAAAAAGTATGTTCAATGCAAGCCCTCATTCATTAAACTCTTGTTGAACAAAGAGGTATACTGCTCCTTTAAGAAATAATGGTATTCAGTTTATTGTAACCAGATTAAGTAGTATTTAAACAGTGGGAAATCAAGTGTCTATAAATAATAATTATTAATATTCATTAATAATAAAGTATTAAGAGACTGGTAGTTATCAATTAAAAGGTAACAGTTAGCAGATGTATATAAGATGAGCCTGAAAGTGAAAACAGGTTGTGTAGAAAATGTAAGATATGGAAATAATGTAATACATAATACATACTTGGCATGTAAAGACCATTCATGCAACAGATACTATGTCATGTATGTCTGCCTACTGAGGCACAGAAAAAAGTGATTGCTTTGTGTTGCAGTCACAGGGAATAATGTTCTATAGCAGTGCTTACCAAACTGAGGGGCTGGTCCCACTGTAGTCAGCTATGGCTAATATTGGTAAATGTCTGTTTGCTTTCCTTAAACACATTTAACGTCAATTTGGTTTATTAGTTGAGAGTTTGGTCGAACACTTGCTGACCTGGTATTCTTGGAACTGTAGCTGCATGTTCATATGGCTGCAATCCTGCAACAGATTAGAAGGCTCTGAACAAATGCCAGACTTTAAAGGCAAAATAGTAAAAGCCTCTGCTCTACAGCATATTGGCATGCAGGACTTCTAAATATTATCCGTTGAAAGCATGCCATCCACAAACTATAATGGTAGTTATGTAAGTTAAGCCTGCCAATACAAAAACAATGAACAGCTTGGCAAGAGGATGTGGTCATACAGACATGGCCTTTCAAAAATATTGTATACAGTGGAAGTCTTCTTAAAGTGTTTAACTTTAAATTACTTTCATTATAGCATAGTGATAGTCTAAAACACATAGACATTTTCCCTCCTTTTTTATTGTGTGTGTAATTTAAATTACAGTTCTTGATCAGCAGCTCTCCAGTTTGGAATTTCAGCTGTTATCTGGTTGCTATGGTTCAGTTTACCCTAGCAACTGGGCAGTGGTTTGAATGGAAGACTGAACATTCTATAACATGCTTTTTTCGCCACCCCTCCTCACAAAAATCTATATGTGTTCCTATACATATATATATATATATATAATATACAGTATACATATCTCTATATAAAATTGTACAGGGCTGAGCAATCTAGCGGCACTATATAAATAAGTTAATAAGTATATATATGTATAGATACACACACACATATATAGCCACAAGAATGGCTGCTCTGTGGGTGGCTGAGAATCATGCTCAGGTCAGCACAGTTTAACCACTAATGCCAATGCCGTCCCCATGAATAAAAATAGCAGCAGTTCTGTGCACTTACGAGCAGCCCTAAAATAAAAGCATATGTTACAAGCACAAAATCCTGCACTCTGCAATGAGAATTGCTTTCATCTGTCATGTCCAATGTAATCTCAGTGGAAATATGGGTGTACTTTACAACTACTCAACTTGGACTTTATTCTTTAATCGACGGGCATAAGCAAGTACAGTGTTCTACCTTCTTATCCTTAACTGCAGTTCCTATCTGTAGGTGCTGGAAGTTGTACATCAACAAAAGCAAACAGCACTGAAAAATTCTAGGGTGCATGAGAAAGCAGATATTAATTCACCTTGCTTTGCTTGTCAGAAATGAAGATATAGCTAAGTGAGACCAACCATATTGCTTTCACTGACTAAATAATATCTTATTGGAAGTAACCACTTATTGGACAAACGTGATTCATCAAAACTGGAATCCGGTGTATAGAAATAGATGCCAAATGTGTTGGTATACATTTTTTTTTGGTAAATGTCAGTGAGAAGTGCCTTCCAAATGGGGAACAGCTCAAAACCACAAAAATACCCCTCTTTTTGTATACACCAAAGGCAGACAACAAATAGAAAGCAAACATAAGCCATTTTCTGAGCTGGCAGAAAAGTGCCTAAATCTGATGCAGCCACTTACCATCTACTTGAATAGGGAATGTTTGACATGTTTGTAATTTACAGCCTGAACATTCTCATGAAGACTCATGTTCTGTCATTGTTTCCCATTTAAAGGTAGGCAGCAGTGATGATTTGGGGGAAATTAATTGCTGGCTGAAATACATTGGACGAATACTTCAGCCCCATATGCTATAACCCTACATGTAGATTTTACAGACTTACCTGTTTTATTGTAAAGGTGGCCATAAAGGGCAGATTTAAGCAGCAGATTCAACCCTTCAAACTGTTTTAGCAGGGTATCTGCACATCTATGGGACCTGAACAATATCTGTCTGATATCTGTGAGGACCACATCAACAAGCCCACGCGGCCCTGCACCTGACAGCCAGTATCCCCATTGTTGAGATCCAGTTGTTTAGCCCTAGGGCCAAACAAACAATTGGATCAGTCCGATATTGCCCGCAATACATGGGTCACCAAGCAGGTATTACAATGTATGGCTAGCTTTACTCTTGTTTGTTAATTTATTGTAAATCCCCCCTTTAGAAAATGATTGTAAAGAGCTGTGTAACTTGTTGGCGCTACATAAATCAATGTTGAATATGACATTGACATATAAATGGTCAAATACAAACACAATGCAGTGTGAAAAGTGCAATTTTTGGGGCATTTTTGGGCTTGCAATGTTTTTACCCAAAATAAAGCGTTTTTATGAAGCATCCCAGCTTAATTCTGGCCATAAGGGGAGTTATGTCAGATGCAGCTGTGCTTGTATGTGTTTATAAATTAGGTGGAAGTTGCTAACATTTTCACAGTCAGGGCTGATTTAAGGCCTTGGTGGGCCCTGGGCAAAGATCAAATTGGTGGCCCCCTCACCCTGCAGTGATTCTCCTACTGCAAAAAAAGCTTTGTAAAATATGGCAGTTATAACATCACAGACTTTGCAAAAGTTATGATATCTTAGTGAAAGGTAAAATAGCAATCAAATCTGATTAGCTTTGGCCAATGAGACTACTGGGGCAAAGAAATGACTTTATCGTACCTACATATACACACATACTTATTATACTTAGTATTATACTCAAACTTATTATAAAAAAAATAATGTGCCCCAAGCTGTGCATGGAAACCAGTGAGCAAAATGAGCAACGGATTGAGATCAGCTATGGGTCTGTGCCCTGCTTATTGTTTTAGCATTTATTTCAATCATAATATAATGTTTCTTCCTGAATCAGAATCCGAAAACAAATTGTGTATATACAACACACTTTTAGAACAAGGTTGGGCACCCGCAGGTTAGGGCAGGTGGGCAGCAAAGACTTTTGCTTTGCAAAAGTGCATGTGTGCTTCTATATAAATATACAAAGAACCACAGGCATCCATTGTTATGCTTAACCAGTCTTGCTCCTGTCAATAAAGTAGGACAAACATGTTCGTTGAGTGGTCGTGTCAGAGACACTGGCCAAAATTCTGATGAGTAAAAAAAATCTGGGAATAATGACACAGTGTGTTGGACCATGGGCAGATGCCCCTTTTGCCCTTTTATTAAAGTGACCCTGTTCACAGTGGGGACTGCATCATTTCTGGCAAGCAGCATTAAAACGGCATTAGCGTGAGATTCTTTTGGCGTAAGGCTGCTGTGCCGATTGATGCACTATCATGAAAACCCTGGAGTTACCACCACATACAGGTTGTTAGTAACTCATAGGTTTGCTAGTGTATATTGTGCACAATTCAGCAGAAGAGGCAGTTTGACACAATGGCACCAAAGACAACTATACAAAAGTGCAAGGAGGGTGTTTGGAGACATTTGCATAGCATGTGCCTTCGATGGCATTTGGGTCCATTTTAGCTTGACTGTACTTGTTTGCTGCTGCATTCATAAATTACTTTAATATTATCCACATTTTAAAAACTTTTCATAGAGTTCCACACTATGTACCCACTGAGTTACTTTTGCTAGCCTTAAGGGAGTACTGTATGTATACAGATGTATACTGATTTGGCACCTACTGCTGCCTAAGGTGGCCTAGCTGATAGTGATGTGCGAGCCAGGCTGAAACAAGTTAGGCAGATTTGGACCAACACTTATAGTATTGGCGGGTTGTGGATGGTTTTGGGCTGAGGTTTACGTTTCGCCCTTCCCACCCGTGAGGTTGCTTTGCCTAGCTTCTGTGTCTGAAAGCCTCTATTTATAGACGCGTGCCTGCCCCACTCTCTTCATGATATCAGAGATGGGTGGGTCAGCATGGGTCTATAAGGTGAGTTCCATTGCCAGGTCGCATTGGAATTGGTTGGCTTAGGGTCAGGAGTGGGTTGACAAAATGTTGATCCTAACATCACTACTAGGCAATGCTGCCCCCTCCCCCCCGCCATTTGTGTCTAATTTTTAAGCAGTGGGTCAAGGGGGGGCTGCATCTAGAAGAGACAAAATTCTAATTTAAAATTTGGAAATTCGGCTCATAAGGTTACCAGGAGCAGCTTTTTGGGGCTCTGCCGTCTCAGGCGATTTTCCAAACTGGTCTCATGGCATCAGCGCCCCTGTATGTAGAGCAGTAACCATTACACGTAGCATCCCTTGACAGTGGGGCAGAAAAGGATTTAATATTTCTGTTTTCATAAAAAATACTCCTTTAAAGGGTTATGTATGTTATAAATTAAATGATACAGTGTGGTAACTACAGTATGTTCACTTCATGAGACCAAAATAGACTTTATAGGAAAAACGTAATAATGCAATACTGTAATTATGTCTGCAGGGTCTCTGGTAGGGAGCAGAAGCCTTCTTATAATTATTAGTGCTGTGCCTCATCCTGTGGTCTTCTCTGTGGTGGTGAGGGATCGTGGCCACAGATCAGTCCAATCCCACATCTTCATTTACATTAAGTTTGACATCAGACAAGAGGCACTTGGCCCACCCAGGCTGGCATTTATATCCACAAAATATATGCAGTCTTTGCCCAGGGTTTATTCTAGCAGCAGCCTTATAGGGCAGTAGTGTACGGTTTTCTGAAGAATTAACATTTGAAGACCTGGAACAGAATTGTCTGACTTTCTACATTCAGTGAGCAAATTTAAGTTACACATATATGTTTGCAAGTCAGATTCTGTTAAAATGAATGTATATAAAACATTCATTTGTAATTTGTAGACCACCTTTAAAGGGGAACTAAAACAAAGCCACATTTTTTGATATTGAAAAAAAGATCATTCTGCACAATTTTTTTATACACTTTATTTTTTTCAGTATACTGTGGCAAGCAGTATCTCTCTAGCTGTTTATATTATTTTCTGCACTTCTGGGTCTGACTCCTGAAACAATGTAGCAGAAACAGTTGCTGTACAGACCTAAAGAAGAACTGTTGTCTGTGTTCAGTGTTTAAAGTGTCTGGACCAGAGAACAGAAATGAATTATCATTATTTTAATTTAATGTATTGTGGAACGTCACTTAGAATTACTTTTTTCATTATGCCAAAAGGAGTTGTTGGGTTAAGTTCTTTTTTAAGTCTTCCATGCAGAAGCAGGACCTCTAGTTGGGCAGTTCTGATTTTATGGCTTTAGTATTCTTAAAATCTTTATTATCATTAAAGTTCATTAGCAGCGCTGATATGATAAGAACTAAACTTGATTAAGGTAAAGAAGAAAACTTAGCAAAATCTAGGAAGTCACCTGGTTTCTAGCATCATTTTATGTACTACACAGAACTAAGTAGAAAAGCAGACAAATGAAATAGAAATATTTGAAAAGACAAATTTGGATATAATAATATCACTTAAAAAGTAAAGGGCAAGCAAGCATGTAAAGGGCTCATACAAAGGTGAAGTTCTACAAGCAATGCTCAGATGTCACTAAGGGAATGCTGAGGGGCTGATTTTGCCTACTGGCACAGACTTTACCTGGAACCCCATGGGTGTAAATAATATGTAAACGGATGTTCAAAAGAGAGGGCAATAAAACCGTAGCCTTGAAGGATACATTCATTCTTCATGCAGGGGTGAAATTAAGTAACAGGTGGTGGTCAATGTGGAAATAAAAGTTTGGGGGATGCTCTGCATCAAATTTTGCTGTCGAATCCATAGGCCAATAATTTCTTGTAGCCAAAAACATCAAGAAACATCAAGAAACATCAATCATGTAACATGTAACCCCCATGTAACATTGTCCTTGTGGCAGGATTGCCCTAAGGCCAGTTGCATTGCTTGATGAATTAGATTTTTAAATAGCATGCTTTTATACTTGGCAAATCTGCTGCTTTTTTGTTTGATCTATGTAGGTATGTCTTTAAGGGCATAGATACCCTGGGTCTGTACTTAACCACGGCAGTGGGTACCCTGTGCTCAAGGTAATAATATTTTATTATTTTTTTAGTGTAGGCACAGTATCCCATGTTACCATAAATGACATGTAGCACATTTTCATGGTGCCAAGCACAGTGCCAGCTGCATAATGGCATATTGCCCTGTTAGCTGTCACATGAACAATTTCTGACTTACCTGCTTATTGACGTCATAGAATAGAGCAAGTGGTGTCCTGCACTGGATAGCTTGCTCAATACTACTTAAACATATTTCCATCTCAAAAATAAGATTTGGAACAAAGGTCTATATGCAATGGTGTTTATGCACTATTCTTATTGCACAGCACTATGTAATACGAGGGAGCTTATAACACATAATAAAGGATCCTCGGAATTCAGCCTCAAGTTGAAATTGAAACAATTAAGGGAATGTCAAAGTTTTTGGCAGTCTTGCCTCCATCACAACAGATGATACAGGAAGGATTTCAGAAATCATGAGGATCATTTCCCTGCAATGTTGTCACAACCAGATCCAAAAGGCATCAGTCAGTCAGATCTGCAGACCACCCTTCTTGTCCTTGCTAGCTGTAAGCAATCACAGCAGAATCTGAGCTCCTTTGTTGGAGCTACAAAAGTAGGCAACAAAGTTAACCATATTATCCAAGCTTGACTGGTCAGTGATTTAAGCCTCATTATGTACATTACATTTGTAGGCGATAGAAAGATGTTTTGACCTTTACGTTCATTTTCTGTTTCTGTTGTCTTCCCATTATGTTTCTGTTGTCTTTGAATATTATATGGGAATCCCTTCTCCTTCAGATTGTAAGCTCTACTAAACAGACACTTTTAAACCTCCGTACTGTGTCTGTCAGTATTTCTATATAAAATGAATGTTTTATGTATACACCAGTCTTTTGTACAGCACTGTGGAATATTTTGGTGCTTTATAAATGCATAATTAATAATAACAATAATAATCAGTTCACGGACTGAACTGCATATCCATGTATTTTCTGCAGTGCAGCACTGCACATATAGCAGGGCTATACAAATAAAAATATACACACATACATATAAATGTAGGACATATTTATCAAACTTGCATTTGTAGTCATAAATACAAGAAACTATTTATCAAGCTTTGAAGTTTTTATCTCAGGGAAGAGAAGTCTTATTAAAGCTAAAACTGCTTTTAACTTATAAAAGCAGTCAAGCAAGGTCCTTTTGCATCTTTCCACCCAGCGGTGAATTTTTGGCCCGCTGTATGCACTGACTGATGGAAGTAGTTCCTGTCAATGCTCACACACGATGGGGCGGATTGGGGCAGATTGATGTTTTCTCCACTGGCAGAGGAAAACTCTATGTGAGTCCTATATTCTTATAACAAACATTCAAAGGCTATCACTGTTTGCTAACCCTCTTGGTCAAAAAGATGCACAGATCCATATTTTAAGTATATGCACATGATCCTAACCTGCTGCTCATTTGCTTGCCAATTTTTATGACTCCAATCCAGCTGATTAAGTCACTGACCAAGTGGGAAGCAGAGACAGGCGATAAAGCAGTTTTGACAGTTGCAGTATTCCTTAAGACAACGATCTAATGTCAAAATGCTACAGATACCATATTCCTAAATGCAAGGTTGATAAAGAACAAAAATGTCTTGTTCCTGTAGGATGGTGCAGGTGACAACAAGACATCTCTTGAGACATGAATAAATATAAAAATAGGCTTTATATAGGTTCCAGTATGGGGTTTCATTTCTGTTAGTTAGGTCATGGAATACACTACTAAGAATGAAGAGAGATGATATAAATGATTCAATGGTGGGTTCACAACTATGCCTTTCAATCAGTAGTATCTGATTTAGGGATAACTTCCACTCATGCAGGTAAATCCTAAATCCTTCTGTTGGGTCAAAACCAAGGGGACCCAAAAAATCCACAAGTAAGCTCAGATGACAGTGACATAGGCAGGGATGGAGTTTTTATTTATGTTTTCCCTCCTCCCTCTTAATCAACCGTAGTTATGTATAGGAGACAATATATGAACTGCCCCTCCAGCTTCTAACCCCAGAATCATATATTTCCTCTCCCTCCTCTGGTCTGTCAGTAGGGTAAGGAAAGAAAAGGGGGATCAATGGGACTGCAAGTGAAATCTGGACCAATAATTTTGAAACTTTAGCAATAAAAGTTTTAGTGAAGATCCTCAGCTACTTATGAAAAACCAAAGCAGTTGTAACCAAGAAAAGAACTAAACCTAAGAAAGAGGGCAAGGAAGTTTAATATTCTGGTAATATGGACTCACAGCAGTTACGACAAAAATCAAGTAAGGGTACAGTGCAAAGGGAAATGAGTTGATTTCTAGAGAAAAAAACAGTAAAGGATGCACACTTTCTGTTAAAATGTTTGTATAGGTTCCTTATACCCTAAAGCATGGGCCCAAAATGTTCTTATTTGATTTTAAATAATATAGTTCTCAAAACAACTTTTTAAGGCTGGACATCAATGAATTACGTACCAATCAAAGTCATTTTTAAATTAGACCAGCTTATATATTATGGTTGCATAAAAGCCAATAGCATCGATAGCATGCATTTACATCATAGCTATTCAACAAACTCATTTTATAGCAATTGTTATTTCAATATTATAGCAGCATCCCCTTTAAATTAGGACACCATAAAAATGCATATTAAGGACAACAATAATTTGTTTGCATGTGTGCAGCTCCTATTTTCCATTTACCCGTGTCTTAAAGGGATGGTAAACCCCTTTATTCAACCGGTGCAATTTATAGGACTTGTTCTGAACACACTTTTCCACTTGATCCTAAAAAACTGTTTTTTGTTACTTCTTGAACTAAACAAGTCAAACAGATAAACCAAATATTTGGTTCTTGCAATAAATTGACTGCTAGTGCACAGCTAATGCATTATGTGTAAATCAAAATACTAAATGGTGAAAGAAGAGGGTTCCTTATACACAACTCACTATTTCTTGTTTAGATAACAAATTATGGTAATATGTGAAAGCAAAATAATTCACTGTTACTAGTTTATAACTAACAAATGTGACATTATTTTTAATAAAAGAATGAGCAGAATGTATTTTCAGCATAAATTATATTTTTTTCTTATTTGAAACAAAAATATGTATATCTGTGTAAACTGCACCTTAAATGGAGCCTCTTTTGACCCTTAGTTACATCAAACTACTGAAATTTTACTTTGCTGCAGAACTGCTGGTGACAATAGGTTGTAAGGCCACCATCAGAAATCATAGGACATAGAAAAAAGTGGTTCTACCCATGTGGTGCACTAACTGATGGTGGCCCTGTGTTACATTGTTCCTTGGGTAGAATGGCACATCTGGCCAGAGCTTTGTTCTAAAAGGCATACGAACGTTTCTGATTCACCATCCCCACCCACTGTCCCTTACAATTACTGCATGCCTAGGGCAAGTGGTAATTACAGACAGGGCTGTTTTTATAAATGGTCAAAATGAGCCTTTGCCCCACCCTCAGAATTACCATCTGGTACAACATTTGACAGAAACATCCCAGCAAATGGCAGAAGTCAATTGGATGGGCTTTACAACATAATTTTAATTTATCTTTTTTTCACTTTCATTTTTCTATTGCCACATATAGAAAGGAATGACGTTTTCTTTGGGGTTTCCCCATATTGCCATTAAGATTTATCTGCTTCTCTGGCTTTTGACCCAGGGTGGCACATCTAGTTATCACATCTACTATATACAGTACAGACCACTTCTTCACTGTCTGCCTAATCATACTAAAGGTCACCTGGTTTATGGTACAGTAGTTCTATCACAATTCATTGGGGGCTGAGGGCTCACCAATAAGATCTTAGCCTTGGGCCGACTGGTACTTTTAAAGTCCTCTTTGCAGTGGCCAGGTTGCTAGGTACGAAACTTACACCTAAGCCTGTGGCAGTTTAAGAACAGTGAGCAACTACAAAAAAACACTTTTAATGCCCATACGCAAATAGATATATAGAGGCATTACAGAGATCACTACTCTGGGGGCTTTTGTGCTCATAAAAGGGTACAGAGGACCAAAGCAACTTGAAGCGTTACCACTCATGTCCCTATTTGGGGCTTATTGAGAACAATCAGAGTTGTATAGCAACACAAGAAAGCTTGCAGTATGGGCAGCATTAGCAAGTAGGGTTTGCCAAAGTAAGAGGAGTGAAAATATGAAATACTTTACAAGCGGAGGATTTGTTGGCAGACAAGTTAAATGATTCAGAGAATTATTAAATAAAGTTTTGGACAGAAAAATTGGGATATTTTGTGTTTCTGTGTAATACTACAAAAAATATTGTTTTTATTATTTGAACTCAATGAACCTTTTAATTTTTTCATCTTGACTGATATTTTTTGGATTAGATGTGAAATTTGATACAAGCAGTTTTCTAGCTAAATTTTGCATTCACAGGGTCCTCAGTTCAGTTGGTCAATCTGCCAGGCCTGATGCAGTCATTGATGCAAATGATGAACAATTCGAACAGTTTGGCTTTGATCTTGTATTAAAATTAGCTGAACTAGACAATGATCTGCCTGACTTTACACAACCTAGATCAGTGCTGTCCAACTGGCGGCCCGCGACCCCCCTCTGTGTGGCCCCCCACCTGTCTGGCTGCTTTGATGGCTTACCTTTGTGTAAGCTTTAAATGGTATCAGTACTGTGATTAACTGCCCCCCCTGCATGGTTCTCACCTCAGATTCAGGCTGTAATCCCTCTGTATTGTTTAAAAATGTAATCCCCTGTGTTGTTCACACTTTTTTATCCCTGCATTGTTCAACCACTGCAGTGTTCACACCTCAGGCTCAGGCTGTAATCACCCACATTGTTCACCTATTCACACCTCAGAGCAGTAGAAACCCACAAATAAACCCTGCACACTACAAAAAGAATATATACTGAGGTGGTACTGCAATTAAAACATTTTTGTTAATATATAGTTATTGTGCAGACTGTAGGAGCAGTGTGTGCCATCACTGGGCAGGGTAGGGCAGGCTGAGTATGGCACATACAGGCAGGGTAGGGCAGGCAGAGTATGACACACACAGGCAGCATAGGGCAGGCAGAGTATGGCACACACTGGCAGCATAGGGCAGGCAGAGTATGGCACACACAGGCAGGGTAGGGCAGGCTGAGTATGGCACACATAGGCAGGGTAGGGCAGGCTGAGTATGGCACACACAGGCAGGGTAGGGAAGGCAGAGTATGGCACACACAGGCAGGGTAGGGAAGGCAGAGTTTGGCACACACAGGCAGGGTAGGGAAGGCAGAGTATGGCAGGCTTTTGCTGTACCATTGCGTATGGTCATGTGATAACATGGGTGTGGTTTCAAGTGGGTGTGGTTTAAAAGGGGGAGTGGTCAAAACTGGCTTCCATTATCGGCCCTCCACCACGTAGGCCGGAAAAATTTCGGCCCTCGGTACCACAGAAGTTGGACAGCACTGACCTAGATGAATGAAAACAGACACCGAAAGCTGTTGTGATCACTGAAATAACTCTGCTCCTCCTTACTATCCTTTTCAATTAAAGCTGGGCATTTCTATGGACAAAATTTTCCAGGTACTTATATTGAAAATAGGGCTTCTTCTTGGTAATCTGAGCCAAAGTTGGAAAGGCTGAGGGGAAAACTATAAGGGTGCCAAATCTTCCAGATGTAGCAGGTCCATAGGTTTAGCATCCATATGGTATGTACCAAACATTTGCAACAACACTAACTTTTAGAAATATTTTCTTTCTTGAAGGGCCCTTCTGATGCTGGGGCTCTGGGCTCCATACCCTGAAACAGCTGAAGCTGGGGGGTTCAAAAACAGACAGGTTAGTTAAAACCACTGCTTTTCAGAGAAGGTAGATAACAGAACCCCCATTTTAAGTTTTTCAGGGTACCAGAAAAAAATGGTGCAAAATCTGGGAAAATGTAAAACCAGGTAAGTTTATTATAGGACCACAAAACAATGGTGTAAAATGCAGGAAAACCTAAAATCAGGGAATGTAAAATTGAGGTTTCACTGTATATAGAAAAGCTTTACAGTAAATGTGGTAGAAACAGTTAGGGATTTAAAAAAAACCAAATAGGACAATTATATGGAGGCATAAATAAACAAATAAATTAAATATGCATATGAATAGGTAGGTAAAATGCCCAATTAGTTCTCTTCTGGTGAGTTTCCTTTTGCATTATGAACTTAAATCATCTGTACAGGGGGTTATTAGGATTCGCTTCATTCTTTTGTGTATTAAATTGATACACTTTGTCTTGTATTTCATTCAGAGAACCCTGGGGATATTCACAGCAAGCTCTGTAATGTACCCTATAGTTGAGAGCACAGAGGCAAAGCTACTGCAGGGCTCCCTCTGCTGTTGAGAACCAGGTACACCTCCTGTCACATCATGCAATTCATGGCTGTTCACAAGCAAAAGGTGAACCCACATTTTGCTCAACAGATGTTTGCTAAATCTCAGCAAATCCTTATTTATAGTCTAGCTAGGGTAGACAGGAGGACTGCATGAAAAAAATAAATCCACAAGTCACCATTAAATGTTATTGTAAGATAATATTTTATTTCTTAGGCAAGCAAGAGTCAGTAAAAGCGAGGAACAGATAATCTCACGGCACTGCTAGATGTATGTGTTTGAATCTGTTTATGCATTCTTTATACCTTGCTGTTCACACCTGCTTGTGTGATGCTGAGTGCCTATTACTTTTGTACTCAGCTCCAATTGTTTTAAAAGGGCTTGGGCAAGTCATGTATTCCCCAATCTCCTCATGTTCCAAACATACATAGATTGTAAGCCCTTAAGGCCAGGAACTGCATAACTGCATATAATTTGTAAAACTATATGAGAATAAATATTTGGTTTAGTCACTGTGTTTCAAGGCCTTCAGCTCACTGCCCATGTGTATAACTAATTAACTCATATCATTTGGGTTTCACTTAACCCCTTTAAAACCCCAAAATCTCCATTCTTCATGGCTTATTTCTGATTAAATTGCATTTTGCATAGCTGCGCAGTCTGCATCTAAATGAATAGCTAATTAGATATACAGGATGTGAATGTTATATGTGTCTATTAAAGTTAAAGTTTAGCTAGCAGTATTGCATGCATGCATGCTTGCATGCATGTGAGGAAACTGTGGTGGAGGCTGCCATTTTGAGACTTGTGAATGTCCCTCAGTGGTACCACATGCACAGTAACCTTTCACATACCATGCTACTATAATAGTTTTACAGCACTGTCCTCCAATATTCCTTCATTCTAAAGGTCACTGCAATGTAAAGAATTAGAAGTGAGGCCTTGTCACAGGATCTTACCATCCGAACTATACAAAGTGATTAAATAAATCAATCATTCCCTCTCTAAATTGCTGCAAGATGGGGGAAAAATGGAGAAGTTGCAAATTGTACTTTCTGACACATTGTTTGTGCATGAATGTGATGTGTGTGAAATGAAGCATTTAGTGGGTGGGAAAGCAGGGGAGGGCGAGAGGGGCCCAGCTTTTACAGAAATACACACATCCCTAACATAAATAATCCATTTCAACTTTGCAATCTTGTTCTATAAACAGATGTCTGAAAAAAACTCAACTAAAAAAAAGGGGATTAAACAGTGATGTTCTGGGTTTTTCCAAATTAAAAAGAAAACAACAAAACGTTTCATCCCTAATGATAAACATGTTAAATATGTACTTCTGCATTTGTTTTGTTTGTATAAAGCGCACCACATTCAGAACAAGACCCTGTTCCAGGGGATTCTCACTGTGGCATGGTTGGCCTTTTGGACAGATAGGAAGCAAGCTCTGCTGATGACCTTTAAAAAACATATATATATAAGAAAAGTACCCTGTGGAAATGTGGGGGTGCCCTTATCCCCCAATGCTTTGATTTCTCCTGAATGTTCATGTAAAGGTTGTGTGTTTTTGTCCTGCCTTACAAAGGCCTGGTTTGCAGCTGTCTGTGCAGTCTGTCACATTGCTCTGCTAAATAAGAGGTGAGGGGGTATGTGGAAGGGCTGGGGTGGGGGCTGTTTGGACAGAGCAGGGTGGTAAGAAATTTGTAGCATTTGGAGGTCTGTGGAGCAGAATTCCTGTAAAAGTTGTGCGGCTTCTCTGTTAAGCCCCCCCCCCCTCATCCCCTCATTGATTTGAGAGAGAGGGAGAGCAGCCTGGGTGGTCTCCCTCTCCCTCCTCACTTTGGTGAGCTGTTGCTTAGCAGCTAATAATAGGAGCTGTTTGCAGAGTAATTTGCCTCTTCCTTAGCCAATGGGAAGCCCAGCACATTTCCATGCAGCCCCCCTCCCTCTCCTTCCCTTTCTCTCTTTTCAGGGGCTGTAAGGAGTCGCCTTTAGTACAGATGCTCATACGGGCCAGAGCTGTCCCATCACTGATCCACCCGGGGATTTCTTGCCTTCTCGCTTGGGGACTTGCCTTCTATTTGCAGTGCTGCTTCGCTTCCCATTGATCATTTGTGGAGAGCATGAAGAGAACGGAAGGATCTAAGGATTTGCCTACCTAAATGGAACCCCCCACACCCACCGCAGAGCTTTCTCTCCTCGGCGGATGCTGCTGATCTGTATGGATTATTCTGGCTTGGTGGCCCGCCTGCGCCGCTTATAGTTGCCCCTGAGTTCGGGACCCCTCGGCTTGTGCTCACTTGTCCCTGGTGTATCCCCCTTTCCTGCCTGCTGTAGGATACCAATGGCCTCTGTTCCCCCCGGTGCGGGGGAGAGGGGCTTTACAGATCTCCCCCCGGGTTACAAAACGACCCACACAGCTCCCAGCTCGGATCTGCTGAGGAGACCCAGCTATTGCCATGCCGCCTTTGCACTCAAGCAGATCGCCAAGGTAAGTACTTGGTTGGGCTTATACCCTCGGGTCAGGGCAGGTCACCTACAGTCAGTGTGACCTGAGAGAAACATGTGGGTGTCACTAAGCAGATCTCCCAAGTTGGGATTGCCCAGGGCTCCTGCCTGTGTAAGGAGCTCCAGAGACAGAGTTCCCATAGAGTACAGCATGGGTCTCCTGCACACACTGACAAGCAGCTTTGCTTTTGTACACAGACACACAACAGATACACATTATTACATGTACATGATCGGGGAATGGAAAATGTATCATTCAGTGACAGATAGAAATGCAGTATAAATTATTGGTGTAAGTACTGAATATAGGAATTGCCAAGTCACATTACAAATGCAGTGTCTGCTTTAAACTGCTTCTCTTAGGCCCTTGCTGGGGGCATCTCCCAGCATCCAACAGCAGGTGAAGGGAGTTGAGATTACTGAAGGGTCTCAGGTCAGACGCTGATCCTGGGAAGATTAAATAGAAATGGTCATTCCACATGGTTCACTCACACAGGGATTATGTTTATATGTGACACTGTCCCTCTGTCATGTAAACTCAGTTTGGGTTTTGTTCCTGGGAGTTACTAAGAGAGCATTGTATTGGTTATCAGATGTCATTAGTGGGATCATACATACACACGTCTTTGGGAACTGGTCATAATAAAATTTATATGCCTGTGTTGTGATTCCCAATATTATAATGGAATTGTACTGTTCTCAGTATGTTTCAGTCAGTTATGCCATTCAGCACACACACTGTTCTATGTGTCCTAATCAAGTGAATTACGGTGTGTCACTGTCACCCTAAATATAGTTACCAAGTCTCCCTTCACTGTGTGGCAACTTTTCCCTTGATAGAATATTAGTATTTACACTCACAGCACTTTATCCAATATCATTTCACGTTCTTACTAGATCACCCTCCCTCAGCTGGGGTTTGTCTGTGTGTTAGTAAGGAGGGCCAGACATCAGTCCTGTCAGTAGCTAGAGGCAGGAAATATTGCGGCAATGGCAGAGACAGGGCCACCTGGACAGCAGAAATTCTCCCTTTTTGTTGGATGCCAGCTGCCCCCTTTGGTTTCTTTGTGGCTGGCGCAAGTTCAGTTTTCCAGCCACAGGTGACTGGCAGGCTGTGTCTCTGGCCACAAATATTTGGGAGAAAACAGCTTCCTTCTCCCTTGCCAGATCTTGTTGTGTTTTAATTTTACCCATTCTAGTACTAATCCTTGGTAGTTTTAATGGCAGTCTCTTAGGCTTTCTCCTTTTTCTTTTCTTTTCTTAAAGATGTGAAGATGTGAATTTACCTGACTTAACCCTGTCAAGGCTGTAGGTTATGGCAGATTTTGCAGGGAACAAAGTGAATGAGGGTGGGCTGTTTGGTGCTTAATAAGTTGCCTGACCTAATATTTAAAGTCTGAGTTTACACATCATAAGAGGAGACTTTTATGGCCTTGAAAGCTTATGTACAACATCAATAAAGAGCTGTCCCATAAAACCTACATCAACCTGCAAAGAATTAGTGGTCATCGGATGACACATGGTCTAGAAAGCTCCCGTACAGAAACATCTGTGAGTAATCTCCCCGCTGGCACAACCTGCTAGATGGAATCTTAGTCACAGTCCTTGGCCAGTTTTCTGGCTCATGGTTGAGTTGAAGGGTAGGCAACTTAGTTTTGTGGGTGATGCATACACACAGGATTTTCAAGAATTCCCACGAAGTGCACAGCACATCGCTCAAAATTAATGGGATCTGTTTGGGCTCATGGTGGGACAGGTCTAGAACATGGTCTGTTTTCATCATGAGAGACTGGAATTGGTCCCCATAGATTTTTAATTAAGCAATTAAGCTGTGTTGCGCTTGTTATAGATGGGTTATTTACTCGTCAAGACATAATAGATGCATGGCTTTGTGTTTGATAGTATGATTTATCTGTTTCTAGGGCAAGGCTGTTGGCCAAAAGGCCCCTCTCTGGCTACGAGCTCAGTTCCAAGCCTTGCTGTTCTCCCTGGGCTGTTCCATCCAGAGACACTGTGGGAAGGTCTTGTTCATTGGATTGCTGGTGTTTGGGGCTCTCGCTGTGGGCCTTCGTGTGGCTTCCATTGAGACTGATATCGAAAGGTTGTGGGTGGAAGGTAAGTGTTTTGATGTGGGCACATGTATGCTCATCAGTATTTAACTATAAAAATTGTCATTCTGATATCCAGGCTCAAGTTTTGGAAGGTTGAGATGCATAACTAAAAAATTTGTTCACTCCATATCATTTGTGCTAGTCACTTATAATATACTTTTCTCTTCAAACCCTTAGTAATATCATAGCATCAAAAATTATATCTAAAGCTCCACATGGTGTTTGGCTTAGTCATAATAATGTGATATTCAAAAATGAAATTCTGGATTTATGTCAAGAGGTGCTAAACGATGACAGACTTAATATGCAGTAGTATGCAGGGCTTTTCCAACTTGTGTCTGTTCACTTGGTCTTAAACTACAGTTCCCAGCATATTTAGAGAATTCTGGGAGTTATCGTTCAACAGTATTTGAAGACACACTTATCAGTTTGGAGGGAGCAATAGTTCTTTAGTCTCCATGTTATTCTGTGGAGCCTTTTCCTAAACTGAATGACATTTCAGTTTGAAATAGGAGGCCCCCATATAAAAACATAGAGTAGGAGAACTTTGCCAGTGTGTAGTATATCTCTCTTCAGGAGTTTTATTTACTGGAAAAAGATGGCCTGGTATGAGGAGATCTCTTTATGACTTTGTGTACGTGATCCATAAAACCATTAAACGTTCCACACAGGAGTGCTTGTGTTAAGGGTAAGTGCTGTGTAACAGAGAGAGTGTTATGAGCAGCACACAGAGTGTCAGTTGTATGTGCAGCTTTCTGTGTCACACTGTAGTAAATATATGCAGAACCATATCCAAAACGCTGAGTTCTGTGTACAGATATTTATCCCATGTGTAAAGGAAGAGGGCCTTGGCAAGCAGAACGGATGGTGTTTTTATTAAAATTATTAATTTTATTGGACAGCCACTGCTTGGCTGGCCTGGATAGCAAATAGAATTTCAGGCTTTAGACATCAGGACATTTGTTGCCTTCACAGTCCTGCTGTAAATACACACTTGATTGAAACCCCTCAACATTCCACTTGGCCATACTGACTTGTGAATGCCACACTGAAAGAGAAACATTTATATTATATATGTGAACCTATGGTCTTTGTTCTTGTGCAGTTCTGTGATGCCAGAGGTTTTAGCCTGGTTTGGTTTGCACATTCAATGTTGTAGCATATTTATTCTACCAATGGCTTGATTTTACTCAATCCATTCTAAAAGTATCTTTTTATATATATTTCGATTATGTTAGTGGACAAAATTTCTTCCATGGATGACAGAGAATTCTGGGAGTTGTATTTTAGGAAGAACTTTTGGTGAGTTCCAAGCAGGATGCCCCTTTTTATTGTCTCAAATGACTCTTCAGTTAACCATCCTTATATTGTTTTATTTATTTTCTCATAAGGTTGAACTTTAGTTTTTATATTTTTATCTGATCTGTTCTGGAGATTCGGTGCAAGAAATATTAGTTGCTTTTGAGGTCAAATTGCAGGGCACAATTCAGTTCACTATGTCTTTTATGTGTCTTACTGACATAAAGACATCACAATTTAGTTATTAGGATTCACAGAACTTGAAAATATTTTTTCGGTATATTCCTCACCTACAGGGAACAGTTTAAGTAATCTATTTCAGTGGGTTCAAGGAGAAAGGGGCTGCAAAGCATTATGGGTTAAGAAGACACATAAGAAAGCCATGCTTTTAAGAGGTAGGGAGGTCAGGGAATCAAGCCTCGCTGAAGAAAACATTCCATATACAGAGACAGAGAAAACAAACCAAGGATTGCTGTATGCGCCTGCTTATAGGTCCCTTTTTGTAAGCAGGAAAAGGAGGAGGAGGGGTGAGGGGGGAGTGCTGGGTTCTTGGGTGGTCACCATAGGTAGTGGGTGGTCTAGGACCTAATAGGAGGGCCACAAAGGGGTTCTTGGTGGAGCTGCAGGGATGGTAAGCAGCTGTGTCCTGTAAAAAGAGGGGGAAGGGAAGCTGTTAAACATAGACTGATATATATATATATATGTGTGTGTGTACATGTGTGTGTATATATATATATATATATATAATTATACATACATACAAACATCATTTATCCACTCATTTCAATTAAATAAATCTAGAGAGAAATAGATTTATAGGTAGAATACTGTATGTGTTTTACCTTTTTATATGTACATCACAGTAAAGTTATACATTTAAAACAATAAAGATTCCTTTTTTTGAAACCGCAACCTGTGCCTGATATATCAGAACCTCAGATCTTTGCAGGCTGTATAATAGTCATAGGTTTAATACAGATTTTGTTTCATTTTTGGAGACAAGCGTGTTAGGATAGCTTTTAATTTCCCACTCGGGTTGACAGGATTAGAAGAGCGTGCATCTAATCCTGCTTGCCTATGTGCACATATTTTCACGTAAATCTGGAAAATGCAAGATTTTATTTCCAAGGGAATTAGATTTTAAAATAGGGAACAGATTTGTAGATTAGGGCTGGGCAAAGTTTTTAAACATCTGTCTTGAGCGAAAGCTTTACAAAGTATGAGGTGATGGTAACCTGTTTTATTGGCAAATGATATGAAAGATTGTTTCCTTCTTCCCCAAAGCACTCTGCCAAAGTTACAGATATGGGGGCTTCTGGCATTAAAGGTAAACCTTTAGGGGAGTAAAGCTAAAAATATCAAGTTGCTCTGAGCTGTTGTTGAACTATAACAATTCCAAAGCAGTTGGAGAGCAACAAGTTGACATTTGGCCCTGACTTGCCAGTCTGTAGATTCTGGTCCTCTGGGTATTTTAAATGCCACAACTTATTTTTAATTTCAGTCCAGACCTGGCTGACATCCCTAATGTAAAAACTTAAAATATGTAACAATTGTTACACGCTGTCCTTAGTGCTTTTATCAACATTTCTTTCATCAACAGTTGCCCCCCAAGGATCCATGTGGAGCCTGTGGCCCAGGCAAAGTGACCTACTTCAAAACCAGCAAATAGCATAACATCTTTTGTGAGGTCTAATTGGGAATATAACAGATACCAATGTGTGTCAGGCATAGTTACTAATATATACATTTACTTGTATGTAGTCATTCTTATATGAAAAAATAGAAAAAAGCAGGTACAATAGATGGTTTAATAGTGGTTAATACAATTGAGATTACTAGAGTAAGGCTTGAACACTTAACTATATTATGAAAAGTTTAGGAAAATATACCACACTTCCCAAAAACAAATGGAATTAGGAGCATTGCATAACCTTACTAGGTGAACTAACAAATATTTGCACTTTATGGCAATATTATTTTTGTCTGTTTCAGGACATTTTATTTTGCTTTGTTAAGTATAATTAATTTTATATGTGTCTATTTAGGCATTGTTTTCTGTTTTTGCTAAGTATGATGTTGCAAACCAGAAGCAATCTGGCTACTGTGAAGGTGAAGTTTTAATTAGTAATTACATTGAGCACACAGACTGGCCAGGCAAAGATGATGGACCCCCACTCATTATTGGTTCGTTAAGTGGTATCAACAGTTTTAAGTGGTATCAACTCTTCAGCATGACAGAGCTGTCAGTCACTGTTCCTCTGCTTCATGATATGGATTATGTTTTCCAAGAGGGTCTGCAGTAGATAAAGGCTTCACTAAATTGACCTCTGGGGGTGCATAAATGGCCTCCTGTGGTTTCCCAAATCTAATATGAGGGAATTAGAACAGCTAGTCTTGCCACAGACATTGCCCCATCTGGGTGTGAAAGGAATTCCTCTGTCTTCCCAACAGGATCTCTCACATGCATTAACATGTAGGAAGGTTGGCAAACTAATTGTTATTTCATTGCCAACGACTTGGACCCTGCTATGAAGGCCTCATCCAGCCCTCACTTGTCACTCCAGTGTATGCCAATAAGAAATGCTGCACTTATATTCTCAGTTAAAGGATTCTCAATGTAAACAAACTGGATTTAATTTTTCTCTAGAGAGTAGGTGGAGGTGTTAAACTGCTTGTAGATTTACTTATAAGGGGTAAAATCGTAATATAGTACCAAATATTACTTTTATTATTGCTATAAATTATTTTAGCCATGATTTCAAAATATGCCCAAGGTGTTATGTTTATTCATATTAATCTATAAACAGAGCAAATCTCACAAAATGTTCTTGTTTTTTTCAGTTTGCAAGGGGTTAATAAAAGGGAATATTGTATAAATTCATTTGTGAGTTAGTAATCGGGGAATCTTTTCCCCCTTTCTCTGTATTCCCTTCTGCCCTGTTTGTGCTAGAACAATCTAGCAGGACATTCATGGGTGCAGACAAAAGCCCCAGTCTGAGTGGGTAAAGTCCTTTTGAGGCTTGGGGAGGATTGTGCATCTGCTCTTGGTATTTATGGTTTTTGAGTGCTTGGCTGGAACTTGAGTGCTGTTGCAGCATTTATATGGGGTGTGGGAAAAAAAAGTTTAAAGTCTGTGGTTAAACTATGGGTCTAGGATAAGTTGTTGCCAATAGTCTGAAGTTCTTAGTCTCCTGAATAGATTTTAGAGCTCGCTACTCTAGAGTAAACAATGCAGTTATATATTAGCAGGAGCAACCATGACTTGTGGCTTCTTAGCTTTTGTTTAAATACAACTTCCTGGAACGGTTGGCAGAGGATGCTGGGAAATGAAGCATGCCATGTGCTGGCTTGCAATGCATTATGCTGGGGTTTTTTTGGTGGCTAATTACTTTTAATGGGTGATGCACATGCCAAAATTAGATAAGGACTGATCCCTGCTTGACCAAACAGAACTATTCTTATTTAATCATTTAAATACTACACCCTTCTGAGATTTGGCAGATTTCTTAACTATTTTAATTTTGAAGCATCTAGAACCAGACAAATTCTTAAATTTTTCGTACCTTGCGTTTTAGTATTTGTGAAAATTCTCCATTTTGTGTTTGGTGATAAATTTTGTCTCCATGGCAATAAAAGGCCAATTGGGAATCTGGGATTACATCTCACTTTCATAAAGACACAAACTGTGTCAGTGACATGAACACTTCCTGAAGTCTTGTGGTGCCATTTTGTTGTACTGATTTCCCTTGGCCTGCCTCCTAATTTTTTACTTATCCTGGAGCGCTAGCTATTTGTGTATTATGGTTAGATTTCGTGCTTGAGTTTTGTGAAATTTCACTATGAAAGCCAATTCAAACCTAGAAATTGCTGTAGAAACAGAGCTTTGAGGATACTGTTGGCATTAGCCTGTTTGCTAAATCTGCACAACAGCAAGCAGTGAGAGATGATATATTCCGTATGTTGCCAAGCAAAGTAAACCTTGGTGAAAAATAATTATTCCCCCTAAATAATGGCGTATAAAGTCCTTGGCCTTTGTGCTGTTTTGAGACAGAAAATCAAGCCAATGACTGGGTGACGATGCTGAAAGTTTGCATTACAGCTTGAAGGCATGTGCTTTGACATCAATGCATTTTAAAAGTAACCTAAAAATGTACCAACTGAGTAAATAGAAGTTTTAATATGAAACCAGTGAGTGTGGTTTGGAACCACATGTGCTTTTTGACTGGACTCTTCCTATATTACCAGTGTATGTCCAGCTCCGTTCCATCTTAAACCTACTGTAATACAACTCAGCATGCAGAGTTCTGCCTCGGCACTCATACTGTGGGTGGGTGGGCGGAAATTGTTTTAGTGTGAGAATTTGGAATCTAATTAAGGTCCAGACTTATCTTACATTGTTTTATACGCCTATTCATCTCATGAAATTGCACAGAAACAGATGGACAGCCATTTTCCATGTTGCTAGTCAGATACACTACCCCTAGATGTTAGGGGATTTTTCAGTGAGGGCTGACAGATCTAGACAAGTGTTGTTATTTAGTGTGATGATTTGAACAGCAAGTTCATATTATTATATGATATGTTGGATGCAGGGTGGATTCATTCACATTGGGCAATGTAATGTGGTAATGTTTTTGGCAATTTAAACTGATACTCTCCAGAATGTTTGTTATTGCTTCTAAGAAAACTGTAAACTAGGCAAATGTGTTCTTCTAATCATTTTACAATGTCCTATTGTTAACCTGTAACGCCCACTAAGGCATAGAATTACAAGCTTTTCTGATGAGCACTAACACTAGATAATCAGTAAAGGGAGGCAGTTACAACCTCCAAGACTGCTCAGCCAATCCAAATAAAGATTATAAACCAACGTCTGACTTTCTTTGTATGAACAAGCCTATGTTTGAAAGTACTAGAGTGCTTATTTAGGCCTAAGCACCACACACACACACATACTGCATGTGCACATAAACATGAAAGGAATGATAATCCAGTAGCTATATTCATATTTCAAACATTCTTTTCTTCTTCTGATTTCTGGTCTACAAAACCCCAGAATATTTAAACAATGTGGTGGTTAAGAGTGAAAAGGGATAGTTTTTTTAACATCTGTAGAGACAGTTAACAGGTTTTAAAACACATTTTCCTTTAAAGTAAAGCTCCACCCATTTCGAGATAGATTGGATAAGTTATCCTCAAAAGTGACAACTTTATGATGACTTAGAGAATTGTCCTTCTGTGGTATACACTAGCCTTACACCAGGAGGCCAGGAGAGCAACTTCCTTTTCCTTGACAAAAAGAACTTAACTGCTAAAAGGAAGAACAGTGCCTTGTGATAACTAACAGTACACCTTTAAATGTATTATGATTCATTTTGGCAGAAAATCCATTTTTATGATGTGCAGTCATCATTTGAATCCACCTTTTAGCCAGATGGACCTTGGTAAAATATGCTGTGACATTCAGTTTAAGTGGTGGAATTACATGATGAAAGTGAGTTCTTCCTGCTTCTAGGTTTTGTGGACAGTTACCACTTTATTGGTTACCCTAATTGGCATAGTGCTTTAGATTTATAGTACAAACAGCTCTGTGCACTAATAAAATAGGCATGTTAAACTTAACAGTATGCTCAGAATTACTTTATCAAAGGTTATGTACCATATTACTGGTTTGCATGTATTATATGGCTATGTGGTGATTATTATTGCTGCAATATCTGAGCTGTAAATGGTGTCATTTGAACATTTAGAGCAATGCTGAAGTAATTTTGAACATAGCAGCATGTTTAACACACCTATTTTATTAGTGTGAGAGGCTGCTTTTGCTATAAATGTTATTCCACTTGGGGGGGGGGGGGGGTAATATATTGTTCTAGCACCTAATCTCCTTAATAGTTACTACTGGAGAAATGCAAGCAAAGTGAGCCTCCCTCGTAATAATGTAGAAAGGGAAAAACTGTCATTCCTAGTACCGCAAGTAAATGGAGTGTTTAATAAAATCAGCCATCAGTAATGTGGTTCAGTCACTGAGCATAACAGTGGTTGTCTAAGATATGAATATAGAAGAATTTATTAGATACTACGTATCAACCATCAACCTAAGCTCCATCTACCTAGGACTTCCACTGTTTATGTGTAACTATATGTGTGTGGTTGAATGTTACTGAACAAGGGTGGGTCATTGCATTGTGGCTTTGTGTTTGGATGGGTGCCCTGGGATAGATTGCTACTCTGATTGGTATGCTACTTTTTTATTTTGAACGTGCTGCCAAGAAGGTGTGTGTGCTCTGGCAGCAGCTTTAAGGCCTGTGGAAAGTGTGTGTGGGGTTGCTGTTAAGTACTTGTTATCACATCTGCTGCTGAAGGAAAAGTTAACCATAGGGTGGGAATATTTCCTGTTTAAACATGACTGGGTGCAAGAAGACTAGCAAAATGCTTTAACCCATTATTACTTCTCCCCCCTAAAGAAACCCACAGACAGAGGAATGTGTCTGTTTGTTTTTCAACAGAGCTGGGATTGACAGATTTAATGCAGCAGTGAGTTCTAGTCTAAGCAGAGGTGCAGGGGGATACTTAGAGACACAATATTATTCTGTTATGCACGGCAGTCCTGTGGAGATTCTCCATCCACATAACTACTAAACAAATTATTTTATGAAATGCTTTTTGGCCTGTGAATTGATACAGTATTTAGCACCCCTATACTATAATTTCCAAACACACGTGTGCTGTTTGTGTGGGGGTATAATTCCTGGCTCAGGAAATGACAGCAATTCCAAGGCTTCAGTCAACCAGGTTGAGCTACACAGAGGTTACGCCTGATTCACACAGTGGCTGTTTAGAAAGAGCCCAGAAACAACTGTGCAGCTGCATTCCCCGAAATAGGTAATGCATCGTTTTATTGCTTCACCCCAGTGTCAGTGGTTAAAGCAGCAAATCACAACTCAAATAAATGCTAGTTATGTCATTTAGGAGTTAGTATTTGTTCTTTTTGCATTTATTTGTTTATTTAAATAAGCTTTAGCAGTCCCCAAAAGTAGGTGGTCTGTGGGTCTTATACCTTTTGCAGCTTAATAGATTACTGAGATATTTGTGGCTTTTCTAGCACCCAACATAAATAAAAAGATGTCACGTAATGAAATGAAATCTCCCGGCAAATGGGTAGCGCTATGTGGGCAGCAAACCACATTTTTCTGCTAAGCTTAGATGTTCTGGTCTCTTTATCCCAACTTGTTTCTTCTTTTAAATTTACCCCGGAATATAAAGTAAAACAGGAAAAATATATGGCTTTTATATATATTTTATCAAAGTCACTTTGCAAAATAAGCATGCCTAATTATGCACCCCCTATTCAAACCACCTCATTAATGGGTGATGTGCGTTTTTCCGCAGGCATTTTTTGTCCTGGTACACAAACTGTTTATCGTAAAATGAGTTGTGTTATTTGGATATATATTTCATGTGGTTAGAGCCTTCATGTGTTGCAATTCAAGTGCTAAAATGGCAATTACATAGAGAGTCATGTATAGGGTAATAACATATTTTCCATTATGCACGTTGACCTGTGAGAATGGCAGAGAAATGAGAATGCAAAGCGCTGATATCTGTTTGACTTTGTAAAAACATACAGTATTCTCTGTCCAAACAAGAAATAACTTTAAATGTTATTCCTAGTGGTTTTATTGGACATTCCTCTGGGTATTGACTTTACAGACCTTTTAGGTCTGCAGTTTTGGACAATTAAAACTCTTCCAACTCCCAGTGTGCATCGTGCTCCTTTCGCATGGAAGGGCTTGCGTGGGAGTTTGTGTCTGCTGCTAGTGAATGAGTATAACACCAGGCTGGATCACATGCTGGCCAGATGAGAGATGAGCCACCAGTTTGGGTGGTCCAGATGGGTGAAAAAAGGCAAGCAGAGGAAGATATATAGCCTGGGCCTCTTACAATTAGGGAAGTCTTCCACTCAATGCAGTCGCTTTCTCTCTTAGAACCTCCATAGAAGAGCTGAAAAGGATAACACAATATTGCGAGCATCTTTCCAGAACAAAGTTCCTATGATGCTTGCTATGTAACTCTTTCTCTGTCTCTCACATGGCACACATACACTCACACACCATTGTAGCTCCTTCCAAGGTTCTTCCTACACAGCAGCTGTCAGCAAAACCTTCACACTCAGTTAAGTTAGCCTGATATTACCAGGCCTGGATATCATCTGCAGGGTTGTACAGCCACTGCGGAGCTATGCAGGTTAAACTGACTTAACAGGTGTTTTTCAGAACAAATTGGTTTTAGTGCCAATTTTGACCATGGCCTTGTTTTGGAGGAGTTTTCACCTCTCGCTCCCATTCCTCCTCCTTCCTCTCTCCCTCTCTCTCCCCCAGCTTTACAGCAGCTTCCCATTTGAAGTTTGTCTTTTCAATCCTGCTGCCTCCTCTTTTCATGTCTGTTCCCTGGGTTAATTAGGGAGTTGAAATTCCTCAGCCTCTCTCAATGGGCTTTGAAGCCCAGATGGACCCGCGCTGCTTCAAATTAGCGCTAATGACGAGAAACTTTCTTTCTTCCTCACAAAGTTCGCAAGTGGCACGGTGAATACCTCGGGAACGCCATTCCCATAGACTAAACCCTCGTTATGACATGTATTTCTAGCCTACTTTTCACGAAGAAGCTTTTTAATATCCACCAGCTTTAAAGAAAGGGAATTAGCGTCAAAGTCAAGATCAACTTTTTTTTTTCATACACAGCATATATTTTTGGTCTAGTCAAATGAAAAGGTTATGGTGCATGGAAAATCTTATTCCTTATCTCCAGTAAATACAAGTATGATTTTATTGTTTAAATCAGTTATATTAGTCCCTGATGGCTAAGCAGTTTGGGCTCCCAGTACAGTATATGACTGCTAACTGTGAGGGCAAGGAAAAGCAATACTGCCAGTAATAACTGTCAGGTGTAAACTTTTCTTATTGAAGTATTCCTCCAATTCACCAGCATGTTTTCTACCTACAGCTGGAAGCAGAGTGAGCCATGAGCTTCGCTACACTAAGGAGAAACTGGGAGAAGAATCTGTATATACGTCACAAATGCTAATCCAGACACCTAAAAGGGAAGGAGAAAATATACTGACCCAGGAAGCCTTGCTTCTTCATCTGAGAGCAGCACTTGCTGCCAGTAAGGTGCAAGTGTCTATGTATGGGAAGTAAGTGCAGAACATCATACAACTCTATTGTATTGTATATATATATATATCCCGAACATAAGGTATTATTTCCATGAAGACACTTATCTGTTTATATAATTACCATTTTGCATATTAAAGAGATGTGTTTTAGCAACACAGGGCATTCCATCCAACTGGGAACTGTAGTTACACTAGAGCTTAGGCTTTGTAGTTTAAATAATCTCCCCCCAAGGTCCAATGTAAAAATAGGAAGTTCTATATAATTTTAACATGTCTAAACATTTTAGTTTTCTTACTGGAAGACTTTGCCCTGTTTTCATACAACCATATGTTATTTATCCTCTTGTTCTTCCTGTGACTTTCACCTTTATATTACACTCGTTTGGAAAGGAATTTGACATTGCAAGTGTGTACCTACTTTTATACTTTTATTTTTGCATACATGTAAATAATGTATAATGTACTAAATTGCCATTCATGTTTTATCAATTTTTTTTATAGATCTTGGGACCTGAATAAAATCTGTTATAAATCTGGAGTTCCAATTATTGAAAATGGCATGATTGAGAGGGTGAGTTGTATTGTATTGTGCTGATTAAAGAGATCCCTGACACATTATACAAACAGAAACTAAATATAACTAAATTGGCCCCTTTTTCAGTTTGTGATATTAACCGGCAAATTAAAAAATGTTAATCAGTATAATGTATAGAAAATAATACAGATCTATGGGCACATTGCCAGCAAATGTAATTTAGCAGTTTAGTCTATAGTTGGCAAGTGCAAAGATGTTGTAAAAAGTAACCCTGGGAATTATTTTTCAAGTATTGCCAACAATGGTAGTCTAGTGGTATCCTGTTCAGCACTGCTAAACTTTCAGAACCAGGAAGGCAGAGTAGCAGGATGAGTGTTTTAGTTCAGCAGGAAATGCATGGCCAGTTGAGTTAACCAAAGTGTATCCAAACTAAATTAGGCTTCACTAGATGCTTATTGATTTTCTCCACCTTGCAGATGATTGAAAAACTTTTCCCTTGTGTAATAATTACACCTCTGGACTGTTTTTGGGAAGGATCTCAGCTTCAAGGTGGCTCTGCATATCTACCGTAAGTAGTATTTCATGAAAAAAAATAAAATGTTAAGTGGTAGGACAATCTCTTGACTCAGCATCCTTTTAACTGGAGAACGCTTAGCATGCTTACCTGGTCATTGTATGTATTTTGGTTTCCAGTGTAAGCATAAGAGCAATGGGTACTGAAATTATACAACCACACCTCCTGTCTACCACATATTAGTAGGAGCTGTAGTTTTAAGTAAATGTGGTAAAACATAGCATATTCTTTCTCTTTGTTTTTCTTTTCACTAAAAAGAAGAAAAATCCCGCCCCTTTAAGCCGCAAACTGCAGTTTGTGGTAACCTTGATTTAGCCGATGTCACTGTGGCCATTCTGGACTCCTTCATATACCTTCCCAGCTCACCCTCCCTCTCAGCCTGCCTCATGCAATTATGTTTCTATTAAGGCCAAGGGAGTGGGGATTGTGCTCATAAGGGGAACGCAGTGAAGGGTTTTTGGGAGGGGAGGGCAAGAGCGGGGAGTTTGGGGGGGTGGAGAGGGAATAGAGGATGGAAACACAGACAATAGTGCCCATTCTTTCTGTTTACAAGTGTGTTTATCTATATGGGGCCCAAGCTGAGTTCCTGCTTTGTCAGCAAATGGTAACAGAGCACATTCTCATGCTAATGATCCTGTAAATGGCATGAGTTGCTAAACAAATTGAAATGCTGGCATTATTCAGACCGCTGGTGGAATAAAGAACTATAAAACAGAGAGGGGGGTAGGTTGGAAAGGGAGAATCAGGGACAAAAAAAAAAAGTGGAACGAGAAAGCAAGTGACTTAGAGCAGAGGCTTGATACAAAGCCATGGGTATTTTTTTGGAAAATGCTTTAAAGTAGATTGTCATAGTTTTTGTAAATCCTTCAGTTTCCCGTTCCATTCATATATTGTTTTCACAAAGTAATTTTTTCATTCTTATATAGGATAGTTTTGTTGGATAATTTAACCAACTAAATAAAATAAATTATTAATGTAACACAGATTTAAGCCCACAATTTGATGCTCAGTGCATCCACTGATATCAAATAATTTTAAATGAATAGGAAAATATTGGTTTAACTGTGAATGCCAATAAGATTTTTTAAAATTAGCTGTATTGATGTGGCAGTTTCTGCTGGAGATGACTTCCCTGCTAGTGATATGGTGCTGGCCTGTAGGGTGATATTCTGTATTACACTGTGAGATGTAAGGCTGATTCTTGCAGGCCATTCCCCCTTTAGCTTTGGGGATCTTTCCCTTTTTTAACGCAAAGAGAGGCAGAGGGAGACGCTGTACAACAAAGGGGCAGCAATGTGTGGAAAAAACAAAAGCCTTGAGTTGGCTCAGTGAAGCAAGAAAAGGCAGATAAAGAGACTTCACTGTGGAAGCAACTGCCAGCCGCTTGGTATGTGGGAATCTGGAAGAATCAGCCTCCTTTCTAGCCAGATTTAATGAATTATTGCACTGCCCCTATGTAAGCCTAGCCCCCCTCACTGGCTAAACAGTTTTTGCATGTGTGTGTCCCTTTTATCTGTTTGTCCCTTCAAAGTTTGTTGAGAGGGGATTGTGGAAATTGTATCTTTTTGTTGAGGTAAAAATCTAATTGAGTTTCCTTCTTCTTGGGTTAATGAGTGGTGTCGCCATTTTTTGCAGGGTTCTGTTTCCCCCCTCAAAAGTCCTCTGCTTGGGGCTGTTTTGGATGATGGGTATGCAGTAAAAAAGAGCCCCCTCCAGCTCTCACCTCTTTTTCCTTTCTTTTCTACCTCCTCCCATCCTCTCTCTCCTCCCAATGGCTCCCCCCTCTTTCACCTTCCTTTATCAGGGAGCTTGAGAAAACACAGAACTTGTTATATGGGGTCATCACATCCTTTGCAGGACTAGAAATGTGAGTTTCCCAGCTACTCAAAGGGAAGCAGGGACCCCTACCTCTATAAACTGTTTTTTGGGGCCCATAAATAGGAATGGTTGGACCTCTTAAGTAAAGAATTTCCTTTGAGTTGATGAATAACACTTGGTGCAAGAATAGATGCATCTCATTAATCTAGAACCTACATTTCTGATATCGTTGGTCATTCTGATTTGGTTGCTTTGATGTATTCATAACATCATAAATAACATATTTATAACATAAATAAAAACAAATAAAAACAGATACTTTGCTGAATCTTGGTATCTCTCACTATTAATTGTTGAAAACAAGTCAAAGAAGAAGTGGTAAATTAATACCTCAATAGGATGAGATTTTTCTACTTTGTATATAAACATAGGATAGGTATCCATTGCCTGCTGCCCTGTCTGCTCAGAACTTCTGATGACAGTTTTGATCCTTGGCCCTTCTCTATGTTGCTTGGGCAGACCACACCCAGTGACGCCCCCAGCAAATGCACTCTGATTTCACATGAAGCTAAACAACATTCTAAGCATTGCCTGTAATCTGTATTTCTCATTTGTACTTTGCACATTTGTTCTGTGTTCTAGAAGTTGTAATTAATGTAAAGTCATTCTCATTCCTCATTGGTGTATTCTCATGTGGCATTCCCATGGTTGAGGAAGTCCTGTTTTCCACTTCATGTTCTTTCTCATTTTCTGTAATCCATGTTAATGCATTAGTGCCCAGAAGCAAAATACTTTCCTTTTTTCTCCTTTTTATCTTGGGCAAAAACAAAAATATCTTATCTATCTTGTATGTAAAGATATAGAAAAGTCCTTTGAAGTGGAATTATCGCTATTAAGAAAAAGTAAATAAAAATCAGGGTTTGAAAACAAATAAATAAATAAACCCAAGTGCTAAAGAACCTACCCCACTGCTTGAAGCTTTGATCCTTCGCTAACTTGCAGCCATAGCCCAATCCCCTGCCTTCCTTGCACAGCTCCCTAGTCTATCAAGATGTTACTGAGTTGCTGTTAATTGCCCTGACTTGCGCTGCGCGCTGAAGAAATGGGAGCAGACGGCTTTGTTCCCCTGTGTAACAGGATAATACATGCTCTTTTTCGCAGCATCTGGCACGCCTCACTAGTTAAGGGGGGATGTAGCCCCCAGGAACAACATAGATCTTGGGAGGTAAAGAGGGAAATTGTGACAGTCAAAAAATAAAATCACAAAGCCATTAACTGTGTCTCCTTAAGTTCACTGTGACAAGCATTTGGTTATAAAGAAATTGTTACATGACTTCACATGGATTAATAAATCTTAAATATGTGATTTGTCATATATACCAATCTTTTTTCTTATGAGGATTAATGTGATTGGTTTCAAAATATTAAATTCTGTTCTAATTGCACAGAATTCATCCTAGACATAATTATTTAGTGCAATAGTAAATTCTAGCCCGTGGCAATATATTTTTAAATATTAAAATATGGTGGTAACTTTATGCCAGATACAACCTCTTTAGGTAACATGAACCCCTTTTGTCTTACAGAGGAAGAGCTGACATTCAGTGGACCAACCTAGACCCCATCCAGTTAATGGAAGAGCTTGGTCAGTTTACCAGTCTTGATGGCTTCAAGGAAATGCTGGACAAGGCTGAAGTAGGACAGGCATACATGGAACGACCTTGCCTGGACCCTACAGACAGTGATTGCCCAGAAAGTTCTCCTAACAAAAAGACAAAGAAGGTAAAATGATAAGCAATTTGGAGCAAAACAAATGTAATCATCAGTTTTAATGGACATTATTTCTGACTTACATACCTCACTGTTTTATTCCCTGCAGAACCCTGATATTGTTTCCACACTTCGTCGTGGCTGCTATGGATTTTCCAAGAAATTTATGTATTGGCAGAAAGAACTGATCTTGGGAGGGATGCTGAAAGGGCCAGATGGTGAACTCAAAAGGTAAATTGTTGCAAATAGTGTTTGTATACTTTCATAGTATACTCTAGATTTAGGTAATCAAAGACAACACTTGCTCAACACAATTTGTATCTGTTTAATCTGTGAGCCACAGGAATCTAAATGGTTATCTGAGTCTAAACAACATAAAGAACTTGCCTGTGATTTGATAACACAACATTCTTCTGTTAATAAAATGGTTTTTTTCCCCAGTGCTGAAGCTCTGCAGACAATGTACCTCTTGATGAGCCCAGGACAGCTTTATGAACACTTCAAAGATGACTATGAGATTCATGACATTAATTGGAATGAGGAGAAAGCAGCAGCCATCTTGGAATCCTGGCAAAGAAAGTTTGTAGAGGTAAAAAAAACAACAAGTGAAATTCCCACTGGTAGAATTTAGCTGTTTTATGTCACTGAACTGCTTATCAGTACTCTTTAATAAACTTACTGTAAATCATAGTGTGTAATTTATGTACACGATCTATCCTTAAAAAGAATATATTGAATCTGTTATGGTGCCATGTGATTTCTTGATTCTGAATATTGCCATTTTACTTTAGATTTATTTTCTGGGCTGGGGACAGCTTTAGCATGTTGTTGACAGTGAAGCTTGTAGGCTTAAGATCTAGAGTAGTGTGACCACCACAGAGTGGACAGCAGGCAGGGCAATTTGAGACATGATGCGGTCAGCCACATGGCTGTATTTGTGTGCAAGGAATTTAATCATAGAGGGTGGGGGCTGGGTCATTTACTGACCCTGATATAGAGATGGACCTTCTCCAGAGACTGGTGACCTTAGCCAACCTTTGCCCCTTACGACCTACTGCATCTGCATTCATCATTCTTTGCTGTCATTAAGGGGTGATTTTGTGAGGAAAATAAGGAGGAGGGAAGGAAAAACATTAAATCTAGCACACTACCCCCAAAAATCAGCCATTACTTTTTCTCATAAAGACCAACTCTTGGTTTTTTTACCCTAGTGGTAGGAATAAAATTGCTGACCTGACAATACCTGACAATATACTAGATTCTGAAATAAATATAATTTTAATAATGGACAGAGGATTCATTAAAAATAAGACATTACAGAGGCAAATTTCCCACTGGTATTTATTATTTGTAATATTGTTACAATATTACTTATATTTTAGTCGACAGTAGACTTATATTGCCTTTCTGCTTCACAATCACTGTAAAATCACCTTGAATGTGCACAGTATCCTGCACATGTTCAAGGTGTGTTCAAGTACACATGTTAAACACGTGATATTACCACTTACACGCATTTGTGTGTCTACCCTAATACTGTGTAGCTGTGTCCAATGGTTTACATTTTCTGTTTTCTCTCTTTACACAGCAAGCACAACAGTCCATCCCACAGAACTCATCCCAGGACATCCATGCCTTTTCTACCACCACACTTAACGACATCATGAAATCCTTCTCTGATGTCAGTGCCATCCGCGTTGCAGGAGGATACCTCCTTATGGTATGATTTAAAACCCTGTTTTCAGACCTAATGTGCTCATGGGCTTACAATCACCCATTTTTATGCCTATTCAAGTAGCAAAAGTTAATGAAAGTGGTAAATAATTAAACAAGTGGTGCAGTGCCATACAATGCAATGTTTGTCCATAACTATGCATTTGTGTGTGTGTCTGTGTGTAAAGCATTATACAAATATTTATTCCTTAACATTTCAATCTTTTCTCTGCAGCTGGCTTATGCCTGTGTCACTATGCTGCGCTGGGACTGTTCCAAATCCCAAGGAGCGGTGGGCTTAGCTGGTGTACTCCTTGTGGCTCTCTCTGTAGCCTCTGGGCTTGGACTCTGCTCTCTCCTGGGCATTTCCTTCAATGCTGCTACTACACAGGTACTAAGATTCTTACTTCCGATACCAGTATATTATGTGAAAATTAATAGTTTGCAGTTCTGTGATTTGTGATGCAAAAAGCTGTAATGCTGTAAAGCTGTGATGTAAAAGCTTCCTTAAAATGGCCTCTTTTCTACTTTTTACAGGTTCTTCCATTTTTGGCCTTGGGCATTGGAGTTGATGACATGTTCCTCCTGGCACATGCATTCACTGAGACCAGCCTAAGTACCCCCTTCAAGGTGAGATGCAGCCCTTTGTTGTTTTGTGTAGAAAGTGTGCATATTCATGCCATGGTATTTTTAAAAGAATTTAGAAACATCTAACTTTTTTATGTATTTGTGGTAGGAGCGGACAGGTGAATGCTTGAGACGTACAGGTACTAGCGTGGCCCTAACATCGATTAACAACATGATTGCGTTCTTTATGGCAGCACTTGTGCCTATCCCTGCCTTACGGGCATTCTCTTTGCAGGTAAGCCAGTGATTTTCTTTCTGTCAGATTATGGTGGCCTAGCCTAGGTGCATTACTTGTTATATGTATACTGCATTTTTTTATGGAGGTTAGAAAATACACAATACTTGAAAATATTTTAGAGGCAGATTTGACTTCTGTCTCTTCCTTAGCCAGTGACCCTGGGGGGCGGTGAAAGGTAAAACCCATATACAGGCCTTTAATGGAAAGAGGCTAAACTCAGGTGAAAGGTGAAGAAAGAACAAAGGCCCAAACATCTTTTCAGATGTCACCTCGAGGGGGATGGGTTTGTTGAGGAAGCAGAATAGATCCACTCTTCAGGGGTCTATTTGTTCTGGAGCTATGTTTGAAAGGCACTTCTAAATCAACTCGGTCACATTATATTGAACCCATACAATACCACAATATAAAATATATATCAAGAAAACATGTGCCAATATAATGTTCTCTAAAAGTATTCTGTACAATGTAGAGCATTTGCTTTTAGAAACCTAGTTGCATTCTGTGAACATTATAAATATGGTCGTTCTCGCAGGTGTTCTTACCATTGGCCTTTCCCTTTACAGGCAGCAGTGGTAGTTGTCTTCAACTTTGCAATGGTCCTATTAATATTTCCTGCCATCCTGAGCCTGGACCTTCACAGGAGGGAGGACCAGAGGTTGGACATCCTGTGTTGTTTTTACAGGTGAATAGAATGAACACATTTCCTGTTATGCTAAATAGAAAATAATTTGCTTAATACTATTTGACTTTGGATACATGTTAAACTACTCACAGTTTGTTAGCTTGTATATCTAATTATATATTGTTTTTTACTTTGCAGCCCTTGCTCTTCCAGAGTGATTCAGATTCAACCTCAGGAGTTTTCTGATGCAAATGACAATCATACTTACCATCCCTCCTCATATGGAAACCCAACCATCACCACCAGCACTCAGATCACCACCACAGTGCAAGCTTTTACTCAGTGTGACCCATCTGGACATCATATTGTTACCATTTTACCACCTACTTCGCAGATTTCCACATCACCCTCAGTCATTGTGCCTACTATGGACCCTCTTGGGTCCCAAGTTTTCAGCCCGTCTAGCTCAACCCGAGATTTGTTGGCCCAACTAGATGAAAGCAAAGAAAAGAGGGAGTGTGTTCCCCTGCCATTTCTAAAATGGAGCCTCTCTGATTTTGCCCGGGAGAAATATGCCCCTGTGCTGCTAAAAGCAGAAACCAAGGTATCTGATGTGAATCCATAATCACTCTTGAGCTACTGCAGAGCATATATCCAATATTTCACAATACTAAACCACTTTTATTTTATTCTCACAGGGAATTGTTGTGGCACTATTTATGGCTCTTCTGGGTCTTGGGCTGTACGGGACCACCATGGTCCATGATGGATTGTACCTTACAGACATTGTCCCACGTGAGACCAAGGAATACAACTTCATCTCTGCCCAGTTCAAGTATTTCTCCTTCTATAACATGTTTATTGTAACCAAGGATGGATTTGATTACCCCAAAGCCCAGGAATCTCTTTATGATCTTCATGAAGCTTTTGGCTCTGTCAAGTATGTAGTGCGTGAAGAAGGAAGAGACCTGCCCAAAATGTGGCTCCATTACTTTCAGGACTGGCTCAGAGGTAAGCACAATTAAAAAATACATTTAGTGGTTATGTATAAAACAGCTTGGAAAAGTAAATCTTTTGTAAGTTACAAAGAATTATGTTATATTTTGATATACACACCTCCGCTTAACAACTTTGGGAGCCCCCACAGAGACTGATTCTTAGGTAAAGCATTGCATACAACCACATATTTAATAAAGCAACTTGGCTTGAAACACTGTGAATTGCAAAATATCTTACAGGGTTTATGACAAAAGTCAGGGTTTGTGGCATATTAGCCAGTTCCCAAATCTCTGAAATATCATACCAGATCTTTCCGATACATGAGGAGTTTTCAGTAATTGTCTGCAATGTTGCAGCATTGATTATTTGTAACGGATAATTGAGGAGCTCACCCCTCTGTTAGTACATTCATAAGGGTGTCAGGTGCAAATACTGGAAGTGCCCCATCTTGTATGGGGATCAATATACAATAGCAAAAAAATCCAGTAGCACACTGAAATAATAAACCATGCAAAAATGTGCTTATATACCCAAGTACATACAAAAAAGCAACGTTTTGGGGCCCTTCGGGCCCTTTCTCAAGCTTGAAAAAATGATTATGTGTGACATGGTAGTCACATGTTATGTCAGTCAAGCTGCAAAAAGATATCCTAATGTGGATGTAGTACTCAATTTAGTTCATACAAAACTTATAAGGATACAAAAAACTGCTTCTCTAGCAACATAATTAAAAAATATAAAAGAGCACTAGGAATGGGTGGAAACAACAAATGTTGAAGGAGATGTACCTCACTTTTGCTTATTAAATTTTCGTCTTTGGTTAGGCCTTCAGACTGCCTTTGACAAGGATTGGGAGTTGGGACATATAACAGAGGACAGTTACAGAAATGGCACTGAAGATAGTGTTCTGGCCTTCAAGCTTCTTATTCAGACTGGAAATAAGAAGGAACCCTTCAACTTCAATCAGGTAGGCAACGTTCTGTGTATGTTTATGTGCATTATTAATAGAACAATAGCTTGCTGAAATTGTTTAGATAACACATACAATATGCATTATGCAGCCATCATTTGTTGTTTAATAACAACGGGAAGATGTCTAAAGTGTTTCACTGTTACAAGATGCTTAATCATCACTTATATTAATACCTAATGACAGTAAAAATTTGGGGGACTTTGTAATATAATAGGTAGACAATTTCTCAGTTCTTTAGCAGTCTGCAATTAGTCTATACAAATGCTAACGACGTAATGACATTTACTAATCAAATCTACTTACCGGTTTGGGATCTTTCCTAGTTTGTATGTTGTGATAGAATATGCGTTGCCTTTTTCTTTTACATTATGAAAATATTTCTACTTCAGTATGCCTGTTACTAATCCTATTCAGGCATTAGTTATTTGCTAGCTCTAAGTTCCCTTATTAACAAGGCACTTTTTCTATCCAAATAGTTGACAAGCCGACGCTTGGTGGATGAGAAAGGGCTGATACCACAGGATGCTTTCTACATCTACTTAACTGTTTGGGTCAGCAATGACCCCCTTGGCTATGCAGCTTCACAGGCCAACTTCTACCCACAGCCTCCGGAGTGGATACATGACCGATATGACACCACTGGGGAAAACCTGAGAAGTAAGTTTTTCATGTATAAGCCTCATGCCAATCCAATCCAAAACAAGCAGTAAGCTTCTATGCAGCTCATTTTTTTAGCTTTGTGCCCTATATTAATTAATAACATGTATGTAATAGCTTAATAATACCCACATACTAGTAGCTACAGAGATTAAAATATGTTACCTCTAACCATGATCTTTTAATATGATAAACCAAGGGCTTTTCTTCTGATGTAACAATCCTCTCCCTGAATCTCTGCTAACAATTCTCTTCTTTTTCTTCTCTTCCCACAGTCCCAGCTGCTGAGCCCATTGAATTTGCTCAGTTCCCATTTTACCTGAATGGCCTTCGGCAAACATCAGATTTTATTGAGGCCATTGAGAGTGTGCGTTCTGTTTGTGAGGAGTTTGTCAAGCAGGGTGTTCAGAGCTACCCCAGCGGTTATCCCTTCCTCTTCTGGGAGCAATACATTGGGCTCCGACACTGGTTCCTTCTGGCTATCAGCATTGTGTTGGCATGCACTTTTCTTGTGTGTGCCATTCTCCTTTTGAATCCCTGGACTGCAGGCATCATTGTAAGTACTAAAGATGTCTCAGTGTTCTTACTAAATAATGTCCATACTGACAGCTCTTTATAAATACATGTTATTATTAATTATAATAATAATACAATGGGTGACATGGAGCAACAACTCACATCCCTTATTAGCAATGATATTTTAAGCTAGCTGCAGTTTTAAAGGCTATTTTTGACATTTTATATGTCAGATTGCATCTTCATGCTGTGTCTGTGTAATTTTGTCACCTCATGAGAGTTAACCTGCCTGTTGTTCTGTTAGGTTTTCATTTTGGCCATGATGACAGTCGAGCTTTTTGGGATCATGGGATTGATCGGTATTAAACTGAGTGCCATTCCAGTGGTGATTCTCATTGCTTCAGTTGGGATTGGAGTGGAATTCACTGTGCATGTGGCCCTGGTACGTCTTACTAGCTTTATGCAGTCTGGTTCAGAAGTTGTCTTGTAATGTCACCATAAACAGACATTGCTTCCAAAAAGTGACCACCGTGAATTATTTCCCTTCCTAGGGCTTTCTCACTGCTATTGGAGACAGAAACCAGCGTTCAGTACTGGCTCTTGAGCATATGTTTGCTCCAGTCCTGGATGGGGCCATTTCCACTCTTTTAGGAGTACTTATGCTTGCAGGATCTGAATTTGATTTTATTCTGAGGTAAGGACATGTACCTATAATGGCTTTATTTCATGCAATGTAGCATACATCATTAGATTATTATGAGGCAATATAGGTGAACAATGTGTCAATGCTTAGAACAAGGAAATATAATAACTGGTGGTTTTGAGGTGAATGATGCTGTTTTACAATTACATATTTGCCAGCTACTTCCACAGTTGATAGAATGTTGGTAACTGTAAAACCAAGGAGTTTAACTTACAAAGGTTCTTGTGTCAGTTTGTGCCCTGAATGCGTAAGTCAGAGCTTTTCTTAAATCCCATGTAAAAGCTTCCCATGAGACTCACAGTATGGTTTGATGTCAGTAGTGTTCTCTGGGCAGTGAAACAGTTAAACCAAATATTTAAAAAGTAAAAAATCCAGTTTGGTTTGACGTAGTTAGTGCTATGAGTGATTCCTGGGTTGATGCTGTGTTGGCGAGGGATGATAGCCTATGTGCTGTTTAAAAGACACAGTTGCTGAATCTTATCCAAACCCATTCCTTTCAACCTGGGAGGTCTTGTTTAGAGGAGGAGGGAGGAGGGAGCTAGGCAAGCCCTGGCTGATCAGGAAATAGCAGAACTATCCCTCATGTAAACAGACTTTCTGTGCAGAATTTGGTATAAACAGCTGAACTAGTTCAGAGATCTGACACCAGTCCCCCACCCCCTAGGCCTTAGCATGTGCCCCCTCCTAAACTAAACACTCAATGGGAGAGATTACAGGACCCAGCATAAACATCAAATCCCACTTCTAAGCATGATACTGATTCACAGCTTGGCACTGGGACCAGTTAACCCTTCCATAAGTGGAGCAGAAGCCTCAATCTTAGGTTGGGCACGTTGATCTAAAAGTGCTGCCAGCATACAGAATCTTGGCCACATCCCAGGGAAATGGCAGCATTAACCCATATTTCTGCTCAAATAGTTAAGCTTTTAGAAAGTTTCTGGCCAGACTACTTTCTTGGCATTGGAGCAAGTGACCCAGTTTTGCTCATGTCAATTCTTTAGTGTTTAAACTTTGCCAAGGACGCTCTCTCCCTTCATCCTTTATCCACTGCTTTCTCTCAGCCTCCAAAGTCACTCCCTTCCCCCTCCTTTGGGTTAGAATGCAGGTTCTAATGGATGGGAAGGGGGGAGGGAAGGGAAAGTGCAGGAAGCAGGGGCACTAGCACTGACAGACAGAAAGTCCCCAAGGGAGCGGACTCCTAAACTCCAACCTGAAGCCATTCTAATCAGGAAACATAACACAAGGGGAGTGCTCCTTTAACCCTACTTAACCCTTTCACTGCTATTCACCTCAGTGTCCCATATTTGTGATCACCAAGTGCTCACCATTTTAACCTAGTAATGTCCCCTATGAACTAATTGGTTAATTTCTAAAAGAAACCAGTTTATTACATTTGGGGTTTGGTTCCAGATCTGTTCAAAGCTTGTAAAAATGGCATTGCATTGCTTTGCAAGCACATTATGTTATATCTTAAATTGATTAGTGTCTTAGATTAAGACACTAATATATAATCCAGTATATATGTATATGTATACCAAAATACTCACCTTCCCAGTTTCCAAACTAACACAGATTTTCTGTTCTATCCAGGTACTTCTTTGCTGTCCTGACAATTCTGACAATTTTGGGCCTGCTCAATGGACTTGTCCTCCTTCCTGTGTTGCTTTCGTTAATTGGACCACCTGCTGAAGTAAGTTTAGTAACTTAATCGAAAAAAAGACTAATACATTATATATACAGCATTATTTTTTTTCCATTTATATGTATATATGGTTAGACATGGATGTACATTTCACTTCATAGACTGCCTTATGTCATGGCTCTATTGCAGCTTTTAGACTTTCCTATGCCTATAGTATTCTTTATTTTTTGGCAATAGTAGTTTATATTGCCACATAAAATTACGTATTAATATCCTCCTGATCTTTCCTATAGGTCACTCCAGCTGATAATAGTAGCCGACTGCCTACTCCCACGCCTGAACCTCTTCCCCCACCTCTAAACCACCATGCCTTCTATATGAACCATAAAGGATTCAGCGATCCTGAAGATTCTTCAGAGTACTACTCCGAGACCACAACCACATCAGGATTGGAGGAAGATGACCCCCAGCTATATGAACGTAGCGCTTACATCATACCCCCAAAACCACCACACATCATCCTGGAAGCCAGCAAGGATCCCACTTATCCCAAAATAATGGTAATGGTAACATATGTTTTGTTACAGGATAGGACTAGAGGAACCTTGTTTAAACACATCCACAGAATTAAGAATTTCAGCAACAACATACTTTAAATATCACCACTAATCAGCATAGTTGTCAGAACACAGAGCATTTAATTTGCTGTATTTGTCCATTTATGTATAGCAATCGTGCTTAGAATCATATGGAGCAATACTGATTATGATTTTTTTCTCTTGATTACAGTTGGTAAAGCCTTGCAAGGGAAACCAGGATGTACCGGGGAAAAAAGACTCCAAGGATATCAATAACAGTGAGGCACTTCCTGGTAAAGACATATCACATAGAACCTGCCAAGAGCAGAAGGACACTCAGGAGCCCAGAGGCTCTAGGATGAGACAGCATCAGTTGGCCACATCATCTGGGCCTACAAGGACTAATCAGCCCCAGAATTCTCGGGCTCAGCACAGTACAAGGCCCCAGGGCCACAGGACTGCACCTCCAGCATACTGTGCAAAGATGTCAGCACCCAATGGTTCTATTACTACAGTGACAGCTACAGCTTCTGTAACCGTTGCTGTACACCCAAGCCTGCCTGGAACTGTACGTGGCTACAATCACGAAGGTTTTGAGGACAGTGATATAGACTGCATGGCTGTAAGGCCAGAGTGGGCAAAAAAGAGGGTCAAGCACCCAGAAGTCTTCGAATTGGAAGATCTAGAACAGGATAGAAGACAGGATAAGTCATCTGTTCGACACTAGGTCAGTAGTCCATACTTTTTAAAAATCCTTTATTGTATCTGTGTATATGCACTTTAGTGCCATGTATTTTAAAAAATATACACACACAGTCATGAAGGGACTTGCATTCCACTAAAAGAGTGTTCTGCAACCTATCAGTAAATCCACAAAATCTTTGATACTTAGAACTGATCTGTGTCTGAGGGGAAACAATCTTCTGGAAGAAGCCAATGTCCCTTGTACGCTTATCACTTCGTGTTCATCAGAACAGGAAGCTGATTCTGCCCTCCTATTGTGCAACTATTGTAAAACCCAGCAGGGAATATTAACATTACCCTTTCTAAAGATGACTGTTCCCATGAAGACAGTTAAAAGCAGCACCTACCGTGTAGATGTTTAAATATGTTGTGTTTCACAAAGGCTCGAGTGCTCAAGCAAATGTTTATGAAGGTTACAAAAGGCCCCCTTGTGTAGGGGTTGCTTCTATTTGTTTAAGCTATGATTTTCCATTTCTAGTGAAATCTGCTTAACCACCTCATTTCCAAAGGTGGGAGAAAAGAGGCTAGTATGGGAGGCAGGCTTTCCATCCAAATGTAAATACCCATTTAATCCCTTTGCTGCTATAAGAGCAGACTTCCCAGTAGCAAAGGGATTATCAGTCCATGAAAGTTATGTGGAAAATAAAACCAGCCCAGCAATGTTACTAATGTTTTTTTCTGTGTTCTTTTCTCTTTTAGTGTCAATCTCAAGAGCTAGCTGTGGAACAGAAAGAGTTAAACTTACAAGCTGTGTCCTTGTGTAGCATCTTCAAAGAAGACCTGTCTAAAAGAAGAAAAAAAAATAATCATTACTAATTGTAATAATGTTTATAATGCAAAGCAAATCTATGTATTAGAGACTTTCTGTATGAATATATTTTGTTATGAAAATTCACACAAAAACAACAAAAAAAATCCTATTTAATAAGCTGATGATCTTGTACTGTAAGGAGGGTCCCTGGGCTGCACAGTATTGTGTAAGCACATGCCCCATCTGTTGTCTAGTTACCCAGCATACCATACTTACCAGTGTTGCTGCTATCTGTTTAGCCCCTGCAGGTAATGAAACCCCCATACTGTCAGTTTTTATACATATCAAGGTATTTTGTATCGTTCTAAAATGTATATATATATATTTTTTATAATAATTAACAGAAGGTGCAAATTTTAAGCTGCATTTGCTGTTTCTTTAGAGAAGCAGTATTTTTGGTAGTAAAGAAAAGCTGCACCTGGTGTCCTTTTGTAAAAGAGTTGTAAAATAAAGCAGTTTAACAATATAAAAGAAAATAGCTCAGGCGGTTACAGCAGCATTTCGTCATGTGCAAAGACATGAAATCCATGAAATAAAAATATAGAATGGTACAAAATACTGTTTTATATTGGAGCAATCCATATTTTAGGTATAAAAGACCTTGTTAATCTTGTTAACAATCTAGAAAAATGCTTTGTGCCTTTATGCTGCGACAAGATGGCATCACCAACTTGAGAAACTAGCATCCAGCCCCTAAATAAATTGGAGTACAGTGAAATATATATGTGGACAGGGATTTTAAATTTAAAACAGACTGCCATTGTACACATCAAAGGAACTGTTAACTACCATCGTCGTGTTCACTGAGGGAGGGGTGGTAAATAAGAGCAGAATGCTGCAATTAATATGGATGCTTTCCATGGTCCCACCATTTTGGTACACTGCATTCTACTGCATCTATGCAAATCATACATCACATCTTTCTGGTTCTCGCTCTCTCTCTCTCTCTTTTTTGAGAGAGAGAGAGAGAGAACTGTATTCTTTAACAATATTTGAATGTAAATGTGACCTGGATTTGCCTTTGGTTGATTTATACTTCATTTATACTTCAAGGTATAAATCCAAAGGTCAAATCCAGCAAAGTGCCACAACTTGCTTTCCTCTTATATGGAAATCACAACTCGCACAGAAATAGCTAATCCTGGATAAAAACCTATTTACTTTTAAGTCTTGTAGCACTATCATTCAGGTATAGACAATTTCTGGAGAACTCCAGGATTCCAAATCCCAGCATCCTCAGGCAGATACATTTCCAGCACCCTGTGCTCTGGTGGTTGCCTATACCTACTGTAAACCATTTATTGATTTACACTAGAGCTAGTTAACCCTTCCAGTGCTGTCACTGCCAGAATTTCTTCCAAGCACTGAAGAGTTTAATGTTCCCCATTCATCCCCTCCTATTAGCTGTGAAATGTTAACCCTTGGTATCCTGTGTCCAAGTAGGACATTTGTATTATTGTCCCTATGCAGGGACACACATTATTTGCTGATTTGTATTTTATTAATATTATATAATTATTATTATTAGTGTGTTGTATATTATTTGGAAATGGCAGCTTCTTTAACATGTTAAATATATATTAATTAACCCCTCAGCTGCTGCCAGGAGCCTGCAGAAACATTGCTGTGCCTTTTTTTGTTTGCTCAGCATCTCCCTGCCAGCTCCTCTGCCACTGAGTGGATCTGTCTATGTGTCTGTGTCTGTTTTGTGGACTGAAGCTTGGTACAATGTGTCACTGTGCTATAAATTATTTATATGAAAAGAGCAAAGTTTTATTTTTGTAGTTTGTACAGGAGTTAGCCATTCAACTGAAGTTTTATTTTTAAAGAGTAAAATATAAATATATAAATATATATATAAAAATATATATTATATATAAAGATAATCAACTGATGCCCTGTGTCTTTTTTTTTACATGATGCTCATTATGACTGATGTGTTTGTTGCTGTGCCTTAGTTTGCTTGTATGTAGCTTGACTGCTCTACCCCTTTGCTGGACTGATAGCAAAGGGGCAGTCAGATGTACAAATGGCTGGAGTAACATTCATTGTAATAATGGTAGAGAAAGAGGTATTTACACATGAACCAGAAATACTGAATGTGGAGTCATAAGGAGAACACTGGGATTTGAAACAAGTTCACCAAACTGTGATCCGGTGTTGGACATAATAAACTCCCTGGTTTCCTTGAGTCTTGGTGACTGCTGCTGACCTGCAGCTCTACACACATTAAGCTGAAGCCTGCCATGGGTTGCTGGGAATATCTGCTTACTATCAGGTGAAAGGGCACTATTAAGACATGCCTACTCTGACAGAACTTCCAGAGTAACCAGTCAGCCAAGGACTAATTCTCATATAAATACACCAAACATTTTACCGTTGTGAATTCTCCATTTTTGAAATTAGGATAAATCTGCTAATTAGTCCTAGGTGTAAAAATTTACCATACATACATTTTTTTTTAATTGGTTTCCTATTTCTCTGTAATAGTAAAACAGTAAGTTGTACTTGATCGCAACTGAGATACACTTAACCCCAATTGGAGGCAAAACAATCCTATAGGTTTTAGTAAATGTTTAATTGATGTTTTAGTAGACAATGTTTTAAGATCCAAATGACAAAAAGACCCCTTATCCAGCCAGGCCCTGAGCTGAATAACAGGTTCCATACCTGTCCATGGAGCTACAGATCAGGTTGTCACCTGTCAGGTAATTGGAGGACTGCTTGGTAAAATTGCTTTATGTCAGTGTTAATGGTAAAATAAGCTAAGAAGATAGGAGAAGGTAGCAACCATTCCCACAGAAATATATTTATAGGGCCTCCATCCTGTAAACCTGGTGATTGAATTTATAGTTTTTGCTGCCCTAGGCCATTGCTGGAGGTGTGCCATTCATCACCCAGTGAATGATACAGGTGTATAAATAATGAAGGTGAATGTGTTAAGGTACCTGCAGAGTAAATATTGTAGATTTCTTTAGAGTATTGTTATCTTTATATACACGCAGAGATTGTTAATTATTCACATCTGTCTCTCCCCTAGTGATGCTTACAGTATAACACATTAGAACTGCTTTCAGATAACCTATTGTTTCTCCTACTCTGATGTAACTGGAGGAGTCCCAAGCCAGACTTGGATGTTTTACTATTGAGTGCTATTCTGATATCTACCACTTTTAACAAAATAGGTATCTTGCTACCTTCACATTGTTCAGCTGCTGGGGGGAAATGGGGGGTGATATCACTGTGCTGCAATAAAGTGTGACTTAAATTTATCAGAGCACAGGTCACATGGCTGTGGCACCCTGAAAAATGAAGAATATGGCAAGCCCCAAGTGAAATTTCAAAATTAAATATAAAAAATCTGTTCATTTAAAAAATGGATTTTAGTACAGAATTATGCTGGAGAAGCTCTATTAACTGATGTGTTTTGCAAAAACATGTTTTCCCATGACAGAATTCTTTAAAGTATATCAATGTTATACAGATGGTACTAATTGGAACAAAGATAATATATCCCCCCAAATCAGGGTAACAATCATCTCTGGAAAAAAAATTTGGTTGCTAATGTAACCATAGTATTGGCCTAATGGCTTCTCTTCAATGTTCAATGCTGTTTGCTTCACATCTTGTGAAGATTTTCACAAATGGACTGGGGCAATTTTTTACTAAGGTAAAATGTGGAGTGTAAATCAAGTCTTTCCTTGTAAACAGCAAAAGTGCTGGCCCTTTTACAAAGGAAGTTCTCCTTTAGTTCCCTAGTGTGATTTACACTCTAAATTTTACAGTGAAATTTGCCACATTGATAACAGTTACACATTTTTGCTGGTGGTACCTTCTGTTATTCACTTTGGATTTCATAGTATAAACCACTACAAAAGTTTGTTTTTCAGAGTGCTCAGAGGGGAAACCATTAGTATGTGTATCTTTTGGGGAATTAAGGATTCCAAACAGAGTAAAGTGGTATCCCGCTGTTTGAGAGATGCTTTGATTAAATCAGTGGCTGTCACACTTATTTGGTTTAAGCTCCCTTTTTGAGGCCCAATATTTGGTCAGGGTGCCCGTTAGATCTTATTATGGTTGCAATCATAGCAAATTATTGCTAAATTAGAAATTCAGCAATAGTTTCAAAAGCATCTAATACACTGATGAAAATGTTCACCCTAAATCTGAAGATGGGCTTGTAGGATGAGTATGTAGGAACGAAAATAATGCATTCTCCACAAATGTGCCTTTAACTAGAGTTCAGGTCAGGCCTCACTTTGGAAATACTAGTTTAAACTAGAAAGGGAGAACAAACTTCATTTTGGTTTGAAATACATGAAGTCACTGAATGAAATCTGATCTGTTGTTGGCTCCACACAGTTTTTCTTACCTTCAACCACAGTTATATAGTAAAAACCACTGTGCAAAGTTTGGGGACCCTGGTTTTAATAGTCTCTGAATGGCAGCAATTTAAATTTCCCCACTGAAAGTCAATGAGTGACATCTGATTAGCAGTTTGTGGCTCTGCCCACTTTTTCTAACCTGGCACTTCAGTTACCCAGTGATTAACTGCAAAATTTAGGGACCCTAGGATTAATAGTTAAAGAATGGCAGCAGTTTAAATTTAAACCAATAAAAGTCAGTAGGTGAATTGTGATTGGTGGTTGGTGGGTGTGCCCCTTTTTCTAACCATGAGTCAAAGTCACCCAGTGACAAACATTGTGCACCCTGGCATAAGTTCTCTGGATGAAATCTGATTGACTATTAGTGGCCCAATCCTATTTTTAAACTGCAGTCCCCCAGTGACCAACTCTGCAAAGTTTGGGGACCTAAAAATTGTGGGACTGACAGCATTTTACATTACACCATTAAAAGTAAATAGGTGAAATGTGATTGGCTGTTGGCAGCTCCACCCACTATTTCTAACTTTGAACCTCAAAGTCTAACAACATTAGAATTAATACTTAAATAATGGCATCAGTTTAAATATAAACCAATGAAATTTAATGGGTGGAAATGGATTAGCTGTTGGTGGCTCCGCCCACTTTTCATAACCTTTGTCCCCATAGTGACCAGCTGTGAAAAGTTTGGGGACACTGGCATTAATGAATAAGTAAACCTTTTTTTTTTCTATTAGTAAAATTGCTCTAAACAGCCTCCAGAATTACCTACATTTGTCCCAGCATTCTCTCTGACCTGGTTCCTCTGTCAGAAGGTATTCTTTTTCTTTGCTTCCTTGTGCAAAGTGAAGCCCCGCCCCCACTTCCTGTCCAGGTCTCTCATTAAAAATAAAAAACCCGGCTAATGCACAGACTGACTCCTGCTGCCTCCAGGCATGCGCAGAAGGCTCTCCACTCCGACAACCTTGTCGAATTGAAGAACTACACATACCAGCATACTCCATTATATTAAGTCTAAAGTTAAAGAATGCTGGGAACTGTAGTCCACTGAGCTCAATGAATAGGGTTTGTGCTGAATATTTCATTTCAATATTGTTTAATCATGAAAAAAATTGGTGTTATTTCTTGAGCTAAACAGGACAAACTTGGAAACTAAAGCTCCGTAAAACCCATTAAATTGTGTTTGATGATTCCAGCTCCACTTTGTACAGATCAGGTGTGATTCTTATTGCAGGATTCTCTAGTATTTTCATGACTGCTTGCCCTGGAGAATTGGAGAAAAGGTATACAGTATAAAATTATTTCTTTTTTTTTTTTAAGGTTCAACATTTTAACAACAGTAAATAAATAGAGTAGAGAAGAGGAGTGAGAAGATAGGAAAGATATATAAGGCTTATGCGAGCCTGGCATGTTCATTACGATTGCACACTTACCCCCTTGAGTCCCACACCACTTTGTTTAGGGCTCTGGCACACGGGGGAGATTAGTCACCCGCGATTAACTCCCTGTTCGCGGGCGACTAATCTCCCCGAGTTGCCTACCCCTGCCATCCCACTGGCGAACATGTAAGTCGCCGGCGGGATGGCAGACGCGGCGGGGCGATTTCGCGATTTCTCTGTGCCAGAGCCCTTAAAGTGGACATATATATCAGTTTTTGTTTGAGTAGCACTTCATTAACTAGTTTCTTTCAAAAGGTGGGGCATGGAGCTACAGTGGACTTCCAGTCTAACAAGTTATTTTTCTTTACATAAAATAAGAATTGCGAGTAGCACAAACATTATGATGATAACCCCAAGTCCTCCAGCACCCCCAGCAAACAGACATTTGCAGAAAGAATATTGGGAAAAGACAGCATTACATTAATATATTTCAGTACGGTGAACCATAATTGTTGAATGACTGGGCATTCCCAAAACATGTGGAAGAAAGAGACAACTTTGGAGTTGCATTTGCGGCATAAATCTGACATTTGGGAGTATAGTTGGCCAGTCTGTGGGGCATAAAGTAGGCAGGTAATAAATACCATTTCAACTGACCTGTCTGACACTGTTATTTATGGAACTTGCTCTACGGCATTGTCCCACATTTTATTGTCAAGGTCTGGCACATCATTTCCTTTTTATCTTAGCTAATGGGTCAGGGGTAGACTGCCATAATAGAATATAAAACCAAGATAAAACCTTACTCAAGTCAGGTCTATGCAGGTATTTTTCCAGAGAAGACTTTTTCAGCTGCAACAGTCTGGTAGGAAACTGGGCATAAAAACATGCCTAAGTTGTAGATAATTGAAATACATCGGAGGGGTTGGCAGCTCCAATTCCTCTCTGAGAATTGAAAATTGTTTTAGTTCTCCAATTTTCCAATAAAGGAGTTCAGGGGGGGGGCATATTTGTGGGTATCCTTGTGTCAATAGGAGAGATTTTTGAAAAATCATAATCACTGTAAGCATTGAGGTGGTGGTGCAGGAATGGGGTGAGGAGCCTCCATACAAAAGCCTGGCTAGTGCTTCTAAAGAGTGCAGGGCCGCAGCCACAAGCATGACAACCTGGTTTCCTGCAGCCGTTGTGAAAATAACTGATTTGTTCTTATTAACTTGGAGGTCCAAGAACAATCCAAAGGCTAAGACCACCCACAATAATTCAGAGCAACGTTGGAATTTGCAAGGTAAAGCATGCAAAGGAATTTTTTCCTTAATGTATTTAGTCTCAACCCTCTAATCGCTGATGACCCCCGAATTAAGATAGCCAGTGGCTCAATTGCCAGGGCAAAGACCATTGGGGATAGGGGGCAGCCTTGTCTTGTCCCACGCTGAAGGGTTATTTCAGCTGAGAGTACCCCATTAACAAGGACTTTAGCTCAAGGACAGTTATACAATTGCTTAATCTATGTACTGTACATCGTACATCTATGTACAGTCCTATTACCTTCATTGACATGAATGAGAGTAAGGTAGGAGTATAACCTACGAATATTGATGCCTGTGTCCTTACTCAAATGCACCGCGATGACTTTAGTAAATAGCTTGGCATTGCAGTTCAGCAAGGGACGTAGTGTCATTAATCCCATTAAACAAAGAGGGTAGTATGGGGGAAAAGAATATGGGCTCAATATGGGCTTTATACCTTTCGATGGAGATACCATTTGGGCATGCAATATAGCATATTTGATTTCATTCGGGGTAATAACTCTGCCTAGCCATTCTCCTTGTGCAGAGGAAATTGAGAGGAAGTCAATACCTACCAGATACCCTTGAAGACAGGTAGGGAAATAAGAAGGCATTGAAGTATATGTATTTTGGATGTACTTACAAAACTATTCTGCTATTAAGTATCAGTCAATTAAGAGATTCCCATCCTCAGCTCGCACTCCTGAAATGACAGTTTTTGGGGTTTGGAGGTCTGGCTCTTGGCCAGCAATGCCAACAGTTTGCCATTTGTATCCCCGTTTTTATACCATGAAGCAGATGTATAAAGTTCACATTGGGAGTGCTTCTCGGTAATGCATTTAACTGAATTTGGGCTAATGCCGTGTTTTGCTGATTTGTCTCTGTATAAACAGCAGTTTATTTTGTCTTGCAGGTACAGGTATAGGACCCATTATCCAGAATGCTCGGGGCCAAGGGTATTCCCAGGGATCTTTCCGTAATTTAGATCTCCATGCCTTAAGTTTGCTAAAAAATCAATAAAACATTAATTAACCTCAATAGGATTGTTTTGCATACAATAAGGATTAATTATATCTTAGTTGGGATCAATTACAAGGTACTGTTTTATTGTTACAGAGAAAAAGGAAATCAGTTTCAAAATTCTGAATTATTTGATTAAAATGGAGTCTATGGGAGATGGGTTTTCCGTAATTCAGAGCTTTCAGGATAATGGGTTTCCGGATAAGGGGTCCGATACCTGTATTGAGCTCCATACAGGCTCCAATTATTTCAGCTTCAATTTTAGTTCTAGAAGCTTTGATTAAAGAGATATAGTTTCCTCTTACAAATGCCTTTGCAGCATTTCAAACAGTTGATTTATGAGCTGACTCCATGTTGTCTTCCCAGTATTGTGAGAATGAAGGAGTGGATTTTTCTGCTATTTTGGGGTAAGTGATCCACTTAGGAGGCAGCCTCCAAAGGGCCCTGTGGCTTCTCTGGTCTCTGGTAAGTGACAATATAAGAGATGAGTGATGCGAGTTCTTGTGATATAATTATAAAATTATTTCTATATGTTGCCATAAAGGGGCAGTATACCACCTTGTTTCAAATGATTTCAATGAATAGAGCTTGTGCTGAACATTTTTCTGGCCTATTATTTTAATCACGAAAAATCTATATTTTTTGTTATTTAAACAGGGCAAATAGGGAACCAGGGATTTTTTTTAGGATTGAACAAATAAAAAGCAATTTGCCCCCCCCTTCTGGTGTTTATTAAAATTCATTTTAATATTGGGAAGCCAAATGTGGAAACCAATCTTCATATGTTATTGATATAGAGCTGGTAAGTGCTGGTAAGCAGGATTCTTACCACTAATCTTTTCTCTGAGATAATTTTGGGGGGACCTGCATAAGGGATGTATCAGACCATCTCATCTGCTCTGGCCACACATTCCCATAAAGCCCTGCTTTGACCTTTGACCGATACTGCCCTAGGCACCAGATCGGACCACTCACCTCTTTTGGTGAACAGTTCATGCCCCCTTTACCCTAACTCTACCTCCAGATTTAATTGCGGGGCCTTTTTATGTCTTTTTTTTTTTTTTAAATATATAGACAGGGGACAACAAAGATCTATATGAATAAATACAACCTGGCTTTTTGGGTGTGCGATGTAGGTGTCCCCCCCCCCCAGAAAAACGGAACCATTGGTGGATCTACAAATGTGCAGATAAATAATACTTCCTGATCAGAATAATCTTTGCCCATTTATTATCCTAAGCATTTACATAACAGTCCATTGAATGTAAACTTGAAAAATGCAAAATTTGCTTTTAAACTGCCATGATGCTGGATAATTTGGGCAGAGCTGAGCAGGACCGTCTGCAATGGGGTCTCAGTTCAGAGTAGAATTCATTTAGAAAATTAAATCTTAATGTGGTAGTGTTGTATGTTATGTATGTTCCACGGCCATCAAAAGTACCTCTGTGTAAGCCAGAACATCCCACATTGATCTGGGGCAGGGGTCGGGAACCTTTTTGGCTGAGAGAGCCATAAACACCACATATTTTAAAATGTAATTCCGTGAGAGCCATACAATATGTTTGGCTGTGGGGCAAGGTAGGGTGGGTGCCAAGGATGCCGGATGCGATGCGGAGGAGGGCGTAGCCTGCGCTCGGCGGATAGAAGACGTGTTCTAAGGCATAGAACACGTCATCTATCCGCCAAGCGCAGGCCATGCCTCCCATTATTTTTTTTTATTAAAGATTTGGCAGAGAGCCAGATGCAGCCATCAAAAGAGCCACATCTGGCTCCCGAGCCATAGGTTCCCTACCCCTGATCTGGGGTGTAATACTGCCTTCTGTTCCGACAGTGCAGGTTTATGTGTATCCGCTCCTGCGCAGGTGTCACAATAAAATTGACTGAGCAAATGACTGTAACACTTTACAGAGGGAGAGTTTCCAGAATCATTGCTGTCTGACTCCTCTGGAATGCGTTTTGACACTGTGGCCTTCCAGGAATGCCAGTGGCCAAAAGGATTTTACTGGCAATACAGTCGATAGGTGTGAGGTATTTGTCTCATCTTCCAGCAGATGGAAGTTCCTTACTACAAGCGGAATTTAAAGAAAGAAGGGCATTCTGCCTTTTAACTATTTAAGTGCCACCTATAGGGCTTTTGGCTTGTTGCCTTTGTTATTTATAGGGCAGCAAGATAAAAGCATATAAAGGTTGGTGTCATTTTTTCCAGAAAAAGTGACTCCAGAGACCTGCCGTAGAATCTATGGTGCCCTCATTATTATTTCCTGATATTTATATAATGGCAACACATTTCTGCTCTGTCTATGAAGATTTTCATTCATCCAGGTCATGGTATATCTAGTATAATTAAATCTAAAGCAACTGGACTTGTTAGGTAATCATTAAAAACGTTTCACTACTCATCCGAGCAGCTTCTGCAGAGCTGCTCGGATGAGTGCAACGTCTTCAGTGATTACCTAACAAGTCCAGTTGCTTTAGATTTAATTATACTAGATATTTCTGCTCTGCTTTACAGAGGTTATACATCATTCACATCAGTCCCTGCCCCAAGGAGTTTACTATCTAAGGTTCCTATTACATTCACACACATTCAGTTTAGTAAGTAGTCATTTTACCATCATGAAAAAAAACATTCATGCTGGCACTGTTCCAGTTTGATTTTTAATTTACACAGCCCCTTTTGTTTACCACGCTAAACGCTTACAACTTACAACTCCAGAGAGTTCAGAGCTGAATTTTCATTTAAAAAAATGAAAAATTGTCTCTTAAAGGAGAAGGACCCCCCAAGTGACTTAAGTGACTTAAGGCACCCCCAAGTGACTTAAATCGCTTACCTTGTACCCCGGGCTGGTGCAGGCTTTTCACTCTACTGCGAATGCGCAGCGCGCCAATGCAGAAGAAGGAATCGATTACAGCTGCCCCGGGCTGGTGCTGTTTTCTCCTAACAGGGGCACCAGTTATAGTGCCTGGAAGAGAAATTAATGGTGCTTAAAGGACAAGGAAAGTCAAAATCTATTAAGCACACTATTCAATAGTACTATTATCGCTATGTAGAAACGTTCTGGCTTGCCTAGTGAAAGATTTACAGAGATACACTTAGTACATACTACATACCGTATACACTCGAGTATAAGCCGATCTGAATATAAGCCGAGGTACCTAATTTTACCTAAGAAAACTGGAAAAACTTATTGACTCGAGTATAAGCCTAGGGTGGGAAATGCAGCAGCTACTGCTAAGTTTCAATAATCAAATAAATAACAGATAAATAAATAGATAACTTTAGGGAAAGAAAAATGCTACAGCGGCAAACAAAAGCAAGTTTGGGAATGCTAAGGAAGCTGCCATACTAATTATCAAGTACTTGGACCCCAGTGTACAAGTCCCACTACAGTACTACAATAGTAGTTACAAGGGCAAAATAATTCTTGATGCTGGACTTATTACAAATTTTGTAAATAACAAGTTATTGTACCAATTACTTACTCTGGCTCATTGTGCAGATGGATGTGCAGATGTAACGCGCTCGTTGCTCACACCCACCCTCCCTTCCTCCCTCCCTCCACTTGTGTCCGTGCATACATACATACCTCCCTCCCTCCACTTGTGTCTGTGCATACATACCTCCCCCCTACCTCCCTCCACTTGTCTCCGTGCATACATACCTCCCCCCTACCTCCCTCCCTCCACTTGTGTCCGTGCATACATACCTCCCCCCTACCTCCCTCCCTCCACTTGTGTCCGTGCATACATACCTCCCCCCTACCTCCCTCCACTTGTGTCCGTGCATACATACATACCTCCCTCCCTCCACTTGTGTCCATGCATACATACCTCCCCACTACCTCCCTCCACTTGTGTCCGTGCATACATACCTCCCCCCTACCCCCGTGGACGGACGTGTGTCCGTGCGCACGCACTCACCTCCGTCCACGGGTGGGGGGTGCGAGCGCGTTACATGAGCATCCATATATTTGAGTATAAGCTGAGGGTTACTTTTTGAGCACATTTTTAGTGCTGAAAAACTCTAACATTTAGATGGTTGGCCGGTTGGACTAGTAATCCGGCACTGCCCTTACTACTCTGCCCTTACTACTCGGACACAAGCTAGTGTGCTGGTGTGTTAAAAGAAATGGATGCCTAGGCTTATACTCGAGTCAATACGTTTTTCCAGTTTTCTTAGATAAAATTAGGTACCTCGGCTTATATTCGGATCGGCTTATACTCGAGTATATACAGTAGGTTCACCATCCCTTTTACTCCAGTGACGGTATTAGTATGCTCATGAAGAATGTTTCTGACACCGGGCTTCCAGGTGTTGTATTTATGTATGTATGTATGTATATCTTTATTTATAAAGCGCTACTTATGTACGCAGTGCTGTACAGTAGAATATATAATAAATACAAAGTATAACAATAAATACAAATAAATAAAAGATACAGTTTCAATAAGTCAAAGACACAAGAGGATGGAGGACACTACAATATAAGTGCTAGTTCCCAGATCAGGTACTGTGCGAGCGCTTCCAGGTGTTGTACAACAAAATCTTCCTATTTTCCCTTCCCCCTCCTCATCTTCCTTACCAGCACCACTAAAGTCACCACATTTTTATTCCTGTCCCTGCAAGGTTATTGAAGGTTTAGCAACTTCCCACATCTCCTAGACATAATGCATGATCCTGTCCATCTTTTTTCCACCTGATGAATTAGGTCAAAGACAGTGAGTGAGACATTTGTCTGTTGACTGGAGATCTCATTCAGTTCTAAAGCTTCCAGTTCTCACTGATATCTCTAAATAGGTAATAAATTATGCCTCACTGACTGCTTTTTTTTGCACTATAAGCTGTCTTTTCACCCTCCACTCTCCATTATGTCACTTTCTCAAGAATATTTTTCAGCATCTTGTTCTCTGTGTACTTCAGCCATGTAGTAGAACAGATAGAGGCTGCATTATTATTTTCACTGAGCACATGGTGAGTTCCATAAATATGTGTTGTCTGATCATGAATATTGTGCACAAAATATCACTGTCTCATCTACAGTATTTTACCCAGCTTCTTTCTGGTGCAGTACAGGACATTGCTGTACTTACGCCAGATAAAAACCACAGATACATTATATTACTTTATTATCTGGCACAATAAAATTACAGCAGTGATATAAATTTTACCCACATTTTTAATGGTATGTGAGTATGTCAAGACTAGTCAAGTTTGTCTCTTAAATCTGATGCAAATGTCATAGATAAACTCAAAAAATTACAATGAAACATCTCCTTTTGCTCTGGGCACCAGAAATGTGCTTTTGCCTTGCCCAGAGTAAAGAATATTAGCCAACAGGACTTCAGTCTGCTCACTGTTTGCTCACAATTTCTTCCCAATAACAATATGTGAGTAAATAAATAAATAAATTAAGATACATAAAGACAAAATAGGGCACTTTAATCATGGGTAGTGATCCGAAGGCTCCTGAAGTATCTTAGGGTCACATATTGTTTGCACCCAAAGTACTGATGCAATAGATCAAAAGAGTTTGATCAATACTGTTTTCTATGATGTTACCTAGCTTCTGTGGGCCCTGGGGCTTTGATGGGGCTCTAAGCAGGTGTCTAGAGAGCATAATCCAGCCATAATCATATTCTATTGATAGGAAACAGGGACGTTACTGGCTCCAAGCCCTCCTGCGATAACATTTTTCTGTCTTCAATGTCATTTAGAGTGCAATTCATTAGATGCAAATCAATTGCTTGTGCAAGTGCAACTTATAATTTGAGCTGTGGATATAACAGGTCTTAATTTTCTCTCTAGCATTTGTATGCCTGTACTTGCACCTTGATCCTTATGCACAAAAACAATATGCATGGAACAGATTAAAGAAGATGCTTACCTTCAAATGCAGTCTTTCTGTGCTGCAGACAATGCTTGTCTAACAAGAATTGCTATTGGCCTTTATTATTGTTATTGTTTTGTTAACCTCAGAATTGATGTATATTTTACAATTTATGGTTTAAAAGCAAGAAACATACTATTTCTGTTTTGTTTTGTTTTTATTTACACAAATTTTTAGATCTTTTGGATCAATACGATAAGCAGTAGTGTAACTATAAAGGGTAGTGGGGGGCGCTGTTTTATTATTATTAGATTTATTTATTAAGCACCAGCATCTTTCATAGTGCTAGATATAGGGGTACATAATTTACAAATATGTAAAACAATGTCATTTTATTGGGCCATGGTGTCTTTCCCGCATGGTTGAGCCTTGGTACGGCAATAACCACGGGCACAGCCACAATTTGTTGCAGATGCAATGCAGCACTACTAGCTTTGCTTGACTCTCACCAATCTCTCTCACCATTCTCTAGTACTGCTAAAGTGTTTGTGCTTGTATTGTTATAAACTGTAGCCAGTGCCACACAGGCTGCGAATTGCTGAACAAGCAGAATGACAAATAATAAAAATATGTATTTGGATGTTTACAGAGAAAGAAAATGAAGTGATATGATGAAGTTTACAATATGGCCTCCAATCCCAAACATGTTGCCATTGTTTTCACTTAATACTTTAAAACAAATTGCATTCACTGAAATTGCATCTATCAAGCATTTTCAGTAACTGTCATTTGAACTGATGCAGCTGTTTAAATCCTGTTTAGCATGACTCAACCAGAAAATTGTAATCATTTTATCTTCTGCTACTTGCTGGCACTCTAAGGGGGTTGTGTTTTTACAGGGGAGGTTTTGGGGTTCTGTCCATATAGCCTTACATTAGCATTGTCCCCAAACTGTAAGTCTGCCCCCCCCAGAGGAGCCAAAAACATTAAAAATTTTTTGGGGGATTCAGGTTACATCATTGGGCTGAATGACATATTCCTGGAAGAATAGGATGATGCCTTTCTGTAACCTTGTTTTAAGATGAGAGGTTCTGAAAAATAATTTGTATGCAAAACAGGAGGACTCAAACCACATACAATGCTATTTTTATCTAGTTTTGACAAATATTCATGTCTAACATAAGACAGCAAATAGTTTTCAAACTAATAAGCCTGATACATTTTAAAATGAACTTCAATGCTGTTTATGGGAAGAGCACATCTTATAGGACTGCCTTGAGCCCCACACACAGTTGAACCTTGCAGAGTAGCAGTTGTAGGAAAGAAGCGATATGTTACAAATATCTTCATAGGAAAATCAAATGAAACCAACCTGTAAGGATTGTGTTTGTGTGGGGTCAAAGAATGGTGATACTAGGAAGGCTCCACCGCTGCAAGATAACCCGCTACTGTATCAAAAGTAGGAGTAAAATCATCAGCTTTCTCTTGGAACTCCTCAGTGAAAGAGGACAGCTGCAGTCCAGAACCTGGAGAAAGAGGTCTCCAGTAAAGTCAGGGCAATGGCTCCCCATGAATGAGAACTAGCTAGAGGAGATCTTATGGTCTGGTGCTCTAGGATTACAGGGTTGTGGAAGGTATTTTTCAATAAGTATCTCCACTTAAGAATGGTGTTACTACTGCCAGCATTTTTGTGACCAAAGTGTGCAGAGTTGATCCCTGTTAGTGTACAAGAGACAGGCACAGATTTCTGGGCAGGCCACAAATACCCTGGCCTAGGGTGGTGTGCCACCACCTGCAACATTTCCACTGAGGACTGTACAGGAGATCTTGATAGCCATTTGAATCTTTTAACTACCCAGCCCCCAGAGGAAACGATCGTACTGGAGTAGACGTGGCAGGGGAAGCTGCAAGCAATGGGTGGGTGAAGGTGTTGTGTGGCCAGTGGGCCCTGCGGCCTAGGGGTGCAAATCTTTAACTCTGGTCCTGGCTAGGGAGGTGCCCTGTAAAGTCTTCTTTTGGACCTGAATTTTGAATTCAAGTGCTACTTTGTGACGGTGTTGCTTCTAAAATGTCACTGATTCTATGTGGCACTTAAAATGAACTAATAGCACTGAGCTGATTTATTCAGAGAAGGAAAATAAGTGCTCAACATATCCAGTAGGATGAAGTCCAAAAAATGTACATTGGGAGCGTGAATGACCTGTGGCTTAGGACAAATTATATTCTTGACATAAGGAGCTTGAAAACCTAAAATGTTTGATCAGGACCCTTGGTACCACAGGGCACAATGGGTGACCAGACATGGGCCACTCGCCAATCACACCCCCAATCTATGTTGAACAGTGAGCACTCACATTTCTTCTTAGCAGTCTGTTTTTTGAGACAGCACCAGGGCGAGGATTGTAGGATACAGACACAGTAGTTGACAGCATAGGTTGTTTACGCATTCTGAAATTCAATGCAGATAGTTACAGGACAATCCAAATATGACATTGCTTCCTTCCAGTGTCAAACTTTCCCATTTGATTTTTTAATTGTCATGACTAATAACTCTGACTCACCTCATGTACTATCTCAGCAAGAACTACACGTTTTTAGTCTCTGCAGCATTATTTTAAAGATTTTCCCAGTTCTTTAAAAATAGAAAATAGCTATCACCCTTTGGTTACTGTGGCTCTCAAATATTAAATGATTAGATATCTGCAAATCATTAGATATACTTCACCCCTTACCCACCCAAACTCTTTCAAGATTTAAACAATCTCTGCTTCATAGCCTAGAGCACATCCATTTACCTGAAACCTTTTTGATGGCACCCCATCACCCTGATTGGCCTAGGCGTCCTCCATGTCTCCCCTGATGGCAGCCTTGCCTGCAATAAAAATATGTAGAAAAAGAGAGTCCTGTGCAAATAATATGCAAACTCACACACTGTGCTGTTTATGGAAAACAATATGTCAGCTCCTATCTATATGTAAAAAAAAACATTTACAGAACAGGAATGTTCTATTGACACAAAAAGCTATTCCTTCAAATTGTATCGCAAAATACCGTTTTGGGTTGTCTACTCTGAGCACTTATTCAATGTAACATCATTATACTGAGTTAGCATTTGAATTCCTTAAAATCTTTGCAGGAAGCACAGGTGCCCTATGATAAAGGCTAGGTGGGCATAGAGAGGCCCAGGGGCTGTTGGGCAATGCTTCTTGTGTAACGCCAAATATGTGGCAGTTTCCACCCAGTCTTTGGTAAGATCCATTTTGTGCTGTTGATCCCTATTCTTAGCAATTTGGATCTCTCTCTCTCAATATTCCATATGCATACAGAGTATAATGGCCTCTCTCACGTCAAACAGGCACACATATTACACGTATTACACATATTTTAATATAAGGCCCAATGGGCATTTTATATGATATCTCCTGATTTACTTTAACCATCTATCAAATCATAAAATCATTCTTTCTCTAGTTTATGGCCTAAAGATTTGTCAGTGACAGAGTAATCATTTCATATTGGCACTGTCAAATTGTAATCTATAAATTTACTGACAATTTTTTTAATTTAAGAGAAACTGCTATGATTTTTGTCTAATGTCTACTTCATTTAATACAGGCCATTTCTATATTATGGTCTGTACTGTGGAGATGGGGGTCGTGCAATGTTAGCTGGTGGCAGAAAGCCTGGGGGCCTAGAGATCCATTTCCTTGGTGGGCCCAGAACACCAGTCCGATGTTGGTCTCAGTTGCTTATTTACTGGCTAGACTGGTGAATTACTAGCTGGGTAAATATATATATATATTTTAAATCAGCCATTTTTTTTATTTTGACAGTTGCATGGGGCATTGTGTGAATAACCACAGGCCTCTGCACTCTGATCTGGAAAGAATCTGCTGAGAGCTAAGGACTGCTCTTTAAATCTAGTGAGGCCTGTGGATGCACTAGATTCAAAAAGGGCAGGTGGGGTGAGGCACATAGGGATCCTTCCCTGCCCATATCTTGTGCATCATTCTGAAGCAGCAAGGATTTTTCACCAAGGAGCGCACTCTTGCTTCCCCTAGGGTTGCAAATGACACCTGCTTTCACTACTATTACAGCCCCCAAGACACAAGTGCCAACACAGTGGCCATTTTCTTCACCTTCATCATCTGGCAAAGAAGCACCCAAAACCTGCCCTATTTACAGCAATCGTTGCCAAAACCTGGGGCTGCCCCCAGTTGGGAGGGGTAGGCTTAGAAATTGGGGATTAAAATAGATGCCATTTAGTGTAAGATTTGGAGAGAGTGCCTATTTGCTTCTCTAGGTACAGCTACAAGCCCAGTTAAAAGGCCAATTGTATGTATGTATATTTTTATTTATATAGTGCTACGTATGCATGCAGCACAGTACAGCAAAACAATAAATTGATGGGACAAACAAGGGTCATTGCAATAATAAATACAAATAAATACAAAGTATTAAAGAGCTAAGTGTCAAAGAGGCAAGAGGAAGGAGATCCCTGCCCTGTAGAACACAGTTAAGGTGAAAAACTGCATTGCTGTCCTAGATATTCTTGGGACTGTGGCTGAATTCTACACCAATATTCACCTGCATGTACAGTGTTGTTATTTGCTAAGGGGGGCATGACCCAAGGTTGGACCTTCAAGGGGAGCCTGAACTGAAAAAGTCCAGAAACAGCTACTCTAAGGCATCTTCAGGCTAAAACATGCATTGTTGGTACTGATGGGCTTTTCTCATTTAAGTGAATCAGAGGGGCAGGGGCTCTTCTTCAAAATGTTTTTTGAGAGACAAGCTAGTCTTGTTGGGAATTTGCTTCCGGGATAGATTAAGGAATGATGGAAAATTGCTGGAAATAGACAAGTGCCAGCACTGTTCGTCTGATGTTTAGGCATTTATAGTGTTTTAAGAAAACATGAAGCCCAGGAGAATAACGTGAAATTAGGGACAGCTGTATGGTTATGATGGGGTGAGAGGGGCATTATAGCCTCTTTTTTCTAAAACTAATGTTGTAAAATCAGATATATTTTAACAAATCTAGCTGACCTTCATAATTGTTTTACTTTTACAGGCGATACATAATACTTATTTTTCTCAGGAGTAACACAAAAAAAAATGATCTCCATACAGATTATTGCAATGTTGCCTGTGTTGAGCTGTACTCTCTAATTCATATCCACAGGTGTGCGCACAACTCGGCCATTCCATCCCACATTTGGCAAATACTCATACACTAATCTCCTTCCCTGCCAGGAGTGATGTCACCAGCGGTTTGTTACGAAGGGAATTAGTACTTCGGTGTGGATATCAAATTCCGGGCAAATCAGTTCAGTGCCTTTAAGGGAATCTGTCACCCAGACATAAAAGTTGTATAATAAATGTCTTTTTCAAATTCACCTAGGCACCCAACTTCTTTTTTCTATTTATTTTATCTCAACTGTCAATCAAATATCACCTGCCCCATTTGTGGCAGAGCAATTACTTTCACTTACCATTCAGCACTTCCTGGATGTCACTGCCCTCCTATTCCCCTCCTTCCTCACCATCTTTGATTGTGTAGCCTGTGCATGGACACCGGAACCTCTTTCTGGTGCATAAACCAGAAAGGTTAGTATTTCCTACCATTGTGTAGTGGCTATATCCAAAATATAAGGCTTCACCCACTAATGTAATAGTTCACCATTTCTGGAGTAAATGTTTTACTCAGTCCATATAACACTGTGTAATATTTTGACATGTAAAAGCTAATATTAGGCTCTTGTGTAATAAAATGAAAATCAGAAGACTTCTGATGCTCAGTTCTTAATTACCAGGTCTCACTAAAGTTATTTGTTGTTTGTATCACAGACATGCTTATGAGCTTAGCGCCACCCTGTGTTCAGGGCTAAGAACACCTTATCCTCAAGAGCAAACTATGTTTAACTCCTATAGGATAAACCAAAAAGTGTTTAGCGTATTGAAATTGTTACAGAACGTATTGCATTTATTGAATTTTTCAATCTGTTACAAAATTGTTGTCCATAGGGGAATAAAGAAAGATTTCTCAACTACACTTTGTCCCAAACTATTTTATAATTTACAGTTGAAATAACGAGGATAGAGGAGACTGTTCTAAGACTCCACCCCTTATCATGATCATTAGAAGGTTTATTTATGAGCCTTCTAATGACCGGTCTACTGAGGGAGACACCAATATTATCATTTTGCTGAGTACGGCAATATACTCCAAATTACGACATTCATACTGAATGTAGTTTTTGCCTTTTGCTTTAACTAGGATACTGTATACAAACTAAACAGGGCAAAATGTAATACTGAAAGTAAAGTCATATGAGCACAGTCAAAACAAATCATCAGTCCAATAAACATGCAACTGGTTAGTACATTTGGTTATTAAAAGGGAAGTAAGATAACAGACATAGGAAAGATTATCTTTCTATCCATAAAAGGTGAAGATAATAATTCTTAGGGCCGTGACAGATCAGACAATTTTTGCACACAGCACCAAGGAATACATACCTGGCCCTTCACAATCACTGGAACCACTGCATGTAAAACACCTTACATGTAGCGATCCCTGGTAACTGCAAAAATATGCAAGAAGGCATTTTTGTGATTACCAGGGATCACTGCATTTACATGCATCAAAAGGGGTGAGTATTTTGGGGTGCTTTCTGCCAGTGCTCCTCTCCCAGGGGCGACAAATGTGTGTTGTGCAGTGTGCAGTGTGTCATTGCTGTTAAGACAAAAGTATGCTACATCTGTTGACAGAGACCACTGTGAAAAACCTGTAGCTACTGCCATAAATGACTGCAAAATGTGTGGCTGATCCCAACCCTGACCTGCTCTATATGTGGGACTTTCTCTCATAAAGACTATGAAGTTATGTAATGAAAGGTGCAAACATGTCATTAGCTTTTATGGGTTACTCTGCCTGGCTCTCTTCAATCCAGACTAGGGTAGCCAGATACATTTTTCTGCAAAAAATGACTGGTCTTCCTATAAAAGATATTTACAGAGGAGAAGGGCAGGTGGTCCAGGGTTGGTGAGGCTTGGCTTAACCTCAGGGCCGGTACTTGGGTTTACCCAGCAGTTAGAAAATGTGCATTTACTGCTTAATTTTCTGCCTTCTCTATAGAACATTTCCTAATCTACATAATTTGGATTTCCAGCCCTTTGACTCACTACCCACTCTTCGCTAGACATAGGCACCTATTCATAAAAGTGGGTGTTCAAAAGGTTTGCTGCTGCATGCCTATCACTATAGAGAAATTATTACAAGTCTGTATGTGGGTCTTTATAACAAGTAACATGGCTGATCAACGGCTATAGTGCAACTTTTTACTCACTCTGTGAATTTATTCTGCAGCAAATTTTTGCAGTTGTTTTGCAAAAAAATCTTCCAATGGCGAAACGCAGAATATTGACACAAATCCACGCCTGGCAAAAAATTTCTCTCATCACTACAAGTAAGAAAACATTTTTGGTCAGTTTAAAATAAGTAGAGTAGCAAATCCAAACAGGAATTCCTATTGCCCCCTGTCTTTTCAAATGTCAGACTGATTTCCCCTCTCTTCTGTAGTAAAATGATGCTTAAGGTTAAGGATGGTTGGAAGTTGCCTTTCCTAAACTTCCAGATCTCAAAAAAATAAGAGTGTTGTAGTATGTTTTCGTGACATTTTATTTGTGCTACAGTGTTTAATATAATTTAAAAGCTATTAACAGCTATTGTTGATGCAAACAAAATTATTATAGAAGTTGCTTAAGGATGATGGCACATGAGGAGTTTTCACCGCCTCTGATCTTTAAGAGAGAATAAAAGGTGTCAGATGCCCTTTGCTGCTTGCCAATCATATGGATGGAACACCAAAGCCTCTCCCTGACAATACAGGTATAGGACCCATTATCCAGAATGCTCGGGACCAAGGGTATTCCGGATAAGGGGTCTTTCCGTAATTTGGATCTTAATACCTTAAGTCTGCTAAAAAATCAATAAACCATTAATTAAACCCAATAGGATTGTTTTGCATCCAATAAGGATTAATTATATCTTAGTTGGAATCAATTACAAGGTTCTGTTTTATTTCTACATAAAGGATAAGGGGTCCGATACCTGTACTAGCTTCTGCCGTAGGAGATGTGGGGGTGGCATGGACAGTAGCTGCAGGAGGGGAAAGGTATTTTTGGCACCATGAAAGATACAATTCTCCTTGTGCCATTTAGTTCATATTTAAATATATGATATCTACCGTGAACCACAATGTATACAAAACACTGCTTGTTCCTATCTCTACAGTGTTTGCTGCAGTCTTCTTAGAAAAGCCAAGGATATGAAAATGCCCTACAGTTTGCTTTATGTTACTACAGTCAGGACATAGCATACTCTCTATTGCTTCCTATAGAGAAAGTGTGGAGGTCTATGTTTTCTAGGGCCAACCAGTGGCTCGTGAGCGATATATTCCTCACCAACCCCTTGGATGTTGCTCCCAGTTGCCTGAATTCTGGTGCTTATTTTTTAATTGCTGGCTTGAAAGCAAACTTTTGTTTGAGGGGCATGTATAATGTAAAAGCATCAGGCAAAGCTCAAAATATATGGAAGAACATTTCTGGTGTTGATACTCTATAATTATGTGTTATGTGTCTGAGGTTTTTTTTTTGGTTTGGGAGCTACCATTCTATTTGTTAAGTTACAATGTTTTACTTTTCTCTCTCAGATATTGATAAAGTAAGCTGTGTAATTATTATGGTTTACATGTATTGTAAAAACTAATAAAAAGTAAGTTGAAAAAAAAGCATCAGGCAAATACTTTTATGGTAAAATTATAAATAGTATGCAAAACCAATGTTAGATGTGAAAAAGGTTTAAATTCTGGTGTCAGTATCTCTAATAGCCCCAACATCACTGATTTATATGAACATTGTTGCACCCCGGTAATTTACTTGGTATCAAATAATACCATGAATGCTTCATTTATTATACTACGGTTCAGTTGAAATTGTTATAGTTTTCACTTGTTTTTATGCAAGGCCTTTGTGGCCAAGCCATCTTTCCTTTGGCAGAAAATGATATGAATTTACTTGTTTGTAATTACATTCTCATTACCATGCCATGAGCAATCTGAGCTTTGTTTTAGGTAAGAGAGGCACAAATGATGCAAGATCACTCTCCTCTGCCTATAGTGTTTCTCTTGCCAGATAATGCAGTGTATACAAAGCACCAAGATATTTGCTACAGAGTGATCTGTTGATGACAGGTCCAGAAAACATGCATTTGGGCCTAGCTCTTACAGTCCCCATCATCTGATTGTCAGTAAACACTCAGGGCCAGGCCACCCAGAAAGATACGTCAGCATAAACCGAAAACTTTTCTGCAGCTCTCTGGTGGTGATAGAGTGAACTTGTAATAATCCACAGGGTGGGGAGAAAAGCTCTTTTTGCAGAACAATGTCCCGCAGCCCACCCAGGCAGCCTGAAGAGAGACAGACTCATCATGTCACCAGCCTTTGTCTGAACACAAAACCATTAACCCTTCACCTCAAGGGAGACACCGGAGCAATGCAAATGGCCTGTTATTTGCCACTAAATACAAAGTCTGTCAGGGGTGCCAACAATGTGCTCCATTCATTATTATTATTCTTCTATACATAAAGTTGCAGACATTACCGGCTGCACCGTGCATCTGACTAAAAATACAACACAGACATTTGCTGCATTGCGCATAGCTGGTAGAAATGCCGTGTGTAATAAGTAAAGAAATTGTAGCCCAAGCATTCATGCATTGCTCCAGCCACAATATATTGAAATAACACATCTGCCTGTGTAAAGAATGGAAAATGAACAAAACATCCATTGAAGGATTTTATCTCCAGGCTAAATCCAAACTTTTGCTTAAGGTGGCCACACACGTGGCGATCTGACGATCTTTCATCGTCAGATCCGCCACACACTGTTCAGGGCTGAAACAGCAGATAAGGAGGTAGAAACAATAGGATTTCTACCTCCTTCTGCCGATTCAGCCCTGACGGCAGATTTTGGTCAGGCGCCTTCTATGGCGCCTGATCAAATTTTTTTAACCTGGCCGATCGGCGAGTTGTCCGATATCAGCAGCTTCCTGCGATATTGGTCGACTCGCCAACATGACATACACGCACCGAATATCATACGAAACGAGGTTTCGTACGATATTATCGGTGCCTGTATGGCCAGCTTTAGGCTAACACTTATCCCAACCGATTTCAGCCCAGCTCAACATGGTTGCATATAACAATGAGCCTATGACACAATAAGAACTGCTACTTTATAATCATATCTTTTGTATGCGTTAAGTAAAAAACAAAACATTTATATTGAATTTATTTTTATGTAAATGTCCAGTAAAGAATATTGGCACAGGCTATACTGCCCAGGAAGCCTTGATCTGCATACTTGCGTTTATGCATAAGAATAGGAGCAGCCATACTGGTTACTCTGATGAGCAGTTCTATTGAACCTGATGTAAAAGGAAGACCTGTAGTGACTCGACTGCCATATACGTGTTACATTGTTTGCCTTTACCAAGCAGTAACTTTTAAACAAATAATGCTCTTGCTTTATTCGGCATCAAAAAACAGAATAGAAAACAAAATATTTACAAAATTACAAATTTTTGTTCATGCCTAATTTAATTATTATTCAGGTATAGGATTTATTATCTGGAATGCTCAAGACCTGGGTATTTCAGGTTATACTTTGTCTACTGAAAAATTAGACAAATGTTAAACTCAATAGGATTGTTTGCCACCGATATGGATTGGTTCAGATTAGTTAGGATCAAGTACAAGACACAGAAAGTACAGGAAATTATTACAAAACTGAGATTTTTTTTACCTAAAATGGGCTCTATGGCAGATGACCTTCCCATAATTCAGAGGTTTCTGGATAACAGCTTTCAAGATATGAGATCCTCTACCTCTAAATCTTTAATAAAAAAAAATAATGGGGGGCATGGCCTGCACTTGGCGGATAGATGACGTGTTCTATGCCTTAGAACACGTCTTCTATCCGCCGAGCGCAGGCTACGCCCTTCTCCGCATCGCATCCGGCATCCTTGGCACCCTTGGCACCCACCCTACCTTGCCCCTGCGCCCAGCGGATAGAACACGTGTTCAAAGCCTTAAAACGCGTCTTCTTTCTGCCGAGCGCAGGCCACGCCCTCCTCCGCATCGCATCCGGCATCCTTGGCACCCACGCTACCTTGCCCCACAGCCAAACATATTGTATGGCTCTCACGGAATTACATTTTAAAATATGTGGTGTTTATGGCTCTCTCAGCCAAAAAGGTTCCCAACCCCTGAGCTAAAGCATAGGACTGGAAGGGGTTTCTGGGATTTGTAGTTGAGCAACAAGTTGAATTGGAAACATAAGATTTACAGTGTAACATGGAACAATGTAATATGGATAAAGCGACCACTGAGATTAACGCAAGTTAATGTGTAGCTTGTAAACCACGGCTTTACTATGTCTTCTTTCTTTTCCCACTGCTTATATTAAAAGTGATTGGTATGAAAGGAAGTGAACAGGTTAACCGTCCTACAGCATTCCCCTGACCTCCTGCCCCCAGCATTGTCTGTTCTCTGCTGTGGGTGAAAGCAGCTTCTCGCTGTGTGGTCCTGCCTTGATTAACTGTCTTGTCACTGCTCTTCTTGCTTGCCTGGGGGGACAGGTTTCTGGGACTGGATGGGAGGCAGAGTTACCCCACCCCCAGTTCTGTAACTAATACCCAGCTTCCCACCTTTTCTATTGTCAGCATTGTGTAGCTTTCCTGTTTCAACTGGGTGCTGCTAATCTGGGCTTTTGTCAGCCACAGCATCAAACAGACGCCAGACGCCAGCAGATACTAGGTATATAGAAGGGTACAAGATGGTGGCTTAATGGATTTATTTACAATATTGCCTCGAAGCAAATGTATCATACAAGAGTGACTGTTAATGATAGAAATAAAATTTTCAAGCCAAAAGCTGATTAAGGCAAACATTATTTGGTGTCTCTAAGGGTAGGGTCACATGGGGCCTGCACATAAAAAAATCTACTCATTTTTGTATGGTCCAGCTCTTCAATTATGCTCTATAAATGACAAATGACCCTGTATTAATTCTTGTTAATATATATGCAGTGGAAGGGGTAATAGTCAGGTGATCTGACAATATAAAATGCCAATAATTTTGAAAGTATCTTCATGCTAACATTGTCCATGCACAGAAATATATGATTGGTCAAATCAGTCGAAATTGCTTGGACCCAACAATGTTAGATGCTTCAATTGTCTCCAGCTTCTCTTGCAACCTATTTGGGACTCAAATCAGTAGAGCCCTGCAGTCTGGACAGTCATCATCATAACTTATCTATTTTCATAGTGCCAGCAATTTACATTGATTTCGAACAATAATATAAGAAGCAAAGGCTACAGAATAAATATAAGATCAGAGGGCCCTGCTCATAAGCGCTTACAATCTAAAGGCTGACTTACTGGCCAGTCTTTTTTATTTGGCATCAAGTGTTTCAAGGGATCAGAAAACTGATTCACGTTGATGATATACAAGGCAGTTGCTCTGTAAGTGCGGAAAAGCATTTTGCTGGTAAGGCTGGTGGGATACTATTATAAAATGCTAAATGAAGAAGTATTTATATAGGCATGGGTAGGGCCCACTTAACTTCTTTATTCAGTCAGCATGTTTCTGTTATCTTATGTTACATAAATATTTATTGGCTGTTTCTTATTTGCAATCCAGTAAACCTAACCCCTCCTTGCAGGAAAGATACTGGGAACTGGGATTTACAGCTCAGTGCCTCCACCTAGTGGGCACTGAGGAGCACACCTCAGGGGAATTCCACTAGGAAAATAAAACACAAACAGTTGCAGTAACCAAGATAACTTTTTATAAAGATGAATAAAGCATGAACATATTTGATGATAAATGTAAATCCTGCCCCAGGGAACCCATGTGTATCAACCCCTGACACAGTCTCCAAGGTGCCATAGTCCCACACTCTAGTCTGGATGGACAAATGCCCTCAATTCAGTCCCTGGCAATATGTCCCTTTCCCAAAAGCTCTTTAACACCCCAAAGTACCTCTCCCTTTGGATAAGTTGCTCCCATGTAGCAGGCTCATGAAAAACACCTGTCCTCACACAGGGGACACACTGATTGCATGAGGCATCCATAGCAGCTGAACAAGACGCAGAACAATCTCTATATGAGGCTGGAGCTCAAGACTTGTCCCAAGCGAGGCATCCCGCAGCCTTTAGTGCTCCTGCCAGCTCCTTTACTTTCCACACAGCACTCTTACTCTCTGTAAAAAACCCAAAATACGAATGTGAAAATTCACCATCTGAAAGCTTTCGAGTTTCTAGAAGTCAATTGGAGTCAGCAAAGTGAAGTCATATTTTCAATTTGAGATATTCGAGTTGTGTAAACTCGAAAATTCAAGGTATTCAAGTTTTTTTATTTGAATGCGTTTTCCTTATGAATAAATAAGTGAGCATTTGATATGCAAGTTTATTCAATTTAAAAAAAACAAATCGAATTTTACAAAACTTCAGGTCCCCATACACGGTAAGATCCACTCGCTTGAAGTTAAAAAAAAAATAATCCGATAGTTTAGCCCGGATTATGTAGGCGGCAATGGGCAGGGCCGGATTTGAAAACCGCCCGCCCAGAGGCCGCCCCCGGTCGCACGCCCCCCCCGCCCCGAGTGCGCATGCGTGCGTGACCAGCGGTAGTGCGCATGTGTGAACGGGGGGGGGCGGTGCAAACGGGCATGCGCTGTGGGCCAACTTGCATACGGAGCAATGGGGAGAAGTCCCCATTTCTCCGTATGGGAGCACACATTTCAAGATTTTTGTGCGGCTGGGCGGCATGCCCCCCCCAGATTTCTGCCGCCCTAGGCCCGGGGCCTTTGTGGCCTCTCCACAAATCCGGGCCTGGCAATGGGGCAGTCGGTTCAGGGACCGCATCAACGAGCTGATGTGGCCCCCGATCCGACTGAATCTTTTAACCTGGCCAATTTCAGGCCAGATATCGGTCGGCCAGCCCGCTCGTTTCTGCCCCTATACGGGCAGATAAGCTGCCGAGTCGGTCCAAGGGACTGATATCGGCAGCTTCTATTGGCCCGTGGCCTTTAATTGTGGATACTATGAATTGGGCTAAAAATACAGACCATGAACACATTTTGCTGAAAGAGTCTTCTCAGTCAATTAAATCCATACAGTAATAAAGTAAAATAAATTGTATTAAAACATTGGAATATGATTAAAATGGATTGGTGGGATGGCATTCGCGGTGACGCAATTTGAAGAAGTCACCAAAGTTTCCTTGAGAGGAAACTTCAGCAACTTCAGCAAATCACGCCACGGCGTATGCCATCCCACCGGCGATTTACATTCTAGCCGGCGGGATGGCATTTCGGGGAGATTAGTCGCCCACGGCAAGGGAGATTTGGGCGTGACTAATTTCCCCATGTGACGCAGCCCTTAGACAGAGACTGCTCACAAACAGGCTCCATGCACCACATAAGGTGAACTTGTCTCATTGTAACTAGATTTTGGATCTGGGTGTACAATGTTATCTATTCTTTATTTCAGTTTAATATTAAACATGACCCTCCACATACTCTCTTAACTGGATTATGTTGGATTAAAATGACCAGTTTTCTTCTCCACACTCCACACAATTTCTGTAGCTTTTGAATGCAATACAGACACCCCAATCCAAAATCTAATCTCTTGCTCTCCCTGTAAATGTACTTACCTGAGATCTTCTATGTTTAGCTGGTGGGACAAACCCTGGACCACTAAATTGCCTAATTTTCTTTTCTATAGAAACAAGCTGCACAAAAATTGGTGTTTAATTCAACTTTCTTGAAGACGGCTTTAGTCTAAGCCAAAACATTGAATTAAACACCATTTTTTTGCTTTTGCTTTGTTTGTGCTTACTATATATATGTGTGTGTGTGTGTATATATATATATATATGGAAAAAAAGACCAGCAACACCGGATCTATTACAAGCAATCAATTATATATTGAAAAATACATGAACAGCCAACGTTACGTTTCGGTCCCCGTCAGGACCTTTCTCAAGGCAACCATGCTTTCCAACCCTTTGACCCATTTATACCCATAGTGACCAAACAAACAGGAAATGACATCAATGCAAACATGCCATAAAGTGACTATTGCAGTAAAGTGAGCAGTCGATGCTGCAAAGTGATCCGTGCAATAAATAGTAATTGTAAAAATGTTGAAAGTGAATGATGAGTGCTCAAATACAAATCATGATGTTTAAAATATCATACGGCATCAATAAAGTGAAACAGTGAAACAGCCAATCTCCTACTTATATGGTATATTGCTTTATATTGCATACAATGTGTACGAATTACCTGTGTGTATATAAAAAAATCGTACAAAGTGATCACCCAATAATACATTATTGGTGCACCCTACTTCATATCCCACAGTGTCCTCAATACCATATAATTAAAAACACCATATCAATAAAATCAAATATACATAAATACGCTGCGCCAGCTAATCCAAAAAAATTCCTTTCCTGATAAATGGGGGCCCCCAATTATATTTAGAATCTATCTAAAAAATACTATTACCTAGTCACAGATTATATTCTCTTACAACAAGATGCAACAACCAGAAGAATCACATAATTAATAACCATATATATATATGAAGAAATGCATTAATTAATTCTAATAAACAAAATGCATTTGCACAGAAGTATTCACAGAAAACAATTCAAGGACAGAGAGCTATTCAGGCCCCTAGGGGCCACGCAGTCCAATTCATACCTCCAAAACGCTTCCCTTTGTAGCAAAATGTGATCAATGTCCCCACCTCTTTGTAGGCCTGAAATACAGTCAATTGGCATACACTTAAAAGATGATACTGGATGCCTAGCATGTAACCAATGCTGTGCCACTGGTTGTTTAGATATGTCCTGTTTACCCTCCTTCTTCACAGGTTTAGGGTCCAAAGTAGCCCTAATAGTGGCCCGGTGCATATTTATCCTTTCTTTCAACTGTCTGCAGGTTTTCCCGCAGTATATTAGCCCACATGGGCATTTAATAATATACACCACATTGCGTGAAACACACGTAAGCCTGTGTCTGATGATGTATGATTTACCAGTGTGTGGATGATAAAAAGTATCCCCCGTTATTAAAGTGTTACACATAACACAATTACCGCATTTAAATACTGCCATTCTGTTCACGTAAGTCTGCGTAAGATACTTGCTTACCGGATCCGCAGGGGACAAAAGTATTTGTATTCCTTTTGTATCCAAACCGGATCCATTTGCGGTTAATTGTTGTCAATTCTGTATCAGTCTTAACTATAGGCCAATGCTGTAATATAGATTTTTTAATCAGCGGGGTGTGCACATCATAAGTGGTCATATAACACAAAACATCATCATCTACAGTACACCATCATCATAATCCAGTTTATGCCTCAAAGTTATCTCTCGATCTAGTGATGCAGCCCATGTCTTAGTGTTACTTAGTGTTACCCCCTCTCCAGGAATCTTATTTCCATATCATCCAATGCCTTTCGCCTTTCCTCTTGCTTACTTGTTACCCTACATCTGCGATTTGGGCAATGAATCCAGAAGATGGCGTGGATGGCTGCTGGTGTAATGCAATAACGAATTCCTGTCCGTGGGTTTCTGGAATAACTTTGTATGGAGCTGATTATTTATTAAACCTTTATACACAGTCACGTCCAAAAAATCTATGCTGTGTTTATCCCTGTGTACCGTAAACCTTATACTTGAGGGTACAGTATTTAAATCTTGAACAAATGTCAAAAGCTCCTCATCCATACCAAAGGAAAAACAGGTCGTCTATGTAGCGCCTAAAGTAACCACCATATTTACGGAAAAGCGGGTGACAATAAATGTTTTGAGTCTCGTACCAATACATAAAAATGTTGGCATAAGTGGGCGCTACATTGGACCCATTGCGGTCCCGGCCAGTTGAAGAAAATAACTCTCCTCAAATTTGAAGTAATTGTTATACAAGATAAACTCCAGGAGAGACAAAATAAATTCCACTGGTGGTCCAGCATACCTAGGGTTATTGCTTAGAAAATCTCTGACGGCATGTATACCTGCATCATGTGGAATGCATGTGTATAAGCTATGTACATCCATGGTAACAAAAAGGAAATCCTTATCCCCAGTCTCAATGCTACTGATCACATGTAAAAAGTCTGTGGTATCCTGTATATAAGATCCCAATACCCTGCAAAATCATATCCACATATTTGGCTATTTTTTCATATATGGCTATTTTATATATATATATATATACACTTTGGATGTTTTAACAGTCACATGCTGCCCTCTGCTGGTATTTCTAAAATAAATTGCCTGTACTCCAAAGTATTTTTTTGTTTCATCAGAAAGAACTACAAAGGAATGATCCAGATTTATTCAGCAATCTAACATATACTAACTGCAGTTCCAAATTGAGGACTATGATACATTTAAACCAAAAAAAGTAAAAGATCCTCTACAACATATTAACATTGGGTTCTACTGTTCTGGCACTAAGCAAGGTGCTTTTACTGGGACTTGCCTGTAATTCCTTCTTATTTCCAGGTAGTGGCACTGTGGTTGCATGCTGTGCACTTCCAATAGCGCTATCCACCAGGAGCGTGAATTCTTGGTGCTGTGAAAGAGACTGGGGAGAAAAGGTCATGTTGCTAAAACTGCAACAAACTTTATACATTTCATTTCTTATAAAAAAGAAAGAAAGAGGCAGAACATGCTAACAGGGTTATGTAATAAAAGGCACTAAGTTTGCCTAGGAACAGTAACCTATAGCAACCAATCAACAGGAAGCATTTACTAGTCACTTGTTCAAAAGCAAACATCTTACTGGTTGCTGTAGGTTACAGCTACTGGGCAAACTTAGTGCCTTTTATTACTTAGTAAGTTAACTTTTAGTATGTTAAAAAATATTCTGTTTTTTGAAAATTTTCAGTTGATCTTCATTTTTTTTTTATTTCTTACAGTTTTCTTTTAATTATTGCCTTCCTCTTCTGCCTTTTACAGCTTTCAAATGAAGGTCACTAACTCAAAAAACTATTGCTCTGCAAGGCTACAACTTTATTTTTACTTTTTATTATTCATCTATTTGGGCCCACTCCTATCCATCTTCTATTCTCTCATTCAAACCGCTGCCTGGTAGCTAGGTTAAATTGTGCCAGCAACCAGATAGCTGCTAAAGTAACAAACTAAAGAGCTGCTGAACAAAAAGCTAAATAATAAAAAAAAAAAATACATACAACAAAATGAGCAACTGCAAATCATCACAGAACATCATAAAATCATAACAATGCCTGGAATCATGCCAAAAGTCTGGAATCAGTTTATAAACTATTTGCAAAGCCACTAATTGTTGTGGGGGCAGAATTGCCATGTTAGTAAACTGCAATATTTCTTATAAGAAAGATTGTGACAAAGTAGTGTTGACAAAAGTTTTTTTGCCAAGCGTCCATTGCAAATTATTTGAGCACTTTGAATTAATCTTTATTTATGGTTTATCTGGGATCTGTGACATCAGGTACAACCCATGTAATCCCATGCCTTTTCAGAGGGCTTTCCCACACTGGTATTCTCATCAGTTTGTGCCAGGCTGGGGATGTCCTCGCACAGTGAACTGCACCACTGTAATTTTTTTGCTGACAGTCACCTGCTCTGACTAACCTAGCATTTTGGGGAGAATAGTCACCCGCGGTAGCTGAGATTAACTACAGGCGACTAAAAAACGGCACACACGTCACAGAAAAAACGACTTCAGAAAATGAAGTTACGCGTATGCCTTTCCACCATTGATTTACTTTATTGCCAGTGGGAAGGCATATTGGGGAGATTAGTTGCCCATGGTGGCCTAGATTAACTGTGGACAACTAATGGGGTTACCTTCTTTTTGCTAAATTTATACTGGCCAAGCAGGGGGCATGTTTCAGAAGGTGCAGGTCTGTGATGTCAGGGGTGGGTCTGTGATGCAATTGGGGACATATTAGTAATTTGTAATACTGACTCCAGCCTTGGCTGGTATTTTACTAGCTAGGCCAGTAAAATACTGGCAGGGTGGCAAACATATGAACTAACCTCCCCATGGGCTATGGACCTGAGAACTGACCTAGCAGACCCAAGCAGCACGTTGTTTAATTTTATGGTGGATTCTCCGTCAATTCACTTACAGATCACTCAATACAGATCACTCAAGCCAAGGAGTTTGATCTCATCTGCATTTAGTCATATATAAGTTAAAGTTCTTGTTGGTCTTTTCTGTTCGAGCCAGAATTTGAGATACAATCTTTCATACATACGAATAGGAAAACATTGGTGCCATAACTGGCAAAATTTCAAGAATATCTAGGACAATAAAGATCTTCTGTTGCCTAACCCTAGTCTGGGTCCTTATTCCCCCTTATTCACCCATAACCTACCCCACAGTCAATGAGTGGGGTTGGGGTGAAGTGGCCAGCCAGGTTGCCTAGGGTGCCTGACAGGCCTGACATGCTTCCTCTGTAATGAACTCCTGCACACTGCTAGTGTATAAAACAGGCAGGATATGTGTCCTTATGTGGATCACCAATGCAAGTTTCTTTGGTGGGCTTCTTGTACCCCAGTCCAACACTGGACTTCAGCTGTATGGTGGCAATTGCGTCTCACAGCAGCTGGTGGAATACTGGATTAACAACAAAACATTAACAGCAAAAAATGAAAATGTTTCAATGTAATTAAACTATAATGTACTGTTGCCCTGCACTGGTAAAAGTTGTGTATTTGCTTCAGAAACACTACTATAGTTTATATAAATAAGCTGTTGAGTAGCCATGGGGGCAGCCAGTCAAAAATGAGAAAAGGCACAGGTTATACAGCAGATAACAGATAAGCCCAGAATGCAATGAGAATCTAAACAGCTTATCTGTTATGGGCTATGTAACCTGTGCCTTTCCCCCCTTTTCCAGCTTGAATGGCTGCTCCCATGGCTACAGAGGAGCTTTGCTTATATAAACTACGGTAGGGTTTCTAAAGCAAACACACAACTTTTAACAGTGCAGGGCAATAGAACATAATATGTTAATTACTTTGATACACTTTCATTTGGTGTAACTGTTCCTTTAAGACAGTGGTGTAGCTAGAGGGCCCTGGTTCCTAATGTAGGTTTGAAAATGGGGCCCCATTAGTGCCTACCAAACCTTGAAAGGACCAGCTATAAGCTATTTGTCAGTGCAGCCATCATTTGGTTAGAACAAGCAAATAATAATGAAATTCAGGATGTTTTATTCTCCCCAAAAAGGAACCAATGCCGATATAAATGTTTAGATATGAGTTCTATAACAGAAAGCTTAATATTGGTGGCTTCCCCAAATAATAAAATCCCCTTCCTACCTGGGTGAGAAAGCTCCAAGAAAGACTAAATTGAATGTGTGATACTTGCCCATTTTCAACAAATACCTGCAGTAACTGCATATTGCACTAGATGGCAGAGAATACCAAGATGAACAATTACAATCCTTTTTCGTAATGTTTTGGAGCAAAATAACGCTCATACACTCCAATGTATTGTTTAAAAAAAAGTTGTGTGGCTTGGAAAAATTCACTACTGTAAAAAAGCCATTGACTTCAATGCATTTTGCAAATTTTGCAAAGTTTTTTTATTCAGCAAAATGGGACAGATTCGCCCCCTTCACTACACTTTACTACATATGTAACTTTTTTGATTCTTTATTTCTATATCTCTAACATATTCAACAGCATTTTATATAGTTTGTGCATCATTCACACCAGCCACCACCCCAGTGTAGTTTACAATCCAATTATCATACAACAATCACACACTAGGCTGAGTGCCAGGACCCCAGCACTGCTAGGCCAATTTAAAATCCCAATTATACCATGTGTTTCAGTAAGCTTGCAATAAAGACACCGATATTGCAAAGGCTGCAGATATCGGTCATCTCGACGATCGGGCTAGATTTTGATTGGGCGCCATTGAAGGCGCCCGAGCAAAATCTACGTTTAGGGCTGAATTGGCAAATGGAGGTAGAATTCCTATTGTTTCTACCTCCATATCTGCAATTCAGCCCTGAACGTCAGTGGGGGAAACAAACAATCTTTCCTGTGACCAATGGTCGCAGGAAAGATTGCAATTGCTATGTGTATGGCTAGCTTTAGGCATTCATAACATTTTTTCGCTTATAAATTACAACTTTCATTTTCACCTGCTTGGCTGGTAAAATAATAGGCAGGAGGCAATAAGGTTGCCATCTGGACTATATTTCTGTCTAGCCTAGCCGAGGCTATTATAAAATTACTGGCTATGTATTTATAGGTAAATGTCTTTCCAGTTGTTAGACCTGCCCAGTTATGCCACCCAATACTTGCCCCTGCATTTCTCAATCTGCCCAGTCAAGGTCCCCATTTCCCTCAAATCCACAGTGGCTTAACTTTGTCGCCCTACCCCTGTTATATCAAAAGTGATGACTTTCTCCTGATATAGATTAAAGCACCAGCCACTTTACTGAATGTCTAGGTGGAAACCATTTACCAACCCAGTGATGATGGATGTTCCCCTACATAGCACAACATAAGGTTTAGTTCACACTAAATACTGCAGTAAGTACATTTTCAATGGCTACTTCTACTCTATAAGATAGATATAAGTTACCTGCAGTTTCCTTTATTAAATAAAGATTTCCTGTTGCAGAATATAAGCTCCCACATGGGCTTCTTATCTCAGAATTTTACTAGGTATCTTCTTATCTCCTCAGAGAAAGAAGCCCAATTTATCTGCTTTCTGGATCTGCTCCCCCTATCATTATACCACTAAGCATTGTTTCAAATCAGGACTAAATACAATCTTTATTAACAAAGCCAGCCCCTTTATCACCTTCTACCTGTGCTCGTTCCAAGCCCCACACCCTGAAATGCGCATCACCTTCTGCACGATAAATGGGTTTAAGCAAGATAGAATAACCAGATTGCAGGGTGACTTAACTACCACGGTTCACCTTGAAATAACCAAAGCAGTCAAAAAAAGCCAAGTGTGCCACTGCCTAAAATGTCTTAATTATCTCTATAGATTTGTGAATACAGACATTAAACTGGCTATATACAGTACTGTACTTGGATACGTGTGTGTATTCTACAAGCTTACTATAAGATTTGTCATTTACTCATTTATTTTGTGCCATTAAAAGTCATACAGTCCTTGTTTTGATTATATGCTGACTTTGCCTGGCACTATGCTGTGCTTGTGTCACAGAGTTCCTGGGGAAATGGTTGGCAGGGTAGCATGCGACCGTAACAGGGAGCTCAAGGTCTTGGGTGTGCTGCTGTTTGTTCCTACTGATTAACTTTTCCATTATCTCCTGGGAGGCTGAAAGATATCTGTGTGCATGGTAGGAATATATTTAGTTTCTGTTTAAACACCTGATAACATATTTGTGTTTTATCTTTTTTTAAATGGCTATTAAACCCTTAGGAATTTATGTCATAGACGGTTCAGATAAGATCACAATCACGGTTTATCTAGAGACAAAAGAGTCTATGACAAACAAGCATTTAACCTGATCCTCAATTTGCGCTACTAATCATCTCTTGAGTATCTCTGTTCCAAGGACTACATATGTATGTATATATTTATTATTAGGAAAATAAGCTCAAACTCCACTCATAAATTATCCCTTTACCAGTAATAGTCTCATATCATTTGCTGTTATTGATAAAGAGAATGCAGATTACTTTGTTTGGGTATTTATCATTCTATATTTAGGCCTATGATATGACATATCTTCCACCAGTGTTTTTCATTTGACAGATAAAGGCCCTGAATGTACCTGTGTACCAAGTCATTTACTTGAATGTTTTTTCCATAATAGGCATTTTCTTGGTTAAAATCTGCCTTTGTTTAAAAAAATGACTGGCTGCATCAGTGTTGGAGGGGTTGTCCAGGGTTTACCCTGGCCTTGGTCGGTAGGCCAGGAGGGCAAGGCCAACAAGGTGTCCTGCTGGCTGAGTCTAATGTTGGGCTGCATTGCCATGGGCCTCAGCCTAATGTCATAAAAAGCACAGCCTTGGCTTATCCTCACCTGCAGAGAAACCTCACTCTCTTCTGGCTCTTAAAGTTACTAAAGGCGGCTTTTTGCTGCCCCTGGTAACTGATCAGCCAGTGCCGCCTGAGGCAAGTACTGCACACAGGCTGACAGTCACTGCTAGTGCAAAAACATGGCAGAGCTGAGAGGGGCACATCAGCTTCTCTCCTCCTGCAGAGAAAAGACTGTTCTCTGTCCATTTTTCACCTGGACAGCCTGGCTTTTCAGGTCAAAACCTTCTGGCGGTTTTCAACATTTAGAAAACTGGGCAGAAACCCTCTGAATTGACATCACGTGATGATGTTGATGGTTTGTGACATATAGTTAAACTAATGGACTGGAGATTGGATGTTAGAGGGCAAAAAAAGTGGAAGCAAAACCAGCAGAGGTCCTTTAGGGCCCTTAATAATTATAAATTTAAGAATATGTATAAATAAAAGGATATTTACTAGAAGGTATGGAAGGTGCAGATTTTGCTGTGGGACTTAGCAGATTCTAGTTATGCCACGGGTGGCATGATCAGGAAGCAGTAATCTGCTGATTTGTGGGAAGCAACAACATATGACAGATTGCCTAAAGGTTAGCACCCACAGGCAGTTTCATATGCAGTTACCGAGTTACTAAGATACATTCCAGTATATTCCACCATATGGCAACACCTGTTTATTGGCATCATCTTTTCCTGATGGTCAGCACCCATGGGGAAGGAGACCTGTGAAGAATACGTCTCCCTGCAGACACGTAGAAATAAATGGGCCCATAAAAAGCATGTAATGCCATAAGCAAACATCCATTAATAAAAGCTGTAAGAAATAAAATAAAAGAGATGAATTGGTGGTGGTTCTTGAACAATATCTGGTGAGGGGTATGTTGACACCACAGTCTGTGTTACCATATCTAAGGATACAAAAAATGTGGAATCCACCAAAGGAGAGCGCAGAGGGGAATGACAGAGTTTGAGGCAATTGGGGGGTGGGGTCACTGTTTGTTTCAGACAGGCCATGCATTCCAGAAACCATATGAGAAGGAACCAGGGGGCAGTGCGAGGCAGACAAAACTGTAGTATAATTGGTCAGGCTAACAAACAAGCACAAAAGCAAGTGAAGATATGGCAATTTCTTGGATTAAACAAAATGTCACCAACCTTAAAAAGAGGCAAAGACAGGAGCTGAGTTTTATAGAATGGTGGTTACTGTATGCTGGTACAAAGTAAAGGAAAAACGCATATAGAAAAAAGGGGCAATATTAGACTGAGAGGAAGAAAAAGCTGTTTGTATTGGTACTTAATAAATAAAATAAAAGATGATTTAATGGGAACCAATCTAATTAGATGGTGTTTTGGGGGGAGTGTGTTATTGTGGGCTTTCTTAAATATTCAAAGATGTTTTGTACAAATTTAGCAAGTTTTTTAAAAAAGTATTTCCTCATAGCATTGTCTAATTTTAAGAATGTAAACTTTTTTTAAAAACATTAGAAAATAACATTTTAACCAACCTTTCACTGAATTGTGTCTCTACCCCCAGGCTTAGTAAACCAGTGATTTCCTTTGTGATACTGAAGGAAGTTGAAAGGAATGAGTGTCTCAGAAACACAGCAGAATGAGAAACACTATTTTTAGTGGCTGTTAATAAATAACATCCCTATACGTGAAAAGGCTTGTTTTTAACTGGTAATGAGACTGTAAATGTCTTTTCCTTTTTAGGAAGGGGTCTCTCTTTGCTTATATCTTGCTGTCAGTGGTTTTGCTCACTATGTATTGCCCTGCACCAAACATTTGTTCTTATTGTACCATGCTACACTGATAACATGACAGAAACTTGCAGATAAATGCTGACTTCAGAACAGATGTCTGGAAGGGCCTTCTGTTCATTCTAGGATAACACAGTTGCTTTTGGTTCTTGTGCACCCAGGGCTAGACATGGCTCAAAATACCTCAAAATATAAAGCCAAGTACTAAAAATACAATTGAATTTATTTTTTATAAAAAGAAAGAATAACAAGTCCTGGTTTATTATCATTATCCAGCCTTCACTATCTCTTTTGTTCCATAATAGAGTGCTACAAAGAAAGTGAAATAACTAAAGAAACGAAATAAATATATATATATATATATATATATATATATAAAATATATTTTATATATATATATATATGCAAAACATATGAAAAATGCAATTTACACATATTATACCAAAAGTTAATTAAAAGAGGATGTCCATTTTTGGTCAGGACCCATTAGGGTTCATCCCAAGCTTTATGGTAGATTTCCAAGATCTCCTTTAATACAGCAAATTTATTTAAACATTTAATGTTTAAAGTTTTTTTTTTGTAGACACAATATCAAGACCCAAAGGATCCTATATTCAGAAATCTCCAGGCCCCGAGCATTCTGATAACAGGTCCCATACCTGTACTTGCATCAATACACATTCCTTCATATTTGCTTTTTGTAGAAAATTCCCATGCCATACCAGAAAATAACACAACTGGAACACCAAAAAAATGCCCATATAAAGTTAAAATGTAGATGCAGGAAAAGGTGATGTACCGTGCTAGCCAGTCAAAATGTTTACAGGGTAACCCTTTTGAAAAAAAAAAATAACAAAAGTGGTATAAAGGTGATACCTTTATTGGTTTACTAAAGGTACCCATACATCTTCAGATCTGCTCGCTTGGGGATGTTGCCAAGCAAGCGCATCTTCTCCCGATATCCCCCACCTAAGGGTGGACGATATCGGGAGAATCCAGGCTAACGATCGAATTTTAATGACGGGTATAGGAAAAGTCAGTCCAGGGACCACATCTAGATTTTTTAACCTGCCCGATCGAGATCTGCCCGATTTCAGGCCAGATATCAGTCAGGCAGGCCCGTCGTAGTGCCCATACACGGGACGATTAGCTGCCAATCGGTCTAAGGGACAGATATCGGGAGCTAGAATCATGTATGGGGACCTTAAGATAATCATAGCAAACTTTCAGAACATTTTCAATCAGCTTGAAAAAGGAACTAAAATGTTCTGAAAGCTTGCTATGATTATCTTAGTTAGCCAATAAAGATATCACCTTTATACCACTTCATTTCAAAAGGGTTACCCTGTAAACAAGTTAAAATGTACACGCCCATAGCCAAGAAGGAATTAGAGGGAACATTGCTAACAAAATGCAATTTGCATTTTACCAACACAGATGCAAATAGGTAAGCTGCAATGGAGAGACGTTTTACGCATGAAATTATATTTGCATTTTATTGTTTTATCATGTCCTGTCTTTCCAGTGTCTGATGCAAGAAGTATTCCTCACTCATGTTGTGCCTTTACAGCCGTAGCATATTGGCTACCTTCCTTTCTGTGATTTTACATTTCTCTTGTGTACATATGCCTGTACATATGCCTAGAAATAAAAGAGTTAGATGACAGTGCAGGCAGCATTATGAGAAGCTTTAAGAATTAAATAGTTTAATGACAAGGGGGAAGGTGTTGCCAATTTCCCAAGCCCTGGTTTGTGGAACTAAGCTTGTGTCTGTAAGTGGTACATTAAATTTTATTACACTGTGAAAACATAAATGTGTGCTAGCCTAACTAAGAGCTTCTTTTCCAGAGGCCTAGGCTTTCTATACTTTACTACCCTTTTGGTTAAAATTTGTCCAAGGGCACGGAGACAGCTGGAGCAGTAGGGAGGGGGAGTCACCACATTCCAAAGACAGACTGAAGTCTGAATATGACTGGGATTTCCCTTCCTCAACATTAGTCAGCCAGGAGTCTCCCTGACAACATATCCTGAAATGAAACAAACAGCTCAGCTGAGTCGGCCCTTTGTACCCGGAGCCCTAAGGTCACTGAGGAATCCTGCTTGTTGGACTTAAATACATTCTATTAACACAGCCGACAGATGGTCTTACGGCCCATGGCAGCTACCTAGGGAACTCTTTTGTACAGCTAAATTCAGAATGCAGTGTAATAAATGGAGACGTGTGCCCAGTCCTTTTCAATATGAGTATTATGTAACTAACCAGTGCTTATCTCAAGCACAAGATACTACAATGGGGTTTATAGGACTCATGGCACAAGTAGTAACATAGTAACTTACAGTAACAATACCCTGTATTTTCTCACTTGCTAAAAAGTCATACAGCCAGGGCCTGAACTAGGGGTAGGCAGAAGAGACACATGGCTAGGGTGCAATGGCGTGTGTGTATGTGAGGGGGGGCTAAGCACATATTTCTTTTACTCTTTGGTCACCCCCTTATTTGTCCAATAACTGCATCCAACCCATTCTTACAGCCATCTAATGTATCTGCCAGAATCCCACAACTTCACAACCCTCACCCCCTAATATTAAAGAGGTAATTCTTAAAAAAACAAATATTAACTATTTTTCTCACATTTCTGTTTTATTGTTTTAAAAATGAATTAACATTGTTTTCCCCTTTTGATGTTCCCAAGCAGCAGCTCAATGAGCCTGGTTAGTGCCACTCTATAATGTTAAAATTTCATACATTACTTGATACATTTACAAACAGAGTTCATCTTTGTTTTTTTAAAACAAAAATGTGTGAAAACTTCTACAATTCTGAATTTTTGATTTAGCCACATAAAGAGGATGCACCACACTGCCATGCTGCACTATTCAAGTGTTAGACTAAAGTCTGTGCAGGGACATCTTAGAAAAGTAAGATGGTGGCACTGTGTTACTTTCTTCCCTGGGCTATTCCTAAAAGGAATACCAGCCTGGAAATATAACTTAACAATTGGATTCACTGGGGAAATGAGGGTGCCTAAATTACTGGCAACCCCAGTGAATCAGGTTTTTCTTGTCCTTAAAGGGCATGTGACCTTCACTGGTGTTCCGTTTGCCTCCCACCTGTATGTAAATAGGCAGAGAATGAATTATCCTTCAACACTATGTATTTCCCCCCATACACTACTGTCAGTATAAGGCAAGAATAAATGTACCATAAACAATATGGATAGAGAATATCTTGAAAGTTATTTTAAAATAAAAAAAAAACATATTTTCCCTTTCTTTTAGACCAGATGCTTTTCTGCTGTCCAAGGGATTAATGCAAAGTGAATCTTGAAACAAACAATATAGGGTGCATGTAATAGAGCTGCCGTACAGATGGCTGCTTCCCCATCCCTGCCAGCTGCCTGGAGGTCACAGGTGAAAGTTTGTAGAATATCCTCAGCTGCATGTCTGGGTGCCAGTGAATATGCGCTAATTATATTAATAAATAATTAGCATGACACTGACGATAGGCTGCACGTCTCTCCAGCAAAATCTGTATTTAAGTGGGGGGGTGGGGAAGACTTTTGGTTCCACATTTCAGATAGCACTCATTATGAGCCATTCAACTGGGGATGTTGTATGGCACCAACTTCCTATCAGAGACCCATTGTTGCAAACTCTCAGTTGCTTTCAGCATGCAACAAAGGAATTGTTTAGATATAGGTCTAAAAATAAGTGCACTTTTCCGCATTGATGAGCTGGGGGCACAAGTTTTATTGTTGCTCAGTTGTTAGAATGTCTAATGGCTCATGATCAAATATAAGTGCAAAACGCTGGAAACGATGCAAAAGTATACAAAAGTATTCACAAAGGTACTGCCCTATACATGTTCCTAGCAACTTCTGGTAAGCACCAAAATGTCTGTTCAGTCAGTTCTGAAATGTGTGCAAATGTACGAATAGGCACTAACAAACCCTGAACTACTGCCAACCTGCACATTGTGATAATTGTAGGTTTCCTCTAACAGGTTGCATCCACTGATGCAGCTGAATTGCTTCAAGTGAATCAGACACCAATGCCCTTTGTGCGCCATTATGCTGCTCCAGAAATGAAGCCCTTTTTGAAAACCATGGGTTGCTACATTAAATTAGGAGGCACCTCAAATGATACTGAAATGCTTGGAAAAATCCATTGCATTGTTTCCAAAAGATATGGCACCTTTAGGGTGGGAGCTTTTGGATATTTATATGCAGGGCCAGATTACTCATTACATACTCTAGGACAGTGCTGTCCAACTGGCGGCCCGCGGGCCGCATGCGGCCCGCGACCCCCCTCTGTGTGGCCCCCACCTGTCTGGCTGCTTTGATGGCTTACCTTTGAGTAAGCATTAAATGGTATCAGTACTGAGATTAACTGGCCCCCTGCATGGTTCTCACCTCAGATTCAGGCTGTAATCCCTCTGTATTGTTTAAATATGTAATCCCCTGTGTTTTTCACACCTTTTAATACCTGCATTGTTCACCCCCTGCAGTGTTCACACCTCAGGCTCAGACTGTAATCACTCCCATTGTTCACTTCTTCACACCTCAGACATAGGTACTGTAGGCAGAGTATGGCACATACAGCCAGCATAGGGCAGGTAGAGTATGGCACACACAGGCAGCATAGGTCAGGTAGGGTATGGCACACACAGGAAGGGTAGGGCAGGCAGAGTATGGCACTCACAGGCAGGGTAGGGCAGGCAGAGTATGGCACACAGAGGCAGCATAGGGAAGGCAGAGTATGGCACACACAGGCAGGGTAGGACACGCAGAGTATGGCACGCACAGACAGCTTAGGACAGGCAGAGTGCTGCCTGTGTGTGCCATACTCTGCTTGCCCTATGCTGCTTGTGGGAGGTGAACCTGGCAGGGGGTTTGTTGTGGGAGTTTGTTAGCAGTTGGAAATAGCCATTAAATGGTCCCTAAGGTGTGTAATTATGTACTGGGGGTTGCTCTGCTATCCACAGGGGAGGAGGAGGCATATGAAATTTAAGGGTATATCTTAATATGACATAATTCTTTCACATATGAATGATGGTTGATATCCCCACAGTAAGGACCAAGCATATGGGATTTTGCTGTGCTACCACCATTGTGATAAAATAGGTGTGGTTTGAAGTGGGTGTGGTTTCAAAAAGGGGAGTGGTCAAAACTGGCTTCCATTAGCGGCCCTCCACCATGTATGCTAGAGAAATTCCGGCCCTCGGCACCGTAGAAGTTGGACAGCACTGCTCTAGGATATAGCTTATGGCCTGCCTAGTGTCAGGGGCCCATCCCTGGAAACTGTAAATAATTAAATGGCATGGCTTGAATGTGATCAGATCACTCTATGAATGGGGACAGCAGATACAGGCATTAAGCATCCCCTGTTCTGTCCCCTAACTTTTACATAATTCGGATGAGCTAGGGAGTACCAGCAGCACAGGCTGCACCATAAAACCATCAGGTCGTATATTCTTTGCTTTCTGGCAATTTACAGACAAATGCAATTCTCCATAGGGTAAATACATTTTGTACTATAGGCACAACACCTCTTGTTTTTTAAACAGTATTTAGGAGTGAACATGATTTATCAAGGGATTAAAGGGCTAAGAAGTGCAAAAATAATAAAAAGGCAGATCCCCCAGTACAACAGTAGGGCAGCTGATTTATAAATGACTCTGTAAGATCTCCATTTACTTTTCTGAAAGCATGATAATTGGCATGCAGGCAGGTTAGGCAAGTTAGACTCAGAGGCACATTTATGATAGGCAAGAGTATGGTTCTGTGTGCAGTACCTTAATTATGACAGTGAGTAATAGTATCTGTCATTTACTAAATCCTGCTGATCCGTTCAAAGCCTCTTTGGTAAATGTGCTATTCCAGCTGACTACACCACAGGCAAATGAACTGGGAAGCAAACCCTGCCATCTGTTCAAGAAATATGCAGGTTCACCTACTGACATAATACAATGTTGTGAGACTTGTTGGTATAAAGCTTATTTTTTTCATAGGACTACCCTGAGGCAGAAGGAAATTCTATGTACATGGGTAAGGGGGAAGCAACATAACAAGACATAAGGTCATTCACTTCTGTTGTTTCTAACAAACTGACTGACCACTGATGAATGTGTGGGACCCCTACAATAAAAGTTGACCTTGGTCAGCCAAGGTCCCCCACTGGGTCTTGTAAGATTTGCACTTTCGTGTCACCTTAATTGTCCAGGGATCAGATCTTTTGTCCCGGTGTAATTTTGCCCTCCACATCTGTGTCCAGATCAAACACAGTTTACTCCAGCTTTCCTGTGTAATTGTGCCCACTGCAAAAATTGCATGTAATGCCACTTGTACTGATTCATCACCAACAGAGCAAACCTTGTGTCGGTTTAATTTACCAGGTGTGTGTAAAAACTCTTTCTATGCAAATCAGCTGTCTCAAGAGCCTGTGCATGGACTGCAGAAAAAGAGGCCTAGGTCTTATCCATTTCTTGACTGCCACTGGCACACACTGTGGAGAGGTTTCTGATGGTTTTGTAAGCTGCTGGCTTAGAATGGTGGGGTAGGGAGACCCAAAGGCCAGGAAATAGATCACTACGAAAATAAGAAGTGAATGACTGGAGATAAGCTGGGCATTCAGCGGGTGGATATGTTGTGCACAATAAGGCCTGATAAACTATAGAGTCCTGACCTTCTGGATAGAAGTTCTCCAGTGTTGCACCCCTTGCACTGAACATTTGAAGAATGAGTTTTACATGTTACAGACAGCATTAGGCTGATGTCCCATGGAGTGGTTTAGCAGTTAGTCGCCCCAGATAGCAGAGACCTATCATGGGTGACCAACTGTTTCAAAAAGCCTTTCCACCAGCAACAATATAAGTCACTGGTGGAAAGGCCATTGTATTGTTTCCACATTCCGAAGTCATGCAAAGTTTTCTCCTGCAGACAACTTGGTGCAACTTTGGGAAACGAAATCAACGCAAAGGGCTTTTCACCAGCGACTCCTATTGTTGGCGGTGGAAAGGCATTTTGGAATGGTTAGTCGCCTGCAATAGATCTCTGCTATCACGGCCTATACTTTGCTGTCAGTCAGTGTTATTTATTTTACAATTAACTGAGTCAGTGGAGTCTGCCATGTATGTTTCTATGTAAGTTTATGTGAGTTATATAAATTATGTTTTATCCTAAGTTTTAACGTGGCCATACACCATAAGATTCGCTTGGGATCTTCGTGGCGGGATCTGATATGACCACCCAAGGTAGGTGATATCGGATTAATTTGATTGTTTGGCCCTAGGGCCACAGGATCTAATTACAACAATGGGCATAGGAGCAGTTAGAGCAAGGATCACATCAATGAGCTCATGTGGCCCCCAATCCAATAGGAAAATCAAGCCTGTGGGATCAAAATCTGGTCGATTTTTGCCGATATTGGTTGGGGCCCCATACATGGTCAGATAAGCTGCCAAATTGGTCCCAGTCGTCAGCTTAAAGGAAATCTATACACCCAGAATAAATGCTTAACCAACATATAGTTCATATTATAAGTGACCTATTAAAGAATCTCGCCAAACTGGAATATATATATTAGTCAATATTGCCCTTTTACATCCTTTCCCTTGAGCCACCATTTAGTGATGGGCTGTGTGCTCCCTCAGAGATCACCTGACCAGAAATAATGCAGCTCTAACTGTAACGGGAAGTAGTAAGGAAGTAAAAGACAGAACTCTGTCCATTAATTGGCTGATGTGGCCTAGCATGTATGTGTGCCTTGGCTTGTTTGTGTGCACTGTGAATCCTATGATCCCAGGAGGCGGCCCTTAATTCTTAAAATGCCAATTTTCGATTTAGGAGTACCCAATAGCACATAATATTAAAAAATATTTTTATGAAAATGGTTTATTTAGATGAAGCAGGGTTTTATATATGAGCTTGTTCATGCAATATATTTTTATAGAGACCTACATTGTTTGGGGGTATAGTTTTCCTTTAAATCTGCTTTTGTATGGCCACCTTAAGCTAATATGTAAATGAATCCACTTGCATAAGTTTGTGCTAATTGGAAGACCTTCTCCAGTCAATGTCTGAACAGGCCCGGGACAATATGTGGCCCCCTGACAGGGCCTGGCCTGGTTTTAACTGTTTAGCACCAGGGCTATCATTTTAAAAAATATTTGAAAGGGAGATGGAAAATAAGAAATTGTATAACTACATTGTTGCTGGCAGTCTGGAACTAAATATAAGAATGAGGATCATTCGTACAGATACCAGATTGCAAATACATTGAAACAAAGGCGCACTGGGCAATAATACAAGTACAGTACGCATGCAGTCATTGTTCATTTGACTTCTAATTTGCATCATTAGTCAGGCAAGGATAAATGCAAATTCAGTTTTGGTTTATGCTGCCTCACCCCACATAAAGGGCATACGTAATCACAAAGCTTGTGTCTTGCACTTAACACACCTCTTATAAGGTTAATTACAAGGCGTTGCCCAAATTTTATAATAAATTCCCAGAAAATGTGTTTCGTGTCTGTAGACAAAACACAGAGGGCAGAAGGTTAGGTTTTCCTTTGCCACTTACTCCACCATACAATAACTCTCTTCAGTTTTACTTGAAATAAGTTTCAATTTAAAATATATGTATAATATACAGGGTATTTAATGAAAAGGCATTTAAGGCCACTAAAATTAGGAATTATGTCAGATACAATACTATTTCTATCTATATAAGGGTCACCGATAAGGATTTCCTTGTAAGATCAGCAGGGTTATAAGTCCCTTTCTATTCTTTCAGAATTTGTAATTTTATGTAAAATTATGCAGAGATATGGTAAAGACATTTTTTCCTTTTGTATAATGGCAGCTATATTGTTATACACAAAATGCTCTGCCCTTTATTAATAAATACTTTTATTTTTTTTATTGTAATAAAAATGAATGCTTAATATTTAGTCCAAATATATTGAAAACATGTTTAAGATTTAACCTAAGTGAAATACACTAAATATAATAGAGAGTTCTTTTGGCCAAAACTAACCAGAGGTGAGCAGATTCATTAGGGATTGCCAAAAGAGCAAATCTTTCCCCTGATAGGCCCACTTTGGGTGGGCGACATTGTGCTAATGTGATTGTATGCATTGCAATGCAATGAAGGGGATAGGAAAAGTCAAAGCTTGGACCACATCAATGAGCCAATGTGGTCGCCGATCCGACAAAAAATCAAGCCTGGCCAGATATTGATAGAGGAGCTGCTGAGTCAGCCTTAAGGACCCAAATCGGCAGCTGAAATCTGCCTGTGTATGGCCACCTTAAGGCTGATGCCACACGTGGTGTTTTTACGCTGCGGTTTTTCTCAGCCTAAAAACGCCGCACAAGCCACACAGCCCCTGACTATGGCGTTTTTCAGCCTAGTACTGGTGACGTAGCAAATCCCGTTTCCATGGTGCTGATTTTGCGCAAATCGCCCCACAGCGTCTGCCATCCCGCCGGCGACTTACATGTTCGCCGGTGGGATGGCAGGGGTAGGCAACTCGGGGAGATTAGTCGCCCGCGAACAGGGAGTTTTGCCGCAGGCGACTAATCTCCCCGTGTGCGAGAGCCCTAAAAGACATGTAGAGACAATTATCAGTAAATAATCAGCATTGTCTTCTTCTGTAGCCACTAGAAGTAGCTGCTACTAGTAGCTCTGTGTGTCTTCACCCTAGTGTCTATAACGTGCTGTGTACTAGGTGTTATATAGATATATAGATAACATAAAACAAAGGACACACAATGCATGTGAATGCAGGGTAAAAATCTCCCACTTCTTAGGGCTCTGGTACACGGGGAGATTAGTCGCCCGCGGCAAAACGAGCAGGGAGTTTTGCCGCGGGCGACTAATCTCCCCGTGTACCAGAGCCCTTACATTACACTTGCACTGATTTCACCCCTGCAGTCACTTCATTGGTGTTTTGTTGCAAGATTCATTTGTCCCAATACATCTTGCAATAGGAAGTCTTCAACAAAGAAACTTGCAAAATACATTTACATATAAACATTCTTGTGTAATTTCATATGACTCATGTTGCACGCTTCTGCATTTGAAATGTCCCGTGAATGTCATTATCAGCAGCCATTCTAGCATCCATTATATATATATATATATATATATGCACTTGAATTTAATGCAAATGTTATTTAAATTTCGAGCGTAGTATGGTGAACAGGTCAGTGACAGCATTGGTCCCATGAAAATACATTGTTTAAACAAATAACTACAATTACGAATCATTTAAAATTTTTAAAAGGAAAATACAACCCCTTTTAGACATGCTTATTCAGCTAGGCTTATGTAAAAAGGGGCATAAACATTATCTGAGCTCTGAACTTTTTGTCTACATGTCTTTAAAAATACCTTACACATACATACCAAATTTAACAGAATGAAAGAAAGCCATGTTACTCATAATAACAATTTCCAACCCTGTTTAGGTTCAAGATTTAATGCAACCCCAGCCTTACTTTGTCCCACTGAGAAGCAATACATTCTGTCTCTGCTTTCCATAGTGCATATATTACATATATTACATATATTCTCTGAAAAGCATGTGGACAAGCCCCAAAAGCCATCACTTCACAGTGGAATGCGGTGAAAGGGAGGTTGGAACACTCTGTGTACATAAGGGGGAAGGGGGGGGGGGCTGCTTCCTGCAGACATACACGATTCCATTTCAGGCAGTGGAGTTGTGTATGTATGTGTAATTTTCTATTTATTTTTGGAGGTTCAGATTATGCACCTTTGTAACCTAAATCCAACTAAATGCGGGTCATTTATAAACACTGGGCAAATTTGCACCTGGGCAGTAACACATAGCGACCAATCAGTGATTAGATTTTTTGAGGCAGCTGTATGTTGAAAAATTAAATATAATATCAGATTGGTTGCCAAGTGTAACTGCCCAGGTGCAAATTTGCCCAGTGTTTATAAATTACCTCCAATGAGCTCATGTCAAAGAAGGGGTTTATTTACCTTCAAACTTTCATAAGACAGCTTCTACTAACAACAGTCCTTTCCCCTGTCCCAGAAATAGGAAGGCAAAATTATATTGTGTGTGTGTGTGTGTATCTATAATTGTAGTCCCAACTTGCCAGCAATCAATTAATCATATGCACCTTATGAGGTGCATGATAAAAAATATGCATCAGGTCTGACACCAAACTCCCTAATACTTGGGAATACTTGTGTGAATACCCATACAATTGCATCAGTACCTAGAACACAACCAAAATCTTCCTCTTATGGACAGGCATAGCAAAGCTGTGTTTTACATTATATCAGTACAACAGTTCAATTTTTGTATGCAATTTGGGGATTTTTGGAGGACCCATGCCAAACCACAGCCTTCTAAGAACAATCTTGGACTGTGGTGTTTTACTTATATGGTATCATTTACTTTCATTCCATGGTTTATATATCTTTGTTCAGTCATGTTCCCAAGCTCTGAGGATAAGTGCATATCCATTTCTTTGTGTCCTAAAGGCATAGGAAATGCAGTCTGGCATCCTCACTTGGAAGGGGGTTCCAGGTAGTGGTGGTGTTCTCTTGGCAGAGTTCCCTTCCGTCGCTGGAACAAATAAGACTGGGCTTCATTGACCTTTTTTAGGGCATGGAATTTCCAAGCTTGAGCAATTTGGCTCTCCTGCATTAAGAGAAAATACATTATTTCTATCTGTTCATATTGGTTGCATGATGATATTAAAGACAATAATTATATCTAACCGGTATGAGCTCATCCTTCATATTTTCTTTTTCAAGAGTAGTCAGATCTTCTGGTGACAAAAGGAAGAGGCGCAACCCCTTTACTACATCCAAGGCAACCACAGACACAGGGACCTCCAGGACCACCTGAAACAGGAATTCACTTGTCTCTCATTGCTGTTGCACAAATATCCATCACCATGAAGTATAAAACATAGCTTTTAAGTACCTATGCATAAAAAAGGGATTTATATAGCATGTTATAACTACTGGGTAATCCAAGTAGATGCCAGCCCAATATTAGCTATTTTGGGCATAAAGCCACAACTGCCAAAAAAACCTGCTATTTTTCTTGGCATATTTGCTGATTGTATACTTTGGCTTGAGTTGTTAATTGATGTCTATATTTATGTTTGGATCTGCTTATATTTGCTTGCAGTAATTTGGCTGGCAAATGTATATAAATTATTTTGTAATTCCTACTAAAATGCTTTTATCTTATTTAGCATATTTCATGTATTTTTTAGCAGCAAACTAAGGAAATGCAAAATAAAGTTTACCTCTTTTACTGCTATGGCACCCTTACTGGCTGACAGTCTGCTTACTGTATATTAAGTATGTATGTATAAAGTGCAAGTGTAATATTGGTTCCAGTGTACCACTTGGGTGGCCTGGGAACTCACTGAATTGACATGGGCCCATTCTCGCACTGCCTGGATAAGTGGCACCTCATCAATGGACAGCTGGTCACTTTGTAGGATGCTCAAAAGTCCTAGGTCTGAGAGCTCACGGAAACTCTGCGTTTTAATGATTTCCTGTCAAAATAAGGCAGAGGTTGCTATTAAAAGTAGAAGCAGGGCCAACACAGAGATCACAAGAACGTCTGCTTCATCATATTGCATCCTGTTTATGTTCAATTCTGGAGGGACCAACAAGGAAGCATTAACCAATATTAACATGCAACAATGTCCAGAGGTCAAAGAAGTTCCTGTCATTAAAAGGTTTCACAATCAACATGTGTATAATTATACAAAGTATTTTATTTAACATTGAACACTGAATGTATGTACTTTGCAGTGTTTTAAGTTATATATTATACTGATGCCATCATGTCCTGTTCTGTAGTACACCATTTGTTTTTTTTTTATGTTTGCTTTCACAAATAAAGGGTTAACATAAATATTCTTTTACTGATCTGTGCTCTATTGTGTGCAACCTTCCCTGTTATTTATCTGCCACAGGGGCTATTAAACAGGGGTGTAGCTTAAACTGGATTAAGATTTTGTGAAGGACCCCTCCTTTTTCATCCAAACAACTAGGTCACCACTGACCACCAGTTACTTAATAGCACACCCTCTATCCACCCATATCTCTCACCCCTACATAATGCATTGTGACAATGTGTGACATCATATAAGTAAGTAAAAAAGCGACTTAGTGTTTGTAGGGCTCACTGACCCCCCCCAACCCCCCAACAGGGTCTGTGCTGAAGTGAAGGATCAGCAGAGGGATGATTCTGAGGTGAATATCTCTTTAGCTGCACATTTTTGTTAACTATCTATATGGCGAAAATTGTTCTATTAATGTGAATTGTTAGATTTGTAAATATTGTACAAAGCAGAACTAAAAATGCAGCGCAAGGTGCACAGCATAGCTCAGTGATGCCCTGTAAATTTAATTCTGCAAGTAGACATTAATGGGATACTGTCATGAAATGTATGGTATACTTTTTATTTCTAAATTACCCTCTATCATTTAAAATTCCATTCTTGAACAAACAAATGTTTTTGGGTTTTTTTAGTTGTAATATTGGTGTGTAGGCAGCCGTCTCAGCAAAAGAATCAACAGCTTCATTGTTTCAATACAATTACAGGATGTTTACACTTTCTATATATTGTAAAGTTGCATGTTAAAAAAATAAAAAAGTTGCATGTATTATAATATTGTATTATGATGGAATAAAAACAATGAAGTGCAATAATAAAAAGAAAACATAACAAAAATAAAGTAAAAATGATGTGGTCACCTGTTTGTTTCTGACATAAGACAAATAATCAGATCATGTAGTACGAGACCCATGGTAAACATGTGGCAATAAAATCAGTGTGTTTATTATTTAGGGATGAAGACATTTCTTCCATAAGATAGATATCGTTGCCAGTATTACATGATTCTTCTATTATTGGAGGATTGGGATCCCTCCAGTGTTTTGGTAACAAAGAACATGCTGCCAGCAGTAACTGGAGGAGTAAGCTTTGTTTAAAGTTTTTCTCCTCATATGAGGAATGGAGTAGTATAGTTAACAGTGGGGTTAGGTTAATTTGGTTACCCGTGATCTCCTGACAAATTTTACTGATTGCATCCCAGAATGGTTTTATCTTTTGATAACTAAACCAGATATGTAACAGTGTACTAACAGATTCATTACATCTCCAGCATAAATCATTGGGCATTTTACTGCCAATAGATTTGCCACATTAGTGCCACCTAGAACAATATATTTATTCTGCAGAAACCATTAACATACATGAGTAAACAGCTTTAGAAGCTTTCTCCCTTTGCTTAAAATAGCAGCTGCCATTTTAAGTAGCTTCCTGCCTGCAGCTCTAGCTGTTATAGCTGAGATCATACATTCCTAAGGGAGGGGGGAGGGAGTTCTTAGCATTCTAGTTGGAGTGGGAGCAGGAGAGGTGAGAGAACTGCGCAGACTCTGGCCACAGGAATTAAGGATGTTTCTGAGAGAGGAAGTCAGACACTGGCGCATCATGTTTACAAAAAAATCCTATGTTTCTTTTGATAGAGGACTCAGTGCAGCATTAAGTGCTAATGGCTGTATTTACATAGACCTTTCTGATAAAGCTTACTTAGTTTTTATCTTTCATTTTCCTTTAACCACATTTTGTGTGCTGGGGGGGGGATATCACTTCAACTTGCAGCTCAGCAGTAAAGTTTGACTGAAGTTAATCAGAGCACGGGTCACATGGCTGTGGCACCCTGGCAAATGAAGAATATGGCTAGCCCCATGTGAAATTTCAAAATAAATATAAAAAAAATCTGTGTTTTTGAAAAACAGATTTCAATGTATTGGAGAAGCTCTATTAACTGATGCGTTTGAAAAAGTATATTTTCCCATGACAGAGCACCTTGCCTTTCCTGGTGCTCTTCCCTTATAAGTCATAAATAATGTGGAAGGAAGGTATGTCTTGAATGTTGTGTTGGAGGCAATGTGTGTACTGTGTACAAATATGCAAGAAGTTGCCCCTGAGAGTCTCAGGCATAACTCAGAAGTGGCAAGGGACATTGTACCTAAAAAGCATGGTGCTTTTTTACTGTTTTCTGCACTATGCACCCCCATTCTAAACGATCCCTAATTTCCTTCTATAGCAACTAGTGTTAGCCATAGATATATATAAAGGCAGATTTTTTTAAGGCGCAGGTAAAGCAACTTGCCAAAGTTCAAAAACTAAATTGGATATGAAACCAGGGATCCCAAAGTTTTACATTATAGCCTCTAGCCTTAGTTTTTATCCTTTTGTTACTGCTAGTGAGGGGGTTAAGCAATGCAACATCCAGTGTGACAGCAGATGGCAGCTGTCGGTGTTTCATTCTATTAGACAATAGTAATGCACAGCACTGGCTTACAGGGACAAAACCACTGACAAAGACAGCAGCATAACCCCCCTAACTATTCAGGGCTCTGTTTTTGATATGGGGAGGGGTCAGCTGACCCCCACACTCCTTCTTTTAACTAGTTGGTCATGCATCTCATGTCTGCAAAGCACCTGCAGAAAACTGCTTTATATTACATTGTGTGTCAGGAAAACATTTTACCATGTTTCGAACACAGCAATACACAAAGCAAACACAATCTTAGAAGAAGGCACACTGAACAACTAAAGCAAGCATACACACCAACAAGCATGTAGTCATGAGACACACAGATACACAGAAAGATGTAAACATACACTATTACAGATGATTTCAGATATATATATATATATATATATATATATAATGAGCTAAAGGGGGCCAGAACTCCAAAGAAATATATATATATATATATATATAATATATATATATATATATATATATATATATATATATAGAACAAGTAGGAAATGCCGGCACTCCCGTCACAGGGGAAAAAAATACGCCTGGGCGCAGTCTTCAAAATTGGTAGATAAATGTAATGACAGTAAAGGAAGCCGCTCTCACAGGACTTTTGAAAAAACACAGAGTTTTTTTATTGTAGAGGTGAACTAACATTTCAGCTGACGCACCAGTCTTTCTTATGTGTCAGCCAAAACGTTAGTTCACCTCTACAATAAAAAAACTCTTGTTTTGAGAGCAGCTTCCTTGACTGTATAATATATTTATATATATATATATAGAGAGAGAGAGAGACAGAGAGAGAGAGAGAGTGAAAAATCTACCCCCCCCCCTTTTGTAAAATACAAGGACCATGACCATATAAAAAAGCACAAGGCCTAAACCCTGTCATTGTTCACCTTTAGGTTAACTTTTAGTATGTTGCCCTAGCAACTTTGTAATTGGTCTTCATTATATATTTGCTATAGTTTATTTGCCTTCCTATTTTACATATTTTTAGCTTTCAAATGAGGGGTCGCTGACCCCAGCAGTCAAAAACTACTGCTCTGTGAGTCTACAATGTTATTGTTATTGCTACTTTTTATTACTTTCTATGCAGGGCCTTCAGTATTCATATTCATTTAAACCATGGCCTGGTTGCTAAGGTAAATAAGACCCCAGCAACCAGATGTCTGCTGAAAAACCAAACTGGAGAACTGCTTAACAAAAAGCTACAAAGGGTTGATTCACTAAAGTGCGATAAGCGTTATCGCATGCTTTTTTGCGTTCAATATGGACTTTGCAGTGTGATTTATTCAAGTATGTGTTGGTCCTAGAGTGATGCATCCTCCAGTTTGCAGGGAAATGGTCATTTTCAGAACAGTAATTTTTCAAAAGTAATGGCATGTATGGCTAATATGGCGTGCGTTTTTTCGCACGCGGTGACAATTTGTGCACGCTGCGTTTATTAATGCACGTTGCGTCAACAGTCTTTGCGACTTAAATAACGCAAACAGCATTGTGTCTAAATTAACGCAAGTATCCTTTTAGTGAACTGTGCATTAAGATGCGAAAAATAAGACGCAATAACATTTTTAATATATATCATACTAAAATTTAATTTAAAGGTGAACTACCCCTTTAAGCACTGATTATAACTGATGAGATCACTAAGCACCATTTATAAAATACAGATGTGTTAAGTAATAAACCTTTCTATTTGTGCATTTACATTTTGCTCACAATTCTTTAAATCCTAGGAGTGCTGTCCTTGTTCCAGTGCATTTTTTTTGGTACTAGCACCCAGGTTTTTGCCCTGGGATAGTTTTAAAAATACCCAAGGCAGAAGAAAATGGTGGGCAAGCCCCATAGCTTCAAAAACGCTGTTCCATAAAACGCTGATAAACTTTTCATATATGATATTTATGATGACTTAAATTCAGAGTGTTCTTGTTCAGAAGAAAATATAAGATCTCATTTATGAGCCAGCAACTTAAACTGGATCTTGGCCAAAGGCATGACCTGGTCCCAAGCCTGAGTGACATCTGTATTGCAGCAGGGAACACTGGCTGGGTGTAGCTGTAGATGTAATAAAGTGTGAATTATATTACTTTATTGTGAGCAGTTTTACCAGGACCCCGTATCTGCCCATATTACTCCTGTAACTTAACCCTGTTATGGCAAACAAAGACATTTAAGACATGTAACTTCACATGTAATACAAGGCACTAAGTTTGGCCAGGAGAGGTAACCCAAAGAAAACAATAAACAGGTGACCAGTAAATGCAACCTGTTGATTGTTTGCTATTGGTGTCTGCTCCTGGGCTAATTTAGTGCCTTTTATTACATAACCCCAGCTAGTTTTATTCTGTTATTTACAACATCTGGATGGAATGCTGTAAAGAAACATAATTTGGGCTCACCGTATAATGGTCACCTGTTTAAAGGAGAAGGAAAGGTAAAAACTAAGTAAGCTTATTCAGAAAGGTCTATGTAAATACAGCCATAAGCACTCACAGAAAAACTGCACGTAGTCCTCTATCAAAAGAAACACAGGATTTCTTGTCTCCTTTTTTGTAAACATGTTCTTGTGTATCTGATCTTCCTCTCTCAGAAAAATCCTTCATTCCTGGGGCCAGAGTCTGCGCAGCTCTCTCTTCCTTTCCTGCTCCCCCCTCCCTTATAAATTCATAAAATTCACTCCCCCCACCCTTAGGAATGTGTAATCTGAGATACAAAGGCTAGATCTACAGCAGGAAGCTAGGAAGACCAAGCTAAAATGGCAGCTGCTATCTTAAACAAACAGAGAGAGATTATAGGGCTGTTTACTCAGGTATGGTAAAGCTTTCTGCAGATTAAATATAGCATTCTAGCTTGCACAAATGTGGCGAATCTATTGGCAGCAAAATGCCAAAATGACTTTTCTTCTGCTTTATAGGTACATTAAACCCCGCTGTACTGCACTGCTCAACCATACTTTACTCAGTTGTCGCTGGACTACAAATCACACTATGATTTAACATATTATTATATAAATTACATTTATTCATTAAAAAATAAATCCAGCCAATACTAAAAATCCCTTACCAAAGAATGTGACCTACCTCTGTAAATCTCTCAATAAATGCCAAGCACTTCTGCTTCAAGTCAGTCTGTCCATAAGTGACTGCAGCCTAAAACACAACAGAAATAGCAAGAATGCATGTGACAGAAGCCATTCAATACTATATGGAAAAACTGTGACCTTGGCATTGCTTAATTAATCTCCCATCTGTAATGCCTGATAAATCAAAATCTGTTAATTTGATGAATTACGAACACCGCCCGCCTGCCCCCCCCAAACTTCTCCTCCCTGCAAAGCCAGACAGATATTGTTTTTCCATAAACTGAAATTCTGTGCTTATTTGTTTTCTTTGCTACCAGGGATCGTTATAAGGGTTGCTGCTAAACAAAGTTTCGCACCAGTGAACCATTCAGAACCTCTTTTGTGGTCAGGTATAAAGTATGAGGAAGTTCAACTGAACATGCCAATTGAGCCTCAATATTGCATTCTTCTCACCCCAGGGAGTGTTAGTTGGACGTCAGCTTTTTTCCTGTCATGTCACAAAATATGTTGACAAACCGTGACCTATACAATAACATTAAAAAACCTGCATGCTTGTCAGAATTCCACTATATGTTAGTGATTTAAGAATATAGCAACCAAAACACACAATTTTTGTTTAAGGTTCTTTACTCCTTTGAGTGTGATGGTACAGCAAATCATAACAACCACACTATTTTACGTACATGCAGTGACCAATGACACAGTCAGGAGGCTATACATGCAGGTGGAAATGGCCAATCAGTGCAGTTTATGCTCATGTATTTTTTACTGTGCTGTCTCTACATTTAGTGCTACTACATGGAGGGCTCATGAATGATGTATTTATAACTACAGTTGAGGATAAAAATAAACTTTATGCACAACTAAACACTGAAACAATGAATACTAATTTTCTGCATCTGAACTGCCAGGAAGGTAAAAATAGCATGAAATTCTACAAATTCAAACAAATGTGAGGTATTCATCCTATAGCTGCCTCCATGTCACAAAGTAGCTGGGTAAGTGTGATACATACGGTGGAGCAAAAAGCACACCACCAGGCTTATTTACAAACACAAGTGCAATGTGAAAGTTGACATGATTTATACCCACAAAGCAATTTTTCCCATAAAGGGGGATGCACCTTATGCTATTTTATCCAATAGGTGAAAATGTGTACAATTGCTTATGTGCTTCCCATGAACTGAACGCAACTGTGCATAACATTAAATCATTTTTTTTACATCTGAGCTTGATTTTTTAGGTGAAAGTATGTTGCATCTATGGACATGTCTCTGAGGGTGCGATAGCTCCAGGGTTCCGCAGCTTCAATAAACCTACTTGAACACAATTCTGAACAGAATGTGGGACAGTTGCAGGGGTGCTAAGTGCAACCATACGAAAGTTCAGTAATGGCTTTGAATGCATGGCCACCACTGCTGCCGTAGCTGAGCCTGTATGAGAGGACCTAATATGGCTTTACTAAAACAGTGAAATGGAATAATTAGGCTTTTTCGTTGAGTTAAAGGAAATGTTCACTGCCCAATGGCAATCAGAGGCATCTACTGGTATGGTTGCCTACCTGCAATGCTTCACAGCCTAACTCCACTGTTAGTGTCTTGCTGATGAATTCAACGCACAGCTATAAGAAAGATAACAAAATAAATGTGTGAATAGAAATAGACTTTTAAGTTTCTGATTTCTGACCAACAGATACAGGAACATGTGTATCCAAGAGGAAACATTCACAGGTTCAGGTACATTTTAGTCCTCCATATGATTTTAAGAAGCAGCATGCACTTCAGTCTTCATTCTGTCTGTGTAGTAACTTTGCCAAAAAGTAATGCTAGTCATGGGAGTTGTTAATATGAAAATGCAGACATACAGAAAATAATTAAAGACATTTTAATGAGATGTAATAGGGTTTATTTATTTTGACCCCAGACAAAAATGCAAAGAGTTTTAAGTGTTCATGCAAAGAACACTTTTGTCTGGGGATCTGGCTATGCTCTGCACCTCACAGTAGATAATAAAACTGCTCTACTCCTGCTAATCTTTGTACTGTCTGTTATAGGACAGCACAGTATTCATGGGGCAAATGAAACTCTCTGTGCTTAAAAACAGAGTTCAGAGACCTACAGCAATTCTGCTACCTGCTGGGAGTAAAATGTGCCCATTTTTTGCACTTTGCCCTGCAGCAGGTCTGGACTGGGCTTCGAAATAGGACATGCATTGTAAGTGCATGGAGACCCAAAAAGCCACCCACCAGCCCACTAAATAGTGACTGTCTATTGCATCTTACAGCAGCCCCTTTGGTAGATTGCCAGTCTGGGCCTGCCCTGCAATTAGTAAATGTAGTAACTGTATCACAAAAAGTAGGATAGACTATGAACACTAGGGGGCACATTTACTAACCCGCGAACGGGCCGAATGTGTCCGATTGCGTTTTTTTCGCAATGATCGGTATTTTGCGATTTTTTCAGAAAATTGTCGCGACTTTTTCGTTACCAATACGATTTGCGCGAAAAAACGCAAGTTTTTCGTAGCCATTCCGAAAGTTGCGCAAAATCTGGCGATTTTTTCGTAGCGAAAAAGTCGCGACAATTTCCGAAAAGTCGTAAAGGCGCCGAAAAAAACGCAAAAAATAAGAAAAAGTTGCAAAATGTTCGTTTTCCAATCGGAATTTTTCCAATTCGGATTCGTGGGTTAGTAAATGTGCCCCTAGTTGTACAAGAGCTAATAATGTATGTTATCTAGCCCACAGACTGCATGGGTGAATAGCGTATAAGGGGACATACATGGCATGGCCAACTTTGTATGATTCTGTTTATTCAGGCTAACAGCCCAAAAGACTGGGACAGCAAGGAATGAAGGGAATCTGTGACTCATTTCACCATGTACTAGCTGACATGGTTCATCAGCAGATGAAATTTTCAAACTTGAAAAGTAGTTTTTCTGAATTGAACTGGAAAGGTGCGAATATGCTTGTCATCATGTCCCATAACAAAATATAATAAAAATGGAACAGAAAGGGGTTTACTGCTAATCATACTGGTCTACTGGATATGTTCTTCTATGTAAATACTGAATTTATGAAGCAAACATCCAGTAATGCATTGCAGAGACCCACACAGAAAGATATTTAATATCCTACTTTGTATTTATCTTATTGTAAATAACCCCGTTTGTTGTATTCATTTCTTGTTCTACTGTACATGTACAGCACTGCAAACATAAGTAGCACAGTATAAATATATACATACAGTTCCATAAGTTGAGCTAAGACTGTAAAGAAAAAAAAAATATTTGCTGTGATTTCCCCATGTGTATAGAATTCACTATCAGGAGTTCCCCCTGGATATCCCCATTAAAGTAACAGATTTCTGCTAAGTAACGCACACATGTCATGTGGAGAGTGAGTCACAAAGTAGCAGGGCAGAGTGGGCTGCCGAGCATTACACACATCCTTAATAAGAAGTTAACCAAACTATAACTGGTAAATGTAACTTTAATTGGTACCTAAACCCAATGATACAGGTAACATACAATATGGTAGTAAGATGCAGTAAAGTAGGGTGTAAAAATCTTGTGGAAATTGTTTATTTACTCAACTTGAGTTTAATTTCCCTTCATCAAAAATTTCTTAGTCCTAATAAAAAAAATAACTAAACTCTTGAGTCTAAACAGGCATCTAATAAGGAAGGAGTTAATATGTACTATATTTATATCATAGGACAAAGAGCCTCACTATGTAATAAGACAGCTGGGAGGAAAGGAAGGAATGATCTCACTGAAGTCAAAATCCCCAAAACCCCCGAAATAAATTTTCAAAGCCTCCCTGTTGTTTGGAGTGTTTTGGAAGACATCCGGTAGTGAGAAAGAATTTAAGTGATATCATCAAGCTTTTATAGCCCAGATTTTTTTTTTCTTTACTGGATGGGTTTAACACAACTAAATTCTCAGTCTTTTCTAAAACACAGCAGCTTTCCATCCCTTGGTTAGAGGAGGCACAGCTTTAAAAATGTGTCTGTGGTTTGACTTTTTATGAACACAATTTTTTTATTCCGGAAGGTATTAAAACATTATGGGCTTCTCATGCCACTTTTTAACAGAAAATTTTACTGTTCGTAAGTTAAAGATATGATGAGTTCATTACTCAATGGAAACTAGGCTGACTGATGGATTTTCCAAATCCAAAATAAAAATAAAGCAGTCTATACTTCCTTGGTGATCTAGCTGATCAGCCATACAGGCTCATCTATCTACTTAATGAAATAGGGATCCACATGTGGATGACTGGGACGATCATTCTGTGAGCAAATCACATGGATATGCCAAAAGTCAGCCATTAAGTTCCAGCTTATTTCTATGAAAAAAATGCCCCATGTCTTACCCCACAATAATAAGTTGAAGGCTTCCTCCTTGATTGTCTTAGGTAATAATTAATTTGTCTAAGCATCCACCCAAGAAATAACTAAGGCAGAAAAAACCCAATGAAACGTAAAATAATGTATTTAAAGCAAAACAGCTCAATGTCTATGAAAAAATGTGTTGTATTAACAAGAACAATTAACAGCCAAATAGGTCATTCATTCAATTTGTAGTATATTATTACAATTAAGTAAATGATCCACAAATGTGTCAGTTTACTGATGCACATCAGATTTATTAACTATGTAATACATTTTTTTTTTTTTTGAAAGGTGTATTTTATTGATTTTCGTCAACAACATAAAACATAAAACAACATATCTGACAATACAAAGGGATAGAACGGAATACTTCCCCCCCAGGTTAGATTATAACATTGCTATATACATCATAATTACAGGCTTTATGAGATGAGTATAACTTTACAGGGTATAGATCCGGCAGCGGTTCCAATGCATTATATTAGTCAACCGATAGGCCTAGCTAAGTTGGGTTGTGTTAAAAGAAATGGGGAGACTCCAGGAGTCAGAAGGTATGCATGGGCGTGGAGCTGTTCAGTTGCCCTCTAAGTCACACCAGGGACCCCAAGCTGTCAAATATGTCAGGTGCACCCCTGGTCTCATATGTTAGTTTGTATAAGGGAGCGAGGGTGAACTATGTAATACATTTTGATACAAATACACAAAATAAGTTTTTGTAATGAAAATCTAAGCAAAACATGTGAACCAACAGATTAATTTCTATATTTCATCTTTGCTACTCTGCATATTTATTTTTATTTTATTGCCCTCAATGCGCTATTACTGTATTATACAACTGCATTAATGATATACAGGTGTGCTACAAACAATCTATTTTCTTCAAGGGAGAAACAAAAATCTAGTAATTTTTGAACTATTTATCCACATAACCAAGTTTTAAATCTGTAATTAATATAAAACTGGTCTAAAATAGACTTTGACCTTGTAAATATCTGAGCAGTTTTCTTATGGCTAACTGTGCATCTTTTTAAATACTGCTTTGTAGATGTACAGTGCAGCAGAATACTAGCCCTCCATACACAAATACAATCACATGACTCTGAGGCCGGATATTGACTTATGATGAAGTATAATGACTTTCCCATGCTGTATGCAGTGAGACCTCCAAGCCAAACTTGATGAGGAAATTTCCCAGATGTTTCAGATACATAAACACTCTCCAAAAGGCTTCCCTTTGCATATTATGTTTCTGATTCATGGGAACCAAATAAAAAACACACATTCAGTATACTGCCAAAACTTCTACAAGCTTGGGAGAAGAGGTGAAACCAATTAATTTACAAAACAATTTTTTCTAGCTACAACTTTTCACTTTCCCTGTATATGCAGGCAATTCTCAAAGATGTTCATGGTAGGGAGAAATAATAGTTTTGCACAGAATTCCCTGTACATGCTTCAAAAGCTTATGCAAAAGAATTATGGGAGACATTTTAAATTCATTCTATATCATATGTGGCCTACTAATAGATCTGATGAACTGGTATTTGATTTGGAATAATGCTTAAGATGTCCATGAAGTGTGGCTTAGAGAGGTAATGATCAGTTGATATAGTGGCACAGGGCAAAGGAAGAGGAAAATGGAGGAAAGCCCTGCTGTCATCACAAAGATCATTTCCTTAATGGAAACCACTAAAGCCACCAGGAGCAGAAACTCCAGAGGAGTCAGCTCCTGTCTAATGTGGGAAGAAGAGACCGATCCGACCAGAGTGGTAGCATATAGGTGTAATGCTAATCAAGACTCTCTCTTTTTTTATCCAAACTAATAGTGTTGTGTACTCACCATTAATGTGAGGAGTAGAAGAGATCAGCTAAGACAGCAGAATGTTTTTGCATTTTTTGAGAGACAGAATTGTAATCTGTATATGTTAAAGATATGTGCTATTCCTTTGTTTAGGTCATACAAAACACCTGATCTGTAGATAGCTGCAGTCCACAGGGGTCACTATTCTGATCAAAAGGAGCATCTTCACTGTTCTAGGAGCTTGTCTGCAGCTGGTTACTGAATGTGGATAGCTCCTGGGTGGTTGAGCATGATCGGCAATTTAACATATAAAGTTGCCCTGAGAAAGGTGAGCATCTGGAACCATTCCAGATTCTGCAGACCCAGCTAGCAACCACCCAGGCAGTCCCACAGATGAAAGTGGCTGCAGCTCAAGCAAATTCCAAACCTCCAAAATATTCAAAAAGATGGTGACCAAAGCAAGAATAACATTTAAATGGTAGAGTGAATTATTTGCTATATACAAATTAAATGTACAAAATAAAAATCATGACATAATACCTTTAAGCAAAACAGCATCCCATGCAGTGATGGCCTCTCAGCTGAGCTCTATGTAGTGCTTTGGAATCTAATTGGCCCAAACCTGCTCAAGCCGTATGGTTTAGCTGAATTGGTGTCAGGCTGAACCACCTGATATAAATACACAATTTTTTGCTTTACAGGTAGATTTACTAATTTTTCTGGTTCATAATATATTGGTGGTGGAAGGTATCAGCATTATCCACTTGTATCAGCATTATCCTCATTCATGAGGGAACACAAACAAGAGGCAGTGATGTCTGACTTGAGGAAACCAAAGACAATCCACAAGTTTATCAGAGCCCAGAATTGGAGTCTATTCCAGGGCTCCCATCTGCCACTGTAAAGTCTGTCTGTCTGGGAAAAAGATTCTTCCAACAAGCTGAGCAACAAGCACAAGGATATCACAGGGATGGCTATCCAAGATGGACTTTCCCTTAGAACCCGGAGGCATTTCCTACAGTTCATCATCAATGAAAAACAGCTTTGCACACTTTTTGGGATTGCCCATTTGCATGGGCCCTGCTTGCTGCCCTGGTACATGAGGCTGTGTGTCCAGGAACTTTCTTACCCCCTTTCTTTCCCCATGCACTTCCTCTCCCCACCATAGCTTTATCATTGTATAGTATTGAATTCTGAAGCTTTGTGTCTTGTTTTTTAATAAATGTTATATTAAATGATAAAGTGTATTTATTCAATTAAAAATAATTTGTTGACATACACAGGGCATAAGCCTAGATTTTCATGACAGCACTGGCTACTATATTTCAGATCTGGAACAAAAGTTTTCACTTATGTCCTTCCACCATATTACTGGATTATCTCAGCGTGTTAAAAAGTAAAATTACTGGGTGTGTCATTGGCACCTCCAAAAGACTATAATCTCTAATTGTCTGCCCATTCTCCTTTTTAAATTGTACAACAGACACTTTACTTTTATGCATTGTGTGCTGCCATCATTTTTTCATGTGCTCCCAAGTATATCCTGTGCCTCCATGTGTGGGTGCACACCAACCCAGTACTGATTTTTTTTGGTGATTTCTTTCCTGCGCATACACCCAGCTTAATCCAGTGCAGGGGATATCTGGGAGCACTGAAAAAGATGGCAGTAGCACACTTTGCATAAAAGGACCCAGGGCCAATGCATTTTTAAAGAAAGGGAGCACCAGCACGCATAAGAGGTTAGCTATTACAGTCACCTTAAAATGCACATATAGGCAGAGCTATATTTAGTTCCCCCCCGCCGTCCGTCCAATTTATCAGAAAATATCTGGTGGTGGGCTGGGGGAATATATATTTGTGTACTTTATTTATTTACAACATAGGCAACCAAAGACAGAGAAAAATGACAAAAAAATAAAGAACTGTACAGAAACAGTAAAGGGAGATTTGAAGGTTACACTGCAGCTGCTAAGAAAATCACAACAATGAAATGAGAACATCCTGTGAACTGAGTTTTGGCTGCTGCTCCCTATTCAAAGGAAGTTATTCTATTTCAGTCTGTTGTCGGCATCTGTGCAACTTCTGGCACAATAATCACAACCCTGTCTGCTCTCATTTCCTGCCCGTGTATTATTAATAGTTTACAAATTCCCTTCTTCCTGAATCCCGGCAGGAAAGACGGGTCACAAAGGAAAGTCAATGTCCACCGACTACAGATAAAAAATGCAGACACCTTAAATCAGGGCTGTAAAAATATAAGTGCAGTATAAGTGCAGTTAAGGATTAAGGTCAGTATTGGACTGAGACCCCAGGGGCCCATCAGGAGACCCTGAACCAAGTCTCTTTTCTCTATACTTTCATCTCTTTTTCCCATACAGAAATAGGGAATGGCCATGTAATTGGCCAAATAGTTAAAAGCAAGAGGGCCCACTGACACCTGGGCCCAACGGGAGTTTTCCTGGTATCCTGGTGGGCCAGACCGACACTGATTAAGGTAAGGAATAATTCAAAAGAACACATATTAGAAGTGCAATCAATATAAATAACATGAAGAGAAAGCCTAGACTGAATTTTATTTTTTTATTTTTTTTACACACAACATTAGAAACATTAAAATTTTTTCCATACCAGAATAGTACAAACTTTTAGATCAAGAGAAATGTTCTTAATGGAATGAGCCACAGTACTTAAGCTCTGGAGCCCTCTACATAAGAGATAAGGGACTAAAGCTGGCCATACACGTTAATTTTTAAAAGACCTTTAGGGCTCTGGCACACGGGGAGATTAGTCGCCCGCGACAGAAATGCCATCCCAACTGCGAAAATGTAAATCGCCGGTGGGATGGCATACGCGGCGCCACAATTTCCCCAAAATCGCGGAAGTTGCCTTGAGAGGAAACTTCCGCGATGTGCCGCGTATGCCATCCCACCGACGATTTACATTTTCGCCGGTGGGATGGCATTTCAGGGAGATTAGTCGCCCGCGACAAAGGAGATTTGTTGCGGGCGACTAATCTCCCCTTGTGTCAGAGCCCATAAGGAACAAGCTTATTATGAAAGGATCATTTAAAAGTACGATTTGTCCATCAACGAAAATTACCATTTCAAATGATATGTCTAGCTGAAGCTAAGAAAACTACCTGCTTGGCCTTGCAAACAATTCGACAATGGGCAAATTTCATTGGTAACAACGAAAATTTTCAAACCTGCCCAATCAATTTTCTAACCAATGCCGCGTGAAAAATTGCTAGATATGCGATTGTTCGGTGTCCACTAACCTTACGATAATTTGACGGATTGCACTGAAATTGGTTGTTAGAGAAAAATCTTAATGTGTATGGCCACCTTTAAGTTAGCCATTGTCCAGATGTTGAGTTGAGTTCAAAGTCCAAAGTCCATCAAGTTCAACCCCTTCAATTGACCCCCCCAGTACACATATATACACCCTGTTCCAAATTATTATGCAAATGATATTTTTCTCATTTACCAAAATAATTGATGTAAATAACAGTCAGCATAATTCTCATGTTATCAACTATTAAGAATACAATTCAAATTTTATTGAACAAACCTCCTAATGATAACCGTATTTTTTTTAAGAATAAAAAACTTAAAATGCACTGTTCCAAATGATTACGCACAGTAAGTTTTAAAACATTTTATAGGTTGTTAAGAACTGAAAATTGTCATTTGTTGTGTTTGCAACTGAATTCAAAAGCTATTTCAATCAAACTTTTAACAACATTTAACTTTTGAAACATTTTAACAGGTCACGTTACATTTTAACATAGGAGCCCTTATTTGCAGCTTCACAAGTCATGCATCCATTGAACTTGTGAGTTTTAGGACAGTTTCTGCTTGAATTTGTTTGCAAGATGTCAGAATAGCCTCCCAGAGCTGCTGTTTGGATATAAACTGCCTCGCACCCTCATAGATCTTTTGCTTGAGGATGTTTCAAAGGTTCTCAATAGGATTGGGGTGAGGGGAGGATGGAGGCCACACCATGACTTCCCCATAGCAGCCATTGATGCAGCATGAGATGGTGCATTTTCATGCATGAAGATGATTTTATTACGGAAAGAATAGTTCTTCCTTCTGTACCAGGCAAGAAAGTGGTCAATCAGAAACAGCAGAGGTCATCTTTACACCTTTGGGGACCCTAAAAGGGCCGACCAGCTCTCTTCCCATGATTCTGGACCAAAACATGACTCCACCACCTCCTTGCTGACGTCGCAGCCTTGTTGGAAGACGGTGGCCTTCCACCAACCATCCACTACTCCATCTGGACCATCCAGGGTTGCACGGCACTCATCAGTGAACAGGGCTGTTTGAAAATTAGTCTTCATGTATTTCTCTGCCCAATGCAGTCGTTTCTGCTTGTGAGCATTGGTTAGTGGTGGCAGAATAGAAGGTTTATGCACAGTTGCAAGACTCTGGAGGACTCTACACCTTGATGTCCGTGGGACTCCAGAGGCACCAGCAGCTTCAAATATCTGTGCTGCTATGTAATGGCATTTCAGCAGCTGCTCTCTTGATCCGATGCATGGATCTGGCAGAAATCTTCCTCAATGTGCCTTTATCTGCATGAACACGTCTGTGCTCTGAATCAGCCACAAATAGTGCGATGATCACGCTTAAGTTTTCGTGAAATATCTGTTTTCATACCTTGTCCAAGGCATTGAGACACAATGCCATCCATGATTTTAATTGAAAACCAAAAAATCTATTCTTTGTGACACTTAAATAAAATTTGCATAATAATTTGTAACAGTGCATTTTAAGTTTTTTATTCTTAAAAAAAAATTATTATCATTAGGAGGTTTGTTCAATAAACTTTGAATTGTATTCTTAATAGTTGAAAACATGAGAATTATGCTGACTGTTATTTACATCATTTATTTTGGTAAATGAGAAAAATATCAATAGCATAATAATTTGGAACAGGGTGTAAATATATACTCATACAGACCAATATATATATACTATATTTACCAATACCTATATTAACTGTAGATCTTAAGATCACATTAGCGTTTAACTGCGATTAATGTGAACATTAACAATTTTTTCACAATCACGCACAGTTGGATAAATCTGCTGCTTAGAGACAAAGATCACAGATGTAAGGTGGGGCAGTGTTGTAAGCTAGTTTGAATGTCAGTGACAGCACTGGCCCAGGGAACAAGCCCAACCATTCTATTTAGTCAGTGGGGATTGTCTAGCATTTTGGCATCCCTTAGTGATTGGGGCTTTAATCATTAATTGGATATGAGTAGTGACAGAGAATGCAGAATAAAAGATAATACCAAGGTAACAGGGATGTGTGTACAACATTATATACAGTTTGATCTGAAACTTGAAATATCTGTGTCTGGCTGCATTTTAAGTTCTGTTTATTAAAGTTTATACAATCTCAACAGCAAAATATAAATGAAGAAAACTGTTTTAATGATGGAAATATATATATATAATCTGTCAAGAAAAAAGTATATTAACACTCCTGAAAGGTAAAAAAAAAGTTTGTTTTTGGACATTTTACTGAACAACTAGGTGCTGTTTAACAATACACAGACTCCAGCAGTTAATTGCACTTATAATAAATATACCCTGACACCATGAATTTCTTTAACCTGACAGCTAAGAATCCCTGACATTTAAAGAATTCCTCTTTAGCCTAGGCACTACAAGTACGCATTTACAGAACTGATAGTTTTATAGGGTAAGTAGCATCTCAAATATGTAAATCACTCTCAATTTGCTTCTAATTTTGTTTTATTTTTATGGCACTGGAGGGGTAGCAAAAATTACAGAAATACGTGGTGTGGGAGAAATGCTAATGTTCTCACTGTGGCGATTAGTCAGCGCGATCGGATATTTAAAAACTGCTGCAACTAATTGCTAAACCCCTAAACCCCACCACACCAACTACAAACTCAATTTTAAGGTCACACAGGCGTATTGTTAGCCTGCAGATAAGCGCAGGGTGACAATCCACCCCTATGCTTAACAATACCAGGGCTGTGGAGTCGGAGTCGAGGAGTCAGAGGCAATTTTGGGTACCAGGAGTCGGAGGCGGCAAAAAATGAACCGACTCCGACTCCTACTAAATTTAAATGGGAATAAAAAAAATAAATAAAGCAAGTTTAAATGTCCCAATTCACAAACAGTCATAATTAATTACTTCTCTGCTATAAGAATAAAGCCCAATGCACGCAGTGCATAAACGAACATGTTGAGTGACCATGAAGCATGCTTTTCATTGACTGTATGAATGTATAAAATACATTAGCATATTAAAAACAGAGGAGTCGGAGTCGAGGAGTCGGAAGTCGGTTCAGAAACTGAGGAGTCGGAGAATTTATCTACCGACTCCACAGCCCTGAACAATACTTCTAGTTGTGGCTGCACCAAGAAGCAATAAACTCGACCGGGTGCAGGCACACACAGCCAATATCTGCCAACAAACACCAAATGTGCAGGCTGACAACACATATGTGTTCCCTTGCGCTAAATCCATTATTTGCTCTACCATACAACCCTGTAGCTAACTGGATAGAGTTTATTATCAGAAAAATTAAGTAAAAAATAATTTGAAAATACCTAGACAATGCCTATCACCTACTACTCACATTTTACAATTACCAGTTACATTACCTTTCTTAGATCATTTAAACCATATTCCACAGCTGAGGTCAGTACTTCCAGGGCCTGCATAGAACAAGAAGCAAAAATCAGACAATTGCTTTTTCAATACTTATAGCTGCTTTTAGAAAACTGCTTTGTTTGAGAAAAATGGTATTCCCACAACGTTTCTTTTAAATGTTAAAGTATGTGGGCGTCATCTTACAATTAACTGTTAGAACAAGATTGGTAATTAGACCCTGAAAACCAGAAATTATGGCATGGCCTACTTATTATTGTTCTGGTCGGGTCAACAGGAAGTGATGAGGAGCTGCAGAACCTATTTCTTAATCTGATGAAGTACCAATAATCCCAAACGAATGCTGGATTTAATACATTCCTGAAATAGCACATCTTTCAGACCATTAATATGAGAGGTCTGCCATTACCAGAAAGGACTTATGATTTCAAACATTACTAGCTAGTGGCTTTATTCTTTGCAGCCTAAGGAAAACTAGAGTCCAGAGGTACTTGAAATTAACTGCAACAGGAAGAGCTATCAATATGGTTCTGTAGCCACAACTTTTCATCACAATCCGGAAAGAGAAAGTGCCTAGGCCTATGGCACATGTGGCAACTGAATGTAAAGTGCAATGTGAAGCAAATTGTGTGGTGAAAGTTGGTAGCCCGAGTCCTTTTGAACTGAGTTTTGCCTGTTACTGCTCCAGTGGTTTCACACATAGCAATTCTCATTAAGTAGAATTATCAGAGGTAAGTAGCAGACAAGCAGGGTTTTGAATGTTACTGTTCTCCACTAGATTGCAGCAGTGGTCAAAAATCCCAAATAAAATAGGCTTTACTATTAGAGTGATGAAATACCATTAGTTGCCCAGCAATTAATCTAATCTAGCGGTGGCAACTAATCACCTTGAATGCTTTCTTACCAGCGATCTTACTGCGGCTTTCCAAAGTCAGCCAAAGTTTCCACAAGAGGCAACTTCAGACAACTTTCGGAAAGCTGAAGCAATACTCATGTTTTCCTACAGGCAATTTACATTTGAGGAGATTAGTCGCCACCAGTAGAGAAGATTAATCGCAGGTGACACTGGCCTTAACCTGCTAAGAAGGGCTTTACAACTTGCCATGGTGCCCAATACCTTTAGTGACAGAACATTTAAGGAAAAATGTGTTGCATACTGCAGTAAGATAACAGTGACAAGAGTTAACAAAAATATCAGCGGCTGGTATACTTTTGAACAGGGTGCAAAAAAGTTTGGTTAAATCAAAAGTTGCATAAAATGTTCCATCTGTAACTTAGAATCAGAAAGCCACTTAAAACTTAACATCACTGGTGACTTTCATTATTACGATATTCTTGCAAAAACAACAAGCACAAAAAAAGCAATAGCATAAGGAAACTAAAGTGCATCTCGTGGGTTTCACTGTGTTGTATGAGGGAATCAGAAGGATCTTTTAGGTGCAGTTTACTCAGTCAAGGTGACATCAGCCGTTTAACCACTTCCTGGACAGAAGCTCACACAGGAAAAGAAAAGCAAGAGCATATCTAGAACAAAACACCCTAAAATTCTGTTGCGTAAATAAGTAGGAGTAAACATCAGGCAAATTTAGTGAGAAATTTTGGTTTTCTGTTTTATAATACTCTGCTTGTAAAATGTCCTGTGACTGGGATTTTGTTTTTTAAAAAAACTATGCCTATTGAAGTTTTTAATGTCAGATGCATAATGTTTAAACAGTGTAATATAAAAAGTCAACTGACCACAAAGTAAAGTAACAGAAGGAAACAGACTTACAAAAAAAGTGTTAAAGAAGTGATGTTTAATTGTAACAAACAAAGCAGCTGGTTACTAGACAAGCAGCATGATGGGACCCTTTATACTTACAATGATGTTGTTCAGTGTAACATGGTTGGTATACAGGTATTCCATTACTGCCAAGAAGACATCAGGGTGTATATCAGCCAAAACAAATGGGACTTGATGTTCATGAGATGGCTTAGCTGCCTGGAGTTGGTGGCTAAACATACCATTGAACACTTTGCATCGACACGCCAGGATGCAGCGGTGTGCATGAACCACCCGGCGCTCTTTTCCCACAATAAACTTCACATCACTGTAGAGAGAATTCATTGTAAAATTAAAAGGGTCTGTAGATGGTTTATTCTATTGTTTTTGTAATGATTATGGCAGCTTTTTTACGTTAGTTTGAATCTTGTTATTAGCATCAAGTAATCTGCAGTATGTTGTGGATTTTTTTTTGATCATTTTATCAATATAAGAAGCAGCAATCAAAACAATGGCAAAGGTGCCATAATTTGGGGGCTTTAGCACACAAGGCACTTTGATCTCTGCTAAGCAGTAGTCACTGGGAAAAGGGAGTGGGTAGCTCGAACTCATGATTACTGCCCAAAACGTTCATTAGGATATTTATTTAATTTTATACAGTATTCACAGCCCGTGAGTGGGTTATAATTAGTAACTTTGATGCAAGTGTCAGAGTGGCAAACACTCCCAGCAGTGAAACACAGTACCGACTCCAATCTTAATCTAAGAGCAGACGCTGCTAAAAAGTATTGCATCAAAAAGCACTTTGACAGTCGATTGAGATCTTTATCTGTAAAAGACTTAAGATGACAATGCAATGGCAATGGCAATATTGGTCTGATCCTAACAAAGGTTAGTATGCTGTCCAGACGAGGGCCACATCAACCCTCATACATGGGCCAATTAGCTGAAAGAAAGCAAGAAAGAAAGACCAATTACTGTTCCATTAATTTTCTCTCTGTCACCTAAGTCTTTGTTCAAGGGTAATTACCTTTCCAAAAGTAATATATGTTTCCAAAAGTTAGATAACTTTGTTAGAAAATTTCAAACCAAGAGATATATTATATGGTAAACACTTCCAAAAACCTCAGCGGTCTACAAAAATAAAATTCCCCCCAAAATGTATATACATACTGGTCATGTTAACAGCTACAATACTTGCTTCCAAAAGCCTTAGATCTTCTTGACATCTAAACAACACAGTGCAAACAATTACCAGATCTTTGTAGGACATGTTTGCTGCATTTAAGGGAAGGACTATATTCAACCCACTGTATTCATATTTACCATCATGTAAAGGGTGAGTGCACCAACATTAAAGAAACCTAGGTCAGTGAACCTTGAGGTTGTGCCAAAAATTCAAAGCCAAAGTACACGTCTAAAATGAGAAAATAATGTATAATCATTTGATTGCTCCAGTGGATTGTATATTTAATCCCCCACCCCAGCCCCTAGCATATATTGTTTAATCATGTCACTTTTCCTCGTTTTGATGACATGCTTATCAGAAAACATTTAAAGGCCAGTAACACCAAAACCTTAACGGCTTTTTATAAATTTAAAAATAAAATGTGCTGTTACCCTATCCTTGTAACACTTGTATTTTTATTGTAGGTTTAGCAAGTCAAACTTATTTATATAAATAACTTCCTTGGTCACTGTGAAGTCAGTCACTTTGCAGAGCAGGAAGGATATTTTTGTGATGTAATGTAATAGGCGTGCAAACATGAACACAAATTTGAGCCCATATTAAAACTGTTTATAAAATGTGCTTGTTCCCAAACATGCTCCTTGTACTTCCGTACCAACACAGTCTGCTATGATGAATAGTATGCAAGGGCGCCTGTTGGACAGGGCGATAAATCCAGGGATCCCACAGTGGGTTGCATCTTTAGTCCCAAAAGACTTGCAGCATACAGATCACATACTTAAGCTGGTCATACACACAGCAATATAAAAGTACAAAACTATATTTCCATAGCATGACAATTGTTTGTCTAGTCCAGGGGTGGGCAAACTTTTTGGCTCACGGGCCACATTTACTTACCCCCGGACCGGGCCAGGCCAGCGTTACGCCCCCTTCGTCTCTTTAATTCCGGCCCGCCAATGACACCAAGTCTCGCGTGATGAGACTTGGCATCATCGGCGGGCCGGATTTAAAAGGCCAAGGGGCCGAATGTGGCCCGCGGGCCGTAGTTTGCCCACCCCTGGTCTAGTCGATCAGACAGGTTAGAAAATTTCGGTAGGATAACAATAAAATCTGTGCACATATTGTGTGACGACATCCTTGGGGGGACCTAAAATGCAATTCTAGGAAATCACTTTTGTATGATTGGTATCTGCCAACTATTTTACATTCAGAACATCCTCCGATGTGTTATTTGTAGGGCTTTATAAAATAATTTCTAACTGATTGTTTTAGACATGCAATCACAAAAGTTTGTCAGAAAAAGACTCAAATCTGAATGTATATGGCCACCTTAATAGCTTTGTTAATGCCATGCACATTAGTGTGCTGTAAGTAATGCCATCCCCACCCTGCCCCAGTGGTTTTGAACAAGTAATAAAACCCCAAGGTGACTTTTATATTTATAGATTTTACAAGTGAGCGTACATTGTCTTTCATAATACACAGGTTTTAATAAATCATATCAAGTAAGTGACTCAAAGAAATTTGCTTGCAGAATGACTAGGAACACTTCATATCTGTAAAACAGAGCATCATGCCCGGACAAAGGAGAAACCTCGCACCATGCTGTCCCCAGGGTTGATTAGGAGCAAGTCTTTATGCCACTGTGAGCTAATTCATTACTTTATGGCACTTTTTCGCAAATCCAGTGTGCTGTTGATTTACTGCAATAGTAAGAGTACAAATAGAGAAATAGTAAAAGTACAAATAGAACAGTACCCTTTAAAATAAGGTTTCTCAGTGGAACTGACTGCCATAGCCCTGCTAGCATAGTGAACAGACAAATACATTTTTTTGCTGGACAGATCATTTGCGATCCTAAAGTCCTGGATGAAAGTCTTTTGAAACTGACCCCAAACTAGCATAAAGGGGATGGAAGATTTAAACTATGAGGTTCGACTGTCGAGGTTGGGGTTGTTTTCTCTGGAAAAAAAGACGCTTGCGAGGGGGACATGATTACTCTATACAAGTACATATTAGGGGATTATAGGCAGATGGGGGTGTTTTTTTTTTCCATAAAAACGATCAAAGCACCAGAGGCCACCCCTTTAGATTAGAGGAACAAAACTTTCATTTGAAGCAGGGTAGGAGGTTTTTCACGGTGAGGGCAGTGAGGTTGTAGAATGCCCTTCCTAGTGATGGCAGATTCTGTTAATGCCTTTAAGAGGGGCCTGGATGAGTTTGCATAGTATTCAAGGCTATTGTGATACAAATATTTACAATTAGTGTTAATGTTTGTATATATAGTTTATGTACCGTATTTTTCGGACCATAAGACGCACCGGACCATAAGACGCACCAGTTTTTAGAGAAGGGAAATGAAGAAAAAAAGATTCTGAAACAAATAGTGTCCTAAAATATTTTATGTGCATTAAAACCCAACCTGTACCAGCAGCACCCAACATATTGCCCCCCCCATCTGTACCAGCAGCAGCAATCAGGAATTGCCCCCATTTCCTGTAAAAGCAGCCTACCTGCTCAGGCCTCAGGATGGTTTTCCGCGCCGCACCACAGCGCCTCTGTCACTCTGGCTGCCTTAGTTTGATATAGCCGGTAAATAGAGGAGGGCCCTGCACGGAGACCACACGGGCAAGTAAAAACATTTTTTTAAAGTATATCTGTAGGCTATATTCGGACCATAAGACGCAGGGACTTTTTCCCCCCACTTCTGGGGGAAAAAAAGTGCGTCTTATGGTCCGAAAAATACGGTATGTGAGTGTATAGATAGGTAAGTATAGGTTAGGTTTGTGTCTGCTGGGTTTACTATGAAGGGTTGAACTTGATGGACTCTGGTCTTTTTTCAACCCTATATAACTATGTAACATGTCCAGATGGTTGGGCAGTATGGCGTAAATCATTCATTCCAAAGAGATGTGGCCATGTATGACCAGTTTGAAGCACACAAGAGAAAAAATAAAAAGGACTGGTTAAAACATTTACAAGTTACAACCCTTATCAAAAGTTTATTGGTACAATCATACAAACTTACTATGAGGCATGTGACTACCAGAAGAAATGCATACAAAGGCAGTCCTTTTTAAAATATGGCAATTACTTGAATTCATGTATAACTGATATCATCCCTTCACCACCTCTGTACACATGGTGGTTGCCAGTCCCTGGGCTAGATCCTTATCTCAATCTTTTTCGGGTCTCAAAAAAGCTTTACTTCAGTGGTTAAATAAAAAGAGAATTTAGCCCAGTCTATAAACTAAGGCCTTCCAAGCAGTCAAACAGAAAAATAAAAGACCTCTGAGGCTGTGTACTGATGGTAATTTTGGCTCTCCCTGCTGACCATCTGCATAAACACCTGTCAGATTGTTAATACATGGGGCATTGTCCTTCTAGCATCAAAAGGGGTTTGCACTGACGGCAATTTGTACTAATTCTTAAAAAAAAAAAAAAAAATAGCAGTTAAAGGGCACCATTCCCTTTATTTTCCATGTCATTAGCAATAATGAAGTTCTTATTCATTCCTAGGCAGAAGCCACATAAGAAAATACACAGAAAACATGTTAAAAGAAATAGCAGTTGAGTTTTTATCTGATGATCTTTACTCCCACACAATGAGCAGTTCACTGCTTAGCCCTCCCTACCATTTCTTGTGGCCAGCAGTTAACAGGTTTTCACTTTTTGTGCATTGTGGGTGGAAAAATCCAAATAGCAACACGACAGTGTAAAAAAAGAATACAGCAACATCTACCTCACATACTGAAAAGCATAACAGTTTAAGAAGAAGAACAGTTTTGTCATATTGCTTATGTCACATGCTGTATAAAAAGGAAGAAAAGCACATTGTGATATCTTGTATGTTCATATAAATAATTGTAATTACAATTATTGTTTTATGTGCTAACAACTCTATAAGCAGATGCTACAGGGCTGATTATTAAATTCTGAGGCTAGTTGCACTCTTTACAGAGCTGCCATGCAGTAATTAGCATTAGTCTTATACTGTGATTTTTATATTTACTATATACAGTATATTGTGTGTCGGCCCCTTAGCTCAGTAACTAAAAAAAGATGGGGAGCTACTGTGGCATCTTTGGAGACACAGATCTTCCCCACCAAATGGCTGTGGGGGACTTGAGCTGGTACAGAAGCCCAAAACATAATGTACAACATTTCTAGCCTACTTTTTTAGTAACGCTTTAGTTTAGCCACCCCTCAATTCAGTGCCGCATTTAGTCGTTCTGGGTGGACTGCAGGTCAAGTCTGGACAAGTAATCTGTAGAATCTGGCAAATGCAAGGGCCTATTTTAAATCTTAGACTAGCCTTGCTGGGGATGGATCAGTCCTTTTATAGGGTGGAGAACAAAAAGTAAAAAGAGGGATTACATTACATTACATTAACATTTATTTATAAAGCACCAACATATTCCGCAGCGCTGTACAATAAGTTTGCATTGCTTAAAGCCCAACATGAGTGACAGAACCCACTAACCCTTATGTGTGTGCTTGGTGGTGGGCAGTTTAATGATTCATTCATTCAATATCATTCTTGTGATATTCAATTGATGGCATGTGACATTGTGGAGCTAACTTGTTAAAACGTCTGAACAATAATTACTTAACTTAACTTTCCAAAAAAAAAAAAGGTGGCTTCCAGTGCATGTGTCTTTGCTGCCTAATAATAGCTTCATCTCAACTCTGTAGTATCAGGACTATGTTACCTCAGGACATGGGCACTATGAGTATGAAAAGTGTAATGTAGATTAACCAGCTTTAGCAACCAACTAACAAGTAGCATTTATTGGTTACCTATTTAAGGGCAATGTCATTTCATGTCACTTGTCATTTCCCTAAAGAACGAGTAAAGGTTTCATCACTGGTGGGGGGGGGGGCAATTTGTTAGTCACTCTCCAGTGATTTTAATCACTGAACACCTCTAAGCAGAAAAACACCCCCAGCCCTTGTGGGCAGCATGTCACCATCTTGTTTCCTATCCCCGGGATTCTTGCCCTGGGATGAGCACATGCTCAATATGAGCAAAGGTTGCTTTTAATGTCTACATTTGTATTTTATTCTACTCCACATGGAACAGATGGCACAAAATGGTGGTGCTTACTAGAATACTACCTAGGTCGTAGCATGTTTTACAGCAAAATGAAGTGCCAGTACAGGGTTTTTGACCCTTTCCTTTTACTTTAAAAGCAAATAACTTATTGTTTGTTGTTTTTTATTACTTATAGGGACTTATAATAACACAAAATAAAATACAGGCAATAACAATATACTTTATGTGTGGGGACAGTATTAAAAAAACCTTGAGTTGAAATCTTTATGATGCCTACTCTTTGTGAACCTGAAGGCCCTACATTCTCAAGAATAAGCATCTTTTGTTTTTAGAAGTATCATAAGTGGGCATCAAACATCAGGCAATTCAAAGACTTGTAATCATGAGATTAGCAGATTACCGCTTAAATTATAGGAATAACTTTAAAAACCCTGAGACGTGTGCCACAAAATGGTGGTGATTACTAGAATACTACCCAACAGTATTAAAAAACCCTCTAGCTGCAAAATTTGTGGTGCCTACTTATTGATGAGTGTAAAGAATCTACATTCTCAAGGATAAGCATCTTTTGTTGATGGAAGTATCAATATTGGGCATCAGCCATCAGACAACTCAAAGCCTTGTCATTGTGAGATCAGCAGATTACCACTTAAATGACAAAAAAGAATACTTTTAAAATGCCTGTATAATTAATAATTCATTTCAGTGTCTTCAAAAATGAAGGGCTTGTGGTTAATATTATTCCAATCATAATTTCAAATTGCATTAGTGTTCAGAACCTAGTGGACATGGTTTTAACCCTTCAGAGATAAAGGTATATACACAGCAGAGCTAGGCAGGGGAGAAATGCTGATGCAATATTATTTTCTCAGGTAAATCAAGGCACAAACATGAAACTATGTCAGACTTATTTTTCCACCTGCACAGCAAGTCATGCTGATATTTGCAGGTTTCCTTAGACAATTCGGAGAAATAAAGCCACAGTGTTGGTTGTTGTGAGGGCGAGTGAAAAGAAAGGAGGAGTAAAAGATGAATAGTGACAAGTGAAACTTGATTATTAACCCATTCTACACTATGCTAACTCTTGGGCGACACCACAGTGTCTCCAGCACTGTGTTAAAACTAATGTTCTAGTTTAATTTATGTCTCCCTTATTTTCAGTAATTACATTTAAGGAAGATAATCTGTGGTTGTTAAGGTCACTGTCCCCAGCAACTAACAACACTGTCATTCTGAGGCTTCAGTGTTATTGGTATCCTTATTTTACATTATTTATCTTTCTATTCAGTCTCTGCCCTATTCCATGTTGATTTCCAGGCTTATGCCTGGTTTGTAGGGTACCTAAAGAAATGCTGTCACGGGAAAACATGTTTTTTTCAAAAGAATCCTTTACTGAAATGCATTTTTCAAAAACACAGTTTTTTTTATATTTAATTTTAAAATTTCCACAACCATGTTACCTCTGCTCTCTTCCACCCCTCTTCCAGCAGCCAATCAGCAGAGCAATAGGAAGGTAGCAAGATAGCAGCTCCCAGTAGATATCAGAATAGCACTCAATAATTACATGGGAGTAGGAGAAACAATAGGTTATCAGAAAGCAGTTCTAATGTGTAGCGCTGGCTCTTTCTGAAAGCTCAGACTCAGGCACAAGGCACTGAGATGGCTGCCTACACACCAATATTACAACTAAAAAAATACATTGTTGGTTAAAGAATAACATTTTAAATGGTTGAGTGAATTATTTGCTATGTAAACAGTGTAATTCAAAAATAAAAAGTTTACCATAAAAATGATGACAGTATCCCTTTAAGGACTAACTTCCATATAGTGGTCTAAATTATACTCAAAACAAAAATGTGTTTACAGTACATCCCCTTTAGAATAATAGCACATGGGACATTTTTTCTGCTGCTGCCCTCCAGCAGAGAATATCAGCAGACCTTTTATAGGTCTTTTCACTGCGACCCCTATTGTTGCTGGTGGAAAGGCATTTCAGATCGGTTAGTCACCTACAGTAGCAGAGATCTATAGCGGGCAACTAACTCGCTTTGTGGGCCATCAGCATAAGGGCAGTGGCACCTGGGGAGAGGCGACTTCGGGAAATTGTGGCGACGCATATGCCAACCCACTGGCGATTTACATTCTTGCCGGTGTGACAGCATTGCGGGGAGATTAGTCGCCCGAAGACGAAAACTTGTCGCAGGGCAACTAATCTCCCTGTGTGCCACTGCCCTAAGGGAGTTTGATCACATGGTCTACGCCCTCTGATTTTATACTGTTACTGTGATACTATTAAAAACAATGGGCATGGAAATCAATATGCCAGCCAACGGCTCTATTGGGGTACTGTGTAGGGCCCTGCCCTTGCGTTTCACTTTAGAATGTATGAGGAGGAGGGGCACTCTAGTTTCCCATGACTTGTGAAAACACAGCGAGATAAGGGAGTGTAAATATTTATCAAAGAGAGGAAGGAAAAGTTCTGTAAAAACTATGTGAAGCATGAAGTTCACAACTATAAATCCAGTGTTTCTGCAGCGGTCAAATCACAAAGAAACCCATATCACTAACCTGAATAAAGGGTTATTTATGAGCTCCCTCAGAGAAGCAGAGAGGGAAGTGCTGTCTCTTTGCAGCGAGCCTGGCTCCTTATTCGTGGGAAAGTCAGGACTTTGAGACATAGTACGGCAGGGCCCAGCTGAGCACAACCGAGAGAGCCCGGCCCTGCGTGCCTCCCCACTCACTTATTCCTCCGAGTCACACACCCTCAGTTCCCGCTCCTCCTGATGCATTTTTCTTTCATTAGATCTTCCTGCAGCTCCCTCACTGTCGTCTCTTTACACAAACCGCCTCATTCCTAGAACTGTGGCCAAGTTCTGGAAGCGATTTACTTTACACAAATGCTGGCTGCACGGCTGCCCTCTCTTTCCTTTCTTGCCGAGGGTTTGTTTTGGAGCAGGGAAAAATACAAACCAGGCTTGGATCAAGCTGCCCTCATTTTAGTATATATTTATTTTGAGCGGGGTACAAAAAACTAATAAATGGTTTAGCTTTTCAGTGAATGTAAGAAGTGTTATTTTTTTTCATAAAAAATATATACTTGCAGGGAGATTGGGGCTGCCTCTGGGTGCATTTAGAGAAATCTCGTTTCTATGAATCTTAGAAAAGTTTTCCTCCTTCTTCCTCTTTGACTTTCTGTTTTAAATCAGTGAGTGTACATACCCAGGAGAACTCCTCTGTGGTATTTTCTAGTAATTTTTACCCACTAGGTTGGGTCACAAAATGAGCAGTTAAAGAGGAGCTCCGGCTTCCAAACCAAAATTTGTTAAAGAGCCCCACCCAACACAGAATCCTCTAAAATACCTATACCCAGGGCCAGAACTAGGGGTAGGCAGAAGAGGCATCTGCCTAGGGTGCAACGATTGGGGGGTGCCAGGCAGCCTCTCCTGCCTACCCCTAGCCCGCTCTCTTTAGTCATTGCCCCCGCCGCTTGTCCTTACGTGGTGGGGGCAATGATCCATTGAATCGCAACTCGAACCCCGCCCCCCCGCATTCAACTGCACATGCGCGCCAAAGGAGGGCGAATGAGGAGGGTGCAGGGGCAAGGTGGCTGACCGGGTTGCCTAGGGCGCCCGGTCAGCTTGGCCCGCCCCTGCCTATACCTATCTGTTCCTTCAAAAAGTATAAATAAATACAATTTGTATATGCTAAATACAGCTGCATAACAGTTCTCTTTCTGCATCATTTAAAATCCTGGGAAGGATGGAGGGACTAAAACATTGATGCTACAATTTGTAACAACTTTTCTACAGCATACAGACAGCATGCAGAAACTAAATAACCCACAATGCATTGTACTGTGATGTTCCTTTCCTTATTGACAAAGTGTGCAGGGAATTGAGGGACTTGGAGTAGGCAGGCTGAAGTCAGGCTGATGTTGATTTAGTTCCTAAGCTCAGTATCTGACAGTAGCACAGAGGCTACTGGGGGCATCTTTGTGGGCACATATATTCCCTTCTAAAGGGCTGTGGTTGCCTTGGGCTGGTACAGAAGCCCAAAGCATAATGTACAACATTTCTGCCCTACTTCTTTAGTTAGGCTTTAGTTCTCCTTTTAAGATCAAGTGCAGGAGAAAATGGTCAGTGACTGACAGTATGGCTGTAGATCTTTGTGGCTTAGGTCTAGGGAGGCACCTAATCCAAAATTTAGGATTTGGCCAAACACGAAATCCTTCACAAAAGATTTGTCAAAATACTGAACTCTAATTTGCATATGAAAACTTTAAAAAAATATATAAATATTGTGTCACCTGTAAAAAAAGGATTGTCTTGCTTTGGCTAAACACAGTGTTGGACTGGCCCACCAGGATCCCAGGAAAACTCCCAGTGGGCCCAGGTGTCAGTGGGCCCTCATGCTCACCCAACCATTTGCTTTGTATGCCTATACCATGGTAATTTCTCATTTATATATGGGAACAAAGAAAAGAAATGAAAGGATGGATAGGTAATAACATGTACAAAGAAGTTATTAAGAAAAAAAGAAGGTGAGTTAAGAGTGAAGGAAAAATTGTTTGAAGAGTGGGCCCACAATCTAAGGTTTTCTGGTGGGCCCTGCCGCCCCAGTCCAACACTGGCTAAACAGATCTGGACAAACCACAAACCAAATCCAGAATTCAGTGCATTACTACTAAGATAAAAGAAAAAAACAGAATCAAGCCTAGTTACCAGCTTACCCTTATTTCCCAGGGATCCCTTGATTGTAAGTTAGACTTGCCTGCACAATTTGTAAAATCAGAAAACATGCTATGAACCTAAGTAAAGCGTAAGTGAAAGGGAATGAAGGTAAGATAGTGTTGTACCAGTGTGGTGGTGAAATTTTCTCTGCATAGTAACCCCCACCTGGGGAAAAAAGTTAGTGTTTAAATACATTAAGGAATGCCTAACACATAGACATCCCCCACATGTATTATCAAATGCTTGTCCTAAAAATTAAAAGCATAGTCTTATTTAATCAAATAAACTGCCTTTACATTAACAAGTTCATAAACTATTTCTAGGAAACATAGAGGACTGGAACACAAGGCACACCTATAATTGTAAAGCTGTTGAGTCACAAGGTTAAGTCCAGTGAAAAAGAGCGGTGTAGTATCCCTTAAAGCATTTTTAAACCCTTAGGTTAGGCTTAGTAAGAGATGGCATTGGAATATGGAATGATACGTGCTGTGGTATTGGCTACTAACATGGAATGTTTGCCAGAGTTAAAAGATCTTATGGTATTAACATGCTGGAGTTGTGCATCTCTTATATAAGGATACCAAGGTACAGGGGACAGAACTAGATTTTCTTGCTGCCATCTGGACCCTTTTACTGCTGTAAAGTGGAGATGCCTTTATCTTGTTAATTTATAATGTAAATGTTCCCTTGTGCTGTAGCCTGCAATGTACATTTTTGGGTTTGATCATACTTCAAAACATTTCTTGACCTTCTGGACTTAAATGGTTAATAGCATATGTTTTCTTTTGCTGTTACTAGGAGAAGGCTGCAATAAGTACAGGAACTATTGTAACAGAACAAATAGCAGATATATATAACCCCTTTTCAAAGCAGCTGCCAGTGATTCAATTCTTTTTTTCTGCCTGACTGCACCCTTCTGACGACCTGTTCATCCCACATTTTGCATATAGCTCTGTAAGGCCTTTCATATTTCATATTTCAGTGGAAAGTATATACTCACATGTGTACAGTACTATGAATACGTCAATGTCACATTACAAGGTGCTATCTAACTAGCAGTGAGCCTGTGACTTATAGATCTGGTTCTATATTTAACATGTATACTGTTCTGCACTGGCCAACTTGCCCATGTGTATTCAGGAGATTCTTTATTGCCATAACCTACAGTATATGAGTTTCTTATTGTTTTGTGAATAAGTTTCAGTTTGCCTGCTAAATTTGTACAGCTTTTAAATAAGAGAAGGGCAGGACAACTAAAAAAATATTTTTTCTCCAATTGTCTTTTTTCTGTAATATTTTAAATTACAATTAAAAATACTAATCACAGAAAAACTACCAGTATTACTGCATTTTACAGGTTTTATGCACCCAACTGCTTAGCAATGAAAGGTTTTCACATACAGTGGAGGAAATAATTATTTGACCCCTCACTGATTTTGTAAGTTTGTCCAATGACAAAGAAATGAAAAGTCTCAGAACAGTATCATTTCAATGGTAGGTTTATTTTAACAGTGGCAGATAGCACATCAAAAGGAAAATCGAAAAAATAACTTTAAATAAAAGATAGCAACTGATTTGCATTTCATTGAGTGAAATAAGTTTTTGAACCCCTACCAACCATTAAGAGTTCTGGCTCCCACAGAGTGGTTAGACACTTCTACTCAATTAGTCAACCTCATTAAGGACACCTGTCTTAACTAGTCACCTGAATAAAAGTCCACAGAATCAATCAATCAAGCAGACTCCAAACTCTCCAACATGGGAAAGACCAAAGAGCTGTCCAAGGATGTCAGAGACAAAATTGTAGACCTGCACAAGGCTGGAATGGGCTACAAAACCATTAGCAAGAAGCTGGGAGAGAAGGTGACAACTGTTGGTGCGATTGTTCGAAAATGGAAGGAGCACAAAATGACCATGAATCGACCTCGCTCTGGGGCTCCACGCAAGATCTCACCTCGTGGGGTGTCAATGATTCTGAGAAAGGTGAAAAAGCATCCTAGAACTACACGGGAGGAGTTAGTTAATGACCTCAAATTAGCAGGGACCACAGTCACCAAGAAAACCATTGGAAACACATTACACCGCAATGGATTAAAATCCTGCAGGGCTCGCAAGGTCCCCCTGCTCAAGAAGGCACATTTGCAGGCCCGTCTGAAGTTTGCCAATGAACACCTGAATGATTCTGTGAGTGACTGGGAGAAGGTGCTGTGGTCTGATGAGACCAAAATATAGCTCTTTGGCATTAACTCGCTGTGTTTGGAGGAAGAAAAATGCTGCCTATGACCCCCAAAACACCGTCCCCACCGTCAAGCATGGGGGTGGAAACATTTTGCTTTGGGGGTGTTTTTCTGCTAAGGGCACAGGACAACTTATTCGCATTAACGGGAAAATGGAAGGAGCCATGTATCGTGAAATCCTTAACGACAACCTCCTTCCCTCTGCCAGGAAACTGAAAATGGGTCGTGGATGGGTGTTCCAGCACGACAATGACCCAAAACATACAGCAAAGGCAACAAAGGAGTGGCTCAAGAAGAAGCACATTAAGGTCATGGAGTGGCCTAGTCAGTCTCCGGACCTTAATCCAATAGAAAACCTATGGAGGGAGCTCAAGCTCAGAGTTGCACAGAGACAGCCTCGAAACCTTAGGGATTTAGAGATGATCTGCAAAGAGGAATGGACCAACATTCCTCCTAAAATGTGCGCAAACTTGGTCATCAATTACAAGAAACGTTTGACCTCTGTGCTTGCAAACAAGGGTTTTTCCACTAAGTATTAAGTCTTTTTTTGTTAGAGGGTTCAAAAACTTATTTCACTCAATGAAATGCAAATCAGTTGCTATCTTTTATTTAAAGTTATTTTTTCGATTTTCCTTTTGATGTGCTATCTGCCACTGTTAAAATAAACCTACCATTGAAATGATACTGTTCTGAGACTTTTCATTTCTTTGTTATTGGACAAACTTACAAAATCAGTGAGGGGTCAAATAATTATTTCCTCCACTGTAAGAAGTCACAGTTAATATTAGAACTTGCTCCAGCTGCCAGCCTTATCATGTTATTTGCTTAGGGACATAATATATATGTACAAAGTATAAGCAAAGTTGTATAATCAGTTATGATGGCAAAGTCAAAAAGTTTCATATTCAATGTCATAGTAAGTAAAGGTAATAGAATGACCAGGTTTAATTTCATTCAGTTTCATAGATATTGAATGTTGCTTCAGGCTTGGTAAATCCAAATATTGCTTGTGGGTTACTGCTGGAACACTACATGACATGCAGTCAAACCCATCTTACATTCCCTCATTTTACAGTTTCCTGGATTTTGCTTATTTGTTTTTTTAACAGACCCTTCATGTTCTAATGCATCTCAGTGGGAGAGTTTTCCAAATTTAAAGTCAGTTTTCCATAATTTTGCCAAATTTACCTTAAAAACCCTCTTTACTCCCTTAAATGTTACTTTTCTTGAAAAATTTTAGGTTTTTCCACAGTTTAAGTATTTTTTGTTGCACCAATTTTACGGGAAAACACTAATTTCATGTACCCTCATTTTACTTTATTTCTTTATATTATGTTTTTTTTCCTGGTCCCCTGTACCAATGTACACCCATATCATAATATCAGGCCAGATTGTATTACATTACATTAACATTTATTTATAAAGCGCCAACATATTCCGCAGCGCTGTACAATAAGTGGGTTACATACATTGGACATACAGAGTAACATATAAAGCAATCAATAACCGATACAAGAGGTGAAGAGGGCCCTGCCCAAAAGAGCTAGTTAAGTTATAGAGACACATACAGACATATAAAAGAAAAAGAATGTATCCAAAATGCATTCAAAATTGGTGCAGGGGTCCCTATAGTGAACTCACTTTTAGCTTGTCACTTCTGCTTACATCATGTCAGTGTTCTTGTGTTTGTGCACCCATACATGTACCAATGGCAATCCTGATACATGTCACTTTTCTGAAAAGCAGGCATTTTGCCCTATTTTATTAAATTCTTATTCTCTTGCTATATACTGTACAAGTGCCTTGTGGTTAAAACATCAGTATACATTTATTTAACTATACAAAGAAAGTGCAGTTAGTAACAAGGTAGTTATCACTGTGCAAACTAAATGGAATTGACAGAGAATCCATCATAATTACCATATTCAAGTGCAGCAGTAGAAAAAAGACCTAGAAATAAGAATAAAAATGGTAAATGTACTAGAATATAAATCTCAATATTTTACATCAGACTAAAGTCCTATATAACCATTACTGATAAGACTTATATTAATATCACTATTATGAATCTCATTAAGAAATCATACATTCCTTCTTAGAAGAAAAAAGATAACTTTCACTATTCATTCTTACCATAGGAACACTCATATTTAAAGGAGAATGAAAGGTAAAAACTAAGTAAGCTTTATCAGAAAGGTCTATGTAAATACAGCCATAAGCACTCACAGATACGCTGCACTGAGTTCTCTTTCAAAAGAAACACAGGATTTCTTGTGTTTGTTTTCTTCTGCCAGAGACACGCAGCTCTCTCCTCTCTCACCTCTCCTGCTCCCCCCTCCCTCAAGAATGCTAAGAACTCCCTCCCCCCTCTTAGGAATGTGTGATCTGAGCCAATGAGCAGGAAGCTTCCTCACAGTCTTACAAACTGAGCATGTACACCGGCCTTGGTCTTGGTGCAGATGCAAGGCATTATGGGAACTTTCTTTACAGAGCTCAGCGTTTTTTTTTTTCCTATGAGGCTTCTGATCATCTGAACGGGAGAAACATGGGGAGACTTAAGGGCACTATTGAGAGAACTGAAGGTATTCCTGCAGTTTGAGATGAATTCTTTATTAGCCTTTCCTTCTCCTTTAACCTATAGACCCATTGTAATTCATGATTCATGTTGTTTAAGCACGAATTCCCAATTCTTCTAGGCCAGTGCTGTCCAACTTCTGTGGTACCGAGGGCCAGAATTTTTCTGGCCTGCGTGGTGGAGGGCTGTTAATGGAAGCCAATTTTGACCACTCCCCCTTTTTAAACTGCACCCACTTCAAACCACACCCATGCCTGCCTGTGTGTGCCATACTCGGCCTGCCCTATGCTGCCTATGTGTGCCATAGTCTGCCTGCCCTACCCTGCCTGTGCGTACCATAATCTGCCTGCCCTACTGTGCCTGTGTGAGCCATACTCTACCTGCCCTATGCTGGCGGTGTGTGTCAGGTGGTTTTAATGGAGAATAAAGGACTTTGAACAATAATAATACAGTGTACGAGCCTTGTACAAGAAAAAAGTGTGAAGGTGCTCACCACAATCCTTCTTGGCTTGGCATTCTCAAAAGCGAGAATCAACACTTCCCTGCCAGATAGTTGCCACCAAAAAAGGCTTTGGTGTTATATAAAAGGATTGTTGCTTTTCTAAGGGGTAGATGCTCAGGCTAAAATATCATCCAGCAACAAGGATATGATATAGCCATTCTCATCACATTCAGAAGCAAAATGAAATGGCTGGAGTTCAAATTGCATGAGGCACTGGTTCAAGAAGAGCTTTAGCATGAACAAGGTGGTATCTTGATCATACTATATTACAGTCATATCATATGAAAAGGCTTGGGTACCTCTCTTAATCCTTTCAAGTTTTGTTCATTGGCTGAGCTTTCAAAGTAGCAATTTCCTTTTAATATATAACGTCTTATGGACAAAGTAGTATTTCAGCAGTGACATAAAGTTTATTGGATTAACAGAAAATATGCAATATGCATCATAACAAAATTAGACAGGTGCACACATTTGTGCAAATTGCGCTGAATTGTAGAACGATGTACAGATACACCATCAAGGCAAGGCATTCTTGCAGGTCTTTGGAGGTGATCTTTGGGTTGTCTGTAACCATTTTCACAATTCTCTGCATATGCCGTTCCTGTATTTTTCTTGGCCTACCAGACCTGGGTTTTACAGCAAGTATGCCGTAGCCTTCCATGTCCTGATTACATTCCTTACAGTTGAAACTGACAGTTTAAACCTCTGAGATAGCTTTTAGAAGCCTTCCCCCTAAAACATGATACTGCCCAATCTTTGTTCTTAGATCTTTTGAGAGTTGCTTTGATGATCCCATGCTGTCACTCTTCAGAGGAGAGTCAAACAGAAGCACAACTTGCAACTGACCACCTTAAATAACTTTGCTCGTGATTGTACACACCTGCCTGACGTTCAAGGCTTAACAAGCTAATCCAACCAATTTGGTGTTGCCAGTAATCAGTATTGAGCAGTTACATGCATTCAAATTAGCAAAATTACAAGGGTATCCACATTTTTGCACAGCCAGTTTTTCCTATTTAATTAATTTCATACAACTAAATACTCCCTCACTAAAAATCTTTGTTCAGAAAACACCCCAGTACTCAGATGTTCCTGGGAAATGAAAGACATACCACCATTTTTGTTGAAACTGGAGTAATTTATTATGCAGGCTGAGAGGGGTTCCCAAACTTTTTCATATGACTGTATTTATCATGGGGTTTGAGGCCCTATAGGAAATGTCAACTTGCAATGTAGGAATCACACACTGTTTCTTAAACGTTTAACACAAAGTTTTTGCAGGATTCTATCACAACATTGGATCGCTATGGGAAATTTGTCGCCTTTAAATTTAGCCTGTGTCTTGCACTTGGCCCACTCCAATTTTAAACTCTAAGCAGTCATGTTGAATCATAGCATTAAATAAGTTGCATCATTAGAAACACAATCCAATAACGATATATTTGACTGTCTGCATGAAACTTCTGTGTCAGTTAAAAATAAATAATTTAGGTGTTGTTGTCTACAAAAACATGAAATAAGGGGAATGCTTGTACAGGTATCGGACCTGTTATCCAGAATGCTTGGGACCTGGGGTTTTCTGGATAAGGGATCTTCTTGTAATTTGGATCACCATACATTAAGTCTGCTAAAAAATAATTTAAACAATAAATGAACCCAATAGGATTGTTTTGCCTCGAATAATATCTTAGTCGCAACAAATTGCATAACACAGTCGAGATCAAATGTAAGGTATTGGTTTATTTTTAAAGAAAAAAAAGGAAATACTTTTTAAAAAATGAGAATTATTTCCTTAAAACTTAGGGGCAGATTTATCAAAATGTGCATTTAGAGCTCAGTACATAAAAACTCACCCACGTTCTATTCATTCCTATGGGATTTTTAGAAGCATATTTATCAAATAATGAGTTCTTTCACCCACTGATAAATACACTTCTAAAAATCCCACAGGAATGAATAGAATGTTGTTGAGTTTTTATGTACTGAGCTCTAAACTCACATTTTAATAAATCTGCCCCTTAGTCTATGGGAGATAGCCTTGCATAATTTGGAACTTCCTGGATAACGGATTTCCGTATAACAGGTCCCATACCTGTATTAACAGACTCACAAAATCTTATATCTAAGCTAAGGTAAATTGTTAGGATGGGTACTTGCTGTACAATACAGACTTTTTATTTCTTTCAGATTAAATTGAGTTACAGATTCACATAAAGATTTAAGTGTAATTTGCAGCAACTTCAGACTGTTTGAAAACATTTTCTAGAAAAGATTGTGGCCCATATAAACAAGGCATCTTTTTGCTTAAATTGCACAGCAAGTAGTAACCAACCAAAAACAAAAAGCAGCTAATGTCAGGTGTTGTCAGGGTGATATTGTATTTGTGAGGGTTTTGTGCTCACTGCTCACCATTGCTCGTTGCCTTGATGCCACTAATTTGTTACTTTCATTCTGCCAATGATTTACATATTCCTGTGGAATCATTAAACAAGGCAATGTGGTGGGGAATTTAGAGACAAGTCTGAGCACGTTGGTTCATGGACACTATATTATATTGATCAAAGAGAAATTTATGTATAAACAGGCAGATACAACCACTGCCAGACATTTAAGCCACGCTGCCAGGTAAGGCAAATCTCTGCTTTATCTGTTAAACTCTTGTGAACCAAAGGGGCTTCAAGTTATTGGTAACTATAATGCAGAGTGAATAGAAATGACTTACCGAGTTACTTAACTAGTTAATTTGTAATACTTCATAGCATGTTTTTAAGGAAACTTGCAGTCTAGTGTTTATCTAGCTTCAAATTGCATAACACAGTTTGTTTAAGCAACAAGCATATCGAATACACATGAAGGCAGTTAGAGAAGAGATGCCAGAAAAATAAATCTGTGGGGAAAAGCTTAGACATTCTGCCTTTGATCCTCCACCTGCTCTTATAATGCAGCCTCTCATGACTGTCCCTGCATGAAATTGATACAGTATGTTCATATTGTGCAGGCAGTGGCCACCTTTGGCCTATTTTACTATTGCAAGTATATAATCTGCAACAACAAACCTGGAAAAGTCATTTTAAGTGGACACAGCCAAAATATTGGAGCTTTATCCTTTTAAGTTACTTTTACCATTTTGACTGAACATGCCAGTGGTTTCCGGCTTGCTTTGGGTTGCAACTGCCTATTTCATATCACAGCCCTTGTCTGTTGGAATATTATTTAAGTTGTAGGGGGGAAGCAAATTGTGCCTCCCTATTAAAAACAATTGCCCAATACCTTACATTATAGTGTGTAAACCAACATTATTGGTAATGTTGCAACTAATCAGATCTTTGCTTTTGTTATCTAACTGGCAGGTCACCACTAAAATCTAATTGCTGATCGGTTAATATGGGCAAAACCCCCAGAATGAATACTTAACCAACAGATAGTTTATATTATATTAAGTGACCTATTAAAGATCCCAGGAGGCTGTCCTTAATTCTTAAAATTGCAATTTTTTATTTAGGATTACCCAATATCACATAATACAAAAGAGTATATTTTTATGAAAATGGTTTATTTAGATGAAGCAGGGTTTTGCATATAAGCTTGTTTATGCAATATATTTTTATAGAGACCTACATTGTTTTCCATCTAATTAACTGTTTTACATTTCTTCTGTAACCCAAGAAGGCTATCATTTACATAGTTCTTAATCTTCCAAACAAATGGTCAGTATATGGCAATTTAATATAAATTGACTTGCTTTATCAGCTCTTTTCCTATAAAGTCTCTCCGGAGGTTTTCAGTAATCATGAGACATACAGCTGAGATGTTTAGAAATCTAAGTCAACTCTGTTTTTTGTATTTAGACTGAAAAGAAATTCCAATCTCACCTAGTGTGACTTATTGGAGTTAACAAGCTTATTAATATCTTTCTATTACTAACACTAAGAAGTCTGAGAAATTAGTAAACTAAATATAATTTAGTAAAAATGAACCATTCAACTGCTCTTTTTAGAGCATGATGTTGGTGAATACCATAAAAAAGGTAGGAGAAAACTCTTTATTTCAATACAAGCTTCCAGCTGATCTGTAGAGAAGGAATTAAGGGGATGCTACAGCCTTACGGTTACCCTTTAAATGACAAAAGTGTCAGTGTGTTTAAAGAGATTTCAAAAAGGGTGTTCACTGGTTTCATTTTTTTTGGGGGGGGGATGGGTTTAACATGTTCTTTAATAAAACTCGTGGTTATAAAAAAAAAAGCAGAATCACTTATTTTAGAGATTCATATTCAGACTGCCTGTCTTTCCTTTCTTTTAAGTTTCTCACTATGGCACTTAGGTGACAGGTAAACATGCATGTTTAGGTATAGTATTATACATGTAAGTTTTCATTTTTTTTGTAGAAGTCAACTAAATGGCAGGTCACCCATCACCACTGTCAGAAGAGGTTCTGGCACAGTTAAACCAAACCATGGCTGCAGAGGTCACAGCTTCCTCACGGAACAGGGCAGCCTCCATCTCTACCCGAAGGAGCTCACATTCTGTTGATTTGTCTCCACGCCCACTGCTGCGCTTGAGAAGTATAGATCAGCGTTTACTTATTCTTTCTCGAAGGAGCTCAGTTGTCAGCAATGCAAATATACCATTTTCTCGCAAGAACTCTGTTTGTGCTTTGGTACCTGCTAAGCATTTGTCTCTTGGACCCTGGGCTCATTATGGACGTGTGAGTTTTTCAGGGCTACCCCTATGCCAGCCAATCAGGGAGATTCAATATGAGAATACTTACAAGACAGGTCCAGAAGATGGCTGCAGGTTCATCCCACACAGAGTCCAGCAGGTTCTGGAGAGTACACTGAGCAGTTATTTGGGTGATACTAAGTACAGCCCACTGACTTGTGGACAACTGGCCCAAAGTCTTGCAGAACTAATTCGTAGTAAGGTGAAGGACCTTATGCCTTCTCGCTACAAGGTAGTGTGCAATGTCAGTTTGGGTCAGATGGGTCAGCAAGGTATTAAGGTAGCTAGCCGTTCTCTGTGGGACCCTCAGAATGACAACTTTGCCTCTGCTACATATGCAAATTCATCTCTGTTTGCTGTTGCTTTAGTCCATGGTGTATATTTTGAATAGATTCTAATACTGATATATAACCTTATCTCTATAATTAGGACATAACAAGAAAAATATTGCTATTCAAACCAGAAGTCTTGTCTCTCAGTGTAGAAACAATGTCTGCTAACTGGGATTAACCTTACAGAATTAATAATTGCTTTTCTAGTCCCCCTATCTGCCAAGTCCACAGCAGAGCCACATTAAGCCAACCTTGACACACATTTACCAGATTCTTAGATTTGTGTCCCCAACAATCTCTAGTAAATTTGGAATTCCCAAAACTTACCCTGCCTCTCTGCCCAGTTTTGCCCCCAACCTGCCCATTAAGTCTTGGATCCTTCTACCTAGGGTTGGTCAGTAAAATAATGCTTGATGCTAATGATATTAATAGGACAGAAAGATAAAAACGTAGTAAGCCAGGTATCTTGCCAACCCAATTCCCACCATCGAATGGCCCCAAAGTGCTTATGGCCCAGGATATATTCCTATCAGAGCCATGCCATGCATCCAGGACCATGTACGATACTGCTGTACGGGACTGTGGGCATATGCAGTATCGTAAAAATCAGAAATTTTACTATGCTTAGACAGCCAAAATGGACACTTGTAAACTAAACATGGTGGCATGTCACTGATCAGAATATACCCTGGACTGCTGCATTTTTCCTGCAAAGAGGAGTGTCACTGCAGGATCTAAGGTTGGTGATTGCATGCACTAGGGCAGTGCTGTTCAACTTCTGTGGTATCGAGGGCAGATTATGGAAGCCAGTTTTGACCACTCCCCTTTTTTAAACTGTACCATTAATGTTGGTAGTGCAGCAAAAACCCAAATGGTTGGTGCTCACTGTAGAAATATCACCCTTGATTCATATGTGAAAGAATTAAATGTCATATTAAGACACACCCTTAAATCCATATGCCGCCGCCTCCTCCTCCACCCCTGTGGATAGCACAGCAACCCCCAGCCCCATAATTACACACCATAGGGACTATATAATGACTATCTTCAAATACTAACAAACTCACTGAACAAACCCCTGCCAGGTTAACCTCCCACAGGCAGCATACCCTTGATGTTTTTTTTAATGTAATATGTTATGTATAACACAGGTATAAAAATTATGTTGTATTAAATTGGCTATTAGTGATGTGATTATTAGTTAAATAAATATCATTGCTAACCACCATCATCTTCATTTATTGTATCCAGACTTTTTTTCCCCCCTCTGTAATGATTTGTAGTAATATACGACAGTTACAGTAGTCCTCTTGGGATCTAAAACTTCCAAATAAACTGCAGTGTAGAAAACATGGCCAAACCATGTATTTAAACTATTTTAAGGGCTTAAAAAAAAAAAAAAAAAAAAATTAATAAATATCTTCATTGTGCCTGTACTCATGCACTGAATCTGCATGGGTGCCTGTATTTGGGCGGATTTAGTGCTTCCAGGTGCAGACACTAGAAGCTTTTTTGTGATACTGACAGCCACTTTTATTTCAGGCAGTTCAAGAACCCACTAGGAATGACGCTATTTTGGACCTGGTAATATGTAATAATAATGAACTCATCTCTAACATTTGTGTGGGTGAGCATTTGGGGAACAGTGATCACAACATGGTCTCCTTTGAGATAATGCTGCAGAGACAGCTCTATAAGGGAGTAACTAATACGCTCAATTTTAGACGTGCAGACTTTGCCAGTATAAGGGCATCTCTGCAATGTGTCAACTGGGAAAGGCTTTTCATGGGGTTAGACACAGAAGGAAAATGGAACATCTTTAAAACATTGCTTTGTAGGTATACACAACAGTATATCCCCCTTGTAAGCAAGGAGAGGCATCGCAAAGCAAAACCTTTATGGCTGAATAAAAGTGTTAGGGTCGAGGTTGGTAAGAAAAAACGTGCTTTTAGGGCATTCAAGTTAGCTGGGACAGCAGAAACTTTCATCAGGTACAAGGAAGCAAATAAAGCATGCAAAAAAGCTATCAAGCAAGCTAAAATAGAAATGGAAAGGGATATTGCAGCTAGGAGTAAAAAGAATCCTAAATTATTTTTTAATTATGTGAATAGTAAAAAAATGAAGCAAGAAGGGGTGGGAACTTTATTATCACGGGGGGGTAAGTTGGTTGATGAGAACGGGGAAAAAGCTGAAATTTTGAACTCTTATTTTTCATCTGTCTATACATCTGAGGAGCCAGATAATGAAGGCTTCCCTTGTAATATGCCCAGTTCTAGTAATTTAGCTACTGGCGCATGGGTCACTCGGGAGGAAATTCAAAAGAGACTTGAACATGTAAAGGTAAACAAAGGTCCAGGGCCGGATGGGATTCATCCCAGGGTATTAAATGAGCTGAGCGCTGTGATTGCCAAACCTCTTCACTTAATTTTTCAGGATTCATTGAGGTCTGGCATGGTGCCAAGAGACTGGCGGATTGCTAATGTGGTGCCGTTATTTAAAAAGGGATCCCGTTCTCAGCCTGAAAACTATAGGCCTGTTAGTCTGACATCAGTAGTAGGAAAACTTTTGGAAGGGGTAATAAGGGATAGGGTACTTGAATACAATGCAGTTCACAATACTATTAGTTTGTGCCAGCATGGTTTTATGCGTAACAGATCTTGCCAGATTAATTTAGTCGCCTTTTATGAGGAGGTGAGCAGGAACCTTGATGCTGGAATGGCAGTTGATGTCATCTACTTGGACTTTGCTAAAGCGTTTGATACAGTACCTCACAGAAGGTTAATGATCAAATTAAGGAATATTGGCCTAGAACATAATATTTGTAATTGGATAGAGAACTGGCTGAAGGATAGATTACAAAGAGTGGTTGTAAATGGAACATTTTCTAATTGGACCAGTGTGGTTAGTGGAGTACCACAGGGGTCAGTCCTTGGTCCTTTGCTTTTTAACTTGTTTATTAATGACCTGGAGGTGGGCATAGACAGTACTGTTTCTATTTTTGCTGATGACACTAAATTGTGCAAAACTATAAGTTCCATGCAGGATGCTGCCGCTTTGCAGAGCGATTTGACAAAATTAGATAACTGGGCAGCAAACTGGAAAATGAGGTTCAATGTTGATAAGTGCAAAGTTATGCACTTTGGTAGAAATAATATAAACGCAAACTATCTACTGAATGGGAGTGTGTTGGGGGTTTCCTTAATGGAGAAGGATCTAGGGGTTTTTGTTGATAACAAGTTGTCTAATGCCAGGCAGTGTCATTCTGTGGCTACTAAAGCAAATAAAGTGCTGTCTTGTATAAAAAAGGGCATTGACTCAAGGGATGAGAACATAATTTTGCCTTTATAGGTCCCTGGTAAGGCCTAAACTTGAGTATGCAGTGCAGTTTTGGGCTCCAGTCCTTAAGAAGGATATTAATGAGCTGGAGAAAGTGCAGAGACGTGCAACTAAACTGGTTAAGGGGATGGAAGATTTAAACTATGAGGTGAGACTGTCGAGGTTGGGGTTGTTTTCTCTGGAAAAGAGGCGCTTGCGAGGGGACATGATTACTCTGTACAAGTACATTAGAGGGGATTATAGGCAGTTGGGGGATGTTCTTTTTTCCCATAAAAACAGTCAGCGCACCAGAGGTCACCCCTTTAGATTAGAGGAAAGGAGCTTCCATTTGAAGCAGCGTAGGTGGTTTTTCACGGTGAGGGCAGTGAGGTTATGGAATGCCCTTCCTAGTGATGTGGTAATGGCAGATTCTGTTAATGCCTTTAAGAGGGGCCTGGATGAGTTCTTGATCAATCAGAATATCCAAGGCTATTGTGATACTAATATCTACAGTTAGTACTAGTGGTTGTATATAGTGTATGTATGTGAGTGTATAGATTGGTAGGTGTGGGTTAAGTGTGCTGGGTTTACTTGGATGGGTTGAACTTGATGGACACTGGTCTTTTTTCAACCCTATGTAACTTAAATTTTTTTTTTTACACCTGCTGTTGTGTTTTAAGTTGTATCAGCTTTAAATTCCTTATAAACTAAATCTGCAAAGTTCATTCGCTTCATAATTATGGTAGCACAAATTACAGACCCACGGAGCAGCCATGTTTGTTCCACTCTTCCGGGTTTTAATTGAAATGCCTCCCAAGTGAATAAATATGCCCAATCACAAACCTGCAACGCCACTTCTGCTTTCAGCCGATGTGTGACAAGCTCAGCTCCCTTGTCTATGTGTAATGGGGGGAGGGGGAGCCCTTAGAAGCAGGCAGGCACAGGAAAGTTTAAGCTGGCCTGCTATTTAATTCGTCATGGGAAGAGCAGAGATGGGGCACAGCCCTTTGAAGTAGGCAGGCAATGGAAAGGTCAAGCCTGCCTGCTATCTAGTTCACAATGCGAGGAGAGAGGGAAAGGGAACTCTTTGAAGCAAACAGCAAGCTGAATCCTCCCAGTTTATGACGTAGTCCTTTTGAGTGATTGATAAGCTACAGTCGGGTTGCCAGACAGTCGGGATTTTTTGGTGTCAGTATCACTTTAAGTGTATTGGCATATTGTCAGCATGCAGATAAGCGCATATCTGCATGCTGACAATATGCCACATGTGCCCTTGCCAAAAGAAAAGCCACAAGCCTGCACCTATGAACACATTGCTGCCTTTACCTAAAGACTAAGGCTTGTTGTATTTTTCATACAGAACTTACTGTACCAGTTTGGAGGTTCAACAGCCCTACAACAGAGCAGAATTAAATGGTTTCTATGCTAAAATGCAATATTGATCTGAACATTCAGCCTTGTGTTGTGAATTTTATATACAATTATACTCAGGTAACAAGCCAATTAAATGAAAATTGGGAACTAGTAGGGTCATCTTTCAAGTCACAGCTTTGATGCAGCTTATCACAATCCTCTAGCAGCACATTCACATCTAATGCTTCGTTTAAAAAAAAAAAAAAAAAAGTTTTACTTAAAGGAAAAGTAACACTATTCTACCCTGCTCCAATAATTGCCTTATCCTTCCCAGCATTTATCATTCTGAATGCTTTATTAGAAAATACCCTGTAAAACTTTGCATCCGGTCATTTCTGCACAATCCACAATGCGGAGGTCGACATCTCCTCCTAGCCTTCCTTCTGTACAGGCAAACAATTGACTTCCGGTTTTGGAGTCAGGCTAGATGATGTTGATCACCGTATTTGAAATGACCAGATGCAAAGTTTTACAAGGTATTTGCTGATAAAGCATTCAGAATAATAACCGCTGGGAAGGATAGGGCAATTATTGGAGCAGGGTAGAATAGATTTTTTTTTACTTTTACTAAATCTTTACATTAATGGCTCAGAGAATGCATAGGGACGAGAAAGAGGCAAAATGCAGTGCAGGCACGGAACAATGGAGCGAGTCATATCTTTGCACTCAAAAGGTGCCAAGAATAAAGATGCAATTAATTGCGGTTAAATAAACCACCTTGGACAACTTATCTCCTTGAAACGCCTTTCCACTGGCAATAAAGTGTATTGCCAGTGGAAAGGCATATGAATCGCTTATTTCCAAAGTTTCCTGGAGGAATTACTTGGATCTTGGCCATCTTAGATGGGGATATATCTGTGGCAAGATCTGCTCGTTTGGCCAACAAGTAGATCTTATGGTATATGGCCACTTTCAGTCTCCTCCGTATGATAAACAGCTTTAGTAAAAGCTTATCTGTAAAAGAATGGGTACACACAACTGCAAAGCACTGGTACATACAACTATGATGCGATCATGATGTATGTACCAATGGTTTTACTGAAAGGGTTTCAATAAAGCTTAATGTATGCATATGGACACTTATTACATGTGGAGCACTCATGTGTGCACCCAGTTTTCTTGATCAATATGGAAAAATGGTGGTTTATCAGAACGTAATTTGTTGGAGCTTTAATTTTTAGTATGATGTAGACAGTAATATTTAGAGTTCTTTTTTTTTTTTTTTAACCAAAGTGACCAGGCAGTGGTTTGAATGAGAGAGGGGAATATAAAAGGGCATAAATAAGAGAAGAAAAAATATTTGACTTTAAATGTTAGTTTTTGTGCTTTGATAGAAAGCAATCCTGGCCCCATGGGGATTCTAGCTTCAGAATATGGCAGGGCCAAATACCCAATTTGATAGCAGGGCTGTGAGAAGTCTGCATTCAGCTGCTAAAGAGTAGATTAGGAGTAGGAGGCTTAGCTGCTGCAGCACAACTTAAACCTGAAAGTTTAAGTAATTATCCCTAAACAGGTATTTCAATAATACTTTAGCTTGAAATGTTGCTTATAGCATCACTTTTAGTTAATATTTGACTAACTGGGCCCTTGCATTGCCTCGAGCTGTCTGGATCACAAGTTTTGTTTTGTTTTTTTAATTGAAAAAGGGAGCTTAAAATAATCAGTGGGAAAAAGCAACATTGTGCTGTTTGAATTTGTTTATTTCCATTACTTTATATAAAAAAAAAAAAAAAACATTTACTTCACTTCCAGGTTCACATACTTGACAAGAAAAATAAATAACTTCATAAATAAAACAGAATATATAAATAAATCATAATAAAGAACAAACAGGCTTAACACCCCGATATTATACAGGGACTTGTACCATTAACAAATGCACAGAATTCCAAGACAGGAATTTTCAAGTAAAAGCCTTAATTAGCAGGCTTTCATGGGGGTGAGGGGGAAGACTTCAGCATTCCATTGCTTTAATGTGAATCTTAGAAACTTGCAAATCTGGAAACAGACCCAGTTATGCAGCATTTAAGAGGAATAAAATGGGAACAATTTTAAAGTGCTTAAAAAAAAAAACTCAGCACCATAAAAAAAAGCACAGTGATCAATTCACATGAATTAAATGTCTTTGGTAGGAATGAGGGGGAAAAAAAAAAAAATCACCGAGCCACACAACCTACTTTCCTTCAGTTCCATTTAACTTTAAGTGAGGACCCATTTTAAAAAGTAAAATGCTGCTTTATAAGTAATGTGAAAAAAATAAAAACACCTTTGGTATTTTGTGGGATTGGGGGGGTCTGTGTGTATGTGCAACAGAGGTAATGTGCATTTAACACTTGCTTCCTCTGAGCTGCAACATTCTAGGTCTGGTACATATTGCAGGATAAATGCTTAAGAACCAGGAATATGGTTTTGAGAACAAATGCAAGCAAGGTGTAGCAAAATCAAAAACATACCCTTACTGTGCATGCAATATTAAAATGTGTTACTTTTCAGCATTATAGAAAATGCTAATATGCCAGTTGCCACTGACTGCAGAGAAAAAAAAAATAAAAAAATTTAATGATAAATGAGATGCAAAAGCCTTCATATGGACAAAAAGTATTTGCCTCTTTTATCTGGACAATGCCAGACTAGGTTAAAATAACCAAATATTACATGTATCAGAATAGGGTTAGTATCAATTGAAATGATCCACAACTGTAGTGTTTTTTTTTCCAAACTCTTCACATACACAAAGTGTATATAATGCTGGTCTTTGTGTTCCATCAATAATTCTAACATCAATATATTGCAAATAAGAAGGAATATTGTGCACAAAGTAGGTATTTTGGTCATGTCAATATGAACATTTGTCTGAAAAGTTTTTCAAAGCAGCTGGTGGCCAAAGAAACAGGTTCCCCCACTAAATTTTGGAGTTCAAGTCAAAACTGGCAGCAGCTGGTTCCTTTGTATGTAGTCGGTAAGTATAGTGGGGGAGGGCCACAATAAACACACCATTATACCAGTGTTAAAGATATGGTTTGAGACATTCGAAGCAAAACATCTTCGATACCCTGTTCAGAAGATCCACCCTTTTTCACCATTCAAAAATATATTTAGCTGCCTTACGTTTTTTAAGCTTGAAAACCCAAGAAGTGTGTTGGTCAAAATAGGCATTTACCACTGGATGCTACCATTCAAATTTGGGCTTTTTCTGTAAAATAAAATACGAACAAGCACTTTAGATGGCAGGATATACCCAATTCACCATGAGAAAAGCAAAACCTCCTCATACTATTATTGCACAGGCCAATATGAGAGGGTATCTGTCATGCTTGGCTGGACTATTAAGGATTCAGATACAGCTGAAAAAATTGCTTTAGGACCCTCTGTAGTGGGAAAGGAGGTTGTATTAGAAGTAGATAAAAGTCCACACACACACACCAGATCCTATTAGACAACTATTTTAAAGCTTCTCAGAAGGTTCCAACGTGAAGCTTAAGTTGTCATTGGCCTGTGAATAAGTCACAATGCACTTGCAGGAAGTGGTATTGGAAGGAATGGGTGGTCAGGCAAGAACACTGAACAGACTGCCCAAGCACAAAGCCTCTACCCATGTCCATCAGAATAAACTCTTCACAATGCAATAGTTCTCCAATCTAGGACTCTGCCTTTTGCTGAAGCAGTTTCACAGTGTATCTTAAGCGATGGTACATTTCTGAACTACAGCCAGTTTGTGTTAGAGTATTCAGTAGGAATGTCTGAGAATTACGGTCTCTATTTATGTAGGTTAGCAGGTATGCATCCTGAGGCTTGCAGAGGATAATTTTAGTGTGGTCGTTGTAAAAGTTCACCTACAAGAGAAAAGGAGGGAAAAGAAAAGTTAAAACCCATGCTAACACAAACACAATGACCATTTTTTGCTAATCGCCCTGCTTTTTTCTGCAGGGGATCTCGCCTGTGTACCACCTCAGGGGAGCGCAGGACAAAACACAGCCTATTGTTTCCAATTTGGCTGCATTCATTCAGGTGAAAAGCAATTTGATCTTAACCAGGGATGCACCGAATCCAGGCTTTTTTTTATGGATTCGGTTTCGGCCAAATCCGCGGTCCCAGCCAAACTGAATCCTAATTAGCATATGCTAATTAGCATTCAGAAAGGGTTAAATTGTCAGTGGAAAAAAATTGTGCATGGCAATTAACCCCTTCCTATCCTAATTACCATATATTAATTAGGATTTGGTCGAATCCTTCAGAGAACCAAAAAAAAAAAAAAAAAAAAGTGGGTTCGGTGTATCCCTAACCTTAACACAGGCAGCATTTAGGGTTAAGGAGAGGATTATTCCTACAAAGTACTCCATGCATTCACATTACAGATTCAGTTGAGAGGCATGTGCATACTAAAACCTGTCAAAATGGCACAAACATCGGGTGAAAAGGCTACATGGCAAGGTGCAAAAAGTAAAAAAAAAAAAAAAAAACCACACCTGGTGTGTGAAAGGTTACCATAGGATGCCTTACAAACTGGTACCACCAGCCGTTTCCCCTTCACACTACTTAAAACTTCTTTGGACAAGCAATATATTGTAGATGTTAACCTTACCTGTAGGGTACCATTGCTGAAGAGCATCAGCAGTGCATGTTCCGTTTTCACCCATTGCAAAAGTAGCAATGGAGTCTGGCTTCCTTCCTCATGGCATGGAAGGTCTCCTCCCTGCAAATAGTTATTTCTATTTAGCAATAGAAAAAATGGGCACTAAAACATAGGACAACCTAGTCTAAATAAGCAAGACTGCACTATTTAAACGTATCTAACATGTTTACAAATACCCCCGCTTACTCTGAAGTCACAGGAGGGGGAAGGTTGGCTTGGATATAAACAGTGCAGCCAAATATTGGTCTCAGTTGATTTATTGTAGTGTAAGGTTAGAGCAGGTTAGTGTTTTAGACCTGCATATAACTGAACGTGTATCAAAAACACCTATAACTAGTAAAAATATGGATTATCACTTCAACTTTGTTTTCTCTAAGAATTTGGCATCTTTATAAAAATCCGGAGAAATAAACTAGAATCAGTACATTAAATAATCGAGATTACACTAGAAGTGTGGTTAATTTCCTGAGAAACAGGGACAATTATTTTTCATACAAACTTATTGCAGATTAATGACAACTAAGTAAGGAAATACATTTATGGAAAACCATGGAAACAAAAGTTCTACCTCACTTAAATTAAATCTTATAAGTTAAAGACTTGATTTATGCTCACCTTCATCAGATTTTTTTCCATATATGTGGCAAAGTACTGTAAAATGCTCATCTGACCCTGCAGCTGCTCCGGAACAGCAGACGTTGGAAAAACAAAATGGCGGCTATTTGTGAGGTTGTAGTGCACATGTCTGGTAGAACAAAAAAAAGATTAAAAAAAATACGCATAAATGACAGAAGTGCTAAAATAAAGTCTTTCACACAGGCATTTTCTATAGATTGCACAGGGTACAAGTCACTGATATATATAGAATCCAGATTTTAAATATCTACATTCAGAACAATGCATTTAAGAAAAGGTTTGTGCTGCTGGTGAAATAAGGATTGACGTGGAGCACATTTTCTCCAATCTAACCTATTAAAAAAAAAAAAAAAAAAAAATCTGTACACCTAATAAACACAAGTGCCAAGTGCCAATATTTGCTCCCAACAACTTGTACTGATCATCAATAAACCCTTTCACACTGCTCAGATGAACTGTGCACATGTAGTAGAAAACTTTAGAACAAATTGCCAGTCTGGACCTGGCTGCCATCTGCATAAGATACCAGACATTTAAAGCATGCCTCCAGTTACTACGACTGAATCACCACACATCCAGTTATAAAATGTTATGGCATCAAACTCATGACTTAGTTTTCAAAGACTATGGCTCGTCAGTGTCTACTTAATGCACCAGTCACAGTAATCAATGGAAAGCTACCAATGGTGATGCTCAAAGTTTAATTGAAACTATTTGGTAATCTTATAAAGTAAAACAATGTAATACTACGTAAAATAAATGGTTTAACTTTACTGCGTAGGTTACAGATACTTCTCTTCATTTGGCTATTTCCATTTTCTTTCAGAAAAAAAAAAAAAAAACCTAGTGAAGAAGAATTACAAGAAATATTTCTATAGTTTAAGAAAAAAAAAAAAAAAAAAAAAAAAAAAAAGTGTTTTACATAGCCCACCAATCAATGCAATTAGTTAAAAGATTTAATTTAAAACAGACTTTCTATGCAGCAGGGCCAACTAATGCACCTACATACACCCAAAAACAGGATACCAAACAATCTGAGCTGAACACTTTCCATGTAATTAAAACATTCATTTGCTTTTACCACCAGTAAGAAATATAGCCACGCCTTACCTGCGATGAGCAGGAAGCACCATATGGGTTCCACTGTTAAAGAGAACGCCTATACTGCGGTTGGACAGCTGATAGCCAAAGCCATATTTGTTAGAGTAATCAACCCATTTGCTAACCCAGACAAAATGCTCAGGTTTTGCCAGACTGGTAGGATTCCCCTCTACTGGAAGAAAAAAGAGACAGAAAATGGATTGTAATTGCACATGTAAAGTAACAGGAATTCTTTAGCATTTGTATGTATTGACACATGACTGAACAGTTTACCTGCTGGCATAGAGGACAGAGAATCCTTTAAAACTGCAAGGGCAGTCTCTATCACTCCAGAAGCTGTGACACAGTCTTCAAATGCTGTAAGATTTTATTAAAAAAAAAAAAAATTATATATAGTATATATTTTTCCTCATATATAAAATTGATCTAGTTAAGCAGGAACCTTATAGCACACAATGACAATTATGAGGAGAGATGTTTCTCTCCCCACTTTAAAAGTCAATTAAGGAAACAGCAAGTCCTAAACCTAAAACAATCCCCCTAAATGTAATTTAATTTGCTTACCATCACTACTGCTGACCAAACTGCCACGGATAGAACGTGACACAGATTTCCCAGAAGCTTCTTCTGTCAAAGTGTCCACAGGACTGGAGTTGGCACTTACAGCATGACTAGTTACTGGGGCAACCTAATTACAAAGAGCATAGAAAACATGCGTAAGGGTGGGGCTTTCCACATTACTCAAAACTATACAGGACAAACTATTTTTTGATAAGCCAGTTGCCTTCCTTTGGGATTATAGTTGATATTTTTATTGTTAGGTAGGAAATTTTCCAAATCTTTTCTAATCTAGTACCCAGGGACTCCAACTTTATTACCAAATACATGTCAGTTTACCTCATTCCCATCCACAGTCTTATAACTCAGCTGTCTGCAGATGGACGTTTTAACCAGTCCTGTGACTATCTTAGAAATATCATCTTTCTCCTCAGTGGGACTTTTCTTTGCTGCAAAAATAAAAAAAACCACAATAATAAGAAAGTGTCCACAAGCCTCCTGACTGTCAAGAAAACCTGTGCATTTCTTTTTAACCACTTCACCGCAAATTCAAATATTTGTGTTTTCTAGACTTCTGAAGGACACACCTATAGTAATCCCGTCCTTCAGTTCAGTGTCCTAAGTTTAAACATGACCTAGTTTGTTACCTAAAACAAATTCACCATAAAGGGACAAAGACCGTTCAGACTACTGCACATTTATCTATGTCAATAGTTATCTGCAGTCTACATGATAATACATAAAAAAAAAAAAAAGTGATAATAGTAAATACATACTTTTTGATTTGGTTTTGCCAAACAAGCTTTTGGCAACTTTAGTGAAGAGGCTCTTTGCAGGATTGGGAGGATGTAGGTCAGGGACCATCACACAGCTGCTTGGGGGAAGCTTGTCTGGAGTATAACCCTTAAACAAATAAATAAGTTTGAAATATGGTTAACCGCTTTCTCATTGCAATAAATGTGACTTCTATTCCACTGCTATCAGACAATACCTTTGTGAAGAATTCATGTTCTAGAATCTGGTCAAGTGTAAGTCGCTCTCCAGGGGTGCGTTTTAGGATTCCCATGAGAAGGTGTTTGGCAGCAGAGGACAGACATGCTGGTAAGGTATATTTCACCTGTTTGATACAGCGGTAGGTCTCCTTTAGATCTGAGGTCTCAAACGGTGGAGTGCCACAGAGCAAGGTATACCTAAAAGCAGTAACAATACATGTAAAAGTTTGCCACATTAAGAGTAAAGCATCAATAGTCTAAAGGTTTTGCACATTGGCATTATTGGTAAAATAAAAACCAAGGTTGAAAAGAAAATGGGCGATTCACAAGTGGAACAAAGTTGCAATTGCATTCTGGTTTCCCTGTGCAAAATAAATTTGCTCACACCACTGTACTGGTGTACAACCGTGAAAGTTAGCTGCACTGCAACCATAAAAAGTATAATACATGGCACTAAATGCATAATAGTTGTGCAAGACTCCACCTACGCCTTAGGCAATGGGTCTTAGAATGGTTTTAGCCCCACAAACAGCAGAAAGAACTTTCCATGTCTCTCCTGTTATGCTCTATGAGTGTCACTTGTCCGATTGCACTAGCACATGAGAGATTTTCACCAGAGAAGCATAGATTGCAGCTAATGGTCTTTTTAAAAAAAGTGCCAATTGAGCATTTAGGCCAAGTCTTTGGCCCTACTAAAAAACAGCAGGCAACACAATTGAAACTGCCCCATGTGCCATTGCCCCAAGGGCACAATTAGAAAAACTACTTGTTTTCCTATAAAACCATATTTGGCAGTCATGCAAAGCAAAAGGAACCAAAAAAATATAAAATGCCAAGGTGTAGTAATTGGGGGAAGATTTGGATGAATGATTGCTTGCTGTTCAGGATAGTCCCAAAAGGATATTAAACATAAGCCCCATTACTCTTCAAATGCCAATAGCAAGCTTGCACTTTAAAAGGGTACAGTGACAGGAACAAACAAAAAAAAAACACACACAACAACTTACATGACACATCCTAGAGACCATATGTCAGATTCAGGTCCATGCCCCTGCCTGTAAAGAACTTCAGGTGCCAAGTAGTTTGGTGTTCCACATATGGTCCTTTTTTAAAAAAACAAAACACACACATTATAAAGTCAGTTAGATATGAACTCTTAGGATAATGTCCCACGATAGATATCTGCTACCACGGTCAACTAATCTCTCCGAAATACCATTCCACCAGCAACAACTGGAATCGCCCCTTTGTTGCCAGTGGAATGGCATTTCAGAGAGATTAGTCGCCCACAGTAGCAGAGATCTATCGTGGACAACAATATCTCTGTGGGACACAAGTGATCAAGACCATCTAGGTACATTAAGCTAATCACTGGAGTTTTGTTAACTTTACTGCACACTGCATACTTAGAGCCTGAAAAGAATGCATTGTTCAAGCAAGAATTTTGGCAAGCTTACAGAAGACTTCACAACCTCACTAATCATTCACCCAATAAAAATATATTCTAAATATCTTTTAACTACCAGCAGTGTTTGAGAGCCAAATGCAAAAAAAAAAATAAATAAAAATTTTTTTTTACTTCTTTCTCTGCTCAGGGGGCTCCAAACGGGCAGCTAATCCGAAGTCACCAACTTTTAGTTCCATGCTCTCATTGATGAAGAAATTACCTGTATCAAAAAAAAATGATGACTTTTAGTCAGGTATTCCAAATGCATTAATTATATATTATATATAATATATTTCTCATTATATATAAGAGAAATGTATGTATTTTAAAAGGTCTGCGTACCTAGTTTCAAGTCTCTGTGCAGGATGCCTTTAAGGTGCAGATACTTCAACCCAGAAATGATCTGCTTCAAAAAATACCGCACTTCTGGTTCCAGTAGTGTGTGCCGGGCTTTCCAGATGTGGGCAAGAGACTAAACAGGAGCAAACCATTTTGAACAGTTAATAGCATGGGAAAAAAAAAAAAAAAAAAGCAGCTAGAATTTACATAAAAAGGCAACCCTCAGGATAAGAATGTTCCCACTCAGGGAATAAATAAAACTACCAATAACTCCTCAAACTGAACATAGTCCTTTAGATTTAATAAAGCGATTACTAGCACCATATCAAAATATATGGGAATCTTTAGAAAACTACATTAAGAAAATCCCAAAAAAAAAAAAAAAAAAAATAGGGGCAGAGCAGCTGGTTGTCATTTTTTTGGAAGCCAGACTACATATTCTGTTTAGGTTTAAGACAGCTTCTCTATTAAGGGGTATATTTATCATGCTGTGTAAAAAGTGGAGTAAAACATCATCGGTGATGTTGCTCATAGCAGCCAATCAGATGCGTTGCCTTGATTTTCTAACTGTTGAAATCTAATTGCCGATTGGGCAACATCACCGGTAATGCTTTACTCCACTTTTTACACAGCATGATAACTATAGCCCTTTAGTAAGCTACCGGTCATGGCTTAGAAAAAAAAAAAAAAAAAAAAAAAAAAAAACACAAGGGTTTAAATGCCTTACCTCTCATTTGAACTGAAGCCACTTGTTTTCAAGAAAAGTCCAGTTTTAGACTTACTTCTACAAAATACACATGATCACATTTACTGATAATTGTCTGTGTATTTTGTAAAAGTCAGTCAAAAACTGGACTTATGAAAAAGGAGTGGCTTCAGTTCAAATGAGTGGTAAGGCATTTAAACCTTTGAGGGTCACAGACAGTCACAATAGTTCCATTGAACTTATTCAGTTAGGTGTTGGCTGAAACTCACAAGTAAGACATATGTCTTCTACATGTGTTAGCAGAGGCAATTCTCAGTATCGTCTATGGCAGGGTATTTTTTAGTATAATAAAGCTCATATGTAAAACCCTGCTTCGTCTAAATAAAACATTTTTATAAAAGTATATATTTTAGTAGTATGTGCTATTGGGAAATCCTAAATAAAAAAAAATGCCATTTTAAGGATAAAGGGCCACCTCCTAGGATCATAGGATTCACAGTGCACACAAACAAGCCAAGGCACACATATGCTAGGCCACATCAGCCAATTAATGGACAGATTTTGGTATTTTGCTTCCACTTCATGTTCATGTGGCCATGTGATCTGAAGGAGCACACAGTCCATCACTAAATGGTGGATTAAGGTAAAGGATTTAAGAGGGCAATATTTACAGATATATTATATATGCCAGTTGGAAAGATTCTTTAATAGGTCACTTAATATAATATAAACTGTTGGTTAAGTATTCATTCTGTGGGGTATAACTATGAAGATTTTCATTCATCCAGGTCATGGTATATCTAGTATAAATAAATCTAAAGCAACTGGACTTTGCTTTAGATTTAGTTATACTAGATATACCATCTCTAGTCCAGTTGCTTTAGATGTATTTATACAGGTATGGGATCCCTTATCCGGAAACCCGTTATCCAGAAAGCTAGTCTCCCATAGACTCCATTTTAATCAAATAACTCGGAACGGGTTTCCTTTTTCTTTGTAGTAATAAAACAGTACCTTGTAATTGATTCCAACCAAGATATAGTTAATCTTTATTGGATGCAAAACAATCCTGTGGGTTTAATTAATGTTTTATTGATTTTAGTAGACTTAAGGTATGGAGATCCAAATTATGGATAGACCCCTTATCCGGAATAGCCTTGGTCCCAAGCATTCTGGATAATGGGTCCCATACCTGTACTCGTTTTAAGAGTATGCGAAAGATTTAGGACAATCACTGCATTCCTGCAAGGGTATCAAGACAGTTTAAAGTTGGTTATCCGCTTCCATTATATTGTATGAAAATGTCCACACTAATACACAAGGTGATAACAGGAGCAATTTTCAAAATGAAGCTCATAGTACATTTTGTTGCAAGAGGGAGAACAAAGCTCATGCCTCCAATCACATTTGAGTCATAATGAAAGACAGCAGGAAGTGACATATGCTAAAGAACATTTGACTAAAAAGCAAATTTAGCAACCTCAAGCAGCAGTTTGCAATTACTGGATGACGGCACACTTTCTCCATTCACTAGAGGGAAGTAAATTCAATTTACTCAGAGTCACAGAATGAATTGCACCCTTGTTAGTAATTTGCTGCTTAACCCCCACCAGTACTGCTAATGACTGCAAGCTAGAAAGACTGGGAAACAGAATTCTTCCAATTCTGCAAGCAACCTGCATGACAATTGTGTGGAGTTTAGGAAAACACACCAAGACTGAACAGCAGAGCTTAAAAGGAAGAAAAAAAAAAAACCTTACTTTTCGGCTGCAAATTTCAAGAAAAATGTAGATATTCTCAGAGTCTTCAAAATGATGTGAGAATTTGACCACATGTTTGTGATGAAGCTCTCTGTGAAGGTCTATTTCATTTACAATCTGCAAAAAATTTACATCAGTGTAAATATATTTTGAGCATACCTAATATATTGATCTAAGTGCATATTTTACCTCTCAGAGGCTCTAGATAAACTTCATTAAAACTAAATTTTGCCATTTTTGCAAGAAATAATGCATTTGAACTACTATTGTTATAGAACCCTATATGCAGTACCACATTTCACCTGTCCCTTTAACCAAAGTATTACCCAAAACTCCATGTCTACTCACCTTCTCCCTCTGGTGAGGTTTTGCGACACGGCTGTGTGGAATAACTTTGACTGCATATGTTTTGTTGGTGGCAACCTCTGTCATTTCATAACAGCGTGCAAACCCACCCTGGAAAAAAAAAGGGGGGGTACAGTTTAGAAAACATCCCAAGCTTGCTGCTGCATCAAGCATCTTCTCCACACACAGTTTCCTTTCAGTTTCAGAGCAGATGGCAGCCCCAGCAACTCCCCCATAACAGAGTGTTAAGTTACTACATTCCTCTTGAAGCAATGGCAAATAATTTGCTTCAATGGTTTACAAACGTTGCCCTTGTCCGTTGGATAGATTGTAAAATCAATAGTTATTCTACAACACTGCTTTTACAGTTATAAAAATCTGCCAAGTTCTCTGTATCAAGCTTTTCAACCTACTTGCAAGAATAGGGGCCACACACTAGGATGCTATGAATGAAAACAATGTATAGGAATGGGCTGAAGCCTCCAACTTCAATACTTTAAAGGGGTTGTTCACCTTTGAGTTAACTTAGTATGTTGTAGAGTGTAATATTCTGAGACCATCTGCAATAATTCCAAATGTATTTCTATCATGCTAGTTGAGCAAAATAAGAGTTACTTACACTATATATATATAGATATTGTTTCCTTCAGTCTTGGAATTACACAATCGCAGCAAGCAGGCAGGCACAATATTGTGGACACTGTTAGGAAGGCAAGCTTTGAATCATGCCAAAAATCATGTTTATGTGATAAAATGGAGGGCCAGATGCCCATGCAATGGCTACACAATAAGATGGTGAGGAGGGAGGGGGAAAGTGAGGACTACGGTGACATTCAGCACTAGGAAGTGCTGAATGGAAAGTTATTTATTTTCTGCCACGCCTCTATGCCTAAGGCAAAGAGGCAGGGCAGGCAATATAGGATTTATAGCTGGGATTTTTAAATGCCTTTATATGGGTATGGATGTGTTAATGAAAAAAGGAATTCATGTTTAATTTGAAAATGACTTATTATACAGCTTTTTATGTGTGGGTGACAGGTCCCCTTTAAGTCTCCCCATATTTCTCCTGTTCAGATGATTAGAAGCCTCATAGGAAAAAAAATAGTGCTGAGCTCTGTAAAGAATATTCCCATAATGCCACTCCTGCACCTAGACCAAGACAAGTACATGCCCAGTTTGTAAGACTATGAGGAAGCTTCCAGCTGTATGGCTCAGATCACACATTCCTAAGAGATGGGGGGGTCTTCGCATTCTTGAGGGGGGGGCAGGAGAGGGGAGAGCTCTGAAACAGGAATTACAGAGACAAGGGAGGCGACAAGAAATTCGGTTTCTTTTGATAGAGGACTCAGTGTAGTGTTTCTGCTTATGGCTGTATTTACACAGACCTTTCTGATAAAGCTTACTTAGTTTTTACCTTTCCTTCTCCTTTAACACAAAATCATTAAACGTGGACTAAAGAAGAGCTTCCAATATTAAAAAAAAAAAAAGTTATGACAGTTTATTCAACGATCTTTGCGAGAGGTGGGAAGCTACAGCTATGCTGCCCAAAAGACCAGATCAGCCAACCACATTTGGTCAGGACACAAATGTGGAACAGGAGACTTATGGTCCCCTATTAGTCCAATTTCAGGCTGCCTTCTTTTCCAGGCTGTACATGGGAACTGGCAGTACTCAGCACACTACACTGCAGGACAGGAACCAATCAGCAGTTAAGCCAACCTTACTACTGTGCTTCTGGCAGGGACCATTAAGGCATGGCCACACGGGACAGGGACCAGAAAGAATGAATCTATGGGGAGCTCCAAGAATGGGGCCCCCATTTTTAAAAATAATACCCGTCACCAAATCCCACTAAGGCTAAAACAGCCAGGGCCATCTAAAAACCTAAATGCAAAGAACTGACTCATCAATTATTTCACACTTTCATAAAACTTATCATCGCATAAGGGAGTATTCAGTATATAAACAAAGCAGCTTATTTATAGAAATAAGTTACATGTACAAAAGCTTCCAGACTAAGAATAGTCACACCCATAAATTTGCACAGCTCTCCCCAAAGTCATTAACAGAGCTGAATCATTTTGTTTCATGTATCCAAGAGACAGTTTCCATAAATAGTCAATAACTATCAAGGCTTACTCACTGTCAGCTACAATATTCTTAAAAAGGTTCAGAGAGAATGTTCTTTAAGGAACATCTTCAAAAGTCCAGTGTGTCAACCTAAATAGTTAGTTTGATTCATTAGCAGCAAACTGCAACACAGATGGGGAGAGTGGGCAAACAGAAATTACATTTTTCTTACACTAAATGACTGGGGTTGCGACTAAATAATAATATTAAATATGAAAATCACTCACTTTAAAATGGCCAGCAAGCCCTACTACAGAAAGAATTAAAGCCTGTCAAAACCTGAATACATCTGTACCATGAAACCCTTTCTTGTATCTGCTAATGCATCATTTTGTATTTGCAGACCTTGAGTTGACAGCCTTACAGAATTATTCATTTGATTTTTTGAATGAGCTTCAATTGTGTAATGCTTGAGGTGTTGGACCTGGACACAAACTTCTCTAAAAGCAGACTGCCCCCTAGGTAATGTCTGGTGACCTCTGAGCTATACTGAACAAGTGTAATATTGCTTTGTAAAACGAGTTAATGCTTATATTCCCTAGCGTGCCAAGCATTAAGTCACTAGTCAGGGGTTGTTCAAAGCTTTATCCAAACCAGAGTGCTTGTATAAGCATACCTTTACAGAAGCTCACAATGAGCAATATAAATTGTAAGCTTTCAAGTACAGATCCAACTTAAGATAACCTTGAAAACTAGTATTGCTCTACTGCATGTCACAAGAACTGGTTAGTTCCTATAAATATTTTATACGGGCACATTTGCGTCACACATTACCGACTAGCCTAGAATCGGCGATCTGCAATACAGCTCTGCACATTGGAATTCAACTTTCACCTGAAAATCAGGGTGAGCCAAGCTCCATGGAGAGGAAGCAAAAGAGGAAACATGACTCAGGACTCTGTGGGCACTAAGACAAATGAAGGATTCCATGGCTCAGCCTGCCTCTGGGAGGCTAGATCCTGCAAGCAAATACTGCATTCACCACACCATCCCACAATCTGGGCACACAACTCCACTGTTATGGCACTGCAGCAGCTACCCCCACATAAAGGGTCCTGTGTATATTTTCCTTTAGCTAAACAGATTTGCTGTTGACTCAGAAGTAAGCAATACCAACTACTTGCCATACATTGCACACAAGGCTGAGCTGACCTGTGGCCCTTTTGAATTTGCTGAGCTGCAACCCTGCACATTTCATATGGTTTACACTTGACAGGCCACACAATCTATATTCTACATGGCATCTGATTGGCTGCATTTGCAAACCAAACAGAATGCCTTTTACAAATACAATAGAACCAGAATTGACTACTTGCAGCACCTGGAAACACAGAGGGGAATTTTAGATTCTTCGCGGGGGGCGGGGGTGTACATTTTCAAATACGCAATTATATATATTATCTCGTTTTCACTAAATCCTGCTGGCAAATTACGTTCCTGTGTATTATAGGAAATAAAAGTATGTTTACCGGGAGGGTTTCACAGAGATAGATATTAATTCCTTTGCAGTCTAAGACCCAAATTATTCATTCCAATAATAGAAAAGGATGTTAAAATGAACATGTGGAACACAACGTCGGGCAAGGCGAGTTGATTAAAAGGCACATAAACGCTATATAAATCTCCGCCCACCCTAAATACAATTTGGCACTAAAGGGATTAATGGTGCAACTGGTGTAAAATGAAAGCTAAAAAGGTGAAGAAAACAAAGGCAGCCTGTGTGTATTCCCATCACGTCTCCTCCAGGCACACACACAGCATTGGGAAGAACGGCCCACCGACAAGCAGAAAGGCGAATTGTCTGCAATTTCCCTAGCGGAAACTAGAAGCAATAGTTGTAGGGATGCCGAAAACTGGACAATCCTGCGGGTCATATAAAGCCCCTGTACAGCCGAGTCCTTCTAGGAAAAGTACCCCACCCAAGGCTTTCCAGACACAGACGGCCAATTGAAAGAAGAGCGGAATGCCCAGGTTACCTTGCCAAGGAGCCTGCCCTTAGTGTACGCCTTGCCGGTCAGCGGGTCTGTTATGAGCTTACAGGGCTGCTGCGGAGAGCGCTGGGGCTCAGGCTTGGGTGAGCGGGGCACAGCGGGACCGTGCTGGTGAGTAGTCCGATACAGATCCGCGCCCAGCGCGTTGCATTGATACGGGTGGGACTGAATATAACAAGCGGTTTCCATTGCTGACAAACAGGGACTTAGTAAAGGGAAACAAGTTTAAGCCGGATAGAACCATTCAGTGCTTTAGGGTGCGCTCCTGATTCCCAGCAGACACCCCGAACCTCACATCCACCTCTAGAAGAAATGTCCGTGTCTGCACAGCAGCCCGGCGTTTTTATGAATGGGGGAAGCATGACGTCACGCGCATGCGCCTTAACCAAGTCTCTGCCAGAATGGCTCGATGCGCCTCGGAGCTGAGAAGAATGGCAGAGCCACGTGTGTATTTACACAGCAGGGGGTTGTGATTTATGTGGCGTTTCCCACATGTTTCTTTCAACCGTAATCTGAGCTGTGGAAGTGCCAACTGTCTCTCCGGGGGGGGGGGCTGACCAAAGACCCCTGTGTTGTAGCAGGACAATGGCTATATCAGAGCCCCATAAGTAGCAGCCCTTGGGCGCTTTGCAACGAGCATTTTGGTTCTGCTGTGTGAAGTTAGGAATCCAGGACAAAAGAAAAGTCATGTATTAGTGTTTTATATGTTAGGCTAATGCCAAACAGGGCCTTCTGCTATTTAGTAAATAGTGGCAGACTAAAGCAATCTTGGACTGGGGTACCTGGGACCCACTGCCCGTCACCTACCAAATTTTACCCTTTGGCTGCCACAGCTGCACATCAGCACCCACAGTTCCAAACTTGCTAGCACTGCAGCACCTCACTGCTTGATACCTTAGGGCTTGGTCCTCAAGCATTTCTTTATCAGACTGACAAATCTAATCTGATCCTCCATACAACAGCACACAACACACTGAAACAGGGCAAGATTTTGTAGGATCCTACAAAATCTGATATCCATAGGCTGTAACGTAAAGTTGGATCAGATAATGTCTAAGGGGCCTATTCATTAAAGCACAATTGACCACGAATGAGAAAACTTTGTATTTTTTTCTGATTGTTAGAACTTTTCGTATGACCATTTCAGAATTAATTCAAGCTTTGATATTGTGACTTTCTTTTGGCCAGGTTGGAGCTGCAGAGTGCCATTGAGTCCAAAATCATGCATTGAAGTTTCAAAGCCAGAAAGGTTTTCACGCCGTTTACAATCATTCGGATACAAAAATGTTGTGACTTTTGGATCGTAACCACAATATTTTCGTACGACCAAGAAAAGTATTTTTATGCAATTTTCGCACGTCAGAAATTATCGTGGTTACTCCGAATTTTTTCCAATTGTGCTTTTAATTGGCGAAAGTTTGTGCTTTAATGAACGGGCCCCAGAGTGTTTTGTTCCTGTTGCTACACACAACAGTCAATACATTTGTGCCAAAATCAGGCCTTTTTAAGCATTGGTAATGCATAATTAAGGCACATTAGTCATTTTGAACAAAACACCATGAACTACCAACAGCTCCTCCCCTATATAAATAACAGATAATTTAGTAAATTAAGAAAATAAAGCTGACTTTTAACTAGCATGGAAAGTGGATGGTGCCAGTTTAGAGTTTAGAGCTTAATACATAAAAGCTCACCCATGTTCTATTCATTCATAGGTTTTTTTTTAGAAGTGTATTTATCAAATGGCGAGTTCTAACTTATACCCATTGATAAATACACTTCTTAAAATCTCATTGGAATCAATAGAACGTGGGTGAGTTTTTTATGTTTTAAGATGTAGGGGCCTATTTATTAATGTACGACAGGTACAAATTACAAAAAATTTGTATTTGATCATACTGTGCGTATTTTCTGCAACTTTTTTGTACTTTGCGACAAAATTGTATTGTCGCCCCGAGTACGGAAGTTTCAGATTCATTCAAGCTTCGGTATCGTGACTTTCCTTGGGCCAGGTTGGAGCTGCAGAGTGCCATTGAGTCCTATGGGAGGCTTCCAAAATCAAGCACAGATGGATCAAAATCAGAAAGGTTTTCGTGCTGTTTATGATCGTTCGGATATGAAAATTTCGTGACTTTTGGATATTATCGTGACTAATACGATTTTTTCATAAGCATTTTCGTGATATTTGCGATCATCAGAAATTATCGTATTTAATCTAAATTTTTCCCAATTCGGGACTCGAACTCGTACTTTGATGAATAGACCCTGTAAACTCATATTTTGATAAATGTGCCCCTAAGGGGCACATTTATCAATGTACGATTGGGTCTGAATGGGAAAAATTTGTATTTTTTCTAATTTATAGAATTTTGCGTATTTTCCACAATATTTTTGTTAATTTCGCGACTTTTTCGTGCTTTGCGTCAGTTGGTGCGACAATATTGTATTTGTCACCACGACTACAAAAGTTTCGGAATTCATTCAATTTTCAGTATTGTGACTTTCTTTTGGGCAGGTTGGAGCTGCAGAGTGCCATTGAGTCCTATGGGAGGCTTCCAAAATCATGCATTGAAGGTTCAAATTCGGAAAGGATTTTGCGCCCTTTACGATCACTCGAAAATTTTGTAACTTTCGGATCGTACCACAATATTTTCGTACGACCACGATATGAATTTTCACACAATTAACGCACATCCGAAATTGTATTTACTCCGAATTTTTGCCAAACCTACTTTTAATTATCCGAAATTGGGACTTTGATAAATATGCCCCCTAGTGTTACAAAAACATTTATTTATTTATAATTTGTATTTATATCATGGGGTTTTATTAATTGCCATTAAAGAAAGTTTTATAATTGTGGTATCTGTGGCCTTACAAGAACAAAACAAGGTGTCATTACATAACATATAAACTATGGCAGCTGTTAAAGTTTTACTTGTATGTGTCCTATTTGCTTTTGGGCATTAACAAACTTGATAAGGGACCTTACAAGGCCTGAATTTTTGCTGCAATGCCCCAAAAGTGTGCAATAAAGGCATTTAATCTTAAAAGAATTATATTGATGCTGTTCCAAATTGTATCCATTAAACGACTTATAGCAGGTAATTTTATTTGGTCTATATTTCACATTATTTTAAGAAATTTATCAAAGAATCAGAGAGTTTTATACTCTCTCTTCCTTCTTTTTGCCTACGTGGCACTGTAAAAATTTATGGCAAATGTTTTTTTCTCACCATTTAACTGCTAAAATATACATACAAAAAACATTTCTTATAATTGTAATGACCTTCCTGGGCAAATTTTCAATACATTTTAAAACAATATTTCGGTATGATATAATGGTTTTCATCAGCTCCAGTCATGCACATTTTTTTGGAAAAAAAGAGTGAAAAGGTTCAAATGCAAATGAATTATGAATAGTGGGATAAGGAACAACATGTTGCCAAAGCAAAGATGAAGAAAGAATGTAAATGGGAATTTTTTGTTAAATAACAGAAACACACAAAAACACAGGGAAAAGAGTAATATGTTAACTCTTCATAACTAGGGTTGCCAATTTTTGTGCAAAAAAAGTCCTTCCTATATCCTTTTATCTTTCTCCCCTATTAATCAAGCATAATTTTTTAATAAAATCAGGTAGCAATCATTCATAACTAGCTGGCAATAATATTTCATAAAGGTAATTGTTTCGCAAAACTTCAGTGAAAATTCGTTGCGCAAGTTTTTTTTGTCGCATGTCAAATTGGCCGCGGCCGCAGCAACAAAAAATAGATGCGGCCGACAAAAAAATAGCCACGGGCGACAAAAAAAAGCATGCAACAAATGCGTTTCGCTAATTTTCGCGAATTTTATGGCGACGGGACAGGTTCGCTCAACACTAGTCACTGGCCTATGTATAAAGCACAAAAATATTTGCACAGTTAACTAAGCATTTTCAACTTGAACCTATATGCAAGTTGCATTCACATCTATACAGGGATCACACAGCTGGGCATGGGGATTCTTTTTCTTTAATGCCCCACATACAGGCACAAAAATTGTCCCTTGTATATAAAGGAGTAGTTTTCATCTAAATTTACTTTATTAGGATGTAGACCAGTAATCCCCAACCAGGGGCTCGTGAACAACATTTTGCTCACCAACCCCTTGGATGTTGCTCTCAGTGCCCCCAAACCAGGTAGTTATTTTTGAATTCCTGACTTGGTGGCAAGTTTTGGTTGAATAAAAACATGTTTTACAACCAAATAAAGCTTCCTGTAAGTTGATAGTGAGTATAGAGGCTACCTAATAAGACAGTTTTGCAAATGTTCTTTTTTTTACTACATTTTTTAACTTTGTTCAGCACCTATCCAGTTCAGCTATCTGGTTGCTAGGCTCCAGTTTACTCTAGAAACCAAGCAGTGGTTTATTCATAGAGAACAGCTACATAGCACTTAATGAAGTCCTCACTGAAAGACCGGGGGAGAGAAGGCCAAATTAGGTAACTTCCAGAAAAATAGGTGGGGTTGACAGCTCTGAAATTGTTGTGCTGGTACATAACATAATTTGGTAATGTAAGTGATATAACAAGGTAGTGTTTTGAACAGATGTGAACAGAGTCATTGGTGAAACAGCACTTTAGTTTGGAATGTACCGGGGATCAGATATCTGGCCCTAGCAGCAATATATTTTAGTTACAATGAACAAAGAAAGCAGCAGAACTAGAGCCTGAGATGAGTGCATTCCTCCATTTAAGGATTGCATTCCACTGTTAAGACTCGGCTGTTCTGCTTTGGAGATAGGCCTGCATAAACAGTCATGAGGCAGCAGAAAAGAATGGCAGTCAATTACAATCAGAGTGCTAAGGTAATGTAGTTGGTGAGGAAACCTTGACTAATGACAATCTAAATGTATAACTATGACAGGTAATGTTTATATAGCAACCTATGTCAGAGAAAGTTAAGATGATAAAATCCAATAGGTTTACAAGTTGACCCATTCACTGGCTAGCTGGTAGTGTATGGGCAATGGTACATAGTATGTATTTAATTATTTATCACTCACACAATCCAGCTCAGCAGGCAGGTGTTAAAATGTTTGAAACTGCCTGTTGCCAGTCAACTGGAAAGCTCTCTGTATAAACAAGTCCTTCCCTATGCTGATGTCTTTATACACCTTTGTGATGAGGAGCAGCTCATTATGCAGAGCCAGAAAGTTTAGTGTGACTTTTAATTTTAGTTTTTCCTCTGTTTTGTGCAAGAACTAACAAAAAGCATTCATATTTAAATAAAATTATAGGTGAACAAATATTTTCAGTACAAACTCTACTCATATTAATATTGAAGACCCAGCAATAACTTGCATGTCTAGTTATCACTTGGGTGAACCCTGTGAGTGTTTGGTGGCATCTTCAGGGCACTTTTAAAGACTTTCCACTGACTGGACCTTACATTTTTACTAGACTATTTACTCTATTGGCAAAGTTGCCTGAATAGTCATAAAGAGTTTTTGTGTTAACAAATTTAGAGTTCCCTTAATCTTAGTTCCTAAAAACTAGTGTAAGGACCAGAGTAGCTATTCTGCCCCCCCCAACTACAAATACAGTTCTGTTCTTAATGGGTCAGTAATACCAATAAATGAAAGAATCCATTTCACTTCTATAACTCAGCTTTTTTCTTGTTATAAGGCAGCCCTAAAGAGTTGTAGGGCACATTTCCATAGTAGATATTAGATACATCTAATGTATGCATTTTGTACTTTGCTGATAAAAAAAGAGTAAATTGTGACTTGCATGTGTTATGTTACCTTTTCATAAGAAACACCTGGGAGCACATTCATTAAAATACGACAGGTCCGATTACAAAAATTTTTTATTTTTTCTAAAGTTTACATTTTTTGCTTATTTTCTACGATATTTTCGTTAATTTGCGCAACTTTTTTGTACTTTGCGACAGTTTGCTCGACAGTCGTATTTGTCGTAACGTGTATGAAAGTTTCATAATTCATTCAAGTTTCGGTATTGTTGGAGCTGCAGAGTGCCATTGAGTCCTATGGGAGGCTTCCAAAAACATGCACTGAAGGTCGAAGTCACAAAGGGTTTCATGCAAACATTTTGGACCGTTTGGATCGTTAGTACGAAATCTTCATATTCAAACGAACTGAATTTAGTGACTTTTGCAATCATCAGATATAATCACATTTTGTGGTTCGGATTCGTACATTAATGAATCGGCCCCCTTGTGTGTGATTGCCATAACACTACTATTAAAACGTTTCTCAGATTCTAAGATTCATTCTAGACTATTGCCTTAAGAATTAAATAAAGGTCATGATAATTATTGCAGTGAGGGCACAATGATGTATTCCAGTGTAGGGCTTAGTCAGGAGTATTGACTGAACATTAATGCATTTGGCAATGCCTATTAAATAAAAGGATTTTTATATATGAGTAAATATTTTTGACAGCAGTGCAGTTGTATAAATCATTGTCTTGGTTAGAAGGATGTAATTGGTTTCAGGGTCAGATATACCTTCAGCGTTAAACATTATTGCTGAAAAGAATTGTAATCTGGCTACTTCCTACCAACTGGCATGTTGTACCTGATTGCAGGAACACAGAGTGGATATCAGTGCCAAATTTTAGCTCCAAAATCCACTTTGTGTGCTTGCACCCAGGGGCTGATTCTCGGCCTGTGTATATCCGCAGGCCAAGAATCATTCCAGTCTGGGATTAGCCTTAATTTGCCTAAAAAGTCATATTTGTTTTTAAATACATATTGTAGCCACATTTGTTAACCTCCTATGTGTTATTTTTCAGTTATTGATGTTTATTTCATATGCCAGTGTAGAACTTAGGTTACATTGGTCTTGTCTTATACCTAAGGATCATGGGGTGGTGGTTTGAGTGCTTTGGATGCAGCTTTTTGAGCTGCTTAAATCACCCAAAAGGACCCATGTGTCTTCACCTGTAAGGAATAGGGTATTATAGGGTATTTGGTAATCACAAAACAAAAACTGTGGTACCTAGTTAGTCAGTGGCAAAAATAATAAATAAAAAAAAAACAAATACAAAAGTATTGTAGAAATTGTTTCGGAACAACCTAAGCTCTAGTGCCAGGTGCATCCTGACAAAGCCCTGAAATATAAACATCAGGTATATCTGCTCAGTACTATAACATTATCTGTGGATTAGACATTTTATCAGTGATTGGCCTGGGAACAGCAGGTCTCTCCCTTTGTATTTTATTCTCAGAGATATCACATTATATTGAGAAAGGTGCATGTCCAAGATAAGAACAACTAACAGAAGATAAATGAGTGTTCTGCTCACATAGTTTCCCGTTCTACAGTTTTGCAGTGCAACATATGGCAGTATTTTAAAATTGATATTTCTTTTACTATAATTTAAAGCCATCACCAATGTTTTTTGCTGTTTGACCTAACCAACAACATCAGAAATCAAGCCACAGAGAGAACAAGAAAACCACTGTAACCTTGACACCATTATTGATTTTTAAAAGTTACATTTCCATTGCTTGAGCATGGATGCTAAAATATGCCTAGCAAGATTCAAAGGGGCTAGTTATGGTTAATCAAACTGCTTTCAGAAAGACAATTATAGACTAGACAGCAATATAGACAGAGACATTATCACAGATGACATTGCCACCAACTGTGACTGCCATTTTTCTGTCATACCACATTATATCCCAAAACTGCCAGTGTTTTATGTTTCCAGTTTTAAATCTGAAGCTGTAGCTTTTGGGTGACATTTTACTAGATCAGGAAAAAAAATCAGAGGACACAAATTATATCCCATGAAACAATACAATGAAGCAGTTATTTGCCCACTTAGACCATGTAAATGACAAGCTAAATTGGGTTTGTAGCTTCCTGGGCAATTATAATATAATAAATGTGGGGCTGTAGAGAGATGTGGGCCACAGACCTTATTCACAGCTTATTGTAGTCTTCTGATGGAATTTTCCACACAGCCTCGTCAATATAACTGCCAATAGGCAGATGTTTTAAAAATTGGAAAGAACAATTCCCTCTTTTTATGTATCATTCAATCATTTGACTGTTGGGGCCAAAAACAGATAAACAAGTGGATCTTTTGGGGCTGATTTATTATTAATCAACCATTGGGGTCAGGTAAATGATATGATGTAATAAAACACTAGCATGCTGTAAATTAAGCTCATGTATTTCTTTTTGAATTCATACACATTTTTCATGCCATGGGATTTTTTTACCGATTATGTCTTTTCTATTATCACTCAAAAAAGTTTTTAAGTGGACATCCCAATTAATTAGGATGGTAGTTCGGGGAGATTAGTCACCCGTGACAAGGGAGATTTGTCGTGGGCTACTAATCTCCCCGTGTGCCAGAGCCCTAAAATGTGTTTTTTTATATCAGAAACAGTGAAAGACCAAACACTGTTCATTGTTTCAGATATAGAAAATTACAGTTCAGTAATATAATGAGAACAGTCGCACAAGCACCTTGAGTCATTTGAATGGTATTCAGTTATCATTAATGGGAAGTTAGTTAATGAATTGCCAGAGGGGCAAGATGCAGCAGTTTCTGTCTGATAGCTGTGGTTGTGTACTGATCTGGCATTGTTTAACTGCTCTGTTGTGTTGCCAGATATTTCTAACAGCAAGCACACAGACACAAATTAATGTGTCTGTTTGAATAATTCAAATGCCTATAAATTATCATATTGTTGTATTCAGACAATAGTACAATCATCAAGTCAGTGAGAGCTGATATGTATTCTTGGGAGACAACACGCATTCAAGTGCTTTTGATGCACAGCTTGATGTATTGTGAAAATGGGTGGGGTGGGGTACATAAATGCAAGGATGAAGGCTGGCCATGTAATTACGGTTCAGGCCAGTGAACCTTTACTCTGAAATTCATACCCTAAGGTGTTATCTGGTAGGAAGTATGCACAAGACTATGAATTGGTCATTGTTGAATGAATAAAGCTTGCAATAAACGTGATGAAAAAGGCTGTTGTCTCTGTCCCTCCAGACCAAGTCAACAGCTTACCGGACCGTGTATGGGGCCCACTGACTGCTCAACTGAAATCTGTCTAAAAATAACCATATATCAGTGGGACAGGTTTGAAAAGCCTCTGGAATGTCTCCACATGTCCTTCTGTATGGCCCAACAATGCCATTTTCCATAATACAGGTTTGCAATATTAAGCACAGTGTTTCATTAGAGTCTTTGGGAGTGGTTTTCTCACCACCATGGCTGCACATTAATGAGGCAGAACAGTGTTATTTTTGGCCCAACCTGTGACAAAAAAAGAACAGAAAAATAAATTATGTAAACTAGATCACCCCATTAGATGAATAAGATTTAATAAACAATGTTTTAGGCATTTTAGGACTAAAATGCACCAATACAATCCAATATGGTATTTCCTATTTAAGTAAATGGGAGACAGCATGGGTTGTTTTGGGCACTTATTCACTGGCTTAAATACTTCACCAGAGAAAATGCCCTGAGTGCCATCAGTCTAGATATATTTTCAATTTATAAAGTTTTGTTACAAAATGTGAAAGAACAACAGAACAGCATATAAAATTCTCCCAGTGCAATGTTCTTTCCAAACAATGAAAGTAATTAGGCAAATGACCATTTATTCATTGTTGTACACAAGAGAGTTCATATTTAAATTGCTTTCAGGAGTACTAACATCCTGGAATCCACCAAACCACATTCTGTGTATTCAACTATGTGTTATGAGAACTGGAATAAAAGGCATTGAGGAAAGAACTGTTTAAGGAAGGAACTGCTTTGGAGGCTTTCATCAATGTGTGAACTGAAATGGCCGCCAGTAACTATTTCCCTCTATGACAATAGAGACCATTTAACACAACAGTGTCATATGTACACAAAGAGATTGGGCAGGGAGACCTCAGACATGCATGCATTACATATGAATTATTCTATATATTAAAAACAGATTATATTTTCTACTATTTTTATACTATTATGTTGCACTCTTGTGGATTTACAAAGAAATCAGATTGTATCACAGACAGAAATGCACACAAGCAGCATTCCCAAATCATAGTGTGCAAGGCTTTTTATGAAGCAGAATATATGTACTGAAATTACACCAATGTTTTAATTTATTCATACATAGCAGGAATTGGTTGCAGATTAAGCTTGCCGTACTGGTAAAAGAGTCTGCAATAAAGCATTTTCCATTGAGATGATTGGAAACAAGATGACAGAGAACTCAAGTGTTTTGATTGTCCTGGTTCTTCCTGACAGGATTGAGTGCCACTAGTGGCTAGCTGAAGGCATGTTACCAAAACCTACTTGAAACTGATGGTGGTCTTTAAAATTTGCTACAGAAGCAGCTGATATTTACTATTACACAGTTAGTACCTGGAAACTTTTGCAGTCTAATAAATGCATTACAAGGTCGTACCAGACAAACTTTTTGGATGCTTAATACATTTTGTGATCAAAATTAATTTTATTACTGTGAGGCAAGAAAAAAAACACAGTTTTCATCCATTAAAGCATAAGGTGCCCAAAATAATTTTTGGGGGGGAGTGATTTATTATGGTTTGGAAAAGTTACAGTAAATTTTTGCTCTCAGATGTTTAAGTGTTACTTCTTGTTAGAGCTTTATGGCCTACATTTTCACCTGCCATAGAGCTGGTGCTCCTTAATTTGCGTGTCCCAATGACACACCTCTCTTGAATGAAGCTTTTAAAATGTAGGCGGCACTGTATTCATGGGAGGAAAGCAGGTCTTTGAACTTTGTACCCTTCTTTGCACATAGCAAATGACCCTCATCATGTTGCTTGATCTTGTTATGGTATTCAAGTGACAAACCACCATGAATTCAAAACTTGACTCAATCATTATATAGCAGTTTAAATATAATCCTTTTTGATATAATAATAACAACACAACTAAATAAATTTATATATAATAGTTAATATGAATTACTTTTAATATAATCCTCTTGAGTTTACAAACTATTCTAAAGACATACATTTTACAAAATTAACATTATATATGGATACTGCAAAACCCTAATTCTTACATCCAATTATTTGGATATTTTAAGCTGCCAGAACAATTTCATGGATTTTTTTTACTCAAAGGCTTTCACTTGTTCAAACCTGTAAGCATTGGCTACTACCCATGACTCACAGCAGGAACTTGGTGGGCAGCAGGCAACGGTGAAAGAAACTAAGCTGCATCCTAGGAGAAGCTTTGTTGGAGAACATTTTTGTTGAAATTGCTGTGCATGATACATAAAGAATCCTTTCAGGATACAAGCCTAACTATTCACCCATAAGAGAGAACTAGGTAAATAATATTTTCTAAATTCATGTGATGTGCATAAATGTAATTAACTGGTGCAGTGCTGTCCAACTGGCGGACCGCGACCCCCCTCTGTGTGGCCCCCCACCTGTCTGGCTGCTTTGATGGCTTACCTTTGTGTAAGCTTTAAATGGTATCAGTACTGAGATTAACTGTCCCCCTGCATGGTTCTCACCTCAGATTCAGGCTGTAATCCCTCTGTATTGTTTGAAAATGTAATCCCCTGTGTTTTTCACACCTTTTAATACCTGCATTGTTCACCCCCTGCAGTGTTCACACCTCAGGCTCAGAGTGTAATCACCCCCATTGTTCACTTCTTCACACCTCAGACACAGGTACTGTAGGCAGAGTCTGGCACATACAGCCAGCAAAGGGCAGGTAGAGTATGGCACACACAGGCAGCATAGGGCAGGGAGGGTATGGCACACACAGGAAGGGTAGGGCAGGCAGAGTATGGCACACACAGTCAGGGTAGGGCAGGCAGAGTATGGCACACACAGGCAGGGTAGGGCAGGCAGAGTATGGCACACAGAGGCAGCATAGGGAAGGCAGAGTATGGCACACACAGTCAGGGTAGGGCAGGCAGAGTATGGCACACACAGGCAGGGTAGGGCAGGCAGAGTATGGCACACAGAGGCAGCATAGGGAAGGCAGAGTATGGCACACACAGGCAGGGTAGGGCAGGCAGAGTATGGCACACAGAGGCAGCATAGGGAAGGCAGAGTATGGCACACACAGGCAGGGTAGGGCAGGCAGAGTATGGCACACACAGACAGCATAGGACAGGCAGAGTGCTGCCTGTGTGTGCCATATTCTGCTTGCCCTATGCTGCTTGTGGGAGGTGAACCTGGCAGGGGTTTGTTGTGGGAGTTTGTTAGCAGTTGGAAATAGCCATTAAATGGTCCCTAAGGAGTGTAATTATATGCTGGGGGTTGCTCTGCTATCCACAGGGGAGGAGGAGGCATATGGAATTTAAGGGTGTATCTTAATATGACATAATTATTTCACATATGAATGATGGTTGATATCCCCACAGTAAGGACCAAGCATTTGGGATTTTGCTGTGCTACCACCATTGTGATAAAATAGGTGTGGTTTGAAGGAGGTGTGGTTTCAAAAAGGGGAGTGGTCAAAACTGGCTTCCATTAGTGGCCCTCCACCATGTATGCTAGAGAAATTCTGGCCCTTGGCACCGTAGAAGTTGGACAGCACTGATCTAGGTTATATAGAAGGCACTGTTAACCTTATATATTATTTCAATGTTGGACTGGAACCCCAGGGGCCCACCAGAAAATCTTAGATCATAAGCCCACCCTCCAAACTATTTTTCCTCCTTTCCTCACTCAGCCACTTAATTCTCCTAGTCTCTTTTATTTACATGCTAGCATCTATCCTTCCATCTATTTCTCCTCTTTGTTCCCATTCTGGAATAGGGGATGACCATAAGTTAGGCCAAAAGTTTAGGAGCAAGAGGGCCTGCTAACCCCTGGGCCCACTGGGAGTTTTCCTGGTGTCCAGTCACAAAATTCACAAGTGCGATGCAGCTGTTTCCAGGCCCAGAGAGCTGCTCCCTTCACTCCTGTATAGATTAAAAAAAAAATCAGAACTGAAATTAAATTCCTATTTTTTGTCTAATTATTTGGAAATTATACAAGACAAGAAAGTAGAACCTAATATGAACATGGCCAGATGTCCCACAAAAAGATTCCCTCTCAGACAGCAGTCACTAGTGGGGCCCCACACACCTGCAATCAAGGTCATTGGCCAAAGAGGTTGATCGACCATATTACTCATTCTGATACAGACCAATCATCACACAGAATTCTCATAGACCGGAACCCATTTGCTTGGAAAATCCTTGCCATAATTTGTGTGAGATTTATGATATGCACAGTACAGGTATTGCTGCAACCTGGGGCAGGTGCAACAGTTGCGAGGGTAACTGCAACAATCTGTGACCAAATGCAAGTTGTCTTAGAATCCCATTGTCACTATTATACTAAAATGTAATATTAAAGTGATGTAGCCCTCAAAATATGTTCATTATCCCTAGCATCACTATAATAAGAGTATCTCTAGCAACTTCTCAGTTTAGTGTTTGGGATGGTGCATTTGTACCAGATACAATGGATATCCTCACCTTTCTTGGCTGGCCAGTTTTGCAGAGCCTGGAGATGTTCCTCAATCTCAGCCCTGATGATCTTAGGCGGCAGTCCAGCGATGAAGGGGTGCTGCAGGAGTTCCTCATATTATTTCCAAGAGAGTGTAAAATATTTTAGTATAATGATGATCAACAAAAAATCAATAAATATATGTATATGTAATGCAAAATCATAGATGAGTGCTTATGGGGTTACTCTGGCCTTACCTTTAATACCTCCCTGCAGAAGTAGCTCCTTCAGGGATTGCCCATTGGTCTGGATGAGGTCATGGAGGGAGCTGCTGTCACAGTACTCAAAAACAATCTGCAACTAGAAAGGGAAGTTTGAGAACAAACTTCATGTTGGTTTGAAAAAAGTGAATCTGATCTGTTGTTGGCCCTGCCCACTTTTTCTAATCTTGGACCCCAGTTATATAGTAAAAACCACTGTGCAAAGTTTGGGGACCCTGGTTTTAATAGTGCCTGAATGGCATCAATTTAAATTTCCCCACTGAAAGTCAACGAGGGACATCTGATTTGTGGTTGGTGGCACCACCCACTTTTTCTAACCTGGAACTTCAGTTACCCAGTGACTAACTCTGCAAAGTTTAGGGACCCTAGGATTAATAGTTAAAGAATGGCAGCAGTTTAAATTTAAATCAATAAAAGTCAATAGGTAAATTGTGATTGGTGGTTGGTGGGTGTGCCCACTTTTTCTAACCTTGAGTCGAAGTCACCCAGTGACACACAGTGGGCACCCTGGCATAAATAGTGTGAGAATAATAGCATTTTAAATTTAAACCAATAAAATTCAATGGATGAAATCTGATTGGCTGTTAATGGCCCAACCCACTTTTCCTATTTTTGAACTGCAGTCCCCCAGTGACCAACTTTGCAAAGTTCGGGGATCCTGACATTAAACCTGTGAGAATGGCAGCAGTTAAAATTTCCCCACTGAAAACAATGAAAGAAATGTGGTTGGCTTTTGGTGGCCCTGCCCACTTTTTCTAACTTTGAGTTAACCTAGTTAGTCAGTCACTGGGTGACTACGTATGTGCAAAGTTTGGGAACCCTGGCATCAAACCAATAAAATTCAATAGGTGAAATCCGATTGGCTGTTGCGGAGCGCCCACTTTTCAAAACTATAACTGCAGTTCCCTAGTGACCAATTGGGAAAAGTTTGGGGACCCCGGTGTTAATACTGTGAGAATGGCAGCAGGTTGGATTTCCCCATTTAAAGTCAATAGGTAATATCTGATTGGCTGTTGGTGGCTCTGCCCACTTTTCAAAACTAAAACTGCAGTCCCCAAGTCACCAAGTGTGAAAAGTTTGGGAAAAAAGAAGACATGGGCATGGGCAGGGGGGGGGTTATCAATCTGAACATAGGAGGAGTAGCAATAATGGTAGCTCTGAAATGGAGGGGATCCCATAGAAAGCAAGGGGAGGATTGCAGACACTTATGTGGATTTCATGAAATATAAAGGCCAATGGTTTGAGAATGATGGGGTTGCTTAACTGTATCCCTTGTGTGAGTGTCTGTATGTTCCACTCACCTCTATAGGAAAGATTAATATACCTGTATATACCTGTCTCTTTCATAGCCCAACTGTAAGTGGCTGCTGGATGACCACACATATTAATGGTAAGAAGGTGAATGGGACACTGACAACCAGACAAGGGAAACAGGCTGCAGATCTGATAGGGGATGCTGGGACATATAGATCAGTGACAGTTACAGGACTACAGGCTGCAGGTCTGATAGGGGATGCTGGGAACATTGTAAGTTTCAGATCAGAGAAAAGCAATGGCTGCCTGTCATTAATTGTCACCAGCCTCAGGCAGCATCAGGGGGACTATTGGTGGCTGGGAAGTAGCAACTCTGAGATTTTTTTCGTAAAAATCTTTTACAGAAAATAATTTTATAAATAAAGTGAGATACAGAGAGAAATATGAATATTAATATCATTAGAAGAGGAACCTGAACACCAATGGGCAGATTTATCAAAATGTGAGATTAGAACTCCACAAAAAAAAATCACCCACTTTCTATTTATTCCTATGGGATTTTTTAGAAGTTTATTTATCAAATGGTGAGCTTCCACCTGTTGATAAATCAATCTCTTAGGGGTCCGAATACCAAAAATTTGCATATTTTCTGCGTATTTGTCTCAATGAGTACGGAAGTTTCAGATTCATTAAAGCTTTGTTATCGTGACTTTCCTTTGCCCAGATTGGAGTGCTATGGGAGGCTTCTAAAAACATGCACAGACGGATCAAAGTCATAAGGGTTTTCCCGCCATTTACAATTGTTCAGATACAAAAATTTCGTGACTTCCGGATCGTCAATACGATATTATCATGACTATTACAATTTTTTCGTAAGCATTTTCATGACATTTCCGATCATTAGAAATTATTGTATCTAATCCGAATTTTACCCATTTCAGGATGCTTTGATGAATCTGCCCCTAAGTGTCCAACTGTCACCCAAACACTGTCAGAGTGACCATTATTGGATGATTAAAAAATTTTTGAACATGACAGTGACATTTTTTATATAACCGCAACGCGCTTGTTAATCTTTGCTGCAGTGGAAATTTTGCTCCCGTTTTTTGAAAAAAATCAATGGCAAAATGCTGAATTTTGCAACAGATCCATGCCTGGCAAAAAATTTTAAACATTATATATAGCAATATGTATTGTAACTGTGGGTATTGTGCCCTAAAATGGCTCAGTGAGAGAATGAATAACAGCAGTGTATGTTGAAAGTGCCCAAATCACATGGGCTTATTTATCAATATTTATAAATTTTTGAGTTTAGACTGGCTTTGGCCCTCACACAAAGAAGAATGGTGGTTAAAACCCTCGGCTGGAACTATTTCCCTTAATAAAGCATAGGAAATGCTCTCTCCATGGCGGACTCTGCTATAAATCCCCTGCTGTGACGTTTATTGCAGTCATCTTCCATAGGCAAAGCATTTCCAATTCTTTTCAATAGGAGGTGGTGAGAGGCAGCTAAAGGCATTTAGATGGCAACTATTGGTTGACTGTTGGTCAAAACAGGATATTTAGCATCAGTCTAAGGCTTTCAGAGCACCATTTTTGATAACCAAGGATTTGAACCAGTCAACTAATACTCAGTTACATTATCACTACTGCAGATCCTGGTGCACAAAAACTGCAGAATTAACTAGGATGTACCGAATCCATGATTTTCAGATTCCACAACAGATTTGGCCCAATGCAGAACTGAAACAGAACTCTTATTTGCACAGTTACATTTGAGTAGATTTAAACTGCTGTACAGCATCTTTTGGGAACAAATATATACTGCTTTAATTTGTCCGGAGCCGTAACGGCACCTCAATGTAATGATTCAGATTTGGTATGGATGAACACTATGGATTCAGCTGCATCCTGAAACTTATATTGGATTTTGTGGAACCCTAGTGAAAACACATTTATTTAAAAAAAATTAAAAGCCTTGTATGAAAGTAGGGCATCCTTGACCAATTTTCTGTTCAATTTCACTACAGGTAAAAGCTAAAAATTATGACAAAGATGAAAAGGTGATCCTACTGTCTCGTACATGTATAATATGTACAATATGTCCAAGACAAAGTTTCTCATTAAAATATAACTTTTATTCGGTATAAATAAAATGCACGCCTTGAGTAGGTGTAATAACAAAAAACTTGAAAAAATAAAATATAATAAAATTATCAAAAACAGCGCAGGGTTACCTGGTAAGGGGGGTCAAACTCCCAAGGGAGAAAAAAAGTCAGTAAATAATTGCACTACTGGGTTATAACACACGTGGAATGCTGGATTATATATGAGATTCCTGAACCACTATAACTCAGATATCACTATCTAAAACAGTGGCTAAAAGATCGTGCCATCAATGTGTGAAATCACACCAAATCAAACTCACACATATTCCATACAGTGAGCCAATACCACGCTCACCAGTAATGAGTCTCAAAGGAGACTTACAAAGAAGCTCCCCACCAGGTAAATAATAAAAAAGAGAGACCCTGCTAGATTTGAAACTAAAAAGCGCCAACGCACATTTCACCCCTTACATTGGGGCTTTATCAAGGCCTACATACGATATGGCAAAAACAAACATGATTACTAAAATCAGCTGGGTTTTCTTAAAATAGTGTTTACTGACTGAGAAGAGTAATTGCTTTCTGTCCCTGGGAATATTCTACTTCTATATATACAGTTTCATTTTTAAAATTCTGGATCATTTTCAGCAACAAAAATTTCCCGATACAAAGTTCAAAACAGGGGTTGTCCCTTGAAATTAGAAAAAGCTGAGCGCTAGGTATTGATGTCTTTTTTTTTTTTTTACAAGGAGGAACAGATTCATTTCAATCCTGGTTTTGTTCAGTATATGAATAGAATATTTAATATCTGCCCCACTACATGTTGGGGACAGCACCACAAATATTAAAAATATATGTCTGCATTAATTTCCATAGTGTACAGCGAATGACGCACAGAGTATTTTGCAATTTAATGTTATGGCAATATCTATAGGTGTCATAACAGGATACACCAACCAGGAAGTGACTCAGACCACTGTAAGCTGCTAATGTAGAAAAAGTCAAGCAGTCACAGTGCTGCGGGTTGTGTGGCTATGGGGATGTCTCTTATTGTGATTCTGCTCACCAGATGCTGATTGCTTTTAGCACATCATAACAATTTGCATTCATAAGGGTCCTTCTCCCAGGATGGATAACAAACAACATCTGCTCTGTCAAACTCACCAATCACTTACAGACAGAGCAGATACTTATGTAAATGCAACATTTTAACCCTTTTGTTTCTGTACATTTGCTGTATTTGACTCCAGTAATAAATGTGGAGTGATATTTTGCTAAATTTGTCTAGGAAATTACTGATACAGGTATTGGATCCCTTATTTGGAAACCCATTATCCAGAAGGTTCCAAATTATGGAAAGGCCATCTCTCATAGACTCCATTATAAGCAAATAATTCAAATTTTTAAAAATGATTTCCTTTTTTATGTAATAATGAAACAGTACCTTGTACTTGATCCCAACTAAGATATAATTAATCCTTATTGGAGACAAAACAATCTTATTGGGTTTATTTAATATTAAAATGCTTTTTTTTAGCAGACTTAAGTTATGGAGATCTGGATAAGAGGCCCCATACGTTTACAAAAATCTGATGTGTAAAATTCATGAAAGATTTGCCATCTGACATGACACGTCTGTCAGAAGGGAATGCTGCATGCTGCATTCAGTAAGATAAAATTTGAGGGTGTCTGACCGACTTTTTTCTCCTTGAAATACATTTACTGTTGGATGTACTATAGATGCATGAACAAAACCTACCATCCGACTTTCTGATCCAAATTTACATTACAGCCTATGGAGATCAGATTTTGTAGGAACCTACAAAATCTTGTGCTGTTGCATGCTGTTGCGTGGTGTTCAGACCCATACGATCTTATGAAAAATGCCCTGTGGAGTTTAGCCATAGGCTAATGTCAGACCAGGCGTATGGCGTATATTTTCGGCATAAAAACGCGAGAGAATGCAAAGTCTTGCGTTTTTATGCGGATATCAGCTACATGTGCCTCACCCAAGCGTATACCATTCATTCGGGTGCAGGCACAGGTAGGAGGCGTATGGTGGTATTTTCGACAAACGTTTTTCAGCTTTCCGAAAATATACGCCATACGCCTGGTCTGACACTAGCCTTATATGATCACTGACTAGAATGTTAAATTTGCCACCTGCTTGATCGAATTTAGGCATGTGCTTAATGACTGGATCAGGGCCTAACTTGGAAACATTGGCTACAAATGTTCATAGGCAAAATGGCCAAGGATCTGCCTTTTTCGCTATTACGAGCATAAGGCCTTTATATAGCATATTTTACATAGTGGAACCAGGAGCAGCCAGCAGTCTGTTTCAAATTTGGACATAAGAAAGCTTCCACAATATAAGTTCCATTTTCTGCAATTCAGTTTTTTGACAATTTGCATAAAATAACATGAATGTTGGGAACATATTTAACATTGATGCCAGAAGGTAATATAAAGTAGCAGCATTATGCTAATATATATAAACAACTTAAGAAGCAGCCCGTGGGCACTTTTTCTGTGACTTAATATTGCCAACCCTACTCTTACATTTCCAGCAAAGCAGCACAAGGAGCTCCCTGTTCAGCACAAAACCTGTTCCCTTAGGCCTGTCACTAGACACCAGACATTTTCATCTTAATGTTCATTGTTTTCTTTGGAAGTCAGACATGTTTTTCTTGTGAGGCACCAGTTTGCTGCCCTATTTTTTTTGCCTCAGGCAAAGCACTCAATTAACATCATGACAGGGCTACCACTGGTTCTGTACATTTTTTTTAACCAATTTCTATTCTTTTGTTATATGTAAGTATCAGAGAAAACACTTTTTAAATGAAAAAGTAATTTTCAACCCTGTAGCTTTTTATAATACACAGAAACTTTGACATTTTACAAAAAAAATGTTATGACCTTTATTAAACAATTTTGCTATTCTCAGATTTATGACTTGCTGCTTATGTGACTGTTGTATCACTTGACTAAAGCAAGAGGGTAAATTCCTCATCTACCACAGAGCATGACTTTTGCAAACACAGCAGAACAGTACACACAGATCCCAGAGTATGTAAATGTACTGACTTTTAGGTACTCTTGCAGTAGGTGGTACAACACACCAGGGTATTTGCAGAATTTAGTTATTTCACACACACACATGGAAATGCCAGCAAATGAGGCCTTTATGTAAATTCTAGCATGCCTGCTAGAATATGTACAGGCATGCCGAATACATACATGAGCCCTCAGTTCCAGTTCTGTAAGCAATTTGGTACAAGTTTCACCCAGGGCCAAAAACATCTCATCTCCCCATATTATGATACTTCTAAATATAAATATCTAGGTAAGCAAATACATATCTTCCTGGAATCTCACCTATCTGACCTTCAAGCAGGGCTTTTAAGTGTGTCCAGGAGAGCAAATGGCCATTCTCCACAATTCTCACAATAATTGGCCTTCAGAATGCCACTCCAAGCCCCTCAGTAGGGTAAGTCCCACTGTTTGGGAACCACTTCTTTAATTATATATAAATGGAGGGCACTCACTTAGCATGCAGGAAAACAACAATATAGATATTTGGTGCAAAAAAAACAAAAATAGTACCCCCATATAGGGCACCAAAAACAGTAATTTTAAATAGAATAAGGGTTTGCACACAAGAAATACAACCACAGTAGTAGTATTAAAAAATAGTCTTTTATATAGTATACAAAAAATATTTTAACAACAGTCAATTTTAATTGCAAAGTTACAAAAAGTACATACAGTAGATTAATAAGATAATACATACCACAAAATGTGCATAGGCAAAAGGAGACACACAAGTTAGCGGATACACTTGCCAAACATGAGAATTACCCCAATGTTTCGGCAACGATTCAAGGATTCCCCTTGAGAAAGGCTCTTTGCCTTAACTTCTTTAATTGCATGAACTGGAAGAAATTCCAGAGGTACTGTTCTATATAAATGTAACAACAACCTAGAAGTATGGGTTATGTTCATTTTGGGTTTTAAAGAAAAAAATCTACATTGGATTCTGAGTGTCCCAGACACATTAATTACATTGTATTTTGTAAAATGTGTTTTTTACAACAAGTGCTGGTTGTTTTATCTTTGAACAGATGGCAAACTGACATTTGTTTTAAACTTTGCCTTTCTACTATACAGCAGGTCATAACATTTGTAACATTTCTAACATTTTAGTGTAATATTGTACTTATTGGACAAAATAACTTGTTTTGCCAGTAATTTAACAGCCAAAGGTCAACCAGAGCTCTAACATATTTTTCATGTTTGCCTTTAAGCAAACAGGGATTGTTTTACAGGTTTTCAAGTACAAGAGCTAACTGTATAAGACCAGCTCACCACCCTACTTCCCACCAAGGAGCATTCATCTTCCAGGTACACAGGAGTCTTGCCCCAACTGTGTGTCTGTTACTCTAAAATGCACAGAGGCAAACCTAGTGACAATGTATGCACTAAATGTGTACCTAAGTAGTCAATGGTAGCAAGGACCGCAAAAGTATCACGCTGGATGCCAGTAGATGAATGATGCAGCATAGGTATTTAGGGTGTCACTCAAAAGTAAATGTCTATCATGTTCAACTTCTTTATTTTACCCAGTTGCACTTTATATTCATTTTTGCTGCTTTTACATTAGTAAAACTTATATTTGATGCTTTACTGGTAGTTTCTTTTTCATTATTACATAGATTTAAATAACGTATTGCTGTACTAACCTCTCTGTATCACTAACCTGCCACCTGGTGGACACACAGTTTAACTGAATAGTACACTATTTAAATTTATCTAAGTAGGGAGTTATCACCCTGACTTATATTTGGTTTGAGACAAACTATGAATTGAATGATAACATTTATTTTATACTTTATAGCTATCAGTAGCATAACTAGAAGTTACTGGGCCCACAAAATCATCATATCATTATTAGCTTAGTTACTCTGGAATATGGGCACCTGAACTGCACTCTGTATGTAAGGATGGGTCCTTGGTAGTTCTCTCATTAGGCTATATACCTTTTGATACAAGACAATACTGTTTTAGCCTATACTGCTGCTGCTGGCTGACATTGCTTGCTACAGAATTGTTATTCACAAGTACCATAGCGTATATCCTATAATAATTTGTTATGTTAAATGTATGATAGATGTACATGATATAATTGCTTGTTGCCAGATCCTTTAGGGCAGTGCTGTCCAACTTCTATTGTACTGAGGGCCGGAATTTTTCCGACCTACGTGGTGGAGGGCCGATAATGGAAGCCAGTTTTGACCACTCCCCTTTTTGAAACTGCACCCACTTGAAACCACACCCATGTTATCACATGACCATACCCATATAAATGGTTGTAGTACAGCAAAAACCTACCATACTCTGCCTGCCCTACCCTGCCTGTGTGCCATACTCTGCCTGGCCTACCCTGCCTTTGTGTGTGCCATACTCTGCCTTCCCTACCCTGCCTGTGTGTGCCATACTCTGCCTGCCCTATCCTGCCTGCGTGCCATACTTTTACTGTGTGTGCCATTCTTGGCTGGTTTGTGCCATACTTGGCCTGTGTGTGCCATACTCTGCCTGCCCTACCCTGCCTGTGTGTGCCATACTCTGCCTTCCCTACCCTGCCTGTGTGTGCCATACTCTGCCTTCCCTACCCTGCCTGTGTGTGCCATACTCTGCCTTCCCTACCCTGCCTGCGTGTGCCATACTTTCACTGTGTGTGCCATTCTTGGCTGGTTTGTGCCAAACTTGGCCTGTGTGTGCCATACTCTGCCTGCCCTACTCTGCCTTCCCTACCCTGCCTGTGTGTGCCATACTTTCACTGTGTGTGCCATTCTTGGCTGGTTTGTGCCAAACTTGGCCTGTGTGTGCCATACTCTGCATGCCCTACTCTGCCTTCCCTACCCTGCCTATGTGTGCCATACTTTCACTGTGTGTGCCATTCTTGGCTGGTTTGTGCCAAACTTGGCCTGTGTGTGCCATACTCTGCCTGCCCTACTCTGCCTGTGTGTGCCATACTCTGCCTTCCCTACCCTGCCTGTGTGTGCCATACTCTGCTTGCCCTATGCTGCCTCTGTGTATGGCACACACAGGCAGCCTACAGTGACACAATGCTGGCACTGCTCCTACAGTCAGCACAATAACTATATATTAAAAAACTTTTTAATTGCAGTACCACCTAAGTATATGTTATATCTAGTATAAATAAATTTGAAGCAACTGGACTTGTTTAGTAATCATTGAAGACGTTTCACTACTCATCCGAGCAGCTTCTTCAGTTCAACTGACTGGTATGGGAAGTCCTCAGCATATATACTCTTCCACTAATCCAATCACAATGGCACTATGTAACTCTTCAGAAAGGTGACATCTGAAACTCACAGAGGTGTGAATGCTGTGGAGTTACTTTGAAAGGATTACCAAAGTATCATGCAACTCTTCAAACAGGTGTTACTTGTTAGAGTTGCATGAATGGATGTGTGAAGAGTTCTGAAACTGCCGGGGTACAGATGTTAGAACAGCATTGTATGTAGCAGACAGATGGTGTACTAGATATACCATGACCTGGATGAATGAAAATCTTCATAGACTAAGTACAGTGGAGGAAATAATTATTTGACCCCTCACTGATTTTGTAAGTTTGTCCAATGACAAAGAAATGAAAAGTCTCAGAACAGTATCATTTCAATGGTAGGTTTATTTTAACAGTGGCAGATAGCACATCAAAAGGAAAATCGAAAAAATAACTTTAAATAAAAGATAGCAACTGATTTGCATTTCATTGAGTGAAATAAGTTTTTGAACCCTCTAAGAAAAAAAGACTTAATACTTAGTGGAAAAACCCTTGTTTGCAAGCACAGAGGTCAAACGTTTCTTGTAATTGATGATCAAGTTTGCGCACATTTTAGGAGGAATGTTGGTCCACTCCTCTTTGCAGATCATCTCTAAATCCCTAAGGTTTCGAGGCTGTCTCTGTGCAACTCTGAGCTTGAGCTCCCTCCGTAGGTTTTCTATTGGATTAAGGTCCGGAGACTGACTAGGCCACTCCATGACCTTAATGTGCTTCTTCTTGAGCCACTCCTTTGTTGCCTTTGCTGTATGTTTTGGGTCATTGTCGTGCTGGAACACCCATCCACGACCCATTTTCAGTTTCCTGGCAGAGGGAAGGAGGTTGTCGTTCAGGATTTCACGATACATGGCTCCGTCCATTTTCCCGTTAATGCGAATAAGTTGTCCTGTGCCCTTAGCAGAAAAACACCCCCAAAGCAAAATGTTTCCACCCCCATGCTTGACGGTGGGGACGGTGTTTTGGGGGTCATAGGCAGCATTTTTCTTCCTCCAAACACAGCGAGTTGAGTTAATGCCAAAGAGCTCTATTTTGGTCTCATCAGACCACAGCACCTTCTCCCAGTCACTCACAGAATCATTCAGGTGTTCATTGGCAAACTTCAGACGGGCCTGCACATGTGCCTTCTTGAGCAGGGGGACCTTGCGAGCCCTGCAGGATTTTAATCCATTGCGGTGTAATGTGTTTCCAATGGTTTTCTTGGTGACTGTGGTCCCTGCTAATTTGAGGTCATTAACTAACTCCTCCCGTGTAGTTCTAGGATGCTTTTTCACCTTTCTCAGAATCATTGACACCCCACGAGGTGAGATCTTGCGTGGAGCCCCAGAGCGAGGTCGATTGATGGTCATTTTGTGCTCCTTCCATTTTCGAACAATCGCACCAACAGTTGTCACCTTCTCTCCCAGCTTCTTGCTAATGGTTTTGTAGCCCATTCCAGCCTTGTGCAGGTCTACAATTTTGTCTCTGACATCCTTGGACAGCTCTTTGGTCTTTCCCATGTTGGAGAGTTTGGAGTCTGCTTGATTGATTGATTCTGTGGACAGGTGTCTTTTATACAGGTGACTAGTTAAGACAGGTGTCCTTAATGAGGTTGACTAATTGAGTAGAAGTGTCTAACCACTCTGTGGGAGCCAGAACTCTTAATGGTTGGTAGGGGTTCAAAAACTTATTTCACTCAATGAAATGCAAATCAGTTGCTATCTTTTATTTAAAGTTATTTTTTCGATTTTCCTTTTGATGTGCTATCTGCCACTGTTAAAATAAACCTACCATTGAAATGATACTGTTCTGAGACTTTTCATTTCTTTGTCATTGGACAAACTTACAAAATCAGTGAGGGGTCAAATAATTATTTCCTCCACTGTATATGTTCTTTTTGTATTGTGCAGGGATTATTTGTGGGTTTCTACTGCTCCTGAGGTGTGAACAGGGGAACAATGTGGGTGATTAAAGCCTGAGGTGTGAACACTGCAGGGGGTGAACAATACAGAGATTAAAAGGTGTGAACAACACAGGGGATTACATGTTTAAACAATACAGCCTGATTACAGCCTGAATCTGAGGTGAGAACCATGCAGGGGGCCAGTTAATCTCAGTACTGATACCATTTAAAGCTTACACAAGAGTGAGACATCAAAGCAGCCAGACAGGTGGGGGGCCACACAGAAGGGGGGGCGCGGGCCGCCAGTTGGACAGCACTGCTTTAGGGGATCAGACAAAATTATTTGTGGCATATACAAGTTAAGGTATATCATTGCCATTAATGTTAAATTTTCACAATGACATAGAAGTAAAGAGGTTTTAAAAAAGGTTTTAATTGATACATAGTGGACTCAGATTTTTGACACTTTGTATTTTATTTTCTCAAGGTTTTCCTACTGGGATATATTGTTGCTATTCGGCTATAACACTGGACTAGAACACACAGAAAGAATTATATAGTATAAAAATTTTTTTTTGTATGCTTTAACGTAATAATATGGTTTTAATATGCACCTTGCACTTTATGAGATGAATTAACTGATGTTGAATGTATATTACATATGTAGCACTGTTTTTATATTATGTTATTGTGCTTATTTAAATTACCAATTAACTTGGGGGAGTGGTCACTGCATATGTATAAATTGCACCTGCCTTCACTGATTTGTATGCTTGATAAAGGGGTCACGTCGCCCCGAAACGTTGCACCTCCGCAATAAAATTTTAAGGGTTTTTCCCTTGTTTATAGCCCTGAGTGCCATTTGCTTTTTTGTGGTTATAGAAGTAAAGAGAAACACAAATTGCAACAAAAAAAAAATTCAGTGCATAATGCTACCTGTACCCACACAAAAAATTAAAATCAGGAAAAATGAAGAAGGAACAAAACAACCAAAATTGGTCTGCAGGTTCCCACAAACTTGTAACAAATAATCTGTAGGGCGAGTGCATTGTGCATTCAGGTGTGCATGGCCCTAGAGCCTGTTGGAATGGAATGTACAGCACTATATTCATTTCAGGAACAAAAGCGTTAAGCACTTTGAAGTTTTAAGAAATATAATAACCAGAAAGAATTTTTTCCCTCCAAGAGATTTTTTATCTTGTTAAAATAGTTTAGCCAAATGTAAAGCATTCCTTAGAAAGGACAGTGTCTATTAACCTATGACAGCTAATGAGAAAGCTTTATTATCATCTGTGTGTCATGGTGATGTAGCCTGAAGATAACCTCTGTTATCTTGTTCAAAATTGCTGCATAGCAACAATAACAAGGCCAAAATTTGATTCAGTCCATGATCAGTGCGGGTTTTAGGGTAGGACAGAGAAGGCATTTACTTGGGTCCCAGGATCATGGTCCATTAGCACTTCCATTTAAACTCACATATGGAGCAGTAGGGAGAAGTCCCCATTGCTCCGTATATGTGAGCAAAATTGCTGTGCGGCTTGGGCCCCTTCATTTGTGCCGTCCTAGGCCTGGGCCTTTGTGGCCTTGCCACAAATCCGGGCCTGCATACGATAATGAATTCCTGGAAATGCATTGCAAGGATATTGTCAGATACACAATACATGCACAGATTTTATCGTTATCTGGCCAAAATTTTTAAATTTTCAAATAATTCTAATTTTGTAATTACGCCAGTTTTATGAATTACACAAATCACTCACAAAACTCTGTAGTACCGTGTTAGCCAGTGTAAAAAATAATAAAAAAAAAACACACAAATACAAGAGTATTGTAGAAATGATACTTATATTGCCTGACGAAGGGGCCTTAGAGCTCCGAAAGCTATTTTTTTGTGTTTTTTTTTACAAATCACTCAGAAATTCTTAAGAAAAGTGTAAATCTGGCCATACACATTAAGATATTTAAAAGACCTTTTAGCTATTGTAGGACCAACCTTATCCTGAAACGATCGTTTAAAAGTTCTATTTGTCCATCAATGAAAATAAATATTTCAAACTATATTGTTTAGTTGAAGCTAGGAGAATTTCCTACTTGGTCCTGCAATTGTTGGTCCACCCCATCAGTGTACATCAAAACAAATGAATCCCAAAACAAAACTAAAATTTGAACCAAAGGCTAAGAATAGCATATATACAAAAGCATAAAGGGTACAGAACAATGTACCCAGGGCCGGTCTTACCAACTGCGGGGCCCAATTGGAACCATTTTTGCGGGGCCCCCTTAGTACATTGTGAATTATGCTTAGTACAGGGGGAATCCCTATGCTGCCATAGTTTTATAGTTTTTAGGCTGTTCCTGCTGAATTGTGCTTAATACAGGCACACCTCCCAACATTTTAAACATTCAAAAATGTAAATAGGGACAAAAAGCTCTGCCATGTGCAGCGCAGCAAAAACATTTTTGCCATGCCAATGGAAAGAATGCAATTTTTCCTGCAGTGTACTCCCATTCCCTGACTCACCAAACACTAGCAGAACAGAGCAGCACTGACCAGCTTTCATGTAGCCATCATATGGAGCAAACTTAGGGGGCTGTTCCTGCTGAATTGTGCTTAGTACAGGGGAATCCCTATGTGCCATAGTTTTATGGTATCTCTTTGTACAGGCTATGAGCAAACGTAGGAGGCTGTTCCTGCTGAATTGTGCTTAGTACAGGGGAATCCCTATGTGCCATAGTTTTATGGTATCTCTCTGTACAGGCTATGAGCAAACTTAGCAAACAAAATTTTCTGGGCCCCCCTCCTCCCACACCCTGCCCCCAATGGCCCCTCCCCCAGTGACCTCTCAGTACAAAGGACACAAACATTGGTAGCCAGGGCCCCCTCTAAAACATTGGTAGCCAGGGCCACACCCCTAAAACATTGGTAGCCAGACCAGGGCCCCCTAAAACATTGCTGGTCCTCCCCCAGTGTCCTCATACTATGGCCCGCTCTTTCCTGCTCCCCCACTACCCCTACATCCTCCAGCCCCCCAGCATCCTCCAACTCTCCCCCTAGCATCCTCCAGCTCTCCCCAACTCTCCCCCCAGAATCCTCCAGCTCCCCCAACTCTCCCCCCAGCATCCTCCAACTCTCCCCCCCAGGCGTCCTCCAGCTCCCCCAACTCTCCCCCCAAGCATCCTCCAGCTCCTCCAACTCTCTCCCCCAGCATCCTCCAAATCTCCCCCAGACGTCCTCCAACTCCCCAACTCTCCCCCCAGGTGTCCTCCAGCTCCCCCAACTCTCTCCCCAGGCGTCCTCCAGCTCCCCCAACTCTCCCCCAGCATCCTCCAGCTCCCCCAACTCTCCCCAGGCGTCCTCCAGCTCTACCCCAACTCTCCCCCCCAGCATCCTCCAGCTCCCCCAACTCTCCCCCAGGCGTCCTCCAGCTCTCCCCCAACTCTCCCCCTCCAGCATACTCCAGCTCCCCCAGGTCTCCCCCCAGGCGTCCTCCAGCTCCCTCAACTTTCTCCCCAGGCGTCCTCCAGCTCCCCCAACTCTCCCCCCCCAGCATCCTCCAGCTCCCTCAACTCTCCCCCAGGCCTCCTCCAGCTCCCCCCAGAGCATGCTCCCCAGCATCCACCTGCTTCATCCTCCTCCCTGCTGTGTCCGCTGCTTCATCCTCCTCCCCGCTGTTTCATCCTCCTCCCCATTGCTTCATCCTGCCTGCTCCCCGCTGCGCCCGCTGCTTGCATCCTCCAGCTCGCGTCCTCACTTTTAAAGGCTGCGCCCCATGCGTACTGACGTCACATGTACGCACGGGGCGCGACCAATCAAATTACCTGCTGACCACCAATGAAAGGGACCGTCATTTTTAAAGGGGGCCCGGGCCAAAAAACTTGAAGTGTATCACGGCGGGGCCCCCATTGGCGCGGGGCCCGATTGGATGCAATAGGTCCAATCGGCCTAGGACCAGCCCTTCCCGTGCCCCGTGAAAGTTATCATGTAGACGGAAGCAAGAAACATCAGTTCCTCATAATAACCACCAGAGCTGGCGGATCCATATAATCTTAGAGGAGGGTGCCGAGGTTACGGTGATCACCGGCATCCTGTGACACGCATCACATATGGTTATAATAAAAGTCAAAGCCAGTTTAAATGGAGGAATTGAGTTTAAGCGGTCACAGAGGGGGTAGTTCGAAGTATATTGGTTGGTATATAATAACACATTCAATACATGGATTAAAAGGCACATAGAACAGGTCGTTGCCTACAGCACAGGGTGTATTAGAGAGAAAAGTTCATACAAGAAGATAAACGAAGCAGAAGAACAAAGAACAAAGTATGATCAAAGAGCATATACCCAACAATAAAGTTACATCAAGCAGAGTTGTTGTGTTCATATTAAAGTTACAACAGTTTCACTTTAGTTGCACAATCACACTTTAATGCAGACTGTAGCAACATGTAACAAATATACAGTTACTGTTATCAATGTTCACTGTGATACCTCTGAGGTACCTATATCAAATCTTTGTAAGCTCGAGCTGCGAGAAATCACCGCTCCTATGGCACATACAGAGCGTAAAGCTGGCCATACACGCAACCGATACTATCGTAAGAAACCTCGTTTCGTACGATATTCGGTGCGGGTATGGCATGTTGGCGAGTCGACCGATATCGCAGGAAGCTGAAAAGAATCCACTATGCCACGATCGATAGATCGATCCTAGCCTGAAGGAGTCAGGCTAGGTTCGATCAATCGATCGTGGCATAGTGGATTCTTTTCCTTTAACACCATTAGCCTCAATGGACTTAACAAACTTGTATCCTACTCTGCTTTCTATCTTTAATGACTATTTAAATGATTCTGCTTCTGCATCGTGGTATCACCTTATTTCAAATGACCAGAAGCAAAGTTTTAGCAGGTATTTTCTAATAAAGCATTCAAAATAATAAATGGATAGGGCAATTATTGGAGCAGGGTAGGCTAGATGTTTTACTTAAAATTTTTTAGTGTTACGTTTCCTTTAAGTGCATCCATATCGGTTCCCTCTGTAGGAGAAGTTTTTCACGGTTGCCTCCCCGGATTGGTTGTGATATATGGTTAATTATCATGCATCTCAGACTTGCTAGAGTTTGTTTGTGTTGTAAAAAATGCAAGGCTACAGGGGTGCTGTCTTCACCAGAGGCTAATGCTGTCCTGATAGCCAATCTGTAGTTCGCCATCCGATCCCTATATGTAGTTACAGTTTTTCCTACATACATAAGCCCACATGGTCTGGCCCTGCTGTGTCCTTCTGAAAAGTGGTCATTGTAAGCGCTGTATCTGCAACTGATGGAGTCAAGTCCAAAAAGGAAATTGAATGGTAGAGGGAAGCTGATTGGATATTGAACACATCTGTATTTATGAAACTGTTTGTCAAACCCAGTTTAAGAGATACATCAATCTGTTTTTTGAATATCCAAGTCGGATCTTTGTCGAGTTTTTTATAGGTTGCTGTGCCCCCCCCACCCTTTTCAGCAGGTCTGATGATGATGTTGGGATTCTGGGAAAGACTTCTAATAGCCGCTCAAGGCCTTGAGAAAGGTCCCGATGAGGACTGAAACGTAACGTTGGCTGTTTTTAATACACAATTGATATTTTTTTAAATAAAACTCAGTGCTGCTGGTCTTTTTTGGATATTTAAATCATTTACCCTGCACCCGAGGTAAGAGTAGAAGCAGAGTGCCACCCTGGGGGTTCGATATATATATATATTATAATGAACAAAGATCCTTATATATACATATATACATGTTGGTTAGAAGCATTGCCGGATTGGATTGATTTGTTATATGAGAGAGATCCCCTTTTAATCCATACCATATTAAGGTTATTCATTTCTGCTTCACTGATACTGTGAACTTGTAATGGAAGTGGAGTGCTGACTTCTCTGTATTTGGGACGCTTTATTCTGCGTCCTGTCTCCACGGCGACTCGGCACGTCACTTCCGGCTCTTAAACTATACATGGAGTTTTCAAATGAATGTACGTTATATGCTGTGAGATGGCCACAGTAACACGCTTGAGAAAGGGATTGTGGTATTCCCGAATGTCGCGTAGAGGTGGCAAACTGGCTGGATAAGTACTCACATTGTTATTATCTCGCATTGACTGTATGTTTTTTTAAGGACATTTTAATAAATGCTACGTTTTATATACGGAGTGCGACTTGGTTGGAATATATATATATATATAAAACACTTTCTATTTATTAAACATCTGATACAATTTAGTCACTTTTTATTACAGTGACAGATCCTCTTTAATAAATCACACTTGTAATCTGACTCAGAATCCTCACTATTTCCTCAATTTATTGCCAGTTCCAGGCACTGCCTTTTTACAAGATTGTCTATATCTTTATGACTGCTCTATAAATGCATTCTTCTTAAGATAGATTAAAGATATGTTTGCACATTAATTAACAGTCTGACAGTCCTGAGACAGGGTGAATTCCCCAAAACATGTTTCTATATATATATTACTCCTTACAAGATTTTACAAAGGGTAATGCAACATTGAAGTTGAAACAATCCAAAACTAATGGCCTTCTACACAAACCAGCAGGGTGCAGAAATAAATATATGCAGATAATGCAGCTTAGTAAGAGATTCACAGCAGGAGGGGATGGGATATAACTAAGCACTTTATAGCTTTAAAGTTATTTGTAAATGTAATTGCAATTAAAAGCAGTGCCAGGCTGTTTATTTTCTCTGCACTCATGGCTCTGACTCCTGAGACAATGCTGCTGAAGCAGCTGATTAAAAGCCATGTAGGAGAACTGATTTCTTCTACTTTGTTTCAAGATTAAGAAAAGAAATGGATAAACAAGTGCTGCAAAAACATTTATAAATAACTTAAACAAACTGACCCTAATAAGTTTATCTGCCTTGTCAACTATTGGTACAAACTTGAAATTAGGCTAGTAGGAATGTTAGTTGTGTGCAGTTACTATGGGACACAGATTATCACAGAATAAAGCAATGAGTCCCGCAATGTAGAGCTTGTCTATAGCCTTTGTGGACTGCTTAAATGTAAGCTCAGTGAAACAGGGACCTCCTTTCTCCTGTGCCTTTTAGCATATGGGAACTTAATCTCTGTATATTTCTCCATATTTATTAATATGCTTGTTATTTATTATTATGGTTGTCTTCTGTGTGTGTATTTTTCTACACACAAAGTTTTGGATATATACATATGAAATCCACAAGGTGGCAGTACTCCCTTTGACTCTCATTCTTACTAGATGGAAACTAGCTAATAAGAAAAACATTTTCTATTAAGGTTTGTGAATTACATACGTCCAGGAATGCAGAGGCAAAGGACAGATGTAATCCGTAATTGTGGTGGTAGTTTAGCCTGTATAGTCATATAGTCAAATTAAATTTTATAAGCCTGATGTGGGAAACATTAAAACTAGGTGGACTCAAAGTATTACAATTCAGGCATTTCATGCAAAGTGCAAGGTAACGCTGAAAATTGCATTCATGCAAAAACTGCATGCTCTACAGCTGACACCTGATCTATGAATAGGGCATACAGATACAACACTTGCTTCTGTTTGGTAAATTATTTGCAAGTTACAGTGACAGCATGGATGGCATGAAGTGACGTAAGTCTGGTGCAATAGTGGGCCTTGTGCAAAATATGCCTTCCCTGTATGAGACCTGTAGGAGTATTAGACAATAATCCTTTCTTCTGTCACTAATTCAAATACCTCTACACTGCTAAGAGGTAAATGCTATTGCAGCAATATGTGCCCTGACTGTCCTGTGACAGTTAGCAATCAGTTACATAGTATACAAATAACAGCAATTGATTCAGTGAAAATAAAACCACATTTTAATGGCTCAAAAATTCATTCAAAACATAATGCAAAACAAATTCAGATATATACTATACCAAACAGTGACAAGGTGCATCCTAGTGCCTCTCCTAACGCGTTTCGCACAGAGTGCTTCATCAGAGTGCTTCATCACCTCCTCTGATGAAGCACTCTGTGCGAAACGCGTTAGGAGAGGCACTAGGATGCACCTTGTCACTGTTTGGTATAGTATATATCTGAATTTGTTTTGCATTATGTTTTGAATGAATTTTTGAGCCATTAAAATGTGGTTTTATTTTCACTGAATCAATTGCTGTTATTTGTATACTATGTCAGGACCTATCAGTGAAATATAAAATGTGATTTCCTTTCCTAAATATATACTGTTGTGATTAATCAGTTACATAGCTAGCATTGTTATGGCTGGATGCTGGATGCTGGTAGTTATTATGCAAAAGATCAGTGCCAGGACTAGGGTTACCACCTGGCCAGTATTTTACCTGGCCTGGCAAGTATAAATGATGCTTGATGCCAATGTAATTAATAGGAAAAAAACATAAAATTATAGGAAAACATTTTTTTTCTCCAGAAAAGGTGGTAAACTTAGACAGGGCATATTGAAAGAAATTGCTCAAATTGGGTGCAATTATTTTGTTATATATATATATATATGTAACACCTATTTGGCTATAAAATGGCCAAGCCAGGCTAGTAGCGTGCTGTAGAGCATGTGTTACATGCGACCTTAATGCACAGGAGTGGGCCTCCGCTACGTGGGAGGTATATAATGGAGCTGAGGGGTTGTTGAACTACAACTAGCTGAAGTAGTGTGGTGCAATAGATAGAAATGGACGCCAGAGGATTCTTATGAATGAACTGGATAATACTTTATTTGTCCAAGACAAAGGTAATCAGGGTATTTCAATACTCACTTAATAGATGTTATGCAGTATGCAGTTATACAATTGATGTAATTCGGATTAATAGCAGAAATATGATGCTCCCCTGTGTATCCCTTCTCATCAAGAGGTTTGGGCAGGTAGAACAACAACAGAGTGATAGGTAGGAAAGCTCACCGGCATAGTCCCATGCTCTTTTGGAGGTTAGGGCAAGGCATATTTGCTAACCTATTTCCCTAGCACTTCTGTGTCCCTAATCTAAGGCCAGTAATGCCTGTTAGGAAGACTACTCCTTTGCTATTATCCTGGATGGAGCAAATGGCTGCTCTTTCTATATAATTCTGTCTGAACTCACCACTTCTAGAGGGTGCTATAAAATATGCTGCTATACTGTCTTTTCCTCATTCACGGGGCCCTGTCCCCGACTTAATTTGGATGGATAGTGGCTTACTGGGCCGGATCTGTACCCAGGCTCGATGGAGCTCTGCTTCAGGTAGCAGATCAGCAGCCAAAGAGGAAAACACTTCCTTGTGCAAGACACTATATAGTCTGCCAAGGGGAGTGGTTAAATGAGCTAAACCTGTAAGGGATAGCTTTAGAAACTGTAACCTGAGTATAGAGGGGTCTGCCCTATAACAGTACAGATAAGGAAAAGTAGGGAAGTAAAGCCATAGGGAGCTTAACCCTATGGGTCCCTACATATATATATATATATATATATATATATATAGTTACATAGTTACATAGTTACATAGGGTTGAAAAAAGACCAGTGTCCATCAAGTTCAACCCATCCAAGTAAACCCAGCACACCTAACCCACACTAACCAATCTATACACTCACATACATAAACTATAAATACAACCACTAGTACTAACTGTAGATATTAGTATCACAATAGCCTTGGATATTCTGATTGATCAAGAACTCATCCAGGCCCCTCTTAAAGGCATTAACAGAATCTGCCATTACCACATCACTAGGAAGGGCATTCCATAACCTCACTGCCCTCACCGTGAAAAACCACCTACGCTGCTTCAAATGGAAGCTCCTTTCCTCTAATCTAAAGGGGTGACCTCTGGTACGTTGATTGTTTTTATGGGAAAAAAGAACATCCCCTATCTGCCTATAATCCCCTCTAATGTACTTGTACAGAGTAATCATGTCCCCTCGCAAGCGCCTCTTTTCCAGAGAAAACAACCCCAACCTCGACAGTCTCACCTCATAGTTTAAATCTTCCATCCCCTTAACCAGTTTAGTTGCACGTCTCTGCACTCTCTCCAGCTCATTAATATCCTTCTTAAGGACTGGGGCCCAAAACTGCACTGCATACTCAAGGTGAGGCCTTACCAGGGACCTATAAAGGGGCACAATTATGTTCTCATCCCTTGAGTCAATGCCCTTTTTTATACAAGACAGCACTTATATATATATGTGTGTGTGTGTGTTTGTGGCCTTATACATATTTATGCATTATACACTGTGTATGGGAGAGTTGCACCGATTACAAAAAACCAATTGTCCAAGTCACACATAAAGTCAAATCTACATATTAAAGATTTTTATGTAAATGGCAGTTGTGCAGTGTGTTGGCTACAGGAGCCATAAAAACTAATGTATGCAGCAAAACTAACCCAACAGTCTTTGAGCACTGGGCAAGGTGTCAGCCCCAGTTAGTATGTGGGGGCAGTGGCTGAAAATGTGTATAAATGTGGACTGGGCAGCACTGGGGAGAGCATCTGAAGTGACTGGGGGCAGCATGTAAGGCCTGGAGGAGAGAGAGGACAGCCGTGATGGAAAGTCAAGCTGAACTTTATTCTTTTACACTGGAGGTAACAATGTAGACTGTATAATTAAGTTGTAAACTGTAAATAATGTAAATATATTGTTTTAGTTTAAAGAATCACTTAATTGTAACAATCAACTGATTTATTATTCAATATAGTCATTTTAATATACACTTATTGGTGTGGATTATTTGTCTGCTTCTCAAAAGAACCATGACCGTAGTAAGAGGGGTTAATAATGTTATTATTAATATTATATGGTAAATCTTACAATATTGATAGTTGTAGCGATTCAACCAACTGCCCTTGAACTTCCCACTTTCAGGCTTCAGGACAAGGGCTCTTATTCTCTTTTAAAAACCCTCCTCCCACTCTTCTGTAATTCTTTGATGCAGTTTTCATTTTCTTGCTTTCCTCTCAGCGATGCATACATTGCTCTTATAGTCTTAAAACAATGTTACATTTAGGCTTCTCATCTGTGGGGTTTCTGTAGTTTCTTAATATCCACAGGCAATGTAGTTTTTAACATTAAAAACTATTCTTTAAATAGTCTTAAATTGTCTGATTAGAAATTTGTGAAATGCAATCAGCTGCCTTGCCATATAGCTCCATTCTTAGATAGCATTTCCTGTTCTGTGACCATTTTGCCTCCCACGTATTTAAGGAAAATAAAAAGCTTAAACAAGTTTGTTTGGTTGCATAAAGCTCCTTATGAGGATCATGTAACTTCAGTTCAAACCCTTTGTGTTTATAGCATTAGGTTTCTATGGCTATTCATTGTGGCAAACACAGGGTCTACAGCCCAGCCTTTCTTACTCGTGAGCCACAGTTAAATGTAAAATGACTTGGAGAGCAACACAAGCACCATAAAAGTTCATGGAGGAGCCAAATAAGGGCTAAGATTGGCTATTAGGTAACCTCTATGCACACTATCAGCTTACAGGAGGCTTTATTTGGTAGTAAATCTTGTTTTTATTCAACCAAAACTTGCCACCAAGTCAGGAATTCAAAAATAACTACCTGGTTTGGGGGCGCTGAGAGCAACATCTAAGGGGTTGGTGAGCAACATTCTGCTCACGGACCACTGGCTGGGGATCACTGGTCTACAGTGTGGCTTGTACCCACATCCTTACATTTGATGTTATAAAGATTCTATTGATTGCCACCTTACTTGACTTGGATACAAACCTCTGGCCCTTGGCCTGTTTCAGGTTCTGATGTGTGCTGCCTGCCATATTCTCTGGCAGACTGCAAGCTTCACTGGGTAAGCAATTGAAATCAGTGTTTGTTTATCTCTTTCTCTTAAAACTGTATAAGCGGAGTCAGTTCTCCTTTTTTAATCAGCTACCTTCAAAATTTCAGTGTCAGAGCCAGGAGTGCAGAATGTAAACAGCCAGAGAGATATTGCCTTTAATGGAAATTTATATTTATATTTCATATTAATGTATATTAAAAAGTTGCTGAGATTTACATTTTTTTCACTTGCCAAAAACAGTTTTGGGTGTCAAACTCTTTTAATAGTAAATGACCCAATTAATATGAAATGAATGAAAATAAATAACTTATCCCCTCAGCAAGGCCCCAGTGTGTTTAACCAAGAACAAATTCTCCAGCTTAATAAATGGGCAAAATAGTTGTGCTGCTGTATCTTAAATTGGCTCTGGATTAACTGTAGCAAGACTGATATTGACAATTACAAAGAAAAAAAACTAAGCATTTCAGCTCTGCTGCTGGAGTACAAGCAAAGATGAAAGAGCCAGAAATAAATGTGTATCCAAAACATTAATAGTATGGGCTCTCACCACTGTGCACCTTCAAACCATTTTGAGTGGATTCTGGTCTACAGCTTAAAAGTGTTGTGCTGACAAACTATCAGACACGCAAAATCAGCAGCTTTAGTGATAGTCTTCAACAGCTGGTATGGAATGACATTAAGTAATTCTAACATTCGAACAAAGGTAGACATATCTGCATTGCTAAAGCCCAGTAGCAATGCCATTTGAGAACACTTAACTGTTATAGAACAGTAATGTAATTTAAAAGTTCAATGTAGCACTGAAATGTGTCTCTGTCTTTGTTCTGTTTTCTTTGTGTTTTACCCTTTGCTTCTCTTACCCCCTCCCTTTTCCAGCTCTTTGTAGGCTTCCCACCTGTATTGTTTTTCTCATCCTTATACTTTCTCTTTTAAATCCATTTGTCTTTCCAAAAACTCTACATTTGTTTCTCTACTGTTTAGTCATTCTTACATTCATATACTTCTCTTTCTTTTGCTCCTCTTCTCTTCTCTTTCTCCTTCTCTTTTCTTTCTTTTCTTTTCTGTATGGACATAGGGTGCGGAGGACACATGGATATCTAGTTTCACTACATGATCATTGGCCTTATTTTCTGTATTGGATGTAGATTGGTCTAAACCAGTGATCCCCAACCAGTGGTTCATGTTGCTCATTAACCCCTTGGATGTTGCTCTCAGTGCCCCCAAACCAGGTAGTTAGGCCCCACAGCCCCTTTCCACCCCACAGCTCATGATTAAGTGTCAGATGGACATGTAACACGTCAGGCTTTATGAGATGAGTGTATAATAAAGATTTTTTCTTTTTAACTTTTCAAATGGCATGTCTTTTGGATTTCCGGAGTGCTCCCTTATTTTCTTTTTTGTCCCACAGCCCCTTCCACCAAATTAATTTGTGGCAGTTCTACAATAATTCTGCAGTTGTGTTTCCTTCCCATACCCCCAGCCACCATGTTCTCATATACAGTACAAGAAGGGCAAATTATTACTTAATTCCTGCACTTTGTTCTATTTGTTTAGTGTTTACTGACAATTTAGCCTACGGTTTGTACCATGTTGCAACACAAATATCCTTTATGCAAGGAAAGGTCAATCTGTCAGTAAGAAGCTTTGCAACCTGTATTCATTTTTAAAAAAACATTTGCTTCATTTGCTTATCCATGCTGCCACCCCCTATAAAGTAAATTAAAACATTGTCTAGCTACTGAAGTCTGTGATGCTGACAACAAAAAAAGAACAGTTTTTTTTGAGGGGATGGGGGGGTGGTTGTGATTTTCTAAACAATTCTGTTGTACAAGCAAATGCCTGCTATCTAGGGTTTGTGAGCCCACACATAGCAACTGACATTTCAGACTTGAAAGTTATTGAACATCTAAAAACACACACAAAAAATGAAGACCAACTGCAGAGTCCCTTAGAATGTTCTTGATACAAAGTTAAGTTTAATTTAAAATGTGCTCTACTTGCGAAATGCAGCATAACTGCGCTGTGTTTTAGACTTTGTAAATTAATTTAATGTGGTCTCGCTACTAATGTATATTAGCATTTTACTTTATAGCTAAGACTGGAATGCCTAGAATGTTCTTACCTCTATAATAGCTTGGCAGATCATCTGCAAGATACTAAAGTTTTTTTGCTTTCCTGCAATAATGACTTTTTGTGTCCAGTGGCATGGGTCCCCCAAGCACTAACCCCACTTCCCCCGCACCAGTGCTAGATATAAGTGGCAGCAACAAAAATGGGGATTGTGGGATACAGATCCCACCTAGTTACGCCACTCTTTGTGTTCATGGAAAAGAAGGGGTGATCTAATGAGCTTACTCATTAACTGGAGAACTGAAGGAGGGAAAATAACATAAACATCTTGTATTAGTGGCACAACATAATAATAATAGTGGCACTACATAATAATAATAATTCACTGAAATGTTTTGTGGCTTATTACATTAAGACAAATTATGTATATGTATTATGACTATGAAATAATAATAATTCTACACTTGTTAAGCATTAAAATGGTATTCTCCAAAGGAATTATTTACATATGGGAAGGCAGTGTTCAAAAGGCAAAAGCTACCTTACTACAAAAATTAATTGCCACGTGTGTCTGTGCACCTTTCAGGGCACATCAGATTTTTTGCAATCAGCAGTGCGGGTTGGAGGCAAGTAGATATCCCCCCTACCACCCACAACGCCTCTCCTAAATTGTGCAACATAAAGACGTGCAAGTTAGGAAAAAGGCTACAGGCGCAACAAAGCCCTGTCTTTACTGCTTGCCTGCGGTAAGGAGATATTGGGCCTGCGCCCACCATCACTGCACCTTGCACTGGATTTTATTTCCGATGTGAGGTTCAAGCGCAGCCATTTGTGCTTTGTGCATGCTTTTACTTCTTCTTGGGAAGAATAGTGGATGAAAAACTAGGCTAACTCAAAGTGACCAGTAGACACTGAAAAGTATAATTCATAAAATCATAAAATTCCTGTTCCTCCAGGACCTAAAAAAATATTTTAAAAGATAAGACTCATTTACAAAAGTACACAGGTAGTTGTGGACAACTCCCAGGATCCTTCCTGTAAAGTCAGCAAGGATATCACCTCTAATGCACCTCCCAATATGAGCACCTGGGAGTAATGTAGTTGGCTACTAACTGGAACAAATTATATTACACAGAGACACACTAGGGGGGAGATTTACTAATCCACGAATCCGAATCCCGAAAGGGAAAAAATCGGATTGGAAACTAAAATTTTGCGACTTTTTCGTCGGCGTCGCAATTTTTTCGTATGTTGTGGGACTATTTCGTCGCCGTCATGACTTTTTCGTATTGAACGATCGTGAATGGCGGAAAAACCTTTCCGACTTTGCATGATTTTGGAAGCCTGCCATTGGAATATATGGCACTGTGCAGCTCCAACCTGGCCCAAGGAAAGTCACGATACCGAAGCTTGAATGAATCCGAAACTTTCGTACTCGACGCAACAATACGACTTTTTCGCGATGGCAAGGAAAAAGTTGCGGAAAATATACAACAAATTCAAGACGGCGACGAAAAAGTCGCAAAAATACCGATCATTACGATAAAAACGCATTCGCCCGCTTTCGGTCCGTTCGTGGATTAGTAAATCTCCCCCTAGGTGTTCACTGCTTAAGCCCCATTGTGGAAACACACATTGATTATGGTAAATAATTTTTTTTTAAGACTAATTGCCTAGTGTGTCATTGCCCTTAAGAACCACTGAGCAAGTTAGTCACCCGCAATAGATCGCTGCTATCACAGGCGAGTAACCACTCCAAAAAGGCTTTCCACCAGCAAAAACAGAAGTCGGCGGTGGAAAGCCCTTCACATCCATTGTTTTCTGAGGTTGCGTGAACTTGCCTGCAGGAGGAAACTTTGAGCGACTTCATAATTACATAGGGTTAAAAAAAAGACCAGAGTCCATCAAGTTCAACCCTTCCAAGTAAACCCAGCACACACAAATCTATATTTATCTATACACTCACATACATAAAATATATATACAAACATTCATTCTAACTGTGGATATTAGTATCACAATAGCCTTGGATATTCGGCTTGTTCAAGAACTCATCCAGGCCCCTCTTAAAGGCATAAACAGAATCTGCCATTACCACATTCCTCTAATCTATAGGGGTGACCTCTGGTGCGTTGATCGTTTTTATGGGAAAAAACATCCTCTATTTGCCTATAATCCCCTCTAATGTACAGAGTAATCATGTCCCCTCACAAGTGCCTTTTTTTCAGAGAAAACAACCCCGACCCGACAGTCTAACCTCATAGTTTAAATCTTCCGTCCCCTTTACCAGTTTAGTTGCACGTCTCTGCACTCTCTCCAGCTCACTAATATCCTCCTTAAGGACTGGGGCCCAAAACTGCACTGCATACTCAAGGCCTTACCAGGGACCTATAAAGGAGTAAAATTATGTTTTCATCCCTTGAGTCAATGTCCTTTTTTATACAAGACAGCACTTTATTTATTTATTATACCACAGGCAACTAATCTCCTGCTTATGTTTCCCCACCGGCAATAATTAAAATCACTGGTGGGGAAACATATGCATTGCTTCAGCTTTGCAAAGCAGGCCAAAGTTGTCTCTCAAAGAAACTTTGGGCCACTTCAGAATGCAACTGCGCTGCATATGTTTCCCCATCGGTGATTATTACCAATGGGTAAAAATAAGCAGATTAGTTGCCTGCAGTAGAGGAGATCTATAGTATCCCCCTTTTTGAAAACTTATTCAGGTGGGCATATGTAAAAAAAAGTTGCATACTTACTATCTGAACTTTCAAATTTGTTTTACACAGACATACTTGATTAGACAGACTGAAAGGAGTCTGTGAGCTCAGTGGGCAAGTCCCCCAACCCCTTAGGCTTACAGAGTAATGCAATCCCTTCCTCAACTTGATCCTTAGTGAAGTGATGGATTCTAGCAACATTTGCTCTTAGAAGGTCATGTTACAAGTTGCAAAAACTTTCCTCCTGCAGGCAACTTTGCGTGGCTTTGGGAAGCCGAAGCAATGTGTAGGCCTTTCCACCGGCTTTTCAGGAGATTTGTTGCCCGCGGTAGCAGAGATTTATCCCTGCTGTGGGACATTAGCCTAAAGCTGCTCCATTTTAAGTCCTTGTGAGGTAGATAATTAGTATACAATACAGTCACAACAAGGAGAAAAATTACCGGATTGTATGATGGTAATCTGTGAAGCCAATGGTTTTTGCATTTTGTGCCCTCATAGGTGCAAAACTTGCTCTTTTAGAATGGTAATTAATAAAGGAGTAGGAAGCATGTGGCATGTCATTTAAGTGCCAGAGCCAACAGGGTGTTAGGAAGTGCAATTCTTACTGTCTGCTTATGTGCATTCATTTTCCTGGTGGCTAGTGCCATCCTTCCATTCATGCACTTATGGCCTTCTTCCAGAACTACAAGCAGAGCTGGTTATTCTAGTTTTGTTACTGACAACTAACAGAACCTGCAGGTCAACATTCCTCTTGCAGCTACTGCTGGCATTACAACACTCCCAGATCAATTACTGTTAAAGAAGCAAGAGATATGTTGGCAAAGAAAAATACTTATTCAACAGAAATAAGGCAGAGGTATGTGTGGGTGTATTATGCACTCTCTTTATATTTCATAGCACTTGAACCATAAACTGTAATTTCGTAACAGTAAAAAAAAATATTTTCAAAATATCTACCACAGTGTTCATGGGATATCAGCTTTCAAAAAAAGTTATGAACCAAATTGTTAAATATGTTTTATCTTTGGAGCTGGATATATAAAATCATAGGGGCTGATTTACTAACCCACGAATCCGACCCGAATTGGAAAAGTTCCGACTTGAAAACGAATATTTTGCGACTTTTTCGTATGTTTTGCGATTTTTTTGGATTCTGTACGAATTTTTCGGATCCAATACGATTTTTGCGTAAAAACGCGAGTTTTTCGTATCCATTACGAAAGTTGTGTAACTTTTCGCGTAAGTTTTAACGCTACGCAAAATGCGCAACTTTTTACGCAACTTTCGTAATGGATAGGAAAACTCGCGTTTTTACGCAAAAATCGTATTGGATCCGAAAAATTCGTACAGAATCCGAAAAAATTGCAAAACATACGAAAAAATCGCAAAGTACCGATCATTACGAAAAAAACGCAATCGGACTCCATTCGACCCGTTCGTGGGTAAGTAAATCAGCCCCATAGAATTATATATTGCATTACATTACATTATTATTACCTTAAAAAAAAAATATATATATATATATATATATAATATAAAACACAGCCAGCACCAAGGGTCTTATAGTTCAAAACAATCTCAAGTGTATTGCACCTGGCTCGAAGAAAGAAAAAGATGCAGAGGTAAGAGTAGGAGTGGGGTGAGAAGTGGTGGATGAATCTGGAGAGCACGGGTGGTAATGATCCCTCTAAGCTGTGTACGTGTAACCGTGCACAAAAACAATACCTTTGGCACACACAACAAACTTTGCTGCACAAAGAGAAGTGTGCACAAAAGAACATTTTTACGAAAACAGCCAATAAATATTAGAGGAAATATTGATGGATGGAACACTAAGCTTTATATTGGTGGAAAAAGAAAGAAAAGAAAAAAACCATCATAAGATCAGATACAATAAGTGACAGATGCCTAACATTTGTCTGTGTGAAACAATAAAGGAGAAGGAAGCCTACAACAAAATTCTAATAATCAATCAATCAAAAAAACCCAAAAAACTAATGTTTTATTGCAAGAAAAAAGGAAAGTCACTTTATTTTGCTTATTTTTTAACCAAATGATGCCAACCCTCCAAATGCATTCCTCCACCAACTGGCTACATTGAGCCCCCATCCACACTCAGTCGCCCAAGGTGCCTAAGCCAGGTCCACTTGCAATCTCTGCTAATTCGGGCCAAACGATCAAATTAAACCAGTGGGCATAGGTGCTGTTGGTTCGAGGACCGCATCAACAAGCCGATGCGGTCCCCGATATGACGGAAAAATTAAACCTGTCCAATCGAGATCCGGCCAATTTCAGGTCATATGTCAGTCGGGGAAGCCTGTTGGTGGTGCCCATACACAAGCAGATCTAGAGGTCTAGAGAACCAATATCGCCAGCTGAAATCATCGTATGTATGGCCACCTTTACCCAACCAGTGCACATCCATTCAACCCCTGGAGAATCCCAGCTGAGTGACAAAGCGTCTCTCTATTGGTCTCTGATAAACTTGTAAATAAAGAAGTGCTGCATGATGAAAACTTTTGGGAGGGTCTTCCAGTGAAAAGAGATGAATTACAATTGTTAAGACTAAGGGCTCTGGCACACGGGGAGATTAGTCGCCCGCGACAAATCTCCCTGTTCGCGGGCGACTAATCTCCCCGAAATGCCTTGAGAGGAAACATCCACGATTTCACTGAAATCACACCACCGCATATGCCATCCCACCCGCGATTTACATCTTCGCCGGTGGGATGGCATTTCAGGGAGATTAGTCGCCCGCGAACAGGGAGATTTGTCGCGGGCGACTAATCTCCCTGTGTGCCAGAGCCCTAACATTCTATGTATGCCTGTTTAATGTGGCTGATTTTCAGTTTCCTATAACTTTACAAGAGTGCCAAGAGCACATTTTTTGATCCAAGTACCTTTAGGTGAAATGACTGTGGGAAAAAGCGCAAATTGCCCACTTTATCTGCGGACATATATGAGCCCTATAACTTCTTTCAACCTAATTGTTATGTTGTAAGATTTAATCCCAAACCCTCACAGCTTTTTTAACGTCTTTGTTTAATGGTGACACCATGGTGCTGCTTCTTAACCTCTTGCATTAACCCCCGCTGAAAATCCTACCCACTGGAATTGCCCCAGGAGAGGTTCAGAGCATATACTTCACTCAGCCTAAGATTCATGTTGCCTACGACTTATATTACCCTTTTGCTAACTTTTTCAAAATTATCTTCAGGAAGGCAGAACAGATCTGCAATCAATCTCTTTTGCCATTAAAATGAATTGATTAGGCATTCCAAGCTCTGTGCACATCTCAATTATGGACTTGAGAAGGTTGTACAAGAATTCTTTCCATAATGTCCTACAAAAAAAGAAAGTAAGTCAGTGAGCCTATTCCAGATTAAACTTTCTCGCTCTAGTAAATTATTATGCTACATTTTTCAACATAGAAGAAATTGTGCAAGCCATAGCATGGTATTTATCACTGTAATATTTGCCTTGAAATCTACATGTAATTTAAGTTCCAAGGAAGCAATTAGAAGGATGATTGGAGAGAAGATCCCTTCACTTCCTGTTCTAGTAAATTCTCACCTGCCCTCACATTTGATAAATACCAAATAAGTCTGAATGTGTGTGTTTCTTTTTTTGGCATATACAACAGTAGGGACCTGACAGAGGGGCCTACAATCTCTTCTACTATCTCATTGTTCAGCTGGAGATGGCCATGTCTATATTTTATCAGGCACTATGAATGATTTCATTTGTTTGCTTGCACTGGGATGCCTAGCACTACACCTTTTTACTAGCTTATTTGTCTTGTCCCCACGCTCACCATCTGAATCACTAGAAGAACCATCAGCAGCCGCAGAAAGCACAATAGTGTGCTTACTATGCAAATTTAATTACTTACATGATCCTTTGGATCTCAGGTTTCCATGACTTCTGTGTGATCCTCTTATGTTCATGCTGCAGCATCGCTCACTTTGCTGGGCCTACTCCTCAGATGTCACTTAAAGGAACAGTAACACCAAAAAATGAAAGTGTATAAAAGTAACTAAAATATAATGTGCTGCTGCCCTGCACTGGTAAAAGTTGTGTGTTTACTTCAGAAAGTCTGCTATAATTTATATAAATAAGCTGCTGTGTAGCCATGGAGGCAGCCATTCAAAGGAGAAAAGGCACAGGCACATAGCAGGTGGGCATATAAAACACTATTGTATTCTACAGAGCTTATCTGTTATCTGCTATGTAACCTGTGCCTTTTCTCCTTTTTTCCAGCTTGAATGGCTGCCCCCGTGGCTACACAGCAGCTTATTATATAAATTATAGTAGTGTTACTGTAGCAAACACACCCGTTTTACCAGTGCAGGGCAACAGTGCATTATATTTTTATTACTTTAAAGCTCTTTAATTTTTTGGTGTTACTGTTCCTTTAACAATCTGCCCCTCCTCTTCTTTTACTGCAACCACAGACTTGTTAACTTTGTCTGGTTCCGTAGATTCCTTCCTTTACTGACACAGTCCTTGCCACAGCATTAGGCTATGCAAGATAATGGACTGTCTCCTGAGTACTCTGCCTCATCATTAATGTCTTTCTCCTTATTTATTCCTGGCTGTAAATGTCAAGGCAACAGACATAAGTATTGTGCTGGTTACTACTATTTTCTTGTGCACGCCAGGTCCAGTGCATAGGCAGAAATGTATAGAGGTGCATCATTCAGGTAGCGGTGTAGAAGCGTGCCTAGGACAGCACCAAGAAATTTCTAGTAATGCTTTGCAGGCATCTGCAGTTACATTTCAGTTTAATTATGTAGACCATGTTGGATTTCATTGTCACATGCATGGCCATAAGACCCTTTGTGACATCTACTTTTATGGGAAACTGGGTTTCCATCTGTGAGGCATATCCCTGTTGCCCAAATTGAATATGGACTTGTCCTGCCACATGGTAAGATATGGAGGATTGTATTCCTGCATTCACAATAGTTAGAGTACTGATCTCTGCCCTCTGCTAGTACTGTGTCTACCATTGTCCAATGTAGCCCACAGGTCATAGAGGTCCTGTCTCTCTGGGAGTCTTTTTCACTGAGAGTTCTTCCTAACTCACAGCCAGAGGTGTAACATCCTGGCCCCAAGCCCCCCAGCAAAATTCAATTTTTAGGTGCCCCTCTCTCCCCTTACATAAACTTAAGGATAGGACCAACAGCCATAAACACCCCTCCACTGGTGCTAACTGGACCCCTTCCTGGTCCCCCTACAGTCAAGGGGTCTGTTACCTCACTAGTTAGCCAGTGCCCACTGCAGCTGTGGGCTGGTGGTGTTCTCTTGCGCCCCATATCTCAGGAGGTTGAGTGGCTATAATTAGAGTGTGATCAGCTCCCATGTCTTACCCCTTTGATGGTCCAGTGCCCTATTGGGTGCCGTAGTGCCAATTGACTGAAGTCATATGGTGGTATGCCACAATGACATTTTTAGGAAATCTGATGGAAGCTGCAAAGTGGAGTTAAGGGAAGCTAAAGTCTGTGAGGGGACTGAATTAACTACTGGACCTTCCCTTACCCCTGTGGCCTTAAAAACACAATTTTAGCTCATAATCTTACCAGGGCTGTGCTGTGGCTGTGTTTTGGCCAGTCACCTACCTCACCACCAAGTTCAAATCCTGTCAGTATCTCCTGGGCTCCACTCCCTGCTCCCCAGCATCTGGTTTCCTGGCTTCTTTCATTCCAGAGAAGATCAATTCCTGCAACAAAGCACAAAACATTTTAGTCTTGCACTCCGAGAGTTGTTGTGGATTTAAAGACAATGCTTGCTAAGACTCTTGCTTGCTAAGCCCGCCTCCCTTTACCTTGTTCTACAGTCTGGGGAGGGCGAAGGCCACAGTACTGCCTTCCACAACTCTCAGCCAAGGCTTTCCCTCCTCCCCCTCCTCCTCCTCAATCACACCCAGCCCCTGTCCCTATCCCCGCTCATTGTAGCCTCCTACACTGGATTTCTTGACAGCTTCAGGAACTGGGAGCGAAGAGCTGGAGTCAGTCCCTTTCCTAGGTGACAAGGTAAGAAATGGGACCGACGGTAAGAGGCATTGGACTTGATGGAAGTCATTGGCTGGCTGGGTGTGGGATATTACTTTCTAAATTCAGCATTTATTACCCTAAAATATCTAAAATAAAATATTATTCAGATGTAACAGTTTGTAGAGAGACAGATGCACAATATCCTCACGAAAGAAGTACTGGATTTTCTTTAGGTACTCTCGTATTCTTCACATCTCTAACCTGAAAAGTTGGAGCAGATGTATGAAGCCCACTGGTATGCGCTGCCCCAGTGTACTGCATGGCATGAATTGCTGGAGCCTGTATAGAGGAGTGGGCATTGTGTGGTGCAGCTTTACACAGGGAAGTAAACTACAGCAACTAGACATCACAAGTTTTTATGCTTCTCACTGCAGATCTGTCACAGCAGATTGCAGAGTGGTTGCTATGCGTTACTACACAGAGTAGTATTTTAGAAAATCATATCAATTATCACCCATGTATATGTATATATCCAGTTAGGGGCAGATTTATCAAAATGCGAGTTTAGAGCTTAATATATAAAAACTCAACTGCGGTTTATAAACCCCATAGGAATTAATAGAACGTAGGTGAGTATTAATGTATTAAGCTCTAAACTCACATTTTGATAAATCTGCCGCTTAGTGTTAGTCAATGTAACGCTGCAGTGCTTTAGGATTTGTTTGTGTTGAGTTGGTGGCAAAGGTTCATATGGAGTAGGAATAGCATGTAATGTGTGTCTTATACCCCTTTTTACTTTTAGATTGCAAGCTTTTATAGGTAGGACCCTCTTGCATAGGTTGTATTTTTATATGTCATTTGTTTGTTCAGTGTATACATCCAATCAGCGCTGGATTTCCCCATTCTCGGCCCCTGCCCAGGATTGCGCATGTGCATCATTTTCGCTCATATACAGAGCACTGGGGAAAGGTTGCGCTGAAGTTTTTTGTGTGTCCCGTACCCAGTGCTCCGCATTTGAGCAAATTTTACTTGCTGGGTGGCATGCAGCCCCTAAATTTATGCTGCCCTAGGCCCAGGTCTTTGTGGCTTTACCACAAATCTGGGCCAGCATCCAATTTCTGTACAGCACTAGGGAATATGATGCTGATTTATGAATCAATTTTGAATTTTACCAGCAGTATGGCATCTCCTACTTGTATTGGTAAATACAAATATGTTCTTTGGGCTGAATGTCCTATAAGCTCTACTGACAATTTGTAGTGAAAGAGGGACAAAGTAAACATTTATTAACAGGGAAGTCTTCCATTTAACCCCTTTCTTCATTGCACTCTTGCAATCTTGCTATGCCACGTGTTTCCAGACAATGCATAGTGCTTAACCATCAAATAGGAAACCAGAAAAGTAAAATGTACAGTGATGGCCGTCAGGTTTTCAGATTGTTTGTAGGATATGTGGCACTAAAGGGTTTAAAGTGAAATATTGACTTTTATTGCTCTGATATTCATGAATTTCTGCTGCTCCGATTGGTTGCAGTTCTGTTAACAGTGCAAAAGCACAAAATACTGAATAAAACAAAACAACATTAGTTTTCATACAATAAAAGTTTGGTAAAAATTTGGTATATTTCATTTGGTTAGAAAATTGACACTGCAGGGAGAGGCAAGGTTAATCAACAACATACAGTTCAGAGCTGTGATCACCCCAGCCAGTAAATTCTGGATGCAGGAAGTAGCCATTCCCTGGGAGCATCACAAACAGTGCAGAGCTGTTTATCTGGGCTCCATGGAGATATCCTTCTCTTAGTTACTCATATTTAACCCGTAACAAGATAACATTCCAGGAAAGGGACAGTTTACTTTCACAAAACATAATTTTTAAATAGTACAGCAAAAATAATATTTTTTTTCTCATGCTTCCTATCCTGTACCATTTGCTTCCCTTTTCCTTTCCTCATAAGTGCTCTGTAAAATGACTTTCTAATCTTTTTTGTTAATACATTTATCAGCAGCATAAAAAATACAGCAATTAATGTATCAGTTGTTGTGTTACAGGTTTTAGTTAAGCTTGGGGAGCATGCTCAGTAGGGGCTAAAGATTCTGCTGTTGCTCATATATCAAATTATAACAGCAGTCTGTTTTAATGAGCTGCAACTGGCAAAGACGAGAGGGGGAAATTAAATCAATCAATTTTAAAACTTAAAAAAAAAATAGAAAGCAACTGAAAAAAGAATTATTTGCGGTATACAATATGTTTTCGTAAGCGGAACTACTTCTTTAGAGCTGATTACACTGGTTAAACATCACTAATATAATTTGTGTTTTCTCAAACACCAGAATGCAGCACATTACTACAAAGGGTTAAAGGAGAACTAACGCTTAACTAGAGATAAAGAGTAAAAATCCTGCACATTATTTTTTGGGCTTTTGTTCCCCAAAGATGCCCCCAGTAGCCCCCATCTTTTTTTCTACTGATTTACTGCACATGCTCTGTGCTGCTCTCAGTTAATGGGCTTAGGGACCAAATCACAGTATACTGTATATATAGAATATAAATGTCACAATATAAGACTGATTAGTAAATAATGCAGATTCTTATTACATTGCAGTTCAGAAACCAATGCGATTGGCATCAGAATTTAATAATCAACCATGTAGCATCAAAACAAAACAAAATTTCAAAAACAGCTCCTGTGTTTGAAGGCCTGGATCATTATTGCTATAGAGATGCTGAACCTTTAGGTTGGTGCAATAATGTCAGTACATAAAATATGGCATTTCTATCCACATTCATTTTTAGGGTTAAGTTCTCCTTTAACACTAGCCATGACTTCCTGTGTACTAAATTCAACTTCAATTGTAAAGATTGAGTTGTATCCATTTTTTCAAAGTTTATTATATTTTTTATTTTTTGTCAGTTTTATGAAGATTTTCATTAAACGCTTCTAAACAACATATGGCCAGTGTTGTAAAGTTGGCCACAAGCAAAAAGTTTAATCAATTTTAGATTAGTAAATGAATTGTATGACCATCTGTGCTTGTGTGACCAAACAGATCAGTTTGAACAGTCAGGCTTTGGTGCTGATCCCAGTTTTACTCTTGCCATGGGTCAATCTAAAAACCTTGCCTTAGGTGGGGGTGTGTGTAAGTGGAGATTCAGCATTTCTAGTGCAGAGAGCTTAGCTGTGGAAGCAATACAGAATAAAAGTAAGTCTGTGCGGCCAATTTTCAATTTCCTCAACCTGTGGGGTGATGCCTTTTTACGGAAACTAACTTCATCCCTAGGAGGGGTAATAAGATGGGTATCTACTGTGACTAAATTGCTCTAAAACAGTGCTGTGGTACCAAGGGCTGGAATTTTCAGACCTACGAGATGGAGAGCCAATAATGGAAGCCAGTATTGACCAATCCCTTTTTTAAACCACACCCACTTCAATTCACACTTAAGAGCTTTTAAGTACATACTGACATTAATGGTAGTAGCACACACAAAAAAAAAAATGGTTGGTGCTCACTGCAGGGATAGTGTATCACCCATCACAATGCTTGTGAACTCCCACAACAAACCCCAACCAGGTTCACCTCCCACAGGCAGCATAGGGCAGGCAGAGTATGGCACACAGGTAGCATAGGGCAGACAGAGTATGACACACACAGGGAGTGAAGGGTAGGCAGAGTATGGCACACACAGGCAGTGTAGGCCAGGCAGAGCATGGCACACAAATGCAGCATAGGGCAGGCAGAGTGTGGCATACACAGGCAGGGTAGGGCAGGCAGAGCATTGTACACACAGGCAGTGAAGGGTAGGCTGAGCATGGCACACAAAGGCAGCATAGGGTAGGCAGAGTATGGTACACACAGGCAGCATAGGGCAGGCAGAGTATGGCACACAAAGGCAGTGTAGGCAGTATACACCGGCAGGGTACAGTAGGGCAGGCAGAGTATGGCACACACAGGCAGCATAGGGCAGGCAGAGCATGACACACACAGGCAGTGTAGGGCAGGCAGAGCATGGTACAGAAAGGCAGCATAGGGCAGGCAGAGTATGGCACACACAGGCAGTGTAGGCCAGGCAGAGCATGGCACACAAAGGCAGCATAGGGCAGGCAGAGTGTGGCATACACAGGCAGGGTAGGGCAGGCAGAGCATGGCACACAAAGGCAGCATAGGGTAGGCAAAGTATGGCACACACAGGCAGCATAGGGCAGGCAGAGTATGGCACACAAAGGCAGTGTAGGGCAGGCAGAGCATGGCACACAAAGGCAGCATAGGGCAGGCAGAGTATGACACACACAGGCAGGGTAGAGAAGGGCAGGCAGAGTATATCCCACACAGGCAGCATAGAGCAGGCAGAGTATGGCACACACAGGCAGGGTAGAGTAGGACAGGCAGAGTAGGGAAGATGAAGAATTTGTACTGTAGTACATACATTGGTACTGCATGACCACTCCAGGATTAAGAGTTTGTACTGCAGTACAGTCTGTCTGAGGTGCGAACAGGTAAACCATGTGGGTGCTCAAAGTCTGAGGTCTTACAGATGTGAACAAGGCAGGGCTTACAGGTGTGAACAATGCAGGGCCTGTACGGGCGTGAACAACAGGTGTGACCAATGCAGGGGCTTACAGCCTGAATATGAGGTGTAAACAATGTTGGGGAGGCAGGAAATCTTAGTACTGATACCTTTTAAAGCTCATAGAAGGACACCAGTACTGTAATATATTGCCCTGAAAAGAACTAATTGCTGCCACATTGTATGTTTCCTAGCTCATAAACTGGCTAGTTTTAGGGCTTGTACAGATGGGCGTTTCACCCTGCGAACACAGCCCGTTTTTCCCTGTTGTGGTTTTCTCACACAGGTGCACGTAAGTGCCAAAACGCAGGTGTAATGCTGCACACTGCGCCTGTTTGAGTACACCATGATAGGGAAGAATGGGCTATGTCTGTTCCTGCGTTCCCCTACAGTGGAACACAGGAAGGATCCACCACAGGGGAATGCAAGAACAGACACTCGTGAGTACAAGCTTAGTTAGCTACACTTAGGGGCACATTTACAAAAGCACGAACGCTCAAGCGTTCATGCGAACGCTCCGAGCATATTTTCGCAGATTTTTTTGGCGTCCGCACGACTTTTTCGTACGCCGCACGACTTTTTCGTACGCCGCACGACTTTTTCGGACGTTTGCACGAAAAAATCGGAAAGGTTTTACCGCTGTTGTTCGGTACGAAAATTTTGTGACTTTCGGATCGCAACACACTAGTGAGTAAATACGAAATACGTACATATAATATCAATATTTAATGATAGTGATTATATTAGCTGCCCTCCTCCAGACTAATCCATAAAGTGCTTAGAAATTATTTCAAAAAGAGTTGGCACTTAATAACCACCCAATAAATCCAAACTAAAATCTAAATCCACTTATATTTATCTTGCCCTTTTTTCTCACTGTTCTTGTTCCTATTTATCTTCCTTCAATACTATCCCAATACAGGCTTTTCAACTAACTTTATACTATGCCCTTATGCCCTTAGCAATTTCCTTTCACATATTCTTTTCCCTTCAGATTGCAGTCTTCCAAACAGAGCCATATTTCCTATTGTTTTGATCATTCTTCCTCTACTTTGTTCAGCACTAAAAAATAGATTGACATTGGTTCCTAACTTTTTGTCATGGAACGGAAATCATGGCTTCCTTTCAGTTTGCTATAACTGTCCATCAGAATAGAGGATATGACTAGAACAGTTTGTAAGCAGTTTCTTGCAGTACCCCTCCTTGCTAATGATTTGTGATGCTATTTTCCACTAAGATGAAACTCACTGGCTTGATATCTCAGTATCTTTTACTATCGACTTGAATCTATACCTATGTCTTGGTTTAATGAAAGTTAACAGTCTAAGGACGAAGACAAACAGGGTGATTAGTCAATGCGATTTTTAAAATCCAGTTGCAGTGACTCACCCACTGCAAAAGTCAACTAGTCCTGCGCGGTACATTTTGCACACAACGACTTATATATTTGTGCACGGAGATTAGTCGCCGCAACTAATAGCCCCATTTGTCTTCACCCTTAGGGTACTGGGACATGTGGAGATTAATCACCTTCTTAAAAATGCTTTTATGCCCGAAGTCGCCTGAAGTTTCCCTGTGAGGAAACTTTGGTCGACGTTGGGGAAAAAAAGCCCTGTGTATGTTTTCCCAAGGGAAATTCACATTATTGCTGGTGGGAAAGCATTTTGGGGAGATTAGTCACCCATAGCAGAGTAGATTTATCATGGGTGCCTAATCTCCCTATGTACCAGTACCCTAAGGGCCCTGTGTTTGACTTTGAGGCAGCTCCTGCGATGCTGCCCACCCACGCCCCACTGCACTCACCTTTTCTTGCGCCAGTGGAGGTCCAGGGGGGTCCACACCGCTAGTACAGAGAGTGCAATTGAAAACTGGAAATACGGCTCTTAAAGTTACCAGGAGCAGATGATTGCCACCCCTGATAACTTTCACGGCAGCAGTGCCCCCCTGCCTAACAGTACTGGTACATTAGGAGATGAAGTGCCATATATGTTTTCCCACCAGCTATTCACTTCACTGCCAGTGGCAAAGCATTGTGGGGGGATTAGTTCCCTGTGATAGTGTAGATTTGTCATGGGTGACCTATCTTCCTGCGTGGAAGTACCCCAAGGGTGCTGGCAAATGCAGAGATTAGTTGCCCGCTGTTAAATCTGGGCTACTGTGGGGGGCAAATATCCCCTAAATGTCAGGAGTTTTCTTTGCAAGGAAACTTTGGAAAATGAAGTGCTGCGTATTTCTCATGAATGCTTCCCCAGCACCAATAAAGTCAATTTCAGGTGACAAAACATACATGGCACTTCGTTTTGGCATCGCTCTACATGCTTGATATCTTGCAAGCAAACTTTATCGTCGGTAAAAAAAGCATTCAGAGGGGATTTGTCACCCACGGCAGCCCAGATTTTGCTGTGGGCAACAAATCTACCCCTCACCATTACCCAATTCTACCCTAAAGGGGCAGAAGACAAAACAAAGGGCTTCATAAATTGAAATATAATTGGGGGAAGGCAACATGAGTAGGGATTCATTTTTGGATTATACTGAATATTTAATCCTCTACTTTTTGGAAAATATCCAGCCATATCCAAACCTTTATTTCTATATAAAAATGTATAAAAATCAAAAATTTGCATTTTGCTGCAAATTTGCACATCTATTAAATTCTATGAAGTTCTGAGATTCAGCTGAATTCCAAACTAAAACTTAGACTGAGATGAACAAGTGTGCAAGTGCCAGTGTAACTTCATTCATTCATGTGTAAGTAGCTCTGTTTGCCAGGCAAGCTGCGTGAGTCAGGCAGCGCCTATGAACATTCTAGCAGCCAGTCCCAATAAGGCTGCCCACAACTGCTCTAGTGAAACCCAGCAGCCGCCTGTCTGACTGACTCTTTATTCAAAACCAGTTTTGCAGCATTAGTAGTGCTGTGTTACAAATAGCCATTGACAGACATGCTGGAAGTATACCTTTCCTTTGTTGCTTTTGATGTTTGTAAACCTCTGTAAATTTAACAATAATATACTAAACTATATTGAAATATTATTTAATGGTGTGACTTCAGAACATAAGACACTGCTTGTCTCTTTGTCTCTCTCTCTGATTCTCTCTATATTGCTAGAGCCACAGGCAACACAGATTACATGGTTTCTTATCTTCTGCAAGATTGGGTTTGGTTGGATTTGCTAATGGTGGGGTTTGTGGAAATAGTAAATTATTTACTGGGAGCAAAAAGTGCATTCTATTATATTTGGCAAATCAAATATAGAAGTTACCTAGTGGTACCAACTTTCTTCACGTATCCGTTCATACAGAGTGTGCCCAAGGAAAATATATAGGAATGTTACCCCCTTCTGCATTCTTCAGTAAGAGAGGGAGGCACCGGATCCCTTCAAAATTAACATCCAACCACCCAGCCCTGAACTGTGAATTAATTGTTTTTAAAAGACATGTAAATTCCCCCCCAAAAAATTAATTTGTGAACTGCCTCTTTAAAATCCTTACGTGTGCTGACCCTTACGTGTCCCTTCTTCACCCACAACCAAATTGGCCTGCACATCACTTATTGCTGTTTTTTATAGGTTGAGTAAGGCTGCAGCATCATCCCCTTAGTCAATTAGGATTCCTTCTCTTCCTCTAACCCCCTCGGCCCCCTCCCTTAAGAATTGACTTTGGCTCAGTCTTACTGAGCATGCCCAGTTGTTATCATTTCAGGTTACCAAACACAGCCTCCAGTGTAGCAGCCAATGAAGAGATGCTGGTTTCAAAGAAACTCTGCTCTAGTTGGGCACTCTGCTGGAGAAGCATATTTTTTTCTCCTAATCTCTTCTCCTGAGCTCAGTTTAACCATTACAGGGGGCCATTCAAGCAGTAACTTCTGTGTGTGTAAGCCTGCATTCATCATTTAATGAACTTTATAGCGCACTGTACATGTGCTGTTTGCAGATGTAAATGTCACTGAATATGTGTAAGAGGGGCTGGCGAACAAAGGAGATATATGCAGTACAAATGGTGTGTTTTGGGCAGGGGAGATGTGCAAAACATATATACATGTATGGGATCCCTTATCCGGAAACCTGTTATCCAGAAAGTTCCGAATTACGGAAAGGCCATCTCCCATAGACTCCATTATAAGAAAATAATTGTAATTTTTAAAAATGATTTCCTTTTTCTCTGTAATAATAAAACAGGACCTTTTTGATTCCAACTAAGATATAATTAATCCAAGTGGGTTTAAATGATGTATAAATTATTTTTTAGTAGACATAAGGCATGGAGATCCAAATTACGAAAAGATCCATTATACGGAAAGCCCCAGGTCCCGAGAATTCTGTACATGGTAGGGTTAACATGTCCTTTAAAACACAATTGTAAGTGCATTACTTTTACATCTTTTAGCAAATAGTTTTTTACACTATAGGCAATCTTCCTTTGTTTTAACCCTATTGTTAGACCTCAGGAAGTAAGTTTACCAGTAAAGGTGGCCATACACGAGCAGATCCGCTCGCTTGGCGATGTCGCCAAGCGAGCGGATCTTCCCCCGATATCCCCACCTACGGGTGGGCGATATCGGGGACCATTTAGGTAAAAAAAATAATAATCCGATCGTTTGGCCCTGGGGCCAGACGATCGGATTATGTGGGCGGCAATGGGGCAGTCGGATCGGGGACCGCATCAACGAGCCGATGCGGTCCCCGATCCGACCAGATTTTCTAACCTGGCCGATCGAGATCTGGCCAATTTCAGGTCAGATATCGGTCGGCCAGGCCGATCTGCTCACCCCATACACGGGCCGATTAGCTGCCGAATCGGTCCAAGGGACCGATATCGGCAGCTATAGTCGGCCCGTGTATGGCCACCTTAAGGGGCAAAAAAAACTGATAGCTTGTGAGGAGCATTTTATCCGAATGAAGACCTGATGAATGCACACCCTATCTATGAGGATGAGTTCACAACACTGACTTTTTCATATTGCTTGGAACCTTTTTTCTGATCTCCGTGTAACATTAAATAGAAATATTTGGACACATTTTATTTTATCTGCACAAGGGTAACTAACTCTTAAATCAAAAATACTACACTGTATATATTATTTATTTTTTTAACTTTTTTGTTGTTCATTCCCCCATTAGCAGTACAGCGCTGATCAATGCTTTGGGATCATCATAGCTTTATAAATATACATAATATACTGTATATAAAACGCATACAAACGCATACAAATAATACAAAACATATACTGACCTCTTTTCTGCTGGTATAGTGACCATTTGAAATCCTGTCACTGCTTTATGGCTAGTCTTATATATCATGTCACCTCAAAGAAATGGGAAACCAAAACTGTTCATGAACAGTCTTGCAATTGTTAAGCACATCATATTTATCCTGGGCTGGTGGGCAAGGTGTGATGGGGACCCTCAGCTCACATTACACCTGTTCTATTTGTGACAAGCTGCATTTTGCTTGTAATATGTTGCAGTGTTGCAAATAAACAAACATTTTATGATTAACCAATGTTTTCTTTATTATTAAATACACTAAATTCCTGTAAACTCACTATATCCCATTAACTATGACAGAACATACAAGTGTATTTGTACTGTAACTCTGGGTATATACCTGTACCAAGACTTAATGTAACATTGGGCATAAAAGTCTGGCAAAGCAGACAGGCTGGTAATGTACCTAGGCATAATATTGCGGCATATAGGCTATATATATATATATATATATATGTAACAGTTGTTAGGCTAAGAAGGGGTTAATCCAGACTAGAATAGGGTAGAGCATGTGTTACATGCGACCCCCTTTCCTAGGAGTGGGACTTCGCTAAGTGGAAGGATACTTTCACAATGTTGTTGTACTACAACTCCCACAGGTACTGTGTAGTGTGTTAAGTAATAGGACGCCAGGAGCTCTTGCAGATGAACTAGTTAACTCTTTATTGTCCAAGACAGATGTTAATATCATAGGGATCAGTAAATACTCACAGCAGTTGAGGTAGATTGGTACAGTTGGTAATAGTAGTTGTAAGGTATAGAGACAGCGTAGCACCTCAATGGAGACTCTTTGTGGAGAACTAGCAGGAGTCCCAAGGTTGAATACCCTTTACTGGACCGGATCCTTACAGCCAACGGTGGATCAGGGGTAAATACTAGCCTGATACCTGTGTCTGAACTGTGGTCCCTACAGCAAGGCAGACAGAGCCTGGGGTATGCTAAACACACTAAATTCTCCTATGTTGGAGCGACAGCTGCTCTTTCTAAGTAAGTCCTGAGACTAACTTTACCTCATTCACAGGGCCCTGTCCCCGACTTTTTATCAAATGAAAGTGGCTTACTGGGGCCTATGTCTGCCTTCAGGCTCAGTGGAGCTTTTGATGGAAAGCAGACAGGCAGCCAAAGAGGAAGTCACACCTCCTTGCTAGACACTATATGAGGCTGCAAGGGGAGTGGTCAACCTGACTAGACCTATAGGGAATAGTATTAGAACTGTAACTTAAGTACAGGGGTTATTACCCAATAACAATAGACATATGAAGAGGTAGGGGATAAAGCCATAGGGAGCTTAACCCTATGGTCCCTACATATATATACTGTATAAACATCTTGACATATAACTGGGACAGATTGTGCAGTTTGTAGTGTAGTTAACCATTGTGCACAGAACAACGGCAAAGCAAAGGTGATCAGTTAAAATTATTGGAGAGCATACAAGTAACACTGTGCCTATAATTGTGGTCGAGCATAATATAAGAGGAAGCAGACCCCACTGTCTAGGCCCCCGGGTCCCCTGAACCCACTGAATTGCACCAGTGCAGATATTCATAGAACATCAGATTTTTTTAAACTGTTAGTAAAATGTTTACTGACCAGTCCTGTGAGTTTTAGCATCTATGCTGATAAATGAGTTATACTGACAATTACAAAGTGATATTTTTGCAAACAATTTGTAATCTATGCCTTTGTGTATTATATTCAGACACAGAATTTCTAGCTCATAAGAAAAGTAAATGAAAAACAGGAATCTGTGCAATCAGTGATAGCTTGATTTATTATTATTTCTTATTATTATTTCTTAATTGCTACCCTAGAAACAAGTTGTTCAAACACTAGATGTGGTATTTGCTCTAATAAGCCTTTTTAAGGCATTTTATTGCAATGGGAAAAGACAACGGAAAACTGATATGATAGGCACTTAAAAAATGCAAGAAATGTGCCTGAAATGTGAACATTTACTGCCAAGCAGTTCTGTGGGGTTGTAGCTGAGTAGCAACGGGAGGGGAGGACCTGTAATACACACAGCTACCTTCCAAACTCCCATAGGATCTGGAGTTATGAGCTTTATCTACCCACACATAGAATGTATTTTGTTCTTACCTTTGGTCACACATTGAGCCACACCCTACATTCCATATAATGATCAACTGGCTACCAGACACTTTCATTACAGTTTTTGAAAGTGCTACAGAGGTAAGGCTGTAACCTTGATCTCTATAAGTATTTATTGGTTATAAAAGAAAAATAAATTTTTCCTTTAAAGGCAAAATCCATTTTATATAATTCATTTAAGTATGGCTTCCTTTAAATGGGTGTTTCACTTTTAAGATCATTTTTAGTATGGTAGAGAATGTAGAATTCTGTATGCAGTACAAGAGATCTCAAATACATATGTAAATGTTAAAATACTTAGCATTATGTAAATCAACTACATACTTGTGTTTCTAGCAAACCATGTTTATTCTATGTTTAAGTTTTGATTGTTTTTGATTTTTATATTTTTTCAGGAACAACCCTATTCATAATGCCAAATATACTGATCAGCTGGAGGCCTTATTTTCAGTGCAAACATTACTAGCAACCTGGATTCTACGCTATAGCTATTGGTGGTCACCAAATTCACAATATGTCTGGTAAGTAAATGTACAAGAAATGAATGATAAAAAAATCACACAGACAGAAATTTCTGCAACAATTACAACATAGTTATAATATCACATGGACACACATACTGAAGTATATTTATGAAATAGGATGCCACTATAGGCCCAATACAGGATATTAGTCTGCAGGCCAGTTTGACACCAGAGTAAAAGTTCATTGAGATGGAACAGGTATATTACTTGTGTGGCACATGGTTTCATTAGTGAACTTAGTTTTCTATAAACACTGAGGGGGCCATTTACTAATTTGGACTTTTAGCACTAAAGGTCATGAAAAAAAAATTGTTACTTTTTCAAGATTTACTATGTGTTCAAATGGCTAAAAGTTTAAAAATTTGACAGCCAAAATTTGCTCTGATTTGTAGAAGTCAATTGTAGATGTCTCTTGCCTTTCCTGGAAGATCCTTCTGTTGCTTCGAAATGTCGGAGGTTTCGAATTTTTTACACTGGTTTTTGCCACAACAATGATGGTTTTCATGCAACAAGTTGAAACATGTGGGATCTTCATTACTTTTTTTGCAACTTATCTCACGCAGACTTCTTCAGTTTAGACTTTTTAGTAAATGTGAGATATTCATGGAAATGGGTTTTTTCGAATTTTTAAAAATAAAAAATGTGAAATGTTAGAGTTTTAGTTAATCTGCCCCTTAGACTATAGTTTTTGGGTCAATTTCCTCTATAGTTACGTCTGCTTTTCTGTAAAATGATTATGAGTTTGTATCATAGTAGGTGTGGTTGAAAAAACCCCCATCAAATTCAACCTATTTTTTTAGCAAAACCTACCTTACTGCTAGTCGATCGTTTGTGCAGTGCACACAAGAAACCTGGCCTAAAATGTTGGTACTACATGCTTGTGTGCATTAGGGGTCCCAAAGTTTCTTAATGGCAGCCCTGACACCAGTAATGTATTAGAGCTCACTGTCCATCAAACACTGACTCCCAACTCCTGTATGAAGAGGGGCAGATCACTGTGAAGGGTATACTGAAGAGTTACTTGCTTATTTTAATAACAATACTCAATTTTTAATTGATTTAATCTTAGAAAAAATGTCCATATTTTTGAAGTTTTTCTTAAATGTTCTTTTTCACAACAACTGCACTTAAAAATAAAAAAATCCTTAGGAGCTTCGATTCCTGTGCTTCACAATGTACTGCATACTATGAAAAACTAATATATATATTTATTCTTCTATTTAAGGACACCAATGTGCAAGAACTGGCTTTCTTTTGCTGATAGTGGTGGGGACGCTTGCTAAAGGAATTGCAGGCAGCACATGTAGCTGCATTTTGCTGGAAAGTTTATCTGACTCGCCCACTCTGAATTCTGAGCCTTGTTGCCTGAACCTCAGCATTTCTGTGGATACAATTGACTGGAATAATTTTACTACAATATCAAGCTTGCGGGTTCTTGACCTTTCTTACTCTGGAATTAAAAATATCATAGATTTAGAAGAAGGGAGAAGGTTAACAAACATCGAGAAGCTGTATATAGATCACAACCATCTCAAAGAGCTACCAAGTGGATTTTTGAGCAATGCCCCCAACTTAAGGGTTTTGAACCTTGGCTATAATCAGCTTGGCCGACTTCCAACAAACTTTTTGCTAGTTTCTAACAACGTAGAGGAGATAGATCTCAGCTACAACAATTTAACTTCAATCTCACCCATCATAATTAGACCTTCCCTCTCTGTGCTTGGTTTCCACAATAACAGTCTGGAATGTACCTGTGCCCTGTATGACCACCTTGAACCCATTCTCCATGGCAGCAATGGCAGTAGGGTTTTAGAAGAACTAATTTGCTCCTCTCCAAGAGATGTTATTGGATTACAGATTATAAATATTCAAAGGAGTAACATCTGCAGGTCCCATAGCTTAACTGTTGTGCTAATATGCATCCCACTCCTACTTGTCTTAGGATTCATGTGTTGGTATGTCTGCTGTCGTAGACAGAAAGGCAGTTACTCTAAAACAAGGAGAGAGTGTAGTCTGGCAACTGTTGATCGCAATGGAGCTGGTAACATGGGAGAATATCACCATTATGAGCCTCGACAGCAGTTCCTCAAGGACAGAAGAGAGATTGATCTCAACCAACTGAATGACCCAATACTATTAAAGCCCTCTGCTGCATTACTTGGCAGCAGCAGAGATCTTTATGAAGAGGTGGAGATAAAACTGGGTACATCTTCAGATTCCTTAGTGGAAGGAGAAGGTCATATTAGCAGGGACGGCCAAGGATTAATGCTGGCTGTGGAGGGGGGAGATGATATAGATATAAAAGCAGGAGATGAACTTGAAGTTGAAACTGTAAGTGTAACAGAAGTTATGAAGGACTCCACAGATCGCGAAAAGCTTTATCTGAACCAGGCTACAGACTATTATAGCCTTGTTCCAGGAATTGAGTTGGAAGACTCAGATCACTGTGACTATGAGAGCGTTGACCTCTCTTGAGAGGACCTTTTGATACTACTGATATGGAAGCTAGCTCCTGTGACAATTAATAAAAAGGTGAAATGCCTTGAGTTGTAAAAGTACACTGAAAGCAACTGGCTTTCTATATTCCTGTGATGACTACTAGACAGAGGAGAATACTGAAGATTTTTTGTTTGTTATCAAAATGTACAAGTATTATTATATATTTCCATGATCTTATAAATGTTTGTAAAGATATTTATTTTGGAAAATTTCTTTATGGTTAAAGCTGGCTAGACCCAATGCTTAGATTAAGTTCAGTGTGCAGCACAAATAAGCTTCAGTTGTAAGGAAGCCTACCAAAAAGGTGAAGTTCTATTTAAGTAAAGATGTCCTTAAATAAATTGTAAGGGTTTCTGTAGCAGCAGGGCCTTTCAGTTTCACAGGCTATGATGTCAGAAAGTACAAATATTTTAACACAATAGTTTATCCATGGAAATGCCTTACATACTTAAACACAATTGAACCAAAGATGACACTTTAACAGAAGCTACCAGCTATCCCTTAGTCTGCAATCTGCATTATAAAAAAATGTTGTCTATTTGTTGTCTGTAGGTGTGAAGGTATACCTACCACACAAAGATACGGAAGTGTATATTCAACTGGATAAAAAAAATGTTTGAATCTAGCTGGCAAAGACTTAAGCCTAAACAGATGAAGCAAAAGTTTTTGATTGTGTGTCATCAAAACATTCAATTGGGGAGATGGTGTTACCATAAGCAACAAATACTTTAAAGGAGATGTTCAGACAGTTGTCTGAATTTAAACAGCCGCTTGCAGAAAAAATATTTTTGTAAATCATCTTTATTTCTTAAAAGGTCTAGTTTTGAAGCTACAGACCAGGATCAGGGCTGCTAAAACTCTCACAGTGCTGCTCTCTGCTCTCTCTGTAGGGAGCTTCCTAGACCAGGACTTGGCAGGCAGCCAAGCAATCCCTTCCAAAAAGAGAGAGGAGAAAGAATTTTAGCAGATCCTGGCCTGTAGTTTCAAAACTAAACATTTTAAATAATAAAGTCAACCACAGATTGGGGTATTTTTGATTGTAAGTTTGTATATATTTCTCTATTACTTTTCAGGAGCAGCACTAGAAGCATTAATAAAGGGAGGAGAATGTTTTGTTATTGGTGGTGTTGTTTTGCTTTGTACTGTTTGTTTATCAACAACACCAACCAGAACAATCAAAAGTTTAAAAAAAGCCTACCTTGTGTATGTTACACGTGTATACAGTAAACACTGATTACTTCGATTTATCTGATTTCCTTATATCTTTCTTGCTTGGGACAATATAATATCGCCTCACTGTGAAGGTTTTTCATCACTAATGATCAGTGTGGCAAGGGCTGTGGCACTGAGACCTATGAGATATAGGTCCCACTGTGTCTGAGTGTGGGAAATATTTTGTTTTTGATTCATGAGGTGGGAGGGGATACCCTGACCATTTTCTGCATGGGAGCACACAAAGTATTGTCCTTTTCTTGAACAGGTAGGTGTCTCACTAGTGAATCTTCACACTGTAATCTTGGATGCTGAAGTGCAACTGATTACTCATTATGTGAGAAATGCAGAATTGATAAGCATTGCACAAGTTGACAGAACAGTTAGGGACTGTGTGTGTTCTGCTACCTTCCTGCATGATTTTGTTGTGGAATACGGGCAGCATGGGGTTACAGTAGAAATGCTCTTGTTGAAGCTGACCGCTACAGTTCTGCATGATTTACTGGCCAAGAGCTAATGTGTCTGGGAAGCACACTCTGTTACCTGCACTCTGAGTCAAGCTAGTTAGTGGGATGTCTGGGTCCAACACTGCCAATTTCCCTGGCAGTCCCTAGCCTGACTTACTGAATGATGCCTAAGCTAGGGAATGTCACAGGACTTGCAGCCAACTGCCTGAGTTGGAGCATTTATGTTCTTTTGTAGGAGTGCAAAGATTGCACATAGCACATATTGCCCTATATTTGCTAGATGAAGCTGCCAATGTTATAATGATACTCACTTGAATCAGTTGGGTAGATTAGTGTCCACAAATGCATTTAATCTATATTTGTATGCTTTGTTACCCACAAATAATCTATTTGCTCTCAATAGTAGCAAAATTGTTGTGCTGGACCCAGCAGTGACTTTAAAGGAACAGTAACACTAAAAAATGAAAGAGCTTTAAAGTAATAAATATATAATGCACTGTTGCCCTGCACTGGTAAAACTGGTGTGTTTGCTACAGTAACACTACTATTAATTATATAATAAGCTGCTGTGTAGCCATGGGGGCAGCCATTCAAGCTGGAAAAAAGGAGAAAAGGCACAGGTTACATAGCAGATAACAGATAAGTTCTGTAGAATACAATAGTGTTTTATCTGTTATCTGCTATGTGCCTGTGCCTTTTCTCCTTTGAATGGCTGCCTCCATGGCTACGTAGCAGCTTATTTATATAAATTATTGTAGACTTTCTGAAGTAAACACACAACTTTTACCAGTGCAGGGCAGCAGCACATTATATTTTAGTTACTTTTATACACTTTAATTTTTAGTGTTACTGTTCCTTTAAGCAGAAACCATATTTAATTCTAGAAACAAAGTCATTGTTTTCAGTTCTGGAGTCAAGCCAGAGAGGGAAATAGTTGCTCTGGGTTGGACCCTTTTGCTCACAAACACCGGGGCTCATTTAAAGTGGGTGTAGCTGCTTCCCTTTTCCTGAACGGCTCAGGCAACTCTGAATCCTGTAACCCCATTCATCCTGGAATGGACACCAGTGAATATTTTAGAAAGTTGTACTGACACTGCTGCAGGTGGAAGTCATTTGTAATTCCTCACTAAGCTTTGTATTGAATCCTTCTGAATGAGCGTGTGTTTTGTGTTACAATACGGCTGTGAGGCTACATGATATGAATGGCTTCCAGTATTTTGCTGCTCCATAATCCACCCCTTAGCTTCCCTTTCTGTGTCTATTGTTTGTTATGTCATTGAGGACATGTTTTTCCACCACAAAAATGGGCCAAATCATTCATCTTCTGACGAATATTTAGTTCCTTATCAACATCTTACCCAGGATTTCTTATCTAAGGACCCAAGATTCTGTATGAAATAAATTATCTATTTCCTTTTATTTACTACAGTTGTTTGCAAAAGTACATTTTAATTGTATTAAAAGGGATTATGGGGATCCACTTTAAACAGCATAGGACACAATTACGACACTGCTCTAAGACTTCTAGAGAAGTAATGCTTTAAAAAGTTATAAACTTCAGTTCTAGTTATAGAACCTTTCATCTGGAAATGTATTATCTAGAAAGCTCTGAATTACAGGAAAACCATCTCCCATAGGGTCCATTTTAATCAAATACTTCATATTTTGCAAAAATTATTTTCTTTTTCTCTGTAATAAAAAAACTGTACTTGATCCTAACTAAGATATAAATAATCTTTATTGGAGGCAAAACAAATCCTATTTTTTTTAATGTTTAAATTATTCTTTGGATGACTAAAGAATTATGAAAAGAGCCCTTATCCCCAGGTCCCAAATATTCTGGATAACAGGCCTATACTTGTATTGCATTTCTGTATTTGAGTGTGAAACAAATGAAAGACTAATTCTGCAAAGTATGGGGGCCAAAAATACCTGCTGTAGGTCCAAGTTATGACACTGGAAATATTCTTGTTTTATTTGGAATGTTCTCTTTATACTTACTAAAGAATTGCAAGACAATAATAGGATTTTTAAAGTGTAGGGGCAGATCCTCGGCCAAATAAACACAGGTTGAGAATCTGCCTTGTGTGGCATTGGCCTAAGGCAACTAGTAAATTATACACTTAAGCAACCAAATATGCACATTTTGACACAAAAGTCATATTGTTATTATTTATATAGCACCAACATGTTATGAAGTAATTTATAAAGATGCCGTATCCATTATTTTAGCCTTTGTTACATAGGTTCTTTTGGGTAGAGTTCCGTACTGACCAGGATGCTATGGGCAAAAAGTTTATATATTAAATTCTAACATTACTGTTATAGAATACCATCAACCTAAAATTACATCTTAATTTAAAAAGAGCTCTGTAAGTAACTAAAACAGCTAAGCTGAGCACACATTTCCTCCAAGTTGTATATTAGTCTGTAGGCACAAAACCATCTGATATTAACTGAATTCTGAACAAACATGTTGGGGAAAAAATCTATTGTCACACCTAAAAAATCCATTCTACAAAGGATTTCCACTCCCTCAATATTTTCCTGGACAAAACATTATTTTGCAGTGACCAAAAATGCTGAGGTTCACCCATATACCAGGTCTAAAATAATGTGGGGCCAAAACTACTTGAGAGTTTCTCAGGTCTGGAAGCTATGTGTCACACTTGGCTCACGTGTTGCCACTTGCATTTAAGCAATATTTCCCATGTACATGGTCATTGTTATGTTGCTATTTAGGCTAAAGGGACACACAGTGTGTTCTCCATTTAAATATGCCAAATTTGCTATGAGCCTTAGCTGACATTTCACAAATACAGATCTATTACTATACAGCCAACATAACAAGTATTGTTTTTGTAATTGCTTTACTTCAATTCTTATCTCTCCTGGTCTATACTCTTTAGGGAAAAGACACATGGGGCGATTAGCTGCCATAAGTTAATGTACAAGTCGCTGTGACTAATTGTGCAACAATTTGCAGTGCACCAATTAGTCACCAGTTTACCAGACAAGTGAAAATCTAACGATATAATTGCATTTTGAAGGAGAAATAAGGGATCTCTGATTGTATTGTGATGCTATAAAGATACTCAGACATAAAGCAGAGTTGCATCTATTATTTTGTACAGAAAGAATGTAAGGGCAGTCGTATGAAATATTCCATGCAAGCCAAAAATGACTAGCACAACTTTCAAGTTAGAGTAGATTAGTGTTTTTTTTATTCATCATGAAATGTTTTAAGGTGTGAAGGAGGAAGAGCATCTGCACCACTTTAGCAACAGGCAGGACCAACAAAGGAAAAGCAGGAGTAGACAGCAGAATTGCTAAGATTTGATAGGTTTAACACCTATCAAGTTAAAAACAAGTGATAGAGTCATGATTTTTATGGTGTACTTTTTATTTCTAAATTACACTTTTCATGTAGCAAATAATTCATTCTACCATTTAAAATTTTATTCTTGAACCAACAAATGTATGTTTTAGCTGTAATATTAGTGTGTAGGCAGCCATCTCAGTGCATTGTGCCTGAGTCTGAGCTCTTAGAAGGAGCCAGTGCTACACATTAGAACTGCTTTCAGGTAACCTATTGTTTCTTCTACTCCCATGTAACTGGAGGAGTCCCAAGCCGGACTTGGATTTCTTACTATTGAGTGATATTCTAATACAGTGATCAACAACCGGTGGCTCAGGAGCAACATGTTGCTCACCAGCCCCTTGGATGTTGCTCCCATGGCTAGCCCCATGTGAATTTAAAAAAAACAAAAACTGTTTTCACTTTTAAAAACAGATTTCAATGCAGGATTCTGCTGGAGGAGCTCTATTAACTGTTGCGTTTTGAAGAAAACATGTTTTGCCATGACAGTATTCCTTTAAGCAAAGCCCCAGTGAGCCAAGACAACTGAAACATACAACATTGTCAGGAATTCATGTATTAAGGCTCTAAAAAGAAGCTCTACTCACACACATGCAATTATTGTAAAACTCACATCTTGTATAAAGATAAGTGGCAGGTCCAGACGGATTTTAAATAGGCCCTGGCATTTACACAGAGACCCAAACAGCCCCTCACCAGTCCACTAAATAGTGACTCTCCATGGCATCTTACAGCAGGACCTGCCAGTCCAGGCCTGGTCTTCTAAAAAAAAATTACATTAGAAGATATATGTGAATCAGTTGGCTAAAAATATACATTATTTACTGTTATATTCTAGATACTTAATGAGCTAGAGGTCTTCTATCATACAAAGTTGGTCTAATTCATAGCAACGAATTAACACTTAGCTAATGTCAGATTGATTGCTATGTGTTTGTGGCTGATATAACCACTTTAGCAGAATCTGTAATACACTGACTAAGGTTGTAGCCACATTCTGAAACATGAAAAAAAGAGTGAAATGAAGTTCTCACACTGCTGAACTGCTCATTACTCTGGGTAGCTGTTGAGATAATATGCTCATTTAATAGATGTAGGCAAGTGGGCAAGAGCAACAAGAGTGCAGGTGTGAAAGCATCTGGCATCAAAAAAAGAAACAGCTCCTGTTTTACCCAGAGCCTTCTCAATGGTGCACATTCAGGGAAGCCCAAGAATGGGTCACAAAGTGCTCCCCCTCTCCTAAATAAAACAAGACCTCCTTGTTCCCATTGACTTCAGTTCAAGCAAAAATGCCAAGCAGATATTGTTAAACAAAGCAGCTGCAACTCTAGAGCAGTATAGGTGCTTCTTGTACAGTGGGCTCTCTAATAGTCTTAACGCTAGAGTTTGGATCAGACAACTGAACATTTAGCAAGTATAATTCTAAAATAGATTATCTGTACTAACAGCTTTTCATTTTAGCTTTTGCCTGACATGAAATGTGTACTTATTTAAATTAAATCCTTCCTTAATCAGCTACTACACTGTACTGCTCTTATGGACCACTGTGTAAGCAGCATCTTTAAAAAAAATTTAACAACTCAATTTGTTTTTAAAATAAAGATTAAGTAGCAGGAAATGTTTGCTTGCAAGTGTGCTAAGCTATGAATCTAACAGATACTATGGAATATATAAAGGCACTGATAGATGCTCACTAATTCTTTTTCAATATTGCACATTGTAACCATGTTTCTGTTTTCCTTTCCTGCTATCATTAGTTTATTGTAAGATATATCCCAGAGTTTGTGTGAATATACAATAGATGTCTTCTCTGGGGTTGTGCCACCACCAAGCACTCCGCCGCCTAATTCTCCTCTTGAAACTTAAATAATTATTTGAGGTGAGAAAACCACAGTGACATTGCCACCTTGACCACAACCTTTATACTTGTTTCTGGCCCTGTCACACCTCCCTTTTCTACTGACAGCTATTAATGATAGCAAGGGAGTCCACATGCTGAGATTATCATTGGGTTGTTTTGCTGGTTATTTTTCTGTACCACCAGGCCTGGACAAGCTGTGGGTTCCATTAAATTCTAGAGGGGCTGCTGTAAGATGCCATAGACTGTCACTATTTATTGGGCTGGCGGGGGGCTGTTTGTACTTGATATGCCAGGGCCTGTACACCATACAGCTGGCATATTTGTATATGTACAAACATTTATATGTCAATTAAATTACTGGCATAACTATACATGTTGCATGCCTTGCAACTTTGTGGGGCCTGAGGAACTCATACAGAAGTGTGGGCCATGCACAGGGTGGGGCCCACCTGGAATAATCCTGAGATAAATTGTTGAGCTACTGTTTATTAACCATGTATGCAACAATCTGATGTTTCATGCAAAATGTGTTTCAACTCCAAACACATTGTTTTCTACCAAAATTGCTATGTGAACAGTAGAAATCAGGCCCTTGCAGCCTCACATCTGGATGCCAAGTTCCCTTCTAAGCCGTGTTTTCCAAATAATAAAGCTGGGACCCAGATCAGTGGTTGAGGGAGCCCAGCCTGAAGATATGAAAACATTTATTGGGAGAATGTCCTTATGCATTCTCTAGATACTCCCAGAAGCCCAAACTGAAAGTAAGTTAGGGTGATATTTGGGGTGCCCGCTTGTTTTCTGACCTAGATCTTCAAACTATGGTTTTCAAAAATCAATAGCCTTATCTGCAGTTCTGACAACGTCAGACGTTGCTATTCTGCCTTATATTAAAGTTCCTGAACTAAAGCTGTGTTATAGTGCCACCTTGTGGATAAGTTTCCACCTGCAATAGGCTTTAGTTGATTTATTGCTGTTTTTATTAAACTAATTTCACATTTGTATATAAATCTACCCATGTATGGGGCCCTTCGACAGGCCTGTCCTACCAATATCTGATTGAAAATCAGCCAGATATCGATCAGCCAGGTTTAAAAATCCCACTTTGAAGGAGGAGTATATCAACTTGTTGAAGCAGTCGTCTCCTTGACGGCCTGCATGCAGTCCATTAGATTTGATTCTTTGGCCCATCAGATCTGTTTGTTTGGCAAAATGAATGCATATATACCCAGCTTAAGACAATGCTGTTAACACCAATATCCAGAGAATGCTTGGTCAGGTTTGTTAACTAATTAATGGTGCAGATAGGGGAGGTAGGGAACAAGAAATATTACTGCAAAGCATCTGCAGTATCATTAATAAACATAAAAAAAAGTTTGCCTCAATAATTTCATCTTGATTAATAGAAAGTCAAAGATTGCTGTCACCCAGTTCTATTGGGGGAATGTATTAAAATTTGAAAACGAAAAAAAAAATGTGCACAAATAAGAAAAAAAATTTGCATTTCACGTTGTAATATTCTTCCTATTCGTGAATTTTTAGTGCCATTGCACCTATATTCCTTTTTTGCTATAAAGGTGTAATATCTATGCTGACCTAACTTTTGACTGCTAACTTAGTACAAATCTCTAGTAATCATTCATTCTCTTAACCTGTAACCGTGAATGGTTGTTAATCATGGCAGATGTTTTTATTGTGCACTATGTTTATTTGAGAAGAAAAAGGCAAGGCAGAAAGGACATTTTCCCTGGTCCGCTAGGCTCAAAGTTTGCTCCATGGCCAAAAAAACTTGTCTATATTATTTATTGTGTAATTACTGATGTTTTTATTATTACATGAGTGATCTACCTCTTACCGAGAGTCCAATTCAGAGGTGTTTATGTTTGTGTGGGAGTTTCTAAAAGAGGAACAATCTTAGTGAATAAACTGCCCCAAACTTCCTCCTAATAAACCTTAATCTGTCTTCTCTGAATTGCAGAACCCTCGGGAGACCATGGAAATATTTACAGCGATCTTGGATACTGGCAGTGAACAGCCATAAAATAAACTAATTTAGCAATTAAACTAAATATAGCATTAGAATTCCTGGGAAAATATGTAGAAATATGCTTAACCTCATATTGCTTAAGATTTTGAGTCTGTGCACAAACAAAACTAATACTGAAACATAAGGCTAAATTTAAGTAGTAATGCAACTAATGTGAAAGAGGGAGCCCTTATCAATAATAGTTGGCTTGGAGTTTTTATTGTTTTCCACTTTTTTCTACCACTTTTTCTTCCATATCTTTGTTAAGAAAAAAGAAACTTTCCTTTCAGAAAAAAATACCCAAATGCCAAGAAGTTATGGAGGTTTGACAGCTTTGTTGTGGAGCAGTGGCAACGCCTAAGCCCAAAGACCAATTTTAGGGGTTTTAAAATGATTTATATGTACAACCAGAACTTCAGCAGGCTTTACACCAAGTATATTATTATTTTTTGTGTATAATATTATTTTATGTGACTGAACAGTAAGAGCCAGCCTAGAGCAACAGCATAGTACACAAGTGGATATAAAAACAATGCCAGGCCGATCAACTAACTGCAGAATAAACTGCGCTGCCAATGCTGAAATAAAAAACATAATCCCAGAAGGGGCAAGAACATATAGGGCATAGGTAAAGTTACAAAGTGCTAAAGAACATCCCAACACACAGAATCTAGATGGATGCCCAAAATGTGTACAGTCAAAAATGGTCTGAGATTCAATATAGACCCTGGCATTTCAAGCACAGAAGTCCAAACAGCCCCCCGCCCACCAAATAAATAGTGACTGTCTATGGCATCTTACAGCAGCCCCTCTGGCATTTGCCAGAACCCACAGGCTGCCTGTCTGGGCCTGAATCTCTAAGGCCAGCAGCATAGCTTTTATTTGTCATATCTGTTGGACCAACCTTCTACCCACCAGTATTTTAAAGTACATGGATGTCTCTTGCAATGCGGTGATTTATGGATTCATGTCTGATGCGATTATATCATTAGGGTTGTTCTGCCAAAGGCATACACCAAATGTTCTGATCACTCATTCCAAAAGAACTGCCTCCCTTCTCTCTCCCCCCCCCCCATTATTTTCTTTTATTGTGTCGCATGACATAAGTCATTTTATTTCAAGAAATCAATATAAGGGACAGCTAATATAAACTGGAATCTCCGTTCTTAACAGTAGCAGTACAAACAACAATTTAGTGCTGAGGTTACTGGGCTCTACACCTAATTTTTTTGAGAAACCTATAAAACCTTAATTTGTCTTACACACTCACACACATATATAGGTGCAGTCAGGGTACCAAGAAAAGGGGTATATGTAAGGTTGTAAACTGCATGACCCCCACAAAGCACCTGTTTTATCTCATAGACAGGTATAAACATGTACCTGCTGTATTTTACTGCAATGTACAAGTTGCTAAAAATGTTGCAGCTGTAGAAGCACAGGGACTGACAGCGTGGGTTATAATGCTTGCCACACTGCAGCAGTGTATATACTGAGTCTTAATATATTTTAGAATATGTTTCTGGTGTGAGTATATGTGCATTTGGCAGTCTGAGAGTTTCATGGGAATATGCACAAGGTTTACTTCACAGTCATTATGGCTAGGTAGTAAATCATAAGGTAAGCACATCCCTAGCCATAGTATATAAGTCCCAGAACTGTCAGCAGGCAGCTTTTCCCATTTAGTCTGCTTACTAGAGGCACAGGTAAGAGTCTTTGCATGCAGCCTAGTTAAATGACTGTAAATCAGAGCTAAAGATGTCACTGCATTATTAGAAATTAGTACTGTATTTTGAAAAGAATTGGTAATGCAAATTTTCAAGAAGTTAGTAAATGAGTTACACTTCATAATGTGCACAGTATTCATATAATTTGAATATCACCATAAATAAGTAAATGTATTATTTCAAACATTCTTCTTTCAAGAGGAAACTAATGAAATTTATTGTCCCTAACATGGAAGAGATTTCAGTCCATTTCCCATTAGTGCAAAGTGCTGGGGGTTGTAATTACTAGCAGTGGCACCGTAAGGAGGCAGAAGAGTATAAGTGTATAAATTAGATTAGGTTCTCTGTGGGTAGCATTATTCTTTTTATAATTACCAAATATTTGACCAAAATAAAATAAGCGCCAGTATTTTAAAGTAGTTCATTCTTTTACAGCTGGTTTATTGTTTATATTGTGTAGCTGGTTAGCATACAACTGATACATAAAGGGGACATATATATTAAACAAAAAAAATTGCTATGGAGCCTACTTCGAGATTACATTTTCTCAGGGATTTATACATTTTAAAAAACGAGGCATGCTTTAAACCTCGCAGCTTAAGTCAGTGGGAGGTGTATTTTCAACATTCAAGCTATTTTATTAACAGTTGAATTTGCAAAAATGAATTGTAAAATGTAGTTTTCATCGTGATCATTTTTTAATGAAACAAACTTACTTTTTTCTTTCCTAAAAATATTGATAAAATGTCCTGTGTTTTTTTTTTATTCAGAATGTAAATAATATTAGATCTAAACAAAATGGTTAACCTGTTCTGAGAAGTCAGAGTGTTTTGGGGCAATTTTTTACCAGAATTATTTTGACCAATGGAAAGGGGCAGACAAACTGTTGTGGGATAAAGACCTGTAATTGCTAATCACACTGTTATCTTCTGTTTCTACATGTAGTTACCCTTATTATCTCGCTCTTCTATGTCTGTTCCAGCCAAGATTCATAATGACTGTGTCCTATACTTTAAAAATGGCCAATGCCAGCTTTGGGTGCTTCTTCAAGTTGCTCTTCAGGTGGAAAGGGAGCATTTATAAGTTACTATACAAAGAGTTTATTGTCTTTTGTTGTCTCTATGCCATGCTGAGTGTTACATATAGGTAAGCTGTTTATTTTATACATTACATAGTAATATATGTTATGTACTTTATAAAATCGCATACATTTTAGGGCCACTTTTCTAGAAGTGTGATATGTAGACAAATGGATGTAATTAAATATGTTTCAGCCAGTGATCCTTTAGTTAATCCTTCTTTCCCGAAATGAGGATTCATCATTACCGTTCAAAATTAAAGTGCCTAAATGTTACTACAACCAAGAAAGCAAAACAGGAACAGCCCATTTCTTTTTCTTGCAGCCTGTATAGAGAGATACGATAAACCTACGGGGCTGATTTATGACAGATCATTACTGAATAGTATCGCTGATTACCACTCTATAAAATATGGCTGAAGCTGACAGATTTTCCAGGTCCATCTGTTTGAGTTTGTTTGAATCCAACCTTTAAAGGGGTGATTTACCTTCATGTAAACTTTTAATCTGTAATAAATTGTCCCATTTCTGGCAACTTTGCAGTTGGTCTTCATTATTTATTTTTTATAGTTTTTTCATAATTTGCCTTTCTCTTCTGACTCTTTTCAGCTTTTAAATGGGGGTCACTCACTATAATTATTACTTATCTTTCTATTTAGGCACCCTCTTTTCATATTACCAACTCTTGTTCAAACAACTGCCTGGTTGCTAGGGTAAATAGTACCCTAGCAACCAGATAGCAGCTTAAATACCAAAATGAAGAGCCGCTGAACAAAACTCTAAATAACTTGAAAACCATAAAAAATAGAAAACAAAGAGCAATTGCAAATTGTCTTAGAATATTAATGTTTGCATCATACTAAAAGTTAATGATGAACTACCCCTTTGAATGCAATGGAAAGTCTTATTCACTGGAGAGTGGGGTGGTATTAAAATGATAGGCACCACCAAATGCATATTTTTTACCTTTTCAGTAAAAAATACATCTACAGAAAAATTAACAGAGGACCAAGCTGCCAGTTTACTTACCTTCCAGGCATCCCCAGCTTGTGTTAGCACATACACAGTAGAGTACAATTTTCTGATTTTACTGTACAGTACAAGTGTGACTGATATTCATTGCTAGGGATGCCTGGGAAACGTAAGTAAAATGACGGCCCTGTGCTTCTTTCATTTTTTCCCCAGAAAAAAACTGTAACAGTTTGATCTACCAGGGGAATAATTTGGGGTTGTTAGAGCTCAGCTCTGTCACTTACATTCAGAAAAGTGTTAAATGGGATGTAAACCCAAAAGTAAAATTTTGCCTAATGAAAGAAAATGCAAGGGTAAACAATTTGCCAATCCAAGAATTTACTGCCTTGCATGCTTCTCCACAGGTTAGCTGACTTGTGTTAACATTCATGACCAGCAGTGCAATGTGTATGTACTATACTATATACAGATACTGAATATTTTGAAAGCCAAATTTGTGTTTGCCTTTTTGACTTTACAATTTACATAGGTAATTATAACCAAAATAGGTTTCATGTAAGTTAAGTTTTGCCTCTATTTGTGATTATTCCTAAAGAATATTAATTGTAGCTTTGCTTATAGGTGCTTATTGAATGAAAAGCAGAAGAGCGAGTTTGCACAGCTGGCTCGATACTGTAACCAATACACAGACTTGATCCCTGTTTCATTTGTGCTGGGTTTCTATGTTACTCTGATTGTGAACCGTTGGTGGGCTCAATACACCAATATTCCCCTCCCTGATCAGCTGATGTGTGTGGTCTCCAGCAATGTCCATGGTGGGGATGAAAGAGGGCGCTTGCTGAGACGTACCATGATGAGATATGCTAATCTATCATCAGTTCTCATTCTGAGATCCGTCAGTACACGGGTGCTTAAGAGATTTCCAACCATGGAGCACATTGTTGAAGCAGGTAAAACAATTGCCACCTTTTACACATTTCTCCAGTTTGGACCAATTTTAGAGAAAGTGGGTAATAAGCCCCGTTATGCCTTGAAGCCTGTTCAATGATCTGTGCATGTTGCAACCAGCTTGAATTGGCACTTACCTAGTTGTAACACAGCTAAGTAGTTCCTTTCTTAGGGGAAGACAGTTTTACATTTACAGACATGTCCTTACCTCTCAGCATTCTGCTCAGTTTTTCATAAATATGCTGATACTTTTACTAAAACACAAAAGGCTAAAACATTTTGCCAATTATATTATACATTTGGCAATAGACTATAGCTGTATGCATTATATTGTTTAATATTTTCCAATAAACCTGCAGCCTTTCTCTACACTAAAAATAACTTGGTTGTGCTGTTATTTATTCATGTTACAGCTAAGGTCCAGTTTGCTGGTTCCAAGTACTGTCACCTTAGTTATTCTAAAGTAAATTGGAAATGGTAGTCTGAAATGGTAACTGAAAAGTAAGATAAAACTGCCTAGAAACATGCAGGAGTGCATAAAATAATGTATAAATCTTTTAAAATTGATTTTAATGAGGTGATATTTAAAGCTAAAGCAACGTGAAAAAACATAATGCATAAACACTGTAGGCTTCATTTATCAAGATGTGTTGTGGTTCAAGATGCAAAATGGGCACAGTTTTGCTTCTATAAGGACAGCATACAGAAAATATTTGTACCATTCTACTTAGGATTCACACAATGACTCTGGTAAGCTGAGTAAAAACAACGCATTGGGGCTTCGTGAATAAGACTGAGGTTTGTATTTGTAGTAACCTAACATTTCAGAGACTAGCCGTGCCAATGATTAGATATATTTTAATGAACTTTTGTTCGGCATCAGAAATGAGTAACTTTGCAGCTGTTCAGTTTTTACTTAAAGGAGAAGGAAAGGCTAATAAAGAGTTAATCTCAAGCTGCAGGCATACCTTCAGTTCTCTCAATAGTGCCCTTAAGTCTCCCCATGTTTCACCTGTTCAGATGATCAGAAGCCAAACAGGAAGAAAAAACGCTGAGCTGTGTAAATAAAGTTCCCATAATGCCTCACTCCTGCACAGACACCCAGACCAAGTGAACATGCTCAGTTAGTAAGACTATGGGGCTGATTTACTAATCCACGAATCCGAATCCGAATGAGAAAAATTCGGATTGGAAAACAAACATTTTGCGACTTTTTCGTATTTTTTGCGATTTTTTTCGTCGCCGTTACAACTTTTTCGTAAATTGTCGCGACTTTTTCGTAACCGGTACGACTTGCGCGAATTGTCGCGACTTTTTCATAGCCAATACAAATTTTGTGAATTGTCGCAACTTTTTCATAGCCATTATGACTTTCATGAATTGTCGCGACTCTTTCATAGCCATTATGACTTTCGTGAATTGTCGCAACTTTTGCATAGCCATTATGACTTTCGTGAATTGTCGCGACTTTTTCATAGCCATTACGACTTTCGCGAATTGTCGCGACTTTTTCGTATTGAGCGCTCTAAAAATTTGCGACAATTCGCGAAAAAGTCGCAAAATACCGATCATTACGAAAAAAACGCATTTGGACGCTTTTCGGACGTTCGTGAATTAGTAAATGTGCCCCTATGAGTCAGCTTCCTGCTGATTGGCTCAGATCCACATTCCTAAGGGGGGGAGTGAGTTCTTAGCATTCTTGAGGGAGGGGGGAGCAGTAAAGAGCAGAGAACAGAAAGCTGCGTGTCTCTGGCACAGGAATTACAGACACAACTAATCTTTTTTCAGAGAAGTCAGTGCAGCGTTTCTGTGAGTGCTTATGGCTGTATTTACATAGACCTTTCTGATAAAGTTTACTTAGTTTTTACCTTTCTTTCTCCTTTAAGAAAACATTATAAGTTTCAGAATGTTTTGGGTTAAAGCAAAATTCAGACTGATCTGAAATTAGGCAAGAAAAATATGATGAACTCATGTGCCTTTACCATAATTTTAGTCACGCAAAAGTTAAATTAATTTGCTGTGTTTCTTTGTAATGTGCAACAAGGGCCATGAATAAGATACCTTAATTGCTCATTATTATTTAGGCCTTCTCTTCATTTCTATTTTTTGGCTTAGGTTTTATGACCCGCGAGGAGCTAAAGAAATATGAGTGTCTCTTCTCAGATTATAACAAGTACTGGATCCCCTGTGTGTGGTTTACTAACCTGGCAGCCCAGGCTAGAAGAGACGGGCGAGTGAGAGATGATGTGGCACTGAAATTACTTATGGATGTATGTTATTATTATTGTTTATTGTCATTATTATCCTTTTTATATCACAGGAACATTAGGCAGCAATTTGTAAAGATTGATTATGCTTCATATTGACCCCTTCCCAAAGCAATTTATGGGATTGCTTGCCCGCACATGCCCGTATGCATTCATGGGGGGGTTGAGATAGGGGGTCGCCGAATGGGGGCAGCCTTGGGGCGCCCCCCAATAGAAAACTTATGCAGGTATTGAATGAAGGATGATTGGGACAGATGTCCTTATACCAGGAATACCATAGATATTGTCCCTCTCGTTAGTTGGTTATGCTTGAAAATTTTTATTGGTCTGGCTTAAACAACAGGTAGTAAGGCTAATTACAAGATATAAAACTAGGCTTAAAGATCATCACAGAACTGTACAAAGCATTTATAATTATGGAGTTTGCACCTGATTTGAGCCAACCAAAATTTTCTTACAAAGAATCTCATCTCCAACATATTGCTTTTTCTGTTAATGCTTCACTTAGTGATGAGCGAACTTTTGTTGCCAGGCATGGATTCGCAGCGAAATTCCGCATTTTGCCATTGGCAAATTCTTTCGTGAAATGGGAGCAAAACTTTGCAGCAAAATATTTGTGGGCATGTCAAAAAAAGTTGTGGTCTCGTCAAATTGGGCACAGTCACGTCAAAATAGGCACAGGCCTCAATAGGGCGATGCGGTCAGGGCCGTATTTGTAAACTTCCAGTGCAGCTTGGGGCGGCATAGGCCCCTAAATTTGTGCCGCCCTAGGCCCAGGCTTTTGTGGCCTTGCCACAAATCCGGTCCTGGATGTGGTCCCCGATTTGATGGGAAAATCAAACCTGCTCCATCAATACCTGCCTGATTTTCAGCAAGATAACGCTCAGGGAGGCCCCATACATGGGTAGATATGCTGATGAATCGGTCTAAAGGACTCAAATAGGCAAGCTTAAATCTACCCATGTATGGTTACCTTAAGTCACATAACCCAAGACTAAAACACATTTATCTTCGACTGCAAAAGGCCACTTTAACAATATGCTTTCTTCTGCTAGCAGCAGAAATGCTTAATTTTTAGTGCTTGTGCTATGTGACAGGGAAAATAAAATCATTTTTGGTTGTATGGAAAAATAGTACAAGATAACTATTTTAGAGCTTATAAATAGTGTTTGTAAATAGTGTGACAATTTTACATGACACAAGAACACTTTCCCAGTCTCTGCAAGACTCTTTGTACATTTTAGCAAGAGGTTAGTAGATTCTCTAAAGTTGTTTGTTTTTTCTCTTTGCAGGAGCTGAACAAATATCGTGCAAAGTGTAGCATGCTCTTTCACTATGACTGGATCAGTGTCCCACTAGTGTATACTCAGGTCAGGTAATTTTAACTTGATATATAACACTACTAAGGACGTGTGTAGACTGGAGTTTAGCCTTGTGTTCTGAATGCAATGTGTGTTTAAATGTATACCTACCAACAGCCAAAGCTAGATATAGCCTATTTCTACAATGATGAGTAAATATGTACAAAAAGTACATAAGTACATAAAAAAGTACAAAAAAGTTTTGCTGACGATGATGTTTTCACAACACTACAGAGATAGTAGTCGCTGCCTCAGTAACACTATCCCCAGCACTAGGTGAAGCTCACAGAAGTGTATTACGTCAGGAATCTATTTATTCCTAAACCTAAATGCTTGTGTCCCTATACTAGTAGAATTGACACCACAGGATACTAACCCTTCCTGGCCTCTTCGTTGGAGCCTCTGTCTGCTCTACTAACTACTCTAATCTTACCTCTTATTCAGTGTCGGACTGGGACCCCAGGGGCCCACTCTACAAACTATTTTTCCTCCTTTCCTCACCCAACCTTTTTATTCTCCTAATCTTTTATTTACATGCTAGCATCTATCCTTCCATCTATTTCTCCTCTTTGTTCCCATTCAGAAATAGGGAATGACCATGAAACAGGCCAAATGGTCAGGAGCAGGAGGGCCCACTGACACCTGGGCCCACCGGGAGTTTTCCTGGTATCCTGGTGGGCCAGTCCGACACTGCTCTTATTCCCAGAGTGAGCTATTAAAAATCTTTCCTGGCACTTACTTCACCTACTGAAACCTACCTGCATCCAATGCCCAATAGCACCTAACCATAAACAGGCATTACACAAAAGTAAAAAGAAAAAAAGGCTTTATTACAAAGCTACATTAAAATATAATCTCCATTCGCCTTATACATTTTGTGCCCATAAGTCATGGGAGTCCAAGGCCCTTTAGCGTACAACCCCCTCAAGCAAGTGTGGCGCAAAGAGACAGAGCATGTGGTTACCTTTTATAAAATAGGGAACCCTGACACCCCCTGGCCAAATACTGAACTGCCAAGGGACATGGTTCCCCTCACAACTGTAAAATAGGTGCAGCCTTTAGCTGGCCAATATTCTCCTGGAGACATGAACAAAGGTTGGTAAAACCATACCCTACCCCACTACATTACCAAGCTGCAAAACGTCACTAGGGCACTTACACGGTAATGTTTGCTCAAGATCATAAAATTCCAGATAGTGGCTCATGTCCCCAAACTACGTCGAGGAGGAAATAGAACAAAAATGTTATTAAGAAAAGAAGCTATGTGGATTAGGAGACTTAAGACCCTGACACCCCAAGGACTAAATAGGGAATACCGTCTGCAAGCTATTTTTCAAATGTAATTGTTTTTATCTGGTTTTAAATTGTGTGTTTTTACAGGTACAATGTATTGGGTAACACTGGATAATCTGTAAAGAAGTAAATGTTTTTTGTATACAAAATTGGCAATGTAACAAGTTTTGTATCTAATTAGATGCTGTAAAGTGCCTATGAATAATGACCAGTAGATGGCGTGATAATGTCCTGTATAAAAGGCATTGCTTTTTTCAGTGGTTGGTAAGCTTGAGAAAAGGCCAGATATAGACCTGAAACGTTGCTTTATCCAAAAGCCATGTGTATTAAATAAAGGCTTTTTTAATGGAGACAAGAAGGTGCTGTTTGCTATTTTTCTACACCATGCTCATGCTCCCATGCAGTGGCTTTTTGTTCATTCATTCCATTGCAACAAAATACATATGGTAACAGGCCCATTCACTCCAATGGAGTCTGTACTGATGGGGCTGTGCTGAACTGCTGAATGCAGGTGAGATGCATGCTATTAGATTTTTATTTTGGTTTCCTTTTAACCTTTAGCTTGCCCTTTCTCTTATGATTTGTCACTACAGGTGGTTACGATTGCCGTTTATTCATTCTTTGGTGTTTGCATCATTGGAAGACAATTTCTGGAGCCTGAATTGGAAGAAGAAAAACCAAATATAGATTTGTATGTCCCTATTTTCACATTGCTGCAGTTCTTCTTTTACTCGGGTTGGCTAAAGGTTAGCATTATTTTATATCTGTATACCTTGGACTCTACTAACTAGTGAAACATCTGCTTTAATGTTTTCACACCAAGGATAAAAAACTAAATCAGGCCAATCATCTAACAAAATGTTTGCCTGTTTTGTGTTAATTGTGAAAATACACATAGAAATTAGCCTCAGGCACAATCATATTACAGGGCCACATGCTTGCTGGATTTATTGCACCAAGGAATGAAGAAACTGAAAAACGCCAATCATGTTCAGAGAGCTAACTACATCAGTTATGGCCACAAGAAAGTTCCCATAATGCCTCACTCCTGCACAGACACCCAGACCAAGTGAGCATGCTCAGTTAGTAAGACTATTAGTCAGCTTCCTGCTGATTGGCTCAGATCCACATTCCTAGGGGGCGGAGTGAGTTCTTAGCATTCTTGAGGGAGGGGGGAGCAGCAGAGAGGAGACAGCAGAGAGCTGCGTGTCTCTGGCACATGAATTACAGACACAAGAAATCTTTTCACAGAGATAAAGCTTAGTTTTTACCTTTCTTTCTCCTTTAGAGAACCCACTTTTTTTAAAATATAAGTAAACAATTTAAAGAAAACAATGCTATGTTATGCATACTCAGTAAGTGAATAATAATAATTTTTAATTGCTTGAATTGGTGTTTTTAGGTAATTGTGTGTTTTGATCAGGGCCAGAACTAGGGTTAGGCAGAAGAGGCAGCTGCCTAGGGCGCAACGATTGGGGGGCGCCAGGCAGCAGCCTCTCCTGCCCACCCCTAGTACAGTTTGCGTCGCGCCGCTTCTATTGCGCATCGCACACCGCGCCCCCCCCCCCCCACGCTCGAACTGTGCATGCGCGTTAAAACACAGGAGGGGGTGCGATGTAGCGGTGCAGGGGCAAGGTAGCCGACCGGGTTGCCTAGGGTGCCCGGTCGCATCGAGAATACACTTGAGAATATTCGCATGTGTGATCATTTTAGGTGATCAGAGGGACCAATCCAACCTGTGCTAATTTATAATAAAAAAATTGTGATTAATGCCTATTCCAATCAGTAATGTTTCAGTAGGTGGCCATGCACAGGATGGCATTAGCTACTGACTCAGCTAGTCTAGACGTGGCCATACACATTCAGATCCACTCATTTGGCGAGGTTGCCAAACGAGCGGATCTTCTCCAGATATACTCACCTAAGGTGCCGAGTCGGTCCTACTTTTCGTATGTGTATTGCCATAGGGTCAAGCGATTGCATTAGCACGTTATCACCCACCCAAGATGGGCCTATCAGAGGAAAGATTTGCTTGTTTGGTGACCCCGCCAAACAAGCAAATCAAACCGTGTATGACTACCTTAAGCTGGCCCCACACGTAGCGATTTTCGATCTTTTGTGCAACCATTGGTTGAAAGAACGTTCCAATCTTCCACTAACCTTCAGGGCTGAAACGGCAGATAAGGAGGTAGAAACAATAGGATTTCTACCTCCTTCTGTCAATTCAGCCCTGAAGACAGATTTTGCTCAGGCGCCTTCAATGGCACCCTATCAAAATCTTTTAACCCACCTGATCGGCGAGTCAACCGATTTCTGCTGCGATATCGGTCGTCTCTCCGAGTTGCCATACACGCACCGAATATTATCAGTGCGTGTACGGCCAGCTTTAAGGTGGGCAATATAGGGCCAAATGATCAAATTAAAATGGCGGGTATATGTGCCGTCGGACCACATCAAGGATATTGATCAGGAAAATCGAACCATCCCGATCAATATTTGCCATATTTTAGCCAAGATATTGATCAGGTAGGCCGATCGGGGTGTGCATACAGAGGCAGATAAGCTGCAGAATTGGCAACTGAAATCTGCCAGTTTATCACCACCTTTAGTTAGCAGTTTATTGGCCTAATCCTGTCTGATCCTGACACATGAGAAAGGCATCTGACCCTTTACTTACAAGTCATGATTGTTGATATGGTTGTCTGACTCGTCAATCCTACCAATTTGCATCAATTACAGGTCGCCCAGCAAATCATTAATCCGTTTGGAGAGGATGATGATGATTTTGAAACCAACCGATTAATAGACAGGAACTTGCAGGTAAGAAATTCCTGTAACCCTCAAGGAGGGTTTCCAAAATGTAACTATAAGGGATGTGAAGACCTCCCTTACTGTGTGGGAAATCTACCAGACATTGTACACCAGACATGACATGACCAGACATGCCTTATAGTTGGGATATATTCCTACTGGGGTTGTGGATTCTGCAGGAGATCCTGATTTGGGAGGCCTCAGTAGGAGTCTGAGATGCTAAGATGGGTCAGGCATATTAGAAGGTTGGGGAAGGAATTCTGTGAGTATGGACTTGTAGCAAGTGATAGAGTAGTAACTGTCAAAGCATGCTCTGTGAGATAGGGTTAGCTTGTAAGAATGGTTTGTGCTTCAACAAGCAGATTGTACTGTGGGGTAGGTCACCAAGGGTCTGTTGGGCCTTCAGAGGGTGCAGCTCAGGGTAGTGTGTGAATCTTATGGAGGCTGTCACAGACATCTTGTTTTACTGGGAGCAGACACCTGTTTGTGTAATTAATATCAAGTTTTTGCCAACTAATGAGATGTGATGCTATATTATGAATATCAGGTATAGTAAGTTTCTTCTTTACTTGCTTTTTGTTCTTTTTGTAAAAAAACTAAAAGCCTAGTTCCAGGTTGTCCATTAAATAAAAAAATAACTGTTTCCAATATACATTCATTGAAAATGTGGTCCTTTTTATTTTGTGGAGTGCACAAAATCCTTTAATGCCCTCTGTTGGACAAGTGTACAATGATCAGTGCTACAATGAATTCTGAATGGTAAGGCAGCAGTGCAAAGAAATGTTTAAAAAAAGTAAAAAATATTTCATGAGATTATATTGCAATTAAGGTTCTTTTTAAATAGAGAACCCGTGACTTGGCTTTTAGTTTTTGACTTTGAAACCCTTTAAAGAACCACCGGTGTTCAGGATTTATAATGAAATTGTGTGTAAGAGTTGTAGTTCAGCATGGGGTCCTTCACCTCCACTATTTAAAAGTTGCAGTGCTCTACCTGGAAAGCAGTAGTTTCAATATGCCCCATTTCTATAGTCATGCATACATTTATTCAAGGAGGCTTATGGAAAATGCCAAAAGAAATCTGGTAGTGGTGCATTCCTTACAACATCCTTAACGCTTTGAACACACTAAAACTAAAATCAGTTTCAACCTGAAAACTGTTTTGATGGAATATACGGGTAAGGTACGTAAAAGTATCTTCATAACAAACATACAAGCCTTGTCCAACGAAAATTAAATATATAAACTTTACCTTAAACAATTCAACACTGTTTCTGAAATAATTAAGTAATTTGTCAGTAGAGATATTCTCCTTCAGAGTGTATATTGGGTTTCATAATATTCACTTTACTTACTTGTTGCAAATTCCCTCCTTTTTATAGGTTTCCTTGTTATCTGTAGATGACATGTATCAGAATCTTCCCCCCTTAGAAAAGGACAAATACTGGGACGATCAGACTGCAGCTCCCCCATACACCTTGGCAACTGCAGCAGAAACTCTGAAACCATCATTCATGGGATCTGCTTTCGACATGCGGTAACAAAACTTGATTTCTGCTCTCTAAGGAAAACTATTTTAAAATTATTTATCCAGGTCACACACACACTTAATTTACTATACTTATCAATATTTGTAAACCTAGCCTCAAAGGTGTGTGCACTCAAAAGTGTTGAAACCAGCGCACAAAAAAAGAAGTGTGCGCAAAAAGAAGTGTGGGAAAACACTACATTTTGCATTTATTCTAACCTGGGCACAGTTTTTAAAAAATGCTTACACAAGAATTTTTTTTGTGCACCTAGCCAAAAAGGAATTTGAGGGAACATTGGAACCTAGCACATTACTTTACTATAACATACTCTTGCCGGCAGCAGATACGGAAACTTTAACTTTAAAGGAGAAGTAAAGCATAAACCACTGGGGATGCCAAACGTTTGGCACCCCTCATGAATAATCGTTTACCTGACACCCCGGGTCAGTGCTCCTGGGACAAAAAAACAGCACTGGTTTGGGGTATATGCTCCTTCTTTCTGCAGAATCCTGGGGCCAACGCATGCGCAGTTGAGCTGTATTTTTTGTTAAAGTCGGCTTTTCACTCTACTACGCATACGTGAAAAATGAACGATCACCCGCATATACCCCGCCCGGTTTCAGGTAAGAGATTAAAGTCAGTGGGGGGTGCCTAACATTTTGGCACCACAATTTCACTTACAAAATGCTCCGTAGCAGCAGGGTGACAGGCAGCTTGCATCCGTGTGTTTGCTGAACCAAAAGTTAGCTTCACATCTAAGTTTTTCATCAGTGTCTGCAGTTTAAGGCTAATGTCACAAGTAGTGTATTCGGCAAGCCGAAAAATGCTCACTGAGAATATGCTCCATACGCTTTAAATTTCCCCTTCCTGTGCCTGCACCCAAATGAATAGAACACGCTGGGGTGCAGGCACATGTAGCCATAACTCGTTTTTTGGTGAATATTGGCTACATGCGCCTGCACCCGAGCGTATTCCATTCATTTGGGTACAGACACAAGGTAGGCTAAATTTACAGTAGCGGGGCGTTTTTCGGCTTGCCGAGAATATGCACGTGTGGCTTTAGCCTTAATGTATACTCATGTTAGGCTAATGCCCCACTGAGCGTATGGCATATATTTTCAGCTAGTGGAAAAAGGCTTGCCAAAAATATGCGCCATACGCACCATATGTCCCCTACCTGTGCCTGCACTGGAATGAATGAGATACGCTCGGGCGCAGGCACATGTAGCCGATAAGTGAGAGAGAATGCAAAACGTTGTGTTTTTATGCGTATTTTGGCTACATGTGCCTGCACCCGAGAGTATCTCATTCATTCCGGTGCAGGCACAGGTAGGTGTATGGCGGTATTTTCGGCTGTGTGGTTCAGCACACACAGGGATGCAAGCTGTCACCCTATCACCCTGCTGCTATGGAGCATTTTGTAAGTAAAATTTAATGGCTTTGAGTAGAAATACTGTACATATTTACTTATTTAAGATTCAGAAGAATGTGTGCTTTCCAAAAATATATCGTTTTTTGGGGCAAACATTTTTCATTGCGTAATCCTACATAAAACACAGTAAGTGTGTTGATTTTGCATTACTGTACCCTCTACATGTTCAACATTCTGGCCTAAATTCTATACATATTATAAAATCTCTGCAAACATCTTACTGATTTCATTGGGTCCCTGCTTGGCAAACACATAGCGAAGGGCTCCAACCATAAATGAATAGAATGAGGATTCATTTGTTTAATTTTACTATTCAAAGAATAGAACTGTATTCAATAACAATTATTTTTTTTTTATCAGATTTCTAGGTGATGCAGAGCAGAGCCAACAAGTAGCGGTTACCCCCAATATGCCAAGGGCTCGAACCCCAATGCTAAGCCGTTTCCTCTCATCTGCCCCCTCACCTGCAGTAAGTTTGAAGAACTTTATGGGCCGGGGGACACGGGGTCACCATCTTGTGCGATTTAGAGGGGATGGCTACCCCTCTCCTAACCCAAACTCCCGCAACAGTGATCTGGAACATGACTCTGTGGGTCGCATTGATGAGGAAGAAACAACAGAGGATGAAAAGGAAAGCCGGGCAAGTGAGCCTCCTACCCCAAAGGTAACACTCAGGGTACCTCGCAGGCTAGAGGCCTCAGAGCAACAGAAAAAGAGGGAGCAGCCCAAGCCACCTCCTCTGGTCATTATAGTTGACGAGCCATCAGATGAGAGCCTGAACTCAGAGCCAGCAGAGTGCTAACTTCAACAACTACACAGCACAAAATAGCTGTTTTTTTTTCAAGAGCATCAGTGATGAAATTATGACTAGGGACAGTAAAAGATGACTTTTAAAGGAAACATTTGCTTCAATGCTTGATGCTTCTAAATGAAATTTTATATAAACTTTACTTCTGTTTTCTGAAAGAACATCCAGAAGTTGTAGTATTGTGATATTCACTTGCCTTTCTAAGTATGCAGTAGATACTTATATTAATACATACTTATATATTTAAAGGAGAAGGAATGTCATTTTAGTATTTTACTGCCAATAGATTTGCCACATTAGTGCCACCTAGAACGTTATATTTATTCTGCAGAAAACTTTACTATACCTGAGTAAAGAGCCCTAGAAGCTTTCTCTAAGATTGCAGCTGCCATTTTAGCTTGGTGTTCATAGCCCCCTGCTTGCAGTCTAGCGTTATAGCTCAGATCAAACGAGTGAGTTTGATGAATTCCAGAAGGGAGAGAGAACTGCACAGACTCTGGCCCCAGGAATGAAAGATTTTTCTGAGAAAGGAAATCAGATATCCAAGAGCATGTTTACTAAAAATCCTATTTCTTTTGATAGAGGACTCAGTGCAGCGTTTCTGTGACTGCTAATGGCTGTATTTACGTAGACCTTTCTGGTAACAATTGCTTGGTTTTTACCTTTCCTTCTTCTTTAAGATCAGTGTCTGAAAATAAAAGTGGATGTTGTGTGGACTGCAGATTGGCCCTTTAAGGCCCAAAAATATAAGCAATGCTGGATGTTTTAGATGTTCTTAGGTAGGGCCCAAAAACATATACTGATGCACAGCCAGAAACGTCTAGTTATACTGCTAACAAAAATTACTCTATAATAAGGTTTCTGCTCCACATATTATATATGCTGTATTCACTTGAGTGAACATTGTGCTGGCAGGACTGAGCACTCCCTACCTACTTTGCTTCCTCACGAGCACCTGTGCTCTTTAAAGGACATGTAAAGCCTACATTTGCCTACAATGTATATCAGTTTGGCACATCTCACCCACCCAAATGGCATCATTTGTACTGCATATATCCCCTCCACTTGCCAGCACCATCACATTTTCCTAAACCAAGTAGCAGCTTTCACCCAGTGGACATTTTTCCCTCTGGTACTTTATCACGTTTAAATCTGCCAGAGCATACACACAGACCCTAATTCAGCATACATTTTCTCAAGAATACAGGCCAACACGGGCACAACTGTCTTTGATAACAGTTCTGCTTTGTTTGAGCTGAGCTCAGGAGATTTTGAAAATTGAAACAGACATCAAAAGCTGAGTTTCTATGGGAACCAGCAATGCCATCTCTTCACTGGTTGCTAGACTGGAGGGCGTGTTTAGTAATTTGAGCTTATAAGGCTGATGCCACACATGGCGTCATGGAATACGCTCAGGTGCAGGCACATGTAGCCGATATACACATGAAAAGGCGTGAGAATGCAAAGTCTCGCGTTTTCATGTGTATATCAGCTACATGTGCCTGCACCCGAGCATATCTCATTCATTCGGGTGCAGGCACAAGTAGCAGGCGTAGGGCTGAATTTTCAGCAAGCTTTTCCGCTTGCTGAAAAAATCAGCCCTACGCCATGTGTGGCATCAGCCTAACTGAGCATGCCCAAGAGCCAGAAGTCAAACCAAATTCCTGTGGGAGAAACAGAGTGGGTTACAGCAGAAGGAAATCTAAGCGATTAAGAGGATGCTGCAGCCTTACTATTAACCTCTGGACAACCAGTGTGGCAGGTATTGAAAGATTTCAAAGAGGCTGTTCACTGATTGCATTTTTGTGTTTGGGGTTTACATGTCCTTTAAAGCAGTGGTCCCCATCCTTTTTTGCACCACGGACCGGTTTAAGACGATTTTTCCAAGGACCGGGGGTGAGGGGGGCAAAACAAATGTATAGCATATACTGTAATTTAATTATTACATATATAATATAAATGTAATTACTACATTTTATATTATGCACGTAATTTTTATTATTGTTACACTATTAAATATAATACAGCTCATCATAATACAAAATCAGTGGGAGACCTGAGCTTGTTTCCCTGCAACTACATGCACCCAGCGCCCCTATTCTTCTTACTCCCACCTAAGTTGTGACATCCCCTGAGCTTAATATGGAGCTTTAAGTACTTTGGTCCATGTGATCAGAAGAAAGCTTCCTGGGCTTCGCATAGCTGGTGTCATTGCTGTGTAACACATCGGGGATCTGGGATCACAGGTAATTGGGATCAGGGGTGGCCCCTTTAAAGGAACAGTAACACCAAAAAATAAAAGAGCTTTTAAGTAATAAAAAAATGCAGTGTTGTGCTGCACTGGCAAAACTGGTGTGTTTGCTACAGTAACACTACTATAATTTATATAATAAATAGCCACAGGGGCAGCCATTCAAGCTGGAAAAAAGGAGAAAAGGCACAGGTTACATAGCAGATAAGACCAGTTCTGCAGAGTACAATAGTGTTTTATCTGTTATCTGCTATGTGCCTGTGCCTTTCCTCCTTTGAATGGCTGCCCCCATGGCTACATAGCAGCTTATTTATATAAATTATAGTAGACTTTCTAAAGTAAACACACAACTTTTACCAGTGCAGGGCAGCAGCACATTATATTTTAGTTACTTTTATACACTTGCATTTTTTGGTGTTACTGTTCCTTTAAGCACAGCCTACGGCCCGGCACTGTGGTTGGGGACCCCTGCTTTAAAGGGGATATATACCATAAGTTTTTACAATGCACTAAACCATGTAAAGTATAGGTCTTTTTATTTTAATACCTTTGGGTTCAAATATGTCCATACCTGCTTGAAATCTGTCCTCTACCCAGACCTTTTGCAAGCTTCCAGTTTAGACTCTTCAGTATGTGGCGGGCCCTTATAGACTTTGGTAAGGCAGCCTCAGCTAGTGCAGTGAATATGCATAGAGTGGGCAGAGCTTTGCGATGTCACAGGCAGTCCATTCCAGCTCTGCTCTCCTCTTCCCCTCCCCCCCCATCAGTAGTCACCACTTCCTGTGTGAGACTGAAGCAGCACTCCCATCTTTCATTTTGCTCTGGCTTCTGATTAGAGGTTGTGTGTGCAGCTCTCATATAATGGCAGTTTTAGGAGCTAAAATGGTTTCAAAACATTTTTATTTCTGCATCATTTCACATTTTGAGGCAGGATGATTATTAAAACTGAATATGAACTTTTAAGCACTTTTCCCACAACTGCTGTCACATGATTTTGCAAAAAAAAAAACCAAAACTTGGCTGAGCTACAGTATTTCTAAAGAAATAGTCATAAAAACTAGAGACCATTTTGCTTGTTCACCCAGTCCTACTGATAATCTGGCAACCAAAAGCCAAATTTTGAGAATTCATGCTGTAAATGGCTTTTGTTCAGTTTATCTTCCAACATATATAAGAGATTACATACAAAAAGTCACTGCATTTTATGCAGCTTGTTATCACCTATGTAAATATGCCCTTTTGCCCTATTCAACATGACTACACAGCAGCATATTTATATAAACTACTGTAGAGTTACTGAAGCAAACACCCAATTTTTACCAGTGCATGGTAAAAGAACATTTAAATGAATGTTTTTTGATGTTACTGGCCCTTTAAGAGAAGCCTAGCAGACAACTTATTGTGTGCAGTGTTCTTACTGACAATTGCATGTGAATAAAACAGCAACAAACTTTTTCCCAGAACATTTTGCTAAAAAAAAAAATAGTGCATGCTAGAGATTGGTGCCTTTTCTGCATACCCTGGGGTGTGGCCTTGATATACACAAAATAAAGTGTCTAAACAGTAAACTGTCCCTCTTTACTGTATGCAAAAAAACTATTAAAACATATGGATAGGAGCTACTATACCATTCTCCATGCACAAGGTTAAAGATATGCAATATTCTATCTTTTCACTACAAAACGTGAATGAGAACTGCCAATATCTGGATATTCCATGTGGGTACTATATATTTTAAACACAATTAAAGCTCGTCTCTATATATATATATATATATATATAATTTAATCTGTCTGCGTGGCCAATGACTTAAAGGAACAGTAACACCAAAAAATGAAAGTGTATAAAGTAACTAAAATATAATGTGCTACTGCTCTGCACTGGTAAAAGTTGTGTGTTTACTACAGAAAGTCTACTATAATTTATATAAATAAGCTGCTATGTAGCCATGGGGGCAGCCATTCAAAGGAGAAAAGGCACAGGCACATAGCAGATAACCGATAAAACACTATTGTATTCTACAGAACTTATCTGTTATCTGCTATGTAACCTGTGCCTTTTCTCCTTTTTTCCAGCTTGAATGGCTGCCCCCGTGGCTACACAGCAGCTTATTATATAAATTATAGTAGTGTTACTGTAGCAAACACACCAGTTTTACCAGTGCAGGGCAACAGTGCATTATATTTTTATTACTTTAAAGCCCTTTCATTTTTTTGGAGTTACTGTTCCTTTAATACAGAAACATTTCCAACATGTACTCAAGTATTTCTCTGTGCCCACTACAAGTGACATTTCATCCCCTGTTGACTGCCCAACATAGAAGGTATCAGGGTCACACAGTGCACATATCAGAACCAGATATAAAAAGAATTTGCTTCTTAACCTTTGCTGGGGTTTTTTTTTTTCCCTTTATAAATCTTATTTTAACTATTCACACTCTTTACTGCAGACTTAAAACCCTGCCCCTTCCCAAAAGCAACCAAGCCCAATTGAAAAAGCTACTTTTTTGGTGTAATTTACTTGTTTTACTGGAAAAATCTTCTAACACATTATTTGCCACTATATAACCACTACTTTGTTATTCAGTTTTATTAGAGATGACAGATTACCCACACGTGGGTAATACATGGGATTTTTAAACACCACACATTACAACAAAGCACCAGAATCATTGCAATGGCACTATAATCATACACTGCTCTATACTCTATTAAGAATCTCACACAAACAGAAGAGTTGGACAGTAACTTTTATTTTTAAATCAGCATCAATTACTCAGTAGACATAACTGCAATGTCATTTACATAGCTCTCTTTTTGCATTAGAAAAAAAAAAAAAAAAAAAAAAAAAAACATTTTACCAATCAGTTACAGGAGAAGGAAAGGCTAATAAAGAGTTAATCTCAAGCTGCAGGCATACCTTTAGTTATCTCAATAGTGCCCTTAAAGGAACAGTAACATCAAATTATGACAGCGTATAAAAGCAATAATATAATGTACTGTTACCATACACTGGTATAACTGGTATGTTTGCCTCAGAAAGACTATTATAGTTTATATAAACAAAGCTGCTGTGTAGCCATGGGGGCAGCCATTTGAATGAGAAAAGACACAGGTTACTTAGCGGATAACAGATAAAATGCCATTGTATTCTACAGAGTTTCTCTTTTCTGCTGTGTAACCTGTGCCTTTTCTCCTTTAAGCTTGAATGGCTGCCCCCATGGCTACACAGCAGCTTATTTATATAAACTATAGGAGCGTTCTGTAGCAAATACACCGGTTTTACCAGTGCAGGGCAGTATATTATATTTCAATTACATGAAAAACACTTTCATATTTTGGTGTTACTGTTCCTTTAAGTCTCCCCATATTTCTCCTGTTCAGAAGATCTGAAGCCAAACAGGAAGAAAAAATGCTGAGCTGGGTAAAGAAAGTTCCCATAATGCCTCACTCCTGCACAGACACCAGGACCAAGTGAACATGCTTAGTTAAGACTATGAGTCAGCTTCCTGCTGATTGGCTCAGATCCACGTTCCTAAGGCGGGGGGGGGGGGGGGGGGTGAGTTCTTAGCATTCTTAAGGGAGGGGGAGCAGGAAGCTGAAAGCTGCATGTCACTGGCAGAGGAAAACAGACACAACTAATCTTTTTACATAGAAGTCAGTGCAGCGTTTCTGTGAGTGCTTATGGCTGTATTTACATAGACCTTTCTGATAAAGCTTACTTAGTTTTTACCTTTCCTTCTCCTTTAAAGGTGTAATTGCAATACATTTATGCATCACAGCAACAAACCCTATTTTAATTCGATTTACAATTTCAGTCAATTTTAAGACAAATTTGGTAGCATACAGCTGACTTGGTCTGAAGTGCTTCTTTAGCAAAAGACTACAGCCAACTATTCCCCGGATGCCAGGGTTTGGCCTTTATCCCCAGTATTATAAATTCTGTGTCATTGCTATCTCCAAACAGATGTTGACTATCTTGATTGCAGCCAAAATTCAACATCCCACTGACTAGTCTATAAAACAAAAGCACTACATAGGGGGGAAAAAAAGCCTGAAAGTGCTGACTGAACAGTACAACCTAGACATAAAAGGTATAAGAATGTACCCAACTCTCGGAAGGGTCAGACTACAATACAGCCTGATCTTTCTGCAAGAAGGGATGTTATTCTGGCACTGGAATGAGACTCCAAAGTCAAAGAAAGGACCATGAAGACACTTAAGCAGTGCACACTTATCTAGAAATACAACTGAAGCTAATCAGTAGCACAAGGCACCTAAGCAAGCCAATGCAGCTGTAAACAGTTGTTGGGTATTTACTATAGCAAAACATATTACAAACAAGCAGTCAATAACTAAATATAGTAAAAAAAATACCAGCCAAATTGGTTTATGTACACAATTTATTGCAAGTTAAAACAGCATCAGCACCCCAGGAGCGCTTCTCTATGTCAGTTGTTCGTTACCTTGAGGGAGGTAAAGAAAAAAAAGTTAGAGTTAAAGTGTTATAGACCCAAAACCTATTCAACTCAACTTATTTATTATCCGATAGTCTTCTTCAGATTCAGAAATATCATCGCATAGTTTCAGTAGCAGAACTGGACAAGGTTATCATCAGAAGAAGACAGTGCCCACTTAGTATATACTAAATTGTTACTAAGTTATAGTATGTTACCATTATAGGGGTTCAGTAGGAAAAAAACCCACCTGTTTAAGAGTCTGGTGTAAATCTGCATCCACTGGATTGTATTCAGTGGTTTCTCAAGTTCAACTGGCCAGTCAATGCTTAAAAAAAGCAGGAATACAAATAAACAATTACTCTTGTTGTCAAAACAGATAGTTAACTTAACCCTTTCCCTGCCAACAACCTACGCTGTTTTAAAAAAAAATGTAGTACCTATTTTGTTGGTACTTATGAGAGTCAGTTGTGCCCCCAACCCCCTTGGCAATGAGCCATCTATTTTGGCAGTGCAACTATTGGATCAGATATTCTAACCACTAGTTACGCTGTCGTGTGACTTAATTTGTTGTTTCATTGATTTACACAATGGTTTTATTCCATTTTTATCCCTGTATTAGTATTTCTAATCTGTTTTAGCATAGCTTTGCCGTGTGGTACTTTGGTGTAGAAAAATAACTACCTATTTTGAATTCATCAGAATGTGTACTTTCCAAAGATATATGGTTTTCCTGGGGGTCTCTGTATAGTTAGGGGGGGTTACTGCACATAATACGCTGTCAGGGGGCTCTGTATGCAAAAGCTGAGTTGGCAGGCGAGAAATCCATATGTGCGATTTTGATTTTGGGGTCAGTACATATCAGACTTTGGTATATCTATGCATATTGGGCATCAAACTTCAGTAGACCTTAGGTGATTTGACTATGTACGCAAGAAATTGTGAGATAAATGCGGCAAACAGCAACATTTTTAAGCAATTTTCCAAAATGTCATAAAAACCACTAAAACTTTAGGAAAGCTTTCCAGATTGGTACTTTGGTGTAGAAAGTATTTACCCATGTTAGATTTGTCAGAATGTGTACTTTCGAAATATATGTTTTTTTAGGGGTCACTCTACATTTCTGCAGCTTCTACCCCTCATGAAACTTTTATGTGTTTATGAATTAGGTAGAGGTATGCCATGTGCTTTGATAAACCTATGTACAGTGGGCATCAAACTGTCCAGTAGCCCTCTGGGGTTCATATATGCGGTGGTTTATCTTGGTACCTAATAACCTGTAGAAAATAAGTTGCTGCATAGTGGAAGTTTTGAGGTGATATTTGGAAGTGCCATTAAAAGTCAAATTTAGGAAAGCTTTGCGGCTTGGTACCCATTTTAGATTCAGGGGAATGTGTACTTTCCAAAAATATATTGCTTCCTGTGGTGAGCTTACTATTTTGAAACATTATCCCACATAAAGCATGTAAATGTGTTGATTTCGCAGGAGCTGAAATGACAGAACATTTGGGGGGATGTTTACATTGGGGGCTCCTACATGCCATATACTTGGGTAAACCTATACATATTGGGCATCAAACTGTTAAGTTGACCCCTGGAGTTCAAATTTAGAGTGTTTTATCTGGTTACTTTATGACCTGTAGGAGATAAGATACTATCGACTGGAAGCTTTGAAGTGATTTTTAAAAAAATTTCACAAATTGCTAAATACCAATAAATTTACGAAAGCATTGCAAATTGGTAGTTTGGAGTAGACAGACCGTTCTACTTATTCTGGATTCCCCAGAATCTGTTCTTCTTGGTTGTCTTCAACAACCAATTCATGAAGAAACCCTAGTGCTCTGTGTTACAGAGACTGATATAAAGGATTCAAAATCCTTAAGTTTGTGTAAACTTGTCAGTAGTACGTAAAACAAAAAGTACAAATAAATGCTGTGGCACAATTACTCTTAGGACACAGTTGATTCAATTTTTTTTTTTGAAAACAGCCCATTGCCTCCTGCTATATGATTAATTTAAAATGTCTAGTGAAGCATGTTAGGGGTAATGGCACACCAAGGCCACTAAAACCCTTAGGCACCCCTGCCCTCCAGTACCATCTGAAATTAACTGTTAAGTTTGCTTTTTCCAAAGGCTAATGCTCCCCCCAGCCTTGGGGACATTTCTATGGCAAAGTTTCCTGCCATTATGGGTCCCTCAGCAGACAATCTTGTGAACCTAAGTCTTCACAAGTAAAAGGTAATAAGTTTACAGTGGTGCCACACTGACGTTACTACTCTAAAAGGAGCACTGGCCTGGTGGTGGAAAAAAAAAAGTTATTCAAAGTTACACAGGAGGAGGGAGGGTAGTGTAATATTTGGAAACCAGTGAATTAGTTTAGTTTTCCTTTAGAGCCACTCATCACTAGTAGAAATCTATAAACTGGGAAAAACCTATAAACTTAATAAAGTCAACTTACCACATCAGTAAGATGTTGGTTAAAATACCAGCTGGACCTCTTTAAACCAATTCTGAAATATGCAGGTATGGAAGGGCAAGAGTAGTGTATTCATCAACAATCTGAGGGCACTTTTGTGCTGTACACTAACACTGTCTAGACTTGTGGTGCAAGTAGGGTGTTACTGCCTATCAAGCCACTTACAATATGCAGGCATGTAAAGAAGGTAGACTGTATGTGCAAGTCAGATTCATGACAGCCTCTTCACTCCCATGCTAGAATCAATCTTGGGATCTACAAGCAAAACGTAAAGAAATATTTAAGATCCCCACCCTCTTGACAAACACCAACAATATTCATGGGCTAATAAGTGCTCAGTTCTCCAAGGTTGTTTTCAACACAGCAAATTAAGCATTTTTGCAACATTGTTACATCATTTACACTCTGGATAAAAAAAGTTAAAGACCGCTTACTAACAATTTTGTACACCTGTTAACCTTTAAAAAAAAAAAAAAAAAGAAAACTCACCGCAAGGGTCAAAACAAGCAAGTGTTCTGCTCTTCTATTATTTCTAAAGGGGTAAAAGAAGATCAATGTGTTAAATTGTTAGACAAACTTAGGCATTACTAACTTAAATTATGATCATGTTGCCTTCTTCAGGTTGACAAATATCACCACATAATTTCAGTAGCAGAACTGGACAAAGTTATCATCAGCAGAAGACAAAACTCAGCAAATAAGACACTAGAAAAAAAGCCAATCAGTTAATGCTAAAAACAAAAAAAAAAAAACAAAACTCACCGCAAGGGTCAAAACAAGCAAGTGGTCTTCACTTTTATTTCTCTAAAAGGGGACAAGAAAACCAATGTGTTAAATTGATAGACAAACTTAGGCATTACTAATGTATTTATGATCAGGTTGCCTTCTTCAGGTTGACAAATATCACCACATAATTTCAGTAGCAGAACTGGACAAAGTTATCATCAGCAGAAGACAAAACTCAGCAAATAAGACACTAGAAAAAAAGCCAATCAGTTAATGCTAAAAACAAAAAAAAAACAAAACTCACCGCAAGGGTCAAAACAAGCAAGTGGTCTTCACTTTTATTTCTCTAAAAGGGAACAAGAAAACCAATGTGTTAAATTGATAGACAAACAGGCATTACTAATGTATTTATGATCAGGTTGCCTTCTTCAGATTGACAAATATCACCACATAATTTCAGTAGCAGAACTGGACAAAGTTATCATCAGCAGAAGACGTAACTCAGCAAATTAGATACAATAGAAAAAAAAGCCAAAACAGGCAAATAAACCATTTATCCTGGGTTAAAAACAGATATATAAAAGGATTCAAATGTGATCACTAGAAAAGCCTCCAACTGCAATTAACCTATCTAGTGTTATGGGCTCGCCCAAAAATTATGTAAAAAACAAATGGAGGCATAAGGTAACTCAGTGTTTGCATCGCTCATTTTTAGAAGAGGAACAGTGAGTACCACTAAGCAGCTAATTAATGAAGATAACTACTATCTTCATCTTCCTGAACGTACCTGTATGTTGAATTCATGGTAGTATCATTTCACCTGCACTAGAATCAATCTTGGGACCTACAAACAAAATGCAAATATTAAATAGCACCTTTTGACAAGCATCAACACTATCCATGTGTTAAAACAGAGTGCTCAGTTCTCCAAGGTTGTTTTCTACACAGAAAGTTAAGCTTTTTCGCAGCATTACTACATCATTGACACTCTGAAGAGAATTCATGCCCTAAGTTAAAGATGGGGATAAGGCCTAACTACATTGCCTCAGCTCATCACTATAATGTGAACAATTAAATACACAAGGTTTAAAGAGCTGTCCTCAAGTTGAATCAGTTACTGTATTTGTTATCCAATTGTATACACCCTTTTATTACTCTGTGCTGCAAAGTGTGTTAGGGCTTTACATGCATGTGTTAACACACTGTGTTTAGACATCCCTGAACATTTCTTAAACAAAACCTGTTCATGCTTAGCCTCCCTCTATATGTAGCATGCAAATTTACCCATCCTACCTTAGTCTCAAAACTGCATTAAACAAAAAAGTTAATGCACATATTGATACACTCACCGGCATCCCTGTGAACTCTGCCATATTAAACGGCTAACTTTCAGACTCAAGGAATTTACTCGATCATGTATCTCCCCATAACTTGGAACACAAATGTGTACAGTTAACATTCCACACCTAAAAAAAAAAGCACACTGAGTAAATAAGATGCCCGAGTGTGGTGTCTTTTAAAAATCTACAGTATACAGGAAATATAGGTTGTCGTAAGTTGACATTTGGGTCTCGAAAAGTGAAAGTTTAGGAACATAAATAAAATTTTGCTGAGCCATAAGCATTTAATTTTATCCTGAACGCAATAGAGAAAACTGCTCTAATGAAGGCTCATTAAGAATTTACAACTTTTTTTTTTTATAACCACAAAACATAGGAAATTGTGTAAATACATATTTTAAGTTGGAGAGCCTTTCATCTCCCAATAATTTCTTGCATGCTAATGGTGGGCACCATCCCATTGTGAGTATAAGTATAAAACCAAAACTCATTTTACATGCCCAGTCAGCTATTGTTATATGTGACAAACTCACAGCATGACTGAATTACAAAATGTACCCAACTCTCGGAAGGGTCAGGCTACAGCACAACCTGATCTTTCTGCAAGAAGGGGTTTATTCTTGCACTGGAATGAGGCTCCAAAGTCAAGGAAAGGACCATGAAGACAGCATGAAGATAGCAGTGCACACTTACAGTATCAAAATATACAACTGAAGCCAAGTGTGATGGCACACAGGAGATTAGTTGCTCACACAAAAACATATGTATAGCATAATTGCTAAAATTCCTTATCCTGCTATAACCTTCAAAACTACCAGGCACTGAGCAGGACAATGCCGCTTTAAACAATTGCTGGTTAAAGGACAAGGAAAGGCACTTGCCAAAATGTTAGACATCCCCAAATGACTTTAATATCTTACCTTGTACCCCGGGCTGGTGCTCCTGTTAGGTGAAAACAGCACCAGCCTGGGGTACCTGTAGCTTTTTCACTACTGCGCGAGCGAAGCAGGAAGCGCTGCAGCTACCCCGGGCTGGTGCTGTTCTCTCCGAACAGAAATGAAAATAATGAAGAAAACAGCAGCACTCCGGTTGTTTTGAAAAATGTGAATCTTTACTTAAGTGCCAAAGGCAATGTTTCGGGCTTCCCTCCGAACAGGGCACCAGCCCAGGGTAAAAGGTAGGCGGTTTATGTCAATTGGGGGTGCCTAACATTTTGGCAACCCCAAGTGACTTTGCCTTTCCTTCTCCTTTAAGTACTATAGCAAACAACCAGCACAGTTACTACTTTAGCTATACAGGCTACAAAGACAGGCATCACAAGTAGTCAACCCCTCATTTAAGCATAATTTAGTCAAAATCAACCCCTCATTTAAAAACATTTATTGCAAATTCAAATACAGCATACTTACTCCATATGACAAGACTGGTTAGCAGGTGTTCTCCGCTTGTAGGTTATCTGAAGGATAAAGGATAAACATTATGGATTTGGGTACAAAAAGGCCCAAGGATGAGATACAATCTGGAACAGCACCACAGTAAAGCTGTTCAGCTTCAATGCCCTGAAAGCATGCAATAAAAGCATTTTATTTTAAAAGAACAAAAGCACTGCTGTATCCAGTTCTATGTACCAATGGTACATAGTACAGTGTTCTCCATTGGAGAACCTGCACTGTCCCACAGTTTACATGGGTTGTTGTGCAGACTACAAAATGGCCTAAAACATACCAATCAATAACCAATATATAATCAGGTACTCTTCTTCAGATTAAGGAATATCATCGTACAGTCTCAGTAGCAGAACTGGACAAGGTTATCATCAGCAGAAGACACCACAATCGCATACAATGGCACTTAAACTTAAAACATACAGGTTAGGGATCGTTATCCAAAATGCTCAGGACCTGGGTTTTTTTGGATAAAGTATCTTTCCATAATATCGATCTCTATACTTTGTCTACTAAAAAATTATTTGAACATAATTTATAGGATTATTATGCCTCCAATAAGGATTCATTACATCTTTCTTGGCATCTAGTACAAGATAGTGTTTTAAGGGGCTCAATAGAAAAAAAAAAAAACTCACCTAATAAAAATGAAGAACTGTGGTATAAATCTGCAATATCTGGAAACAAATTCACTGGTTCAAGTTGCCATCTGGACCTGTATATAGAATACTCAAAGTAGGAATAGATTATACAGAAATGCAAGCACAAACCATTACAAAACAGCTTTCGTATTCTTCTGTATATATTCAACTACCAAAAACTATAGAAGGTAACAGGAAAACAGGATTTTTGTGCACCGTTAAAGGTACACACTTTTTTTTGGTGTCAGGCTTAGTTAAAGTCAATCTTCATGCAATTTGCTCCATCCAATGTATTCTAGTTCTCAGTAAAAGCAGGTTCATTTATATGAAGGCACAGAGCTGTACAAATCCCCCAAGCTGCCATGGCAGCTAAATCCAGTGGAGTAGCGGGGACTCAATACATCCCTATACCTCAATCCATGCATGCAGATACTATACTGTTTGGGACGGGGAAGCAGTCATCAGTGCAAAGTCTAGGGCAGTATTGGTTCAAAATTCATCCTTGGGTAAGAATGCAAAACATGCTGGTTTCTTTGTTGCCTGGAGAGTTTTCAGCAATATTTTCAAAGGGTTTTAACAGAAGGAATTCTAGTTTTACTGCAGGTTTGACCTACCAACAAAAAACAATCTAAGGCATTTTTTTTAGATGAAAACAAAGGGTTTTCTAAAGTTCAGACATTATGATGTGACTGGTACTATCTATAAAAATACTTTAATTTTGTCAGGCACTGTAACCTACAGCAATCAATCAGCAGGCAATTACTAGTCCCCTGTTTAAAAGCAAACATCTTATTGGTTAAGTTTGACAGTGACAAATGAGTCTGGCTAATTTGTCTTGCAATTTTGTTAGCCAGAATGCTTTTATTGTCTACCAATGTAGACAATAAAGGCAACCACAAAAAGTTCCTTAAAAAAAAAAAAGTATTCACCCATTTTTTGGTCAATATATAGTAACCTCCTTTTGCTTAAAGTCAGATTTGTTGACAGTTTGTTACTGGTATTATGCAGAAAACACAATACACGATTTAAAAGCTTGTTTTAATAACATTTATTTGATGATAAGTGTGGTAACATGTTTATTTCCCCTTTTTGGCCTTGATCTTTCTCAGGTAGAACTCCAACTCCTTCCCTTCCAGTACATAACCATCAGCTCTACCACACTGTCCCGGTCTGGAGGCTATGCATGCTGGAAAAAAAAAAAAAAAAAAAAAAACACAAAACCAAATGGTTATAGAAGCAAACATAGGTGCTTTGTAATAAATGTAACATACATCACAAACCCTATTAAATTGTCTTATTTGCTCAGGTTAGGCAATGTGCCCCTGTGCTGGTACTACAAGGAAACTGATTAACTCCAGCATCTAAGTACATTTCTATTTTGCCTTAACAAGGGAGAGGGAATTCTCCACTATTACAACATGATACAGGGCAAATGACAGTGTGAAGCACTACTGCAGTGCACCTGGACAGACACTCCAAGCACAGCTAAAGTGAAACTTTCTTTACATTGTAGACATACAGAACAAAACAAAGCTACTGAAACCCATTTTTTGTTAACCTTTGGTGTTTGCTAATAACTATAAAGGCCAAAAAATTGTATCAAGGATGTGGCATCTTTGAACAAAGATCTAGACAAAGCACTGCCAGTAAGCTGGCAGATGAGATTTAATGTTGATAAATCTGTGCATAGCCTTACATTTAATAGGCAAGCCACATACACCCTAATAGGACTAGGTTAAACAAATCCTTAACGGTGAACAAAACGGAGGGGGTATTTGTGGATAAGCAGCTCATGGCATAGACTTGAGAGGGAGGGTAATTTTACCCCTTTACCTAACACTGGTAAGACATCCTCAATATGCAAGTACAATTTTGGCATTTAGTGCTGAAAAGGCATATTACGGCTTATAATGAAGAAATTTTGTCCATGTTGGTAATTATTACAGGCAAGAGTCACTAAAAGGATCCCCTTTGAGTTTATAAATATATGAAGGAACTATACAATAAACTAAATTTATTGACCTATGGCCATTCTAGCAAACAGCACCCACTCAGATTAGAAATGAGGTTCTATGTGCATATTATAGGTTCAGGTAGCATTAAAGTCTTATAGTAAAGTGTGAATTTGTTGAATTCTTTGCCTAAAGCTTTAGTAAAATAAGCTCTTAGCGCAAAGATGGTCTAGAAACTGGTCCAAATACCATTTTAAAATCAGGAATTTTCCTGAAAAAATTATGGATTTTTTTGCATTCTTCTGGATTACCTTGCAGTTAGGAATTTTTTATTTTGACAAAAAGGTTGAACTCAATGGTTGTGTCTTTTTACAAAGGATAACATTTAGTGAATTACTAGACTGCTATCTAAAAGGAAGTTACAAAATGTGGAGCAAAACACAATGCATAAAAATATACCACTGTTTTGTGCAACAGTTAAATGCCCAAAGTATTTTCAGAAGAGCTCTTCTCACCAAATTTTAATTAATGGTTCAGAAGCATCATGCCATAAGCCCTTAACAGAAGCTACAATCAAGGTCTGGAACTTCAGTTATGCAGTGCTTCAACCCAAAGCAAAACTTCTATTCAAGAAGATAGATATATATATATCACCACTAACACCTAACTTTGTTGTCCAGGTGCCACGATTTGGACAGCCTGGGAAGGAAAAACTTCCCAACTTGTTTTCAGAGATATTATATGTATTCTGTAATTGCACTTAGATATGGTAAATGAGATTCTTTAGTTCATATTCCTTTAGCCTAATGCATTTTTCACCTGCTGATGTAAATGTATATTCATAGGCCTATGATTATGCAGAAGTTGCAAAAAAGAGTCAGACTAAAGGATTATGAAATAGAGAATCTGCATCTAAGTGGAGTTCAGGAGTGACCACTGTTTTGAAACAAGTTGGAAGACCGAGAACAAAATCCTGTATGCTACTGACTTTTGTAGAAGCTATGACATTCAACGGTTATCTTAACCTTATAACCCTAATTGCAACTCACTTACCAAGCAGTTTGCCTTGCTGGAACTGTTCTTCCAAAAGTGGGCTTATTTTTGCTGTCTTTTTCCTCTCCTCATATTTCTTCTGTGTTTTCTTAGATCGTTTCTTGTTTAGGATTTCTTCCTCTTCAGGGGTCTAAAATGTAAATTGGTAACAGGCATAGATTCAACAAGAAAAACTAATATGCAAAATAAATATTTATACACAGGACACCATACTATAGATATTAATGCACTATACTGCCAAAAATATTAGGATACTTAATAAAATGATGTTCCCCTTTGTTAACACTCACTGCCATACTCAAATTTGCCTCTGGAGGTTAGGACAAGACTATGATGAACAAAACCTCACATCAGCACACACAATGCCAAGCACTGGCCAGTGGTGTAGATGTAGACTCCTTTGGAGGACACTGGCAGAAGCATTGGAAACAGTCTAATGACAAATAATGGGCTGGGGTTGTTTTGTATGGTTTGGATTAGGGCCCCTGGCTCTAGCGAAAGCAAAACTTTAACACTATGGTAAACAATCGAGGTCCATAGAGAATGGGTGCTCAAACCCACTATCACTTGTGGCTATATTAAAGCAAAACCAAGCAAGAATGTATCGACAGATAGAGGAAGGCCTTCCATGAATAGAAAGGGACAAAAAAAAACCCAACTTCATGTCAATACCAATTTCTTTGGAAGATAACAGAAAAGCAGGTGTTACAATTCTGAATCATAATAGAGGTATAGAAGCCAAGCCTTTTAAACAGCTTTTCCAATAAATGGCAGGACAGCAAGTTAAAATGTGTAAAGTGTGCCAGCTTTAAGGGCTATATTAAAACTACAGGACCTGTGTAGGCCACATTTATTTGCACCACAAAGTGCCTAGTATATATTCATCAAAAGTGACAAATCCATTTCAGCTTCATTTTAATTGCCCCTTACCCGTTTCATGGTCCATTGCCCTAAGTGACCCCACTTGGCCACCTAAAGGTACCAGCAGTGACTGATCTATTTACAAACAAATGCAATGATTCTTCTGGAAGCTAGAAGAAAAGGAAAGTTATCAAGTAGACTACTCTTGTCTTGTGAATTCTGGGCATAAGGTGGAAGCCTACCATATTTATTATCATAGCAAAGGATGTACTAGAGTGAGTTTAAAAAAAAATTAACACTGCTCCCCATACAGTCCAAAACAATCAACAGAAAACCACACAACAAAGATGTGTTAAACTTCATGCTACACTTACGAGTTTAGCTCCCTTCTTGCGTCCTAGTGGGAGAGCATAGTGGGCCTCAAACCACTGTCTGTAAGGAGTGCTGTCAACCAGGACAATGCAGTTCTTCACAAGGGTTTTGGTTCGAACCAGCTCATTGTTTGACGCATTGTACACCACATCAATGATCCTAGTTTTACGTGTGCAACCTTTAAATAAAATACAAAAAAAAAAAGGTAAATCCAAGTGTTATATGTATATACACAGTCAGATATAAAGATGAAAATTGCATTTAGTATGTTACTGCTGCAGCTTAATAGTCTATTAAGCATGTTAGTAATGGCTACACATAGGAGCTGGGCTATTCAGCATGTAACTTTAGAACTTTGCACTAGCTCCCTCCATCAATCTTTGATAAAATGGTGTTAAGTCTTCTCTGAAGAGAGTTGAGTGCACTATGTTTTGCTTGGGTACCACAGCACTGTTGAACCTTAATATTGCAGCGCAGTCAGAGTAACTATGACTTTTCCTAGCACAGAGAGATTCAAGATCAAAAAGATCATAGAAAACCCCCATAAGGCCAAAGTTGTCATCATTAGCACTGCTGAAATGTAATAAAATTTCTTTTGGAGGGAAAGAATGGGGAATAAGGAGTGACAGTCAAAACATCTGCCATAAGCAAAAGTTTCTAAATACTAGAGCCTAGCAAGTCATTGTTAAATTACAATGTGTTGCCTGTACTTGTCCAGCCCAAGTTGGGTCCCCAAAATTAAAAAAAACAATGTCAACCAAAGGAGGTTAATGGTGCTCTTGAGAAGAGCAATCTAGGGCCATAAAAACCTCAAGTTCTGGATCAGGCTCTTGGGTCTTCGTTGGACAGCTGTATCTAGCCTACAAGAATATAATAAAACCAGCAAGGATGTTTCTTAAACTTAGTTACTTTTATTATGTTAAATAGCCTATTAGCCATTTCTACTCATCTTCCAGTCTCTTCACATCATTGCATGGAGGCTAGGGTAAATTAAACCCTCGCAGTCAAATAACTGCTGAAATTTCAAGTTGGAGAGCTACTGAAAAGCTAAATTAAAAAGACCAACTGCAAATGCCACTGTTTACATCATACCAAAAGTAAAACTAAAAGCAAACTATCCATTTAAGCATTCCACTTCACTAAGCCCTGGAACATGCTTCTCTTTAGGAAGAATGCACTGATCAGGGGATATTCTGGTATGATGGTGCAGCAATAATTTAAGTATTATTGTGCTTGCTAGTTTGATCTCTAAACAGTGATTTGTATAAACAAAACATACAGTCTTGTAAATGTTGCCAGTGGATATATTGCTTCAGTTTGAAATGCAGGGACTAAATGCAAGTCTTTATAGAATGCAGACTAAGAATGTGTAAATGCATATTTTAACTTACACTCTGAACCCCATGAAAAGTTGCCAGCATCCAACCTCAGAGCACGATACTTTTTGTTACCACCGCGGACTCTCACAGTGTGGATACGGCGAGGACCAATCTAAAATATTTTGTACAGCAGAAAGTTAACAGAATATCAACCCACCAAGTTTCTTTGTATAAATCTAAAGGCAATCCATCAGTGTAACTATGACAGGCCTATCACTGGCAGGCAGCAAAAACAAGGGCCAAAACAGCCTGAACTGCATGCCTAAGGACAGCTTTTCATCACAGATTGCCATAAATATGACTAGTTACATATAAAGATATATATACATTCAGATATTTCATACACTATAGAATATAGAATTCCTGCAGAGCATGCAATAACAATGCTAAGGCAATCAACTAAGAGGTTACAGGTAGCCAGCACAAACCCAAATACACATTATGGTGCACTAAAGAATGATAAAACTAAGATAGCACCATTCTTGCAACAAAGCGGTTTTTGTATTATATTCTAACCTTGGTGTTTGCAGCAGGACGGCCAAGTTCATACTTTCTCTTTTTGTGATAAGGCTTCCTTTTGCCACCAGTCTTGCGGCGCTTGTGCCAGTTGTCCCTTGAGATACCTGTTTAAAAATTAGAATGACATAAGTCTTCAATGGAGAAAAAAATAGCAGGCACTTTAAAAAAAAAAAACAAAGAATGAGAAGGCTCTATTGGTTTAATTGCGCAGCATCCTACTTATAAGTAGGAGAAGTTAAAAAAAAAGCAGCAGTTCGCATTGTCTGCAGCGGGATCTCTTTACTTAACGAGACCGAATGTTGGGAAATTTTAAGAGCACAAAAAGCGCTTATACTGGTTATATCAACGCAAAGGCCTTACCAGCGTCTTGTTTGTAACAATACCGTACACACTGGCACCGCGGAAAAGCACCAGCACCGAGTTATAATACTAAAAAACACTGTCTGTTTCACTGTATAACTTGACAACGCGAGCCGCCATGACAAATGCCACCATCAGCATTCTCTGGCATAGGTGTAGTAAGTGACGGAGCAGCTATACAATTTTCTCCCACTTCTTACGGTTATGGGTTTCGATGAATCTCAACTATAATTTCCCACGACGAAAGAGCAGCAGATGCCCGCCAAACGAGGAGATGGATATAGATTGCAATGCAGACTTTCGTAGACGCATAGCCGCCATGACTTACCCATTCTCAGGCGCTGGCTGGAAAGAGGAAACGCAAAGGATTTCGGGAAAGTTTGTTACTTCTATAATCTCGCGAGATTGCAAGCAGCTACGTCATTAATATGTTGCGCTTTGCTTTAAACGTGTTTTGTTTTTGATTGTAGAGTTGCTGTCAGAGATCTAATATTTGGTTAGGTCAGTTGTACCTGAAACAAGGTTAGCAATAGTTTAAGGGGTTATAGAGTAAATGTCCCCCACAAATGTCAGTCTTACTTTCACGCAATCTGAGTAAAAGAGCATTTGTTATGCACTCTTCTGTGCCTGCCTAAGTGGGAGACCCCATCATTTGCTAAAATTAAAAATGAAACAGGTTAAGTTACACGATTAGTGCAATTTAGCCATCTGCCATTGGCTCTGCATGGTGTGCTAAACATGCATGTGTACTTCTTGCAGCATACACATTAAATGAGTAAAGCTAAATTGTGCCCATCATATGATACATGGCATGGTGCATCAGCGTTAACATTCAAATTCATAATTTTTTAATTAAGGGAATGCTGGCTCCCTTTCGCTACGTAGTGAGTATGACTACATTCTTTCCAGTGCAGCCATTGTTATTGATGGGATCTTTCCTATATATGAATTAAAGCTTAAAGTCCTGCACAGTATGGTGATGAAGAGCTTAGTTATTGGTACTTACATTTCTCCAATTGTTGTAGTTTAAGTATGTCCTTTGGTCTCTGCAATGCTCTGGCCACATGAATAAAGTTACCATAAAAAATGAGTACCCCTATCCTTTTTGTTCACACACTGTTCTAGAGATTGGCGCCGCGTATGCCATCCCACCGGTGATTTACATTATAGCCGGTGGGATGGCATTGCAGGGAGATTAGTCGCCCACGACAACAAGGATTTGTCACATGGCGACTAATTTCCCTGTGTGTCACTGCTTTCAGTTTTTGGTATTACTGTTCCTTTAAGGTGGTAATTTGTTAGATTTTAGTATGTTATAGAATAAACTATTTTCAGACCTGCTTAAACATATCTATGGGGTCAGGGCAAAGGAACCCAATTTTTTTATCCACCTTCTTATATAACCCTGAGGAGCCAGCTAATTAAGGCTTCCCTTTTAATAGACCTAATACTAGTAATATAACTACTGATGCATGGGTCACTCAGGAGGAAATTTAAGAAAGACTTGAACATGTAAATGTAAACAAAGGTTCAGGACCAGATTCCCAGGGTTTTAAACAAGCTTAGCTATGTGATTGCAAAACTTCTTCACTTAATTTTTCAGTATTCATTGAGGTCTGGCACGGTACAGAAAGACTGGCAAATTGCTAATGTGGTGCCATTATTCAAAAAGGGATCCCGTTCTCAGCCTGAAAACTAGGTAAACGACAGGTCGAGGATTATTGTACTGAATTCCGCCGTTGGGCGGTAGAGACGGGTTGGAATGATACTGCCTTACAAAGTCAGTTTAGAGTGGGGCTATCTGATGCCGTAAAAGATAGTTTGATAAATTTTCCTGCTCCGTCCTCCCTGATGCATCTTGCCATACAGATTGATAGGAGACATAGGGAGAGACGTCAGGAGAGGATTGCTGCAGCTGTTCCACTAACCTTTCCTGCAGAAATTGTACCCAAACCCAAGGTGTTTCCCTCTAGGCCTTCAGAAGAACCTATGCAGTTGGGTTCTATCCATTTATCTTCTGAAGAAAAGGGTCGTAGGCAGGCTAACAGGTTGTGTCTATACTGTGAGGATAGGGGTCACTTCTGTAACACTTGTCCCAAAAGGCCTGGAAACAACAGAGCCTAAAGCAGGTCTGGGGAGTCCTGCTTGGGTTATGTCATTTCTACTCCCCAACAATATTCTTCTAAAATTATTATTCTGGTCCCTTTGGGATGGGGTGAGACGTCTGTGGGAAGTTCCGCATTAATAGATTCTGGGGCAGCAGGAAACTTTTTAGATGTTAACTTTGCCCGCAGGCATGTTATACCCAAGCTTCCTGTCTCTTCCAGTCAACTTGCTAGCTATTGTGGGCTGTGGTTTTATATCCTCCAAGTCTGTGGAATATTTCATGACTATAAGTTCTTTTCATGCTGAGCAAATTTCCTTCATTATAAATTGTCCACATATCCCTGTGATTTTAGGCCTCCCCTGGTTAAGGAGGCAGAATCCCTGAATTGACTGGCTGTCCAGTAGGGTACTTCAATGGTGAAATCATTGCCAGGGAACATGTATAAAGCCCTCTCAGTTTCTTGCTGCTACTTCGGTAGAGGGATTGCCTTCCCCTTACTCCCCATTTGCTGATGTCTTCTCTAAAAAAGCAGCTGAAACCCTTCCTCCACACAGGCCATATGATTGTGCCATAGACTTAATCCCAGGTTCCTCTCCTCCTACAGGAAGAACTTACCCTCTACCTCTGCCTGAGACTCAGGCTATGGTATAGCAAAGAAAATCTGGAAAGAGGGTTTATAAGACCATCCTCTTCTCCTGCAGGTGCCAGCTTCTTTTACACAGAGATGGGGGTCTTAACCCATGTATTGATTATAGAGGTCTAAATAAAATTAAGAATCGTAATTCCCCTCCCTTGATTTCTGAGCTCTTTGATAGAGTTAAGGGAGCTACTATCTTTTCTAAGCTTGATCTGAGAGGTTCGTACAATGTAACGCCCCTGCCAGGAATTGGTAAACAATATTTTCCGTGATCTTCTAGGTCGTTCTGTAGTAGTATACCTAGATGATATCTTGATTTTGATCATCATGCCCATGTTCAGGAAGTTTTACTTAGATTAAGGCAGAATCATTTGTATGCTAAGATCGAGAAGTGCATTTTTGAAGTCTCCCCTGCGGGCCATTCAAAGGTCTTTAGTTTTTACCCATTACTACAGGCAATTTATTAAAAATTATTCTACCCAATCACTGCCCTTACTAAGAGAGGTCCCATGCAGAGTCCTCTGCAGAACATTTCTTGTCTGATATTTTTGGCTCCATGGTGCTCCGCTGAATATAATCTCTGATAAGGGGGGGGGGGGTTCAGTTTGTTTCAAGGTTTTGGCGGGCTTTCCGTTTACTGATGGGCACAGATTTGTCCTTCTCCACAGTTTATCATCCACAGAACAGGCAGACGGAAAGGACAAATCAGTCTCTGGAGCAGTACCTCAGATGTTATGTCTCCAGTAATCAATCCCTTTGGGCTGATATCCTTCTGTGGGCCGAATTTGCATTCAATAATTCCGCTCACTCATCCACTAGGGAATCCCCATTTTTTTGTTGTCTTTGTTTACCATCCCAAAGTTTTTTTCTTTTCTACTTTGTCTTCTGATGTGCCCGCTGTTAATTCTTTAGTCAATCATTTTTCTAACATTTGGCAAAAAGTTCAAAATTCATCATCTACTGCAGTAGCTGTTCAAAGGAAAGCCTTTGATAAGCGTCACAAAGCCTCACCAGAATATCAGATTGGTGAAAGAATCTGGTTTTCTTCTAAAAATGTTCCTTTGAAGGTTTTGTCTACCAAATTTGCTCCCGAACTCAAAATTTCTAATTCTTTTAATGTCTCTTTGTTGAAGCCTGCTAGGGTGGTTCAGCAGAGGTCTCCTCCTCCTCCCATTTCTGTTGAAGGACAGCCTGATTATGTGGTACAAAGGTTAATGGACTCCCGCCTCTCTAGGGGTAAGCTACAATATCTGGTACACTGGAAAGGTAATGGCCCCGAAGAGAGGTCTTGGGTTCCAGCATCTGATGTACGGGCAGACCGTCTTGTACGACAGTTCCATGCCAGGTGTCCTGATAAACCTAGGGGTCCGGTGGCCCCCTCAGCTACCTGAACCGACCTTTGCCTGTTTTGACTATTCTCCTGGATTCCAATTTCGTACTGCGCTGATCGTTGCTGACCCCGGCCCGTCCCAGACTACTCCAAATTATTCCCCATCTTCCTGCCACACATTTGGTTCCCTTGCCTGCTCAGAACTCTCTCCTTGGGTCTCTCACTTTAAGTCCTGGTGGCATCAGAGTAGCGAAGGGCTCCTCCCGACGTGAAAGGCAGCTGTTTTGGGATACCGATCGTGACACTCTCTTCTCTTAGTTATGTTTATAAACATATGCAGACTCAGCACATGATTCTGGCAATAAACATTCAGTAAAGATGCAAGTATAAGAAAGTAGTAAAGTACAGGTATGGGATCCTTTATCCGGAAACCCGTTATCCAGAAAGCTCCGAATTACGGAATGCCCGTCTCCCATAGACTACATTTTAATCAAATAATTCAGAATTTTAAAAATGATTTCCTTTTTCTCTGTAGTAATAAAACAGTACCTTGTAATTGATCCCAACTAAGATATAATTTATCCTTGTTGGATGCAAAACAATCCTATTGGGTTTAATTAATGTCTTATTGATTCTTTAGTAGACTTAAGGTATGGAGATCCAAATTACGGAAAGACCCCTTATCCAGAATACTCTGGACCAAGGGTATTCCGGATAACTGGTCCTATACCTGTATAACTTTAAATGCGACAAGGTGCTTTGTGACTGACAAAAAAAAATTACTTTGTATATGATATTGGTCTCCCAGGGCCCCACAATGGGGTAACAATTACCCGCCTTATTTCCACGCACTTCCGGATATTGCTAGATGGGCTCAATTGGGTATTAAAACTTTAGGGGATATTGTTACAGAGGGCAAATGCAAGAATTCTGAACTTTTACAGTGTGAAATACACACACGCTTTCTAAATACAGACAGATTTTAGCTGATTTCTTGGCTTTCCATGCCTTGTTGCACCTCCTTTTCTTTGTGTTCAATACTTGTTCACTTTATTACACATAATTTAAATACTTGTTTGTTTTGATTTCTTTGTATGTATGGACTACTTGGGTTGCTACCAACATCAGGTGTTAATTTAATGTCAGTAGTCCCATTAGAAATATAATTACTAAGAAATACATTGACGTATTCAATACTTATATTCCCCGATGTATATATTTCTATTACTTTTTTTTTTTTTTTTTTTTTTTTTAAAAGGTGAGCTGTTTCTAGCGGATAGTTACAACCCTGGCAAATTACCCTTTAATATTTTTGCCGGCTTTTCAATTAGCCTTTATTTTGTATTACTTGTCTTTTAATTCTGTCTTTTTCCATCTTAAATTTAAAATGCTATCTGATGGTTAAAAAAAAAAAAAAAAAAAGTCTATCACGTTCAACCCCTCCAAATGACCCCAGTGCATATACACATACAAATACAGACCTATCAATACACTTACATATATGTAGAAATATATCCATACATTTAATAATTTAACTATAGATCTTAAGCCCTGGCTATTATACTTGCCAAGGATTTTCGCACTGCTTACTCACCTGTGCAGCACATCTCCGCCACGTCACTTTGGGTGCGAGCATGGGGGGGGACACACAAGAGACTTGACCTGCCCTGTGCAACGCAGTGTGATCCGGAGCCTCAGCAGGCTTCATGTAAGATTTTTTTAGAAACTTCATAAAAAAAAATACTAACTTTGCAGAGCTTTGCTGTTTGGACTAAAAAGAAATATACCCAGATCGGTTTCTCCTCCAGGAAAGCCATTTGATGGGCAGTAGAGTCCTGACACTAAAGGAGGCTTGGGTGGCCAAGGTCCTTTATGCTTCACATTCCCTGAAGAATGTACAGAATACTGGGGCATTAACTGACTTAAGATAATACTATCCATAATCCACCCTGACCTGATCTGGATTCATGCCAGGAAGGGCAACAGTTAAAATTTGCAGATTGCTTACCACTACTGAAAAAGTACAGGGAGTAAATTAAAATAATTTATTGGCACCATTCCGAGTCCTGCATTTAAAAAATGTGAACTCTGTAAAATGTCCTGGTTACCACAAGTTATGCAACAGTATATATACACAGACACACTTTATTTAAAGTACTCGAATTTAACAAATACAAGTAGGAAGAGTAAAAATAGATACAATAAAATCAGACAAACACAAATTGTTATTTATAAAATTAACAGAAATGGTATAGTTCATTTTACATTATTTATTGAATCTTCTCTTTTTACTTATTTGCTTGCTGGCCTGTTCCTCCACTTGCAGGGCAAGACGCAGGGAATTTATACTATCTGCAAAGCAAGATCATCATTTATAAGAAATTTAAAAAAAAAACAATTTAAAGGGCAACATGGGGGAATCAAAGTTTTAGTGTAAACAGATACATCCACCCAAGTGTGGTTGCAGAATGAACCTATTACTAAAGTTTCCAGATAAGCTAAAAATTCAGTGATATGTATGCTGCTAAGAATTAAATGCAATCCGTACATCCCAGATTAGTCACATAATCTGATAACCTTAGCACTTTTATTTCATCTTACTTTGAGTCAGTCTTTAAATACAAACAATTAACAGTAATATTAGCCTTCAGAGTAAAATAGCCAAATTATCCTTAGAAAGTATCCAGATAAAAGCCAAAATATTGATGGCCACTCATCACTCACTATAGGCACACATACATGCGTGTCCTCTGCTTGTCAATGTTATAATCATAACTGTGTAATTAAAAACCCCTGTTATAAATACATGCACTTGCATATACTAAATGACTAGTGAAACAGGGGACCAGAGAATGTGCATTGATCAACCCCTCTCTTTTGTATGCTTGTAGCTAATTTGGCCAGATCAGTTACACTTCCTTAGTGCTTATATATTTTTACTTTGCCTTGGAGTGCTCCCATAACGCCCCACCTCGTGTGTTTTACTAAAATACTTCCTCCTTTTAAAGTTACAGTGTCCTTTTTTTCCCCCTCATTTCCATGTCACCTGTAAACTTGCAGATCACAAAATATTTTTGGAAGGTTAAATATATGTACAAAATGTCTATGAATGCAGAACACCAGTAATTTAAATGTGGATAACTGACCAGATGTACTGTGAAGGTCCAGGTGTTCTTGCCCCAGGCCTTACAGTATATTGAGCAGATAAAGGACAATCAATTATAGACCTATGATTAAGTGCACCTCAGGCACAATACACAAGGTGCTCAGGCTTTATTTAGGTCTCTGGCACACAGAGATGTCGCCTAATTTGGCGACTAATCTCCCCAAAATGCCATCCCACCAGCGAAAATGTAAATCTCATGGCAATTTCCGCAATTTTGGGGAAATCGCGGCGCCGTGTAAGCCATCCCACCGGAAACTTAAATTTTCGCCGGTGGAATGGCATTTCGGGGAGATTAGTCGCCCGCGACAAGGGAGATTTGTTGCGGGCAACTAATCTGCCCGTGTGCCAGAGTCTTTAAAGAAAATTAATCCCACAACTTTATCTACACTTTCCACAAGTTCCAGATTCAGTTAAATTAACTTTAAAATAATTTAAAAAGAAGATGCTATAAAATAAAGCTATAAATTGAGAATAAAGGGTGTGCCATAGCTATGAGTTTTCTTTTGACTGTATTTAGGTTAATTTACCCTTGAGCACCTCAACATTTTTTATCCAGTTTTTCCAGCATATAATTTATTGATGTAAAGCCATAAGTGTGTGTCAGGAGTGCATACTCCCTCCTCAACTCCCACCAACATCACCTCCACCCAGCTTGCCAGTAACTTGGTTCCCCTAATTTGCTGTCTTTGTTAGTGGGGTCTATTATAAAATGTCTAGTCACATAGCAATTTAGCAAGCAAACCCCTCCTAGTTTACTCCAACCCTTTTCCTTACCTCCCAAAGAAATTAAAACTTTAGAGCGCTCCTGGATGAGGTATTCTGCTTGAATTACAAAATTCTCCAGGTCGTAATCTGGTTGCTCAGTCGTTTGCAACAAGTTCGTCCATTCTGGCTCTCTCTGTTGGCAAGTATGAAAAAATTCAAGAAATCAAGCACTCAGTGGATTCATGATGTGCAACAGTTCTTTTACAGTTCTTAGTCATGTATGACTGGGTTACGTTGGGTTCATTTTTGCAAAATCTAAGTTTGAAATTCTAATGATATGATATATAATATATATATTTTATTTTATTTTTTTTTTTATAAAGAGATAGCGGGTTTTGTTTTTTTTTTTTCCATTCTCTACCCTGGTTCCTCTGGCTTTTGAAACAATGTAAGACAAAACAGACCTGTCTTTCTGGAGGAGACTGGCTTTTGCAACATTGGTAGTCGAGTCATAACCAGGAGGTTCCTGAATAGCATACCTTTCTCCCTGAATGCAGATTTCTATTGTTTCTCTTTTACAAGCAGCTGAACTGCAGCTTTTTTAACGGACTTCCTTATCTAGCATGAAGCTTCACCCCTTCTGCTTTCTTAGCACTCCTTCTCTCCCCTTCTATGAAGACTTCGAAGAGGTGCCTACTGGGCATGCTAACTGCCTCTGCTTCAATTAAAATTAATCTGGCAAACTGCAGAAGTGCAAGGTCATTATAGTTGGAGAGAGATTGAATGCTCAGAAAGCAAAAGGAGGCAGTGCTTTAAGATAGACTAGAAAGTCAGTAAAAGAGCTGTATCTGAACTGGCAATAATATAGAAAACAATAAATCTGAATGCAGGAAGAAAGGTAAGTTATTCCCAGGGCTATAGAGAGTAATTTTAAGAGATTTTTAATTTATTTTTAATAAATGTTGCCTTCAATAGCAATTAAATTTCCAAATAACTTTAAAGCACTAAAAAAATCAATACACTTATATTGGAAAGTTGCTTAGTTATGTTTTTTTCTTTTATTAGGCAAAAAAATTTTTTTTGGGTTGACATGTCCTTTAAAAACAAGTCATTAGAACCCAAGGCAAACAGCAAAACGTTATGTTTTACTTTACAGGTCACTGAGGGTAAAGCACAAAAACAAACCATTTAAGGCACTGTGCATATTTGTGTTTAGTTACAGCACCCCACAGACCTCAAATAAACAAAAAAAACAAAACAAAAAAAAAACTTCCAAGTTTGCACATGGGAAGTATCTATTTGATATTGTGTGTGTGTGTGTGTGTGTGTGTGTGTGTGTGTTTTATATTGCCCCCTCTATAGTTTAACTATCATTCTACTGCTCTAAGCATGACCTATAACAATTATCGGAGTAAATAGAATTATGGAGGAACCATGCTATCATGTCAAGGTAAGTAACTAATAAAATGTTTGGTACCTAGCCCAACATTATACCAACTGAGCAAGATTTAATGCCATAATATAAATTCTGCTTAGCTTGAACGTTACCAACAAAAGGCTACAGGTAATGGTTACCTGTACAAGTTCTCTAAGCTCTTCTACAGCTTTCTCTTCTAGCTCACCAACACGGTTAAGAGCATCCTGAAAACTGTTGATATGAGTTGACAGCTCTTCATCTTTTAGCAGGAACTAATAGAATAAAATATTTTAGGTTAATTCACCATGTAAGACTGCATATGCAAAAGGTACAACAGTGATAGGAAGGTAGGAAGGGAAGCAAGGAACAATTTTTTTTTTTTTACCCTAGACCAGTGCTGTCCAACTGGCAGCCCGCAGACTGGCCCCCCTCTGTGGCCCTCCACCTGTCTGGCTGCTGTGACTTCTTACTTTTGTGTAAAATTTAAATGGTATCAATACAGAGATTAACGGACTTAATCCCCTGTGCTGTTCACATCTTTTAGTCCATGTATTGTTCACCCCCTGTATTATCCACACCTCAGGCTCAGACTGTAAGCCCCCACGTTGTTCACACCTCAGACAGACTTTAGAGCAATGCCAGGATTGTGTCACTGTATGTACTGCCCTATGCTGCCGGTGTGTGCCATACTTTGCCTGCCTTATCCGGCCTGTGTGAGGGGAACCTGGCAGGGGCATGTTCTGGGAGGTTGTTACCATTTGGAATAATAGTTATTATATAGTCCCTAAATGTGTATATGTATGTGCTGGGGGTTGCTGTGCTATTCACAGGGGAGGAGGAGGCATATGGATTTAACGTTATGTCTTAATATGACATAATATAATTCTTTCACATATGAATGATAACCCTACAATGAACTCCAACCATTTGGGTTTTTCCTGTGCATCCACCATGTGGATATGGTCTTAAAAGTTCTTGTGATAAACATGGGTGTGATTTGAAGTGGGTGCGGTTTAAGAAAGGGGAGTGGTCAAAACTGGCTTCCATTATCGGCCCTCCACCATGTAGGCCAGAAAAATTCTGGCCCTCGATACCAAAGAAGTTCGATAGCCCTGCTCTAGACTGTTTATAATTAAAGAGATCTCATTGTTATTGGATTTGTTCAAATGTAGCGACATTGCATATGCAGATACTCAAGAGAAGTGAAGGAATTTAGACTTCGTAACACTACATAATTAAAACGACAAACAGAATGAAATTTTTTCTATGTGAATGAGTAGTGTGAACAAATACATACATCATCCTGAAGCTGTAAACCTCCTATAGAGGCATGCGATCCATCACTATCCTCTGTCTCCATCTGCAGATTATCATCATTAGTTTCAGCGTTTTGTGGACTAAGCTCTTTGACTCTGAACAATAAAAGAAAATTGGGGAAAATTGCAAGCTGTGTGCTAGTTGTTATTTTTAAACAATGACTCCTCAAATTTTATGCAAAATCAGAAGGGGCAAAACTTGTACATTAAAAACATGTTCATTTAAGCATGTAAGTCGAAAAAAAAACAAACAAAAAAAAAACCGTGCATGTACCTGTCTGCATATCTTAGAGTGTTGAGGGTATATTCACAGGAGTTAAATCCAGGTGAAAGCATAGCAATCTACAAATAGAAAAGATGTGAAACTCTAAATATAAGGCAACATAATACACTAACTTGCTGTAAATATAAACAATGGCAGTTCAGGGTAATCTTGGTGGAGCACAAAACGGATCCTATTCTTTGAAACCAACCATTTTAAAGCCTCAATTTTTTAACCAAACATGTGGATTTAAGAAATAGCCCCTGTACCAATATGACTCTGAGATGTCTACAGGCAGAATTCCATGGCTGTAAGCAAGCGATATTCACTCCAGAACTGGTGGTTAATGGAAAAGACATAACAGAAATAACAGAAGCTACACGTACTGTGGGGCAGCCCTCCTGCCCCCAAAGGGGCCCAAGTATTGTAGCTTGTGAGGGTCCAGTGGCCCACTTTGGGTGAACCAGTCTTTGGAACCAAGCTCAATTACAGTAAGATCAGTGTTCGCGTGAGCGGAAGCACTCAACCCGAACCCACCTGTGACCCGCAAGTGATGTGCAGAGGTTGGCCCACCGGTCCAGTGGGTATCACTACTGTAACTTTAAAAACATTGGAAAGGTAAAGTGATACCGACACTAAAAAAAAAAAAAACTACCCTTCAAAATATTAAAATGTACAAGTAACCTTGTACATTGTACAGTGTAAAAGTTACCTATAGAGCATGTTTGATCATTTTGGCACCGATAGGACGGTTTTTGTAAGCAATTGTTACTTAAGGCAAAATTATAAATAGCATGCAAATACAATGTTATTATCGACGTAAAAAAAGGTTTAATTTATGGTGTCAGTATCTCTTTAAATTATAAACTTGATTTCAAATAAAATCAGTATTTATTCCTCCTTTTCACCTTCCCTTTTATGAAAAGAGTAAGTTGGGTCTCCTCTGGATCTATCAAAATAAGTAAAATTTTAATACTGTTTCAGAGTGCAGAGAACATTAAAAGCCAGAGATACTGCTTTCAATAGGCAATACATTTACAAATAAAACAATTAACTAGGAATATAGCCTTAGCAATATGCTAATATCTGCACTCCCCACCCCATCATCCATTATGCGGATTCAAAGAATGCTATAACACTTAACTTTTTCCAGTAACCACATTATAGTGATTAAAATACCTCACCCAGGGTGTAATGTGTCAAATGGAGATTATAATGTGGCGACAAGTAATTGCTCTCTGTATTCAAGAATGGTTAGCTCTAAAAGTAAAACATACATAGGCGGATTTAAAACTGCTTGAGTATTACAAACTCACCTGTCTGAAGGCTATATAATTTTGTATGCCAACATACTTATTACCTGCACAACAGTCCTGTTTTTGAATCAGCTGCAGTATTGTATCAGCCAGTATGAAACAAGTTATTGAATCAGGCAAACTAAGTTAGGGGAAATGCCATTAATTTGATAAACTGTTGCCAGTTTTCCCAAAAATAAAAACAAATATTCCTGACATATCACGCTTTCTAACAGTTTAATTTAGGGAAACAACGGCAACAATTTTATAATTAATTGCAGGTGCACTGGACCTTAGTTTTCTTCAATGGGTTGAAAAAAAACTTTCATAGATACAGATATATTAGGACAGGTACAAAGGCCACACTGCAACTACCAGTGGGGACCCCTTGACATGTAAACCATGTCTGGTGAAGCTCTCCTGATGCCCCTTGGTTTGCTGGTAAACCTATATGCGCATATATGTGGTGGTTAATGCAGACATTTTGCATGAATCTCTTATACCTCTGATTAACAATACAATAAATGCATGGAGGTTCTGGGATAATGGCACTAAAAGAATTCCAGATGGCTACAGAAGACTAAATACCAAGTGCACCCCTGGCTCTCTGGATTTTCAAGAGGTCATGTATGGTGATGCGACACTGTTGAGCTCTTTGTAAGAGTACAAGAATCTTGAATTTTGTGCATGACTGGTATCTAATGCAGGGACTGGCAGCACTTGTGGGTCGGGAAGAGAAAGAGTCTGGCTGTTCATAACGGATTGGAGTAGGGTTAGCTTAGACAAGAGTATATAATTAAAATTACCATTGCATAGAGAATGACCTTCCACCAAAAAAAAAAAAAAAAACTTCACAAAGTGGGAAGGGGTTGTATACAGATAACTGAATTATCTACTTCAAAAGCATCAGACATGATCCCTTCCTGCAATCTAACATATATTCTGACACTGCCTTAGGGCAGTGGTACACGGGAGATTAGTCGCCCCGTGACAAATCTTAGTTGTTGTGGGCGAATAATCTCCCCGCTATGCCATCCCAACAGCTGGAAAGTAAATTGCCAGTGGGATGGCATATGCGTCGATGCAATGTCCCGCAGTCACCCGAAGTTGTCTTGAGAGGGTCCTCTTGCTTCGCTCCTGCACCAAGACCCAGACCGATGTACATGCTCAGTTTGTAAGACTATGAGGAAGCTTCCTGCTGATTGGCTCAGATCCACATTCCTAGTGGGGGGGGGGGAGTGAGTTCTTAGCATTCCTGAGGGAGGAGGAACAGGGGAGAGGGAAGAGAGCGTGTCTCTGGCAGAGGAACACCGACAACAAATCTTTTGACAGAGAACTCAGTGCGGTGTTTATGGCTGTATTCACATAGACCTTTCTGATAAAGCTTACTTAGTTTTTACCTTTGCCTCTAAATTGTTGAAGGAGATGGAATGTTATAAACGATAATTACCATGCATGTTCTTGAATTCTCTCCTATAAAAGAATCTCGAAGAATTTGAGTAAGTTTACTTTCCCGGAAAGGGGTGTGTGACTTGTTCTGTCCCAAAGCACGTATGCATTCCTAACAGAACAGGGAAAAAAATGTTGTTTAAACAAAAAAAAAAAAAAAAATAGATACAACCCTAAGTGCCCACCTCAAACAGTTGTTTAAAATAGTTAACTCATCAGATAAAGCAAATTGATGAGTGTTCTTGTTAGTGAAGTTTAAATACCACCTAGATGAAGGTCCCCGAGGGGCTAAAATGGGACATTTTTTTTTTTTTATTTGCTCACCTGTTAAGTACCAGGTGTGCTCCATTATTTTTTATATTTCCAACATCACTTAGCACCAAGGCAATTGCCTCCGATGGACATAATTTTATATATAGATGAATTCGTTACTTTAATGTAATATTTTCTTTAAGAAATTCAAAGGAAACAACTGAATTTCTTAAATAGAAATTACAGTAAGATAAAAAAAAAAAATCTCTATTTCCAAGTAACTCTTCATGGTAACATTCACCAACAATGGGAAATTCCCGCCTCTTAAACTCAAAAGGAGAGAACAGCACCAGCCCGGGGTAGCAGTGAGCGCTTCCTCCTTCCTTTTCGCTAGCGCACGCATGCGCAGTAGTGTGAAAAGCCGAACTTAAACAAGAAAGTCGGCTTTTCACTCTATTGCGCATGCGCCGGCCGACGGATTTCGCCGGCAGAAGAGAAAGGAAGGAGGAAGCACTTCCTACAGGTACCCTGGGCTGGTGCTTTTTTCTCCTAACAGGGGCACCAGCCCAGGGTACAAGGTAAGCGATCTAAGTCACTTGGGGGTGCCTAAAATTTTGGCACCCCCAAGTGACTTAGACTTTCCTTCCCCTTTAAACCAACAAATTTTTTTATTTTTTTTAGTTGTAATACTGGTGTGTAGGCAGCCATCTCAGTGCATTGTGTTTGAGACTGAGCTTTCAGAAGGAGCCAGTGCTACACGTTAGAGCTGCTTTTAGTTAAGCTATGGAGGAGTCCCAAGCCAGACTTGGAGATGCTATCTTGCTACCTTCCCATTGTTCTCCCTATGGGCTTAAATTTTTTTCTTCCAAATTTTGCTTCTTGCAAATGCAACACATCTAGTTTATAATGTAAATGAAGGTAGATGTCAAAGTAAACCTTGCTGCCTTACAGATAGCTTTTTGCAGAGCCATGGCTTCCACTGCCCAGGATGCAGCTATTGCCCTGGTAGAATCAGCGCTAAGGTCCTTTGGGATCTCCTTATGAGCCAAAGGATACATCAAGACAATACAAGAGACAATACACTGGTCAATTGTCACCTTAGATAGGAGCCAGACCCTTCCTTGGGTCCTTAGGCATAAGGATCAGCCTTGCACCATGCCTTACTTGTACGTTCCAGATAGTGGGAAATAGCCCAGAGTAGATTCAGAGTATGAGTCTTTCATGCTCGGTTTTGGGATCTGGGCAACATGACAGTAGGACAATCTTAACATCTGAATTAAATTGCAAGATTACTTTAGGCAGAAACCCAAAGACAGGTCTCATGATAACTTTATCTTCAGATGTGAGCATATTTCTCCAACTTGGCGCACACAAAAAAAAAAAAAAACAAAAAAAAAAAAACATTTTTATTACCTTTAATGCAAGCAAACTCCTATTTATTTCTGCTCCTTCCATGCGGGTAATACGATCAGCGCTGGCTGTATCAGCACCTCTTTCGTTACCAGCCAAGTCCACAAGGGAAAACTTGCCATGAAGCTTACTTCCCCTTCGCAGAATTATTTGCAAACAGGCATGGGAACGTGAGGAGCTACTATTGGCAAAAGTCTGGCCAGAAGTTCTGTTGATGCAAAAGATTATTGCAATGTTGCATAACACCACATCAAAAGCTAAAATGCTATCATACAGGAATATTCCAGACAAACACAACAACACACCCTTCGCTTTACCTGCAAGCACTACCAACTTCAATCATCTTAAAAACATCATCTGCAGAAGTCACTTGTCTTTCCAACAACCCAACGACCTGAACTTCTTGCTTTGCATCTTCCAATACTCGCAGCTTTGCCTTTTTGTTCAACAAGTCAAAAACCTACAAAACATTAGAACATAGTAAAATTAAATTACTTGGTTATTCTGACAGAAGTGTTGGTATTAACTGCCAAGCAATTTTCAACATTTTGTGTTCTAATTCAGGGGTATGTGGCTCTACATACTTAGAAACGGAGGACGAATGCTTTTCAAAGTACAGAGAAATATGGTACAATAAACATCATTTTATTGCATAAAAACGCAACTTATTTTTAAATCTTCATTTGCCTAATGTATGCTAATACAAAACGTGTAGTTTTATTTTGATTATTGACTTGTATAGGAAAGAAGCACACTGTAGATTGCAATGCCACAACACACAAAATTCCACAATCTACATTGTAAATTGTAGACATTCCACTGAACTCAAAATATTATACTATAAAATTAGAGTCATTTAGATTGTTAACTCTAGTGAGCAGGGCCCTAATAACTATACTATATTGGGCAATATTTTAGCAATGTTCAATATATAGTCCCTTGTATTGTATAGTACTGGGGAATTTGCAGGCTCCTTATAAATTCATGTTAATATGTGACTACTCATCAACCAGCACCCACCCTCCTTTTAGTGATGGATCCTGGGACCCACTTTTTTCCCCCCAAGAGCAACTGAATAAGCTTGAGCTCTCCGTGTGCTTGCTTACATAACCCAACTACTATCAGGCACATGTCCTGAAATAGGACTCAACATGGTAGCCACAAATAGGTTTGAGAAGGCACAAACTTATCCCAGCAGGTGAAGGTATTTTTGGTTAAAAGCAAAGCAGACCAGGAAGGGTGCAGGTGACCTTTGCAGTTGTTTAATATTTGGTTAAAAAAAAAAAAAAAAAAAAGGTACAGGCTTTTGTTCCACCTTGAAGATTCCTCAAAAAAAAAATATTAAAATGTGGTAGTTTGCATCTTTTATGGATGCCATATCATATAAATATTAATGCCATGTGGTATTAATTGATACAACATATGCATTATAAGATTTACAGATAAAAAAAAAAAAAAAAAAAAAAAAAAAAAAAGGGACGAACACAGCAGAAATGCTCCATCAAATATCTATATCTATAAGTCGAATACCCCTGCTAGGGGGAAAGTATAAGCTCTTCAGAAGCATGATCAATGTATGCTGGGTCTGCAGCACTAGGAAGCTATTTTAAAATACAATTTTAGGTATATTTGAGAACAAGCTTATCCAAGGGGATTGTTACAAATAAATTAGGAAAATTACCTTTCCATTATAGATTTCAAAGAAGGTCACAAAAACATCTAGGTCCAAGTGTTTATATCTAGGCTGGTCCAAAAGGAGAAAGACATCTCGTGCTAAAGGAAAAAAAACAAAAAAAAAAACACAATAATAATTGTTATATACAAGATATATATATCTTGAAACAGCCAGATAATTATCTATCATGGTCTCCTTATAGAATTAATTTAAAGATTACCAGAAAATTATGGAAAATTCAGCCAAAACACTTACATGCAAAAGCGTAGACTCCTTTGGAAACATTCTGACTTTTGCCTGAGAAGTCACCTCCCATTGTCTAAAAATAAACACATACCCAATGTAATTAGAAAAGCAATTAGATGACTGTGGTCAATCATTCTACGGCCAACATCCCAGATACATATTTATTTCATTAGATACAAGAGGAAAATTAAAGTACAGTAGCCTTCCAAATAAATAAGTGAAAAAACCATTACTCTGTACATAGCTATTTGATATTTTACATACATGTGTTTTTCCGCTCCCAGTTTGCCCATAAGCAAAGCAAGTTGCTTTCCCTCCTTCAAAAATAGATTGAACCAATGGTCTTGCTGTAAATCTGCAAATACATTTTTAAGACATGATCAGTGAGAACCTACATGTAAAATACCCAAATTATGACTGCACATCAGTGCACGGTACACACACACTTTCTTGAATTAAACAAAACGGTTATTGCAGCATACCTGTACACCACCTCATTTGTGGCAGTCTCATCAAATGAATAATCAAATCTGAATGGCTGGTTTTCCAAATACTTGGTCAAGTCCACCTTCAGTTTTGGCTCATGGACAAGCACAATGTTCTTGCTTGGAACAGAAATGATATCAATCTCCTTCTTCGAAAGCTCTGTGAAAGCATAACCTTGGTTGAATTACTGAATTCAGACATTCCATGCCCCATTTTCAGACACTATTTCTACTCTAATCTTACCTTGCTTGTTCAGAGGTCGCTTACGAACACAAACACAGATCCGATGCTCTTCAGCCTAGATAATAAGGACAAACAATTTTTACTCCGCAGAAGGTAAGAATATTTCATAGCGTACAATATCAACATGTAGCTTTTGCAATGTTTGTCAGTCTTAAAAGTAGCGAGGAACATATCTTTGGGTAAAATAGAATCATGCCTTCAAAAATCTACACAGGACCTCATAATCCTGTTAGGTTATGACATCCCACCGGCGAAAATGGCGTGGCGATTTGCCGAAGTTGCCTCGAGAGGCAACTTCGGCGATCTCGCCGCCGCGTATGCCATCACACCGGCGATTTACATTTGCGCCGGTGGGATGTCATTTGGGGAAAGGTCGTCAGAAACCACTTAACCTGCCTGTAAGTTTTTGGGGTGTAGGAGGAAACTGGAATACCACTCAGACACAGGGAGAATATACAAACTCCTTGCAGATATTACCCCTCCTTGCAGGATCCCATCACACCTGAAGCAAAATCATAAGCACATTCCCCAACATACTTACCGGGTCTGCCATACTTATTCTATGACAGTCCATAGTTGCTCTAAAATCCTTAATCATCTTTCCAAACTCCCAGTTTGGTATGCTGGTGTCATAGTCCTGTATAAAATTAAGAAAGGATACTTTTATGTCCACAAAATACGAATTTATAAAAACACACCCATACCAACAAACCCCCTGCACCCCTCATACCATTATAAATGACCATCTAAAAACAAAAGACCAAAAACCCTTGAAAGAAATCAACGTAAAATATAGAGGAGAGTATACAACAAGTGAGGAAAAGAATGGGAAAAGACAAGTAGGGTGACTATATTATACTGAATTAAGAGAAAGAAAAGGAAGTCAATAGACAAATATGGAAATACCCTAAGGTTTAAAATGTAGTTAAAACACCATAACAATCAAAAGGGAAAGAAAGGGTTGAGAAAGGACTGATAAGAACAGAAGTGGGCATGAGAGAAATGAGGAGATTAAAGGGCAGAATACAAAAGAAGAAAAAAAATAAATAAATAAAAGTCCAAGACAACAGAAGTTAAAATTTATGTATAGATGGGTTTAGCGGTGCTGAGAAAAGGTTGCACATCAAGGGGGCGGTCTTTTAACAAAAAATAAAATCACACAACCTCGGTTACAGCATATTTTCAGCTGATTTAAAGGACAGGGAAAACAAGTTTAGGCTTGGCACACCTGCAGGGCAGCCAAAAATGTGCAAAATAAAAAAAAATGTTTCAAAAAAGTAATCTATAAAGGCTGGAGTGAACAGATGTCCAGTTTGCTTTTGAATCAGACCTACGTGCTCAGAATCAAAAGCAAACTAATGGAACAGTTAAAGGACAAGGAAAGACTAAGTCACTGGGGGGTGCCAAAATGTTAGGCACCCCCAAGTGACTTAAATCGCTTACTTTGTACCCCGGGGTACCTGTAGCGCAGTGCTTCCTCCTTCCGGCTTCATTTTGGAAGGACTAAACGACAGGTGCGTGCGCAGTAGAGTGAAAAACCGACTTCTCTGTTAAAGTTTGGCTTTTCACTCTACTGCGCATGCAAAGACGGAAGGAGAAAGCACTACAGCTACCCCAGGCTGGTGCTGTTCTCTCCTAACAGGGGCACCAGCCCGGGGTACAAGGTAAGCGATTTAAAGGACAAGGCAACTCAAAATATATTTTTTTGCCTAATAAAAGAAACCAAAATTCTAAGCAGCTTTGCAATATACATTTATTACAAGTTTGCAATGTTTGAGTTATTTGTATTTATAATTGCTATTACAAGCAGTGCTTGCCTGTCCTTTTCTATTCTCTGCCCTGGTGGCTCAGACTGTTGAAACATTGTAACACAAGGCAGCAGACTGACAGACCTGTATTGCTGGAGAAGCAAGACCTTTGCAACATTGTTTAAAATGTAACAACCAGGAGTTCAGCAAATGCTGCCTTCAATAGCAATTACATTTACAAATAACGTTTAAAGCGCTAAAATTTTTTTAATTATTTCATATTGGAAAGTTGCTTAGAATTATGTTTTCTTTCATTATGCAAAACATTATTTTTGGGGCTGACATGCCATTTAAGTCACTTAGGGGTACCTAACATTTTGGCACCGCCAAGTGACTTTGCCTTTCCTTCTCCTTTAAGTCCAATGTCCCCCCCCCCCCTCCTTCTTCAAGTGGCTGACTAACATTAGATGTAAACTAAAAAGTTATGTTTTAACTATTATGTTAGAAATCTGTTCACTCCAGCTTTTATATAGATAACATTTTAGGCTAATTAACTATATTGAAAGCATTTTTTACAGCCTAGCTATTTACCCAGTCTTAACGCTACATGTACAATGTTTCCTGTTTTACTGGCTGGCACACAACCCAAAGCATAACAGATCCATGACCATGCTTAACATTTGGCAATGTGTTTTTTTTTTGTTTTGTTTTTAGCAGGAAATGCTTTTTTTCCTCAAAAAATACCTTTGGCTATTGCAGCCAAATCACAGTACTTAATTTCACAAAGGAGTACAGCATGTCTAGATGTTTTGCATACCTTTTTTGCTACAGTTTATACAGGAGCAGTGGCTAGCAAAACATCCTTAGCATATTGATTACGGTTGATCACAGAGGACCTCGTGTTTTGTTCTGCATACGTCAGACATTGACATACATAAGATCACAGCTAAGGCTTTCTATTGATGACTCTTCCATGGAGATCATGTTTGTGCAGGCAATGCTGTATTGTGAAACCTTCCTGCAAGTTCTTTAGTCATTTTCCTCTGCCTTTTTGCCCAACAAGCAGTTCCTTCTGTGTTGAGCTACAAGCTTTTTGAAATATTTGTATATCCTCCCCTGCTTTCTAGGTATCAATTAGCTTATTTTTAGATCATCAATTGCATCCAGTTGTATATGTTTAAAAGCATTTGGTTCAAACTATACATGCTAGCAATATATAATTTTTACCATATGGCCTGATACACCTAGAAGCACCTTTTAATAATATGGGAATATATAGGACTTGTGTTGAAACTGAAAAAAACACAGCAAGTCCAGTTGAAAAAAAAAAAAAGAAAAAAAAAAGAAATCTTACTATATTATAGAATACTAAAATGTTTTACGTTTAAAATCTGTCCTGCTTTTTCCTGTAATCAAGAGTGTTTAGGTAAAAAGATTTTAATTTTTTTTCAAATTGTTAATTAAGGAGGTTCAACTGTTTGCACAAGACCTATTTACTAAACGCATGTATAACAAGGGTACTGCCAAACATCTTAGTACATACCTGTGCACGTTTTATTCTTAGTTCACTATTCTGGGCACGCTGTTCTTCCCTTTTGTTTTTCATTTTTTCCATTTCTTTAACAATATTTGATTTTCTCCTAGCTAAAAAATTATAAAAACAAATAAATAAAAGTATCAGTTGTGGTTTGTACAAAACAATTTTACAACTTGCATAATTTCTAACTGGAAAGGGGATTTTTTTTTTTTTACCTTGGTTATTTCTGACAGGGGGCAGAGACTCCTCTACAATCTCACTAATCCTTGGCTGCGACCTAAGCTCTCCAGCAACACTTGCTTTGGTAGACCGAGATCGTCCAACTTAAATAATTTAAACACAATTCACAATTAATGCACTTTTGTGATTTTTTTTTTTTTATAATAAAAAATTAATATATGTAAGAATAAGAATAATAAAAAAAGAATAATAATAAGAACAATGCTAAGAATAACAATAATAATGTCTGGTTTTCCTCTTGGTTTTAATACTGGAGAGGTGCTATATAAAGCTAGCACATATTTTATAATTACCATGCATACCACAGCATGGTGCACATTCCAACAAAATAATAGAAAGTCTAGCTAATACCCTGGGACCTTTACACAGAAAGAATACCATTTTCTAATTGGAATTAGAGAATTTCCATTTCCATGTTTTCAATCAGAGCAGATAAAAAGGGCAGATAGATTGGTGCTTGAAGGTTTGTAAACCCTTGAAAATGTTCTATATTTTTATATGAATGTGAATTAAAACATTGTTGATTTTCAAACAAGTCCTAAAAAGTAGATTAAGAAAACAAAAATTATATTTGGTCATGTATTTATAGATTAAAAAAATATATAAATATATATATATATTTATTTTCAATAACATCTGCGTGTGGCAAAAGTAAGTGAATTGTGCTCTCTGTATTTGGTGTGCCCCCTTGTGCAGCAATAACTGCAACTAAACGTGTGCGGCAACTGTTGATCAGTCCTGCACATCGACTTGGAGGAATTTTAGGCCATTCCTCCTTGCAAAACAGTTTTAGCTCTTGGATGTTGGTGGGTTTCCTCACATGAAGGACCAGAACCAGAACACGCCCACCACGTTTCCCAGATGGGAAAAGGTTCTTATGGTGGAATGCAGCGTTTTCCTTTCCCTAAAATGTAATGCTCTTCATTTAAGCCAGAGAGATCTATTTTGGCTTCATCCATCCACAAAAACGTTCTTCCAGTATCCTTATGCTTTGTCCACATGATCTTTAGCAAACTGTAGACTGTCAGCAATTTTTTTTTTTTGGGGGGGGGGGGGGCGGGGGAGCAGTCGATTTCTCCTTCCTACCTTCCCAAACACACCATTGCCGTGTTATTTTGATGGCAGACACATGAACATTCACCAGTGAGACAGGCCTACAGTTGCTTAGAAGTTACCCTGGGTCCCTTTATACCTTCAGACTATTAGACACCTTGAAGTTGGAATGATCTTTGATGGTCAACAACTTCTGGGTAGGGTAACAATGGTTTTGAATTTCCTCCATTTGTACACAACCAGACTGTCGATTGGTGGAGTCCAAACTCTTTAGAGATAGTCTTGTAACCTTTTCTGGCTTTATGGGCATCAACAACTCTTTTTCTGCGGTCCTCAGACCTACTTTGTTCAAGCCAGGATACACATCCACAAAAATGTCTTGTATGTATTATCAGGCTTTGCTTACATAATCCTAAGGATTCACTTACTTTTGCCACACACACAGATGTTATTGGATCTTTTCCCCCCCCCCCAAGAAATGCATGAAAATCAGATGTTTTAGGTCACATTTATATAAAAAATATAGAATATTTTAAAGAGTTCACAAACTTTCAAGCACCACTGTAGTTGGAGGTAACCTCAGCTTTCCATAGGACCCCCTCTGTTGGCTGTTCAAATAGGTAGATCTAGCATCCTGTATAAACGGATATCTAAATGTAAAACTTTGATAACTGCAAGCGATAGATGCCTAAAGAATACAAAATCCTGCAGATAGAGACAACACCTTCTGTTCTCTGCAAAAAGCCACTCCTGGTAACTTCTAAATTTCCAAATCAGACTTTCAGCTGTTCTAGCGCCCTCTAACTTACCCGCCCCATCCTTTAGGACTTTACTTTGGCGGTTGGCTAACCGAGTGTGCTTAGTTCTTCTTAACTAATGTTACTAAAAACGCCCTCCTGTAAAGCAGCCAATGAAGAGATGGCAATGATGGCTTTTATAGAAACTCTGCTCTAGCGTTGCACTCTGCTGGAGAAACATGTTTTTTTCTCCAACCTCCTCTCCTGAGCTCAGTTTAACCATCACAGTGCTCAACACAAGTAGGACGTTTAATCAAAAATAAGTTATGCCTGTGTAAGCCTGCATTGTTCATTGCAGTGCACTTTTACCGTTTGCAGATGTAAATGTCACTCAGGATGTCAGAGGGAAAATGGCTGCAGCTTGAAAGCTGCTATGTGTTTTAGGAAAATGTGATGGTGCTGGAGAACAGAAGAGATATACAGTACAAATGATGCAATGTGGGTGCAGGAGACCTGCCCAACTTATATAGAGGTATGGGACATGTTATCCAGAATGCTCGGGACCTGGGGTTTCTGGATAAACGATCTTTCCTTAATTTGGATCTCCATAACTTAAGTCTGATAAAAATCATTTAAATATTGAAAAACCCAATAGGCTTGTTGTGCCTCAAATAAGGATGAATTATATCTTAGTTAGCATCAAGTACAAGGTACGGTTTTATTATTAGAGAGAAAAAAAGGACAATTTTGAAAAATTAGAATTATTTGCTTATAATGGAGTCTATGGGAGATGGCCTTTCTGTTGATATGTACTTTTTGGTTAACGGGTTTCCAGATATGGGATCCCATACCCCATATGGTAGGAAAATGTAGGGTTTACATGTCCCTTAATTCCCTTAAATTGTAAATCCCCTGACCACCCCCACAATAAAAGAGTGGATCTCTAAAATGAATTGAGAAATTCTGCCAAGATATGTTTGTGACTCACTTTAAAGAATCTAAAGGCTATAAGTCTCTTCTCAAAGATGCCACTGTTTCAATGCGTAGTGTTACTCATAGAAGTAGCCCTACTTACCACGAGACAACTAATTAGCTAAACTTTGTTGTATTTCCTCCTCTTCCCCACCGTTAGGCTTGTTAGCGATATAATAAACCAAGCAAGTTGAACGACTAACCTTGGATAGAATTTTGTTGTACAGGTAGCACAGTAGATTCTACCTCCATCTCATTTTCAGAGGGTAGCGCCTCATGGATAGCAGTCATCCTGGTGGAACGCTCACGAAGCACTAACAGAGAGTTGGTATAAGTTAACCTTCCAAGGCAGAAATTCACTCACACAAGTTATGACAACTTTTGACACAGCAAAACCAAAAGCTCTTTCCAAGCAGGAGTGGAGAAACCTTATAATTTGTTCAAAATGTATTGTCCTAAATTTAATTGCTAATGGTATTAAGTCAATTGATTTCCTGACAATTCTATTATCAGGGAAATGACTACACTTCAGATCTTTCAAAATAGAAAATATATCAGTTTGGGTGCTGTTTATATGTAGGATGTAATTTGGTAAAAAGAATTAAAAGGTAAAAAGGGTCTGCAAAAAAAAAAAAAAAAAATTTAATAAAGGCGTAAAAAGTAAATGTGAAATAAACATTTTAGGACTTAAAAACACCTGTGACGTAGGTCAAAAAAGTCCATAGATTTTAGGCTTGTAGGCACAAGCCCTGTTTATTAAACTAATGCTAAACATGTGGAGGGGGAATACTATCCCTTAAATAAATACAATTAAAAAAAAAAGCTAACATTAAGGTGACCATACAAGTTACAATTGTTTTTTTTTCTACGAACGCCAAGTTAAATTGTCAAATATGCAAATATGCAGGTAGAAACAAAAGAATTCAACCTCTATCTGATGATTCGGCATTTATGTTTTGTCGATGTTCGGGCACATACAAAAGGCACCCAATAAAAAATTTCCATCCTGTTTGTTCAGCGAGACAACCGATATAAAAGGCTTTTTACAATATTGATGCGTATATATTTCTTTAAGCTGTAAGAATTAGTAATTAATACTATTAAAACAAACAATTGTGTCTGTTAAAGGCAAAAGAAAATATTTAAAGGAACACAAATTAAGAATGTACCAGAGCATTATACCCTAAATATAGAAGGATTGTTGCTTAAAGGAGAAGGAAAGGCTAATAAAGAGTTAATCTCAAGCTGCAGGCATACCTTCAGTTGTCTCAATAGTGCCCTTAAGTCCCCCCATATTTCTCCTGTTCAGAAGATCTGAAGCCAAACAGGAAGAAAAAATGCTGAGCTGTGTAAAGAAATTTCCCATAATGCCTCACTCCTGCACAGACACCCAGACCAAGTGAACATGCTCAGTTAGTAAGACTAGGAGTCAGCTTCCTGCTGATTGGCTCAGATCCACATTCCTATGGGGGGGGGGGAAGTGAGTTCTTAGCATCCTTGAGGGAGGGGGGAGCAGTAGAGAGCAGAAAGCTGTGTGTCTGCAGCAGGAATTACAAACACAAGAAATCTTTTTTCAGATTAGTCAGTGTAGCGTTTCTGTGAGTGCTTATGGCTGTATTTACATAGACCTTTCTGATAAAGCTTACTTAGCTTTTACCTTTCCTTCTCCTTTAAAAAGGTTGTGTTTCGGACTGATCTGTTGAGAAAATCCCTCAAAACTGTACTAGTCCTGACCATCTGTTCCACTTCCTGCTGGCTGAATTCTCTGGATGTGCAGGGGAGCTGGCAGCACTTTGTACACTGCACTGTAAGATAGGAACCAATCAGCAGCTAGGCTGACCTGATAGGGAAGCCTGTCTTTGCTTGTGCGAGTGCCTCCTACTGTGCTTCTGGCAGGGACCATTAGGACACACCTACCTCATCTGAAACACTGACAGGGATATTATTAAATAAAATAAGCCCCTTAGTGTAGTAGTTTCTGTATCATTACATGGATATTTATTTTTCATCATTCATTCAGTATGACAGAAATTGTTCATTACAGACATGCAGAAAAACAATCATAGTTAAGAGTTAAGAGTGGAAAGAGTGGAAAATAAAAGCAGGCGAAGTCTTCACATTGTAATACATGTAGTGAAATGAGCTTTTAAGCTTATTAACCCTGTCAAATTGTCTGGCAGTAATCTTCTACTCCCCTCTGACCATATTAACCAATCAAATCACTTTTTCTCTTAAGCATTATTGCCAAAATCCATCCTATCCTTTGACATATAACAGCTAAGACGTTAGCGCGCTCTCATCCTATACCATCTTGACTACTGTAACCTTCTACAAATTCACCTCCTTAACTTCCATCTCTCCCCACTACAATCTGTATTAAAAAAACAAAAAACTGTGGCCAGAATTCTTCTCTCATCCAAGAGTACTGGCCCCTCCACTGCACATGATGCTTATCATGGCTTCCTATTAACAAAGAATTGCTTATATAATTCTTTTCAAAACCTTCAAGGTCCTTCATTCCTCTGCACCTCCCTACACACCTCATCTTGTATTGCCATACATTCCTTGCAGATTCCTCTGCTCCTCTCAGAGTAACAGTTTGGTTGCAACCCCCACTTTTACTGGGGATTTCTGCTTTAAACCTTTTCCATATTTGTGGAACTCCATCCCTGAAATTCCTTTGGAAACAATCCTCCCAGTCTCTTCAGAACAAAACTCACATTTTAGCACTGCAGTGTTAACCACTGTAACCTGCAGCACTAATATTCTCCTATCTGGGTCTGTAAATTAACCTCCTATTTAGCTTACAAGCTCTAAAGTTTAATGTAACTGTGCATACTATGCATTTATTTGTAATTATAATATATATATATATATATATATATATATATATATATATATATATATATATATATATATATATACACACACACATATATATATATATATATACACACATATACACACACACACACAATTACCATTATTGAGCGTGCAAGTCAAAATAAATAGATCCAGAGATATAAGTTTTTGAAATTACTGACTTTTCCCCCCATTGGCCAGTAAGTCAATAATATTATAGGAGTAGCAACATAAATTTATAGGAAAACTCAGGATTTGCCAATTATTTAAAGGTGTTGTTTACCTTAACATTAACTTTTAGTATGTTATAGAATGTCCTATTCCTAGCAACATTTTTTTTTTTAAGTTTTCAAATTATTTGCCTTCCACTTCCACATCTTTCCAGCTTTTTAATGGTGGTCGCCAACAGGCAAAAACTATTGAGTATAGAGATGAAGATGTAAAGGTTTAGTCTAAACCAAGTGGATAAGAGTAATGAAACAGACCAAGACTCTCCATGTTGTAGTGCCGCTGGGAAGGATTGATATTTGCATTTAAAAAAAAGCATATTTAAATGCATAGGGAAAAATTTTATTTTACAGCTTACTGGTCAAAAAAAAAAAACAAAAAAAAAAACTGAGTGCAACTATAAACAACACGTAGCGTAAATAATAAAATTGCATGAAATCAATAAAAAATAAAAAGAATACTAGATAAACCTTAGCAACAGACAAATGCTTGTAGGACAGATAAAGTTACATCCAGGTTTACCTGACTGTGCTCCATATTCTGGTAGAAGAGAATTCTGTGTAGTCACTAAGAGAAAAAGTACATTTTTAATTAATACCTCTACCATTCAATTATAAAGAAGACCCATTATGGGAAGGAAGGAAAAAAGGTTTTTTGTTTTTTTTGTTTTTTAAAGAAAATATATTCTTTTGTAGATTACCCCTGTAACGGTCAGTAAAAATTCTAACATTTCTAGTACTACAAATAAAATGAGAACATTTTAGGGGTGTTTACTTGCTGGGAAAAAGTTTTTTCACCCAGGATACCCTGAGATTTATGTGTTTTTGTGTAATTCCACTTCTAATAGAATTATAAATACAGGCTGTTTTTTGTTTTTTTTAAACTTCAGTCATCCGAATACAAGTATGCATCAGAAAGACAAAATTGCATGTGCAAAAAAATACAGGTAATTTAAAAGACCCACGTCTTGCACACCAATACAGTTTTATTGACAATTTGATTTTGGGGTCTCTAAATACCAGATACTGTGGTTATCTTGTGCATGTTAGTATTTTATATTGGTACCTAATGACATGTAAGAGAAGATGCTGCAAACAGTTTTAACTGTGATTTCTCATAATATCCATTTTAATAAATTGCAACATTTTCTAAGGTGGTAGTTTGGATTAGAAAGGCTCATTTACAGAATCTGAACTGTCAGGATGTTTACTTCCCCCCAAAAAATAATTCTTTTCCTGGAGTAGACCTACTATTAGCAGATTATGTTGTCTAAAGTATGTAGATTTCTGGAGAGTTTTGAAAATCTGAAAGAGTGGAAAATCTCCTAGAAGTCACTAACTCCTGCAAAATCAACACATTTGCAGCATTTTATGTGGGGTTAAGCTATAAAAAAAAAAAAAAAAAAAATAATGTACGTTCACCCCCTCTAAATAAATATTTTTTGGGGTAATAAAAGGTAAACATGTCTTTCTACTCAAAACTACCAAGTCACTAAATTTTCCTAAATATATTTTAAAAAGCTACCTATAGGTCGTCTTGACGGTTTTTCGCTGACAGGTTTGGTTTTGTAAGTAATTGTTACCTGAAGTTCCTAAACCTGACTGTTTTGCCAACCTGACTGTCCCTTCCCAACCTGTCAGTTATAGCTTATAATACGAACAGACAAATATGGCTGCCCCCTCACAGAGGAACACAGGGGATCAGACAGGTAATGTAAACGCATCAGGCAAATATTTTTATGGCAAAATTATAAAGTTCTTGCAAAGACAATGTTATGATAGATGTAAAAAAAATTTACTTTCTGGTGTCAGTATCTCTTTAATTAACTTTATTCACATATGAGCAATATTAAGCCATATCCTTAAATTCATATTGCTCCTTTTACTCTGTGGATATCACAGCAACCCCCAGCACATAAGTAAACGCCTTAGGAACCCCCTAACAACTACTTCCAAATGCTAACAAAATTCGTGCCAGGTTCACCTCCCACAGGCAGCATAGGGCAGGCATAGTCTGGCACACACAGGCAGCATAGATCTGAGGTGTGAACAATGCAGGGACTTACAGCCTGAATCCCAGCTATTGAGAAGACCGGGCCAGGCAGTCCCTGAGACAACCATGCCTCAAGGGCCGCTTGATCACTTCCTCTGCACTTCCTTTGGGCTGGGGAATGAAGAGGAAAAGGAGTGGTTTTTAAAAAGCCACACCTCTGCCCAGAAGTGATGTAGATTGTAGAGTTTTTGATCTTGGCACTTCAGAATTATCTATCATTTAAAAGGGGACCTGTCTCCCTAAAAATATTTCCAAATCCTTTTCTATCATATTAGTTGAGCAAAATAAACGTTACTTATACCATAAAAAAATTATTTTTTTTTTCCCCTTTAGTCTTGGAATTTACAGTCACAGCCAGCAGGCCAGCACCATTTTGTGTACAGTATTAAGGCAAGATTTATATCACCCCAAAATCTTATGCATTAAGTAATCTTAAGTGATATCTAGGAAGTGCTGAATGGAAAATTCAAGTAATTGTAATTAAAAATTTGCGGCATAGAGGCGGGGCCGGCAAAAAATGTCATGCTGGACCAGTAAGATCCAGAAAAGTCCATAGAAAGGGTTAAGTTTTCAATTTAGAAATTCTGGTTGGAATCCACATTTGAGGGAAACCCTTCACAATAGGGGGTAATTCACAAATACCCTGAGACAAAAGCTGGTGCACCCGAAAGACCCAAGCACATGAAAAGTAATGTGGTCTATGCTGTCCAGTGTAGTGAAGAGTGCTCAGACTTATACATTGGGGAGACAAAACAACCTCTCTGTAAGAGAATGGCCCAACATAGTCGGGCAAACTCCTCAGGACAAGACTCAGCGGTCTATCTACACCTCAAAGAAAAAGGTCACTCTTTTGAGGACAGTAACGTGCATATTTTGGACCCAGAGGACAGATGTTTGAAAGAGGTGTGAAAGAGGCCATTTATGCCTGGAAAACCTGGAAAAACCATCCCTGAACAGAGGAGGGGGCCCGAGACACCGCTTGTCACCAACATACAATGGCGCGTTGACATCCTTACCCCGGCAGTTTCACAACAGTTCACACTTCCAGTCATGTACTTTGAAGGATTAACACCTTCATCAATGAGAATCTTGGTACCATTGTGATTGGATCATACCTTCTTACACCTGTCAGTTTCAGCTTACACCTAACTGAACAAGTTCAATGGAACCATTGTGATTGGATGTCTGTGACTCTACTACCATCAAGAGTATAATACCGGGGAATTCCCTACCAGTCATTTGAACTGAAGAAGCCACTCAGATGAGTGGTGAAACGTTTTCAAGAAAAACTCAGAAAAGTCCAGTTGTTTTAGACTTAATTCTACTAGATACCCCCTAAAGACACTGAAGGCAGACGGGCTGGCTAGGGGGCTGTGGGGTGTGAAAAGCCAGACAGGGCCAAATCAATTTGCCATTTGGGGGGCGGGAAACCTGAGGCTATTGGTTTCTTTGATCTGTTGATCAAAGCCAGCCAAGTGTGGTCCCTAGGAACAGCAGGGGGGGTGCAAGCTAGGAAAAAATATGGATTATAGAAGGGGATCTATATCTCCTTTGCTTTAGAGCTCACATCCTCATAAATCATATATGGTTTATGAGGAGGCCCCATGCTTCCCAATGATACCAAACAGGGACTGCCTACACCCACCAGTTAGGAGGGATAGTTTCTGGGGGACTGGGACATGAAACACCCTTCAGGTTTGGTATCATTTTGATCACCCACATATGGGTTAAAACAATCCCCTACTTTCATAATAATATTGGGTACTGGCAAGTACCAATATTATATGACAAGAAACTGGCATGAGAAGTGCAGCTCTTTACGGGGTAGGGGGGGGGTCATGTGATAAGTTTCTGGACACTCCCCCCTCATGCATACTGTAATGAGGGAGGGTCCCAGCAGGGGATAAAAGCACACATGCTCAGGTATTCTCCAGCTCATTCTGAGGTCCCAATCTGTTGGGGGATGGGCTCAGGATTTCCAAACACTTGCCTCAGAAGGACACAAAAGGTAACTCTAACGTACATATAGGGTTTTCTCTGTGTTTTATTTCCTTTTATTTTATTTACTGTTTTGTATGTATAGGTCTCTTTTTGTAAAACCTTTTCAAATGCACTGTTTACCTTTGTAATATTAAATATAAAATGTAATAAGTTCTGTCCTTTGGCTCTATAAAGATCCCCACGTACCTTGTATAGATGCTCGGGCCTAAATGTAACTGCTTAGTTGTATGTTGTTGAGTAGAGGGCAAGTTCTGTGTAGATGCTAATTAACTAGTGGGCTGCTAGCAGGGGGTGTGTTTGACTGTAATTTTAACCCTGTGGCTGCTAGTGTGCTGTTAAATTAGTGGAAACTAACCCTAACTGCAGTAAGAAAGTTTGTGTGCGATATATTTGTGTATTAGGTTTCTATTGCCTGTTAATGATAGATGGTGGCAGCGGATAGTTATTTGGGGCAGTGGTGTGTTTGGGGGTGCCTGATGTTAGTCTAACCTGTGTGAAAGGTAACCGAGTGTAACACCTTGTTGCCCCATCCCCGTGTCATACGCGTCTGAGAGTGGCATGTTCCTGACAGACAGCCCAGTTTTTTTAAATGCATTTATAACAGGTATGGATGATTTAATAAAAAAATAAAAAAAAAATTTAGGATTTTAGGTTTATTTTTTAAAGGCCTTTTATTATACAGTTTGTGTGTGGGTGACAGGTACCCTTTAAAGGGGTTAGAGCAAAGAAAAGTGTGCAGTGCCCGAGTCCATTTTAGCATGACCACATTTGTAGCTGCAGTCATAAATAAGCCCTCTCTAGTGTCAATTTTTTGATTATTCCCTGGTTAAAGGTTTTGGGCTTGTGTATTATACAAGTCTGTGCATGAGACCCAGAGCATGCAGTTACATAAAAGTTACATGCAGTTTCAATCATTTGGTATTACAGTACATTTTACATGAAAATGCCCCACTTACAAATGTAAGTGATAAAATGTCATTGTGCCATGGGGATTTTAAAGTTACATATGGCCCCAAATTAATTTTTACTTAAGTCTTCTATGGCTACTTTAAAGGAGGCAGTATCAGCCTTGTGTTATATACCCCCTTTCTTTTAAATCTAGAGTGCCCTAGAAAAAATTAGCCAAAATCATATTTTTGCTCTTAAAAATGTATTTATATCAAAGCTACAGAGAGATCCTCTTTGTTTAGTGCCCAGGCTGAAATGAGAGCTGGATATGCCTTTTCATTCTCCCACAGGAGTGGCCATAACTTTAAAACATTTGGAACTTCGCAGTAGCAGCCCAAGTCTTGCTCCAGTCTCTGTGCTCTCAGCCCTGTGTTCCTGCTCATTTAGGTTAGTGGAGATGCAATGTTCCTTCAGTCTGTCAGGTTTTACTGTGGCGCATTACCTGTTAATGTCAACCCCAGCCCTGATTTTTATCTTTTACTATGTTTAACAGTATTCAAGAGCTTCTGCTTTGATGTGGCTATAGAGAGACCCTCCTGCAGCCTTCAACCTTAGATTAAGCAAAATACAATTTAATAGTAAAAGTTAGAGGGACGCTTTTTTTTTTTTTATTGAATGTATAATAAACCTGTATGGATTATGACAAATCAATGAAAAAAATCAAGGCCCCTTTATTTATAACCATGATGCACTTTTCTGCTTACTACCATAACGGTTATACGATACAGCATAGTAAAAGGAAATTTTACATTATAAATTTATCCATGCAATTAATTATATCTGAATACATACCCTAATATATAATTATTCCCTACCTCTATTTTGGTAAAAGGAGTACCACCGTTAAATATCATTATGGGTGAAATTTCCAAAAGTTGTGTGGTTAAGCAGCAATTCCTGCAAATACAGTAGTACTCTTCTACAAATAAAGCACCTCAGTGATATATTATCCTTTCACTCCTAGGCACAAATACTGGACCAATATGCAACATTTTAAAACAGTTAATATGGCGTGATCAAATTTTACTATGGATTAAGATTTAACATTTGTATCTTACCTTCTTTGGGAGCAGGAATTTTTGATATAGTTTTCCGTTTTTGATTCTGCAAGTTAACATAAAATGAAAAAAAAAAAACCACAAATAAAAAGTAAGGTTTAAGTATATTTAAAAAAAAAAAAAAAAAAAAAAAGGTTAGAGTATATACTATAAATCTATAGGTTTATACTCTGCATCACTTTTTAGTTCGCTATGATAGTCTACTTGTCTGCCATCAAATACCACATCTTAGTAAATATAAACATTTTGCTTTAAACACTAGTTTGGAAAAACATTCATATAACTTTCCTGCATATTGCTTTATGACCAGATATGGGACACCTACCTGAGAAGGCACATTCCTTTGTGGCGGCATGTTTTCTTTTACATTTGGTGGGGCCAAAACAGCATCTAACAACTCAGGGTTTACAGAAATTACATCTGCAAATGATATCTAGAACATAAGGAAAGGTGAGGGGGAAAACTTACATGAAAAGCCACAATTACCTATTAAGTTTACAAATCATACATTAAAAAATACTAAGAGTAATGCCCTTCAGTATACAAGAGAAACCAAGGATATTGCTCCATTGCAAAAGTCCCAGAAAGTGAAGATTAATAGCCAGTGCTTTGTTGAATATACTGTAGTTAAGAAAACTGTCTCTTCAAATAACAAGCCATGAAATCCTCAGCTTGTAATGCAATACACAAATATCGCAATCTCAGCACTTCCGCTCTTCTAAAGATACACAGCAGCTAATCTTAGCAAATCTCATCCTTAACCTCTTACTAATAAGACAGTAGGCTGGTGGTTCCATTAGTGTACATGACCGGCAAACAATATGCAACCTATGCCATGGTAATATACATTCTGACTCCATGAGACCTGCATAAGGTAATTACATGTATTCTTAGCAAAAATAGAACAAGAGAAACAATGCAGAATTTTCAAAATGCAGACAGTGAGCATAGTATTTCAAATGCATTTGCAGGAATCTGCCCACATATAAAAGGTATAAACAATTTTTTATATCAACAGACATACATGATTCCTCAGACTGAAGGGATACAAGGATGGCTTCTGACTTGCACTAACCATCTTCCCTACCAACCCCCTTTATGCTGCCAGAATCATTCAAACCCACCCTGTCCAGGTTGATATTGTGGATTCTGAGTCTTGAAGAACCTCTGCTTTCAAAAGGCCTTTTATATGAACCAGAACACAGCTTCCAAAGATAAAATGTTACTAGGTTGCAATTAAAACTAGAAATTAAAGATTAGATTTTTTTATCTGGTTTATCAAACTGTATATCACTAATACCACAACTCAAAAAAAAAATAAAAAAATGTTGTATTGCCAATATGAATAGCATGATGACTAAGTGCACTTTTTACATTTTATTTAGTGGTTGTCATATTTTTACTGACTACGGTGAATTTTATTGCATCTTCAGTTCTGTATAGCCACTGAACGCAAAAATATTGAAACTGATTTTGACCAATGATCACACTAGGGGGCACATTTACTATGGGTCGAATTCGAGTCCGAATGGAAAAAATTTGGATTGGAAACAAACGTTTTGCGACTTTTTCGTATTTTTTGCGATTTTTTTCGGCGCCTTTACGACTTTTCGGAAATTATCGTGACTTTTTCGTTACCAACACGATTTGCGCGAAAAAACGCGAGTTTTTCGTAGGCATTCCGAAAGTTGTGATTTTTTCGTAGCGTTAAAACTTGCGCGAAAAGTTGCGCTTTTTTCGTAGCGTTAAAACTTAAAAGGCGCGACGTTTTGCGCAAGTTTTAACACTACGAAAAAACCGCAACTTTTTGCGCAAGTTTTAACACTACGAAAAAATGGCAACTTTCGGAATGGCTACGAAAAACTCGCGTTTTTCCGCAAAAATCGTATTGGTAACGAAAAAGTCGCGATAATTTTCCGAAAAAATCGCAAAATACCGATCATTACGAAAAAAACGCAATCAGACGCATTCGGCCTGTTCGTGAGTAAGTAAATGGGCCCCTAGGGGAGGGAAAAAAAAAAAAAAAAGGAAACAAAAAACCTTTTGACTGGGCCAAAACGATCACATTACAATGAATAAGAGAAGTCGGAGTGAGGACCCCATCAATGGCCTGATGCAGTCCAAAAATCAAGCCTGCCGATTGACATCTGCCCTATTTTTTTTGGCCAGATATCAGTAGGGGAAGCCTGTTGGAGAGCCCCATATACTTGCAGATAAGCTGCTGAATCAATCTGAAGGATCTAAATCAACAGCTTAGTTCACTTCCGCATGCATCACATCACATAAAATTAAAGAAAAAAAAAAATCTGTTTGAGCTTTTTAAAAACAGATTTCAATGCAGGATTCTGCTGATAAAGGTATATTAACTGATGCGTTTAAATAAATAAATAATGTTTTCCCATGACAGTATTCCTTCCTAACATGATGAGAATTAAAGGTAAGTCGACGGCAGCATTATTTGACATGATTGTGGTATAGAGTGCTGTGTTGATGCTTTGTACTACAGACCTGTTACTTTGGTTTTTCTTTATGTTAAACAGTGTGTTGTAATGGATAAATAAAATATTTTTACATGAGAAATTATTAAAAGATACAAAAATAAGCTAGTCATCAGTACTGTACAACATCTTACAAGCTTGAAAACTCACTTCTTTTCCTTTGTTTGCATCTCCTTCTTTCCATTCAACATTGACTGATGATCTGTCCATATTCACAGATGTTATGCTTGCATTGTGTATTACTCCTGAAATAAACAAGCATTACATATTGGAGCAGAACAAGATGAAATACCTTAAAAGAAAGAATGATACTATGTTTTTTTTCATTGCGTTTCTAATCCTATAGGAGAGAAATTTATTAGTGCACATTGCACACCATTTCTGTTGGGTAAGTGGTGCGACGGTGTTCCATTGCAAACCAATTGACTGTGACTTTAACTGTGTTCATAGTGGGTGGTACAGGTATTGGACCCGTTATCCAAAATGCTCGGGACCAAGGGTATTCCAGATAAGGGGTCTTTCCGTAATTTAGATCTCCATACCTTAAGTCTACTAAAAAAAAATCAATAAACCATTAATTAAACCCAATAGGATTGTTTTCCATCCAATAAGGATTATTTATATCTTAGCTGGGATTAATTACAAGGTACTGTTTTAATACTACAGAGAAAAAGGAAATCGGTTTTAAAATTCTGAATTATTTGATTAAAATGGAGTCTATGGGATACAGGCTTTCAGTAATTTGGAGCTTTTTGGATAATGGGTTTCCGGACAAGGGATCCCATACCGGTTTACAGATTTTCTCGAAAGCAGATGAACTTCATGTCCAAGATACCAGAAACAAAATAATCTAAATCTGTTCTAAATAATCTATAACACAGATATCTATTGTAAATTGTGGAAATTGCTAACAAGCATGGACATGCAGCATTTCTAAACCGCTGTGGCTAAAGGTCCCCATACATGGGCCGATAGTAGCTGTCGATATCGGTCCCTTGAACGGATTAAGCAGCTAATCGGCCCGTGTATGGGCACTTCAGACGGACCTGCCCGACCGATATCTGGCCTATGAGTAAGCGCACGACATGGGCAGGGGCCAAACGATCGAATTACCCTGGATTCTCCCGATATCGCCCACCTGTAGGTGGGTGATAACGGGAGAAGATCCGCTTGCTTGGCGACATCGCCAAGCGAGCGGATCTGCCAGTGTATGGGGACCTTTAGGTGCTACACTATACAATTCACTACAGCAGAAATTCTTAACCTATACATCTATACTGTTTAGACTGCTCAATGTTCCTATTTATTAAATTGAAACTTATTCATAACACAGAAAATAGTTATTATTGATTTTCATTTCAATTACTGGGTCACCTGGACCTGACTGGGTCACCCCCAGTCTTTTTAAAACTAAGGTTAAGAACTACCTTGGAGCACTCGCCCAGCACCTAATCTGGGAACTGGCACTTATATTGTAGTGTCACCCACTGTGACCTACAGCACTTATATTTGTCTATTTGTGTCTGTTAGTTACCCTCCCATATAGATTGTAAGCTCTAAGGGGCAGGGACCTCCTTCCTCTTGTGTCCTCAACTCTTAACTTATTGCAGCTGTATTTATCTTTTATTTATCTGTATTTATTGTTATACTTTGTATTTATCTATTATCTTAACACCTTGTTTGTATTAATGTATTCTACTGTACAGCGCTGCGTACATAAGTAGCGCTTTATAAATAAAGATATACATACCTGAGAAAGAATAAGAAACCCAGCTCAAATTTGATGATACAAATCTAACTGTCCAGTGAGCTCAACAGATGGTTACTGAAAACCATGACATACATGTGTGGGCCCCCTGTAACTACTCCAATAAATTTGTGATAGCACTACCCTCAAGCAGATGAACTCCAGTATAATAATCAAATTAAGAAATGGCCAAAGTATTAGCAAGGTCTAGGTGCACTGCCCTGGACCAAAAGCCATGGAAGAGGATAAACCTTAATTACAAAAACAAAAAACAAAATTAAAAAATGAATAATTCGAAGGGTATAAATGCTGAGCATTCTCCAGTTTTAAATGAAGATCTGCTTCAGTGTAAAAAATGATAGCAAATTAAAGATCTGCTGATGCGCCCTGAGCAAATCCCTTCTTTTATCTCTCATTATAATGGCTCTGACCACAGCTGTCATTTTAACACCCACACCCAGTATATGACAAAGCTTGACGTTTTCAGGTTTTAAGAACAAGAAGCTAAAATTTGGCAAGTTGGGTCACGTTTCATACGGTTTTATACGAAAGCACAGAGTCTAGTAGAATAATGAGCGCTAATGCAAACTTCATCGACGACACGCTAGCAGTAGTTACAGCTTCAATGTCACTTTAGGCAGAAACGTCACTGCATTATTTCGTATCCTACATTACCCCAAGGCTTGTAACCCCATAACCCTTTGGGGGACTGCAGAGCACATGCGTACAAGCCGAGACGGGCCCTGCTAATGTGCGAGAGCAGAATGACACCACAGAATAAATGCAGTAGAAAGAACGCTTCCCATACATCTTACAAAAGAAACTCACCGTTACTGCGCATTATTTTAACAACCAGCCCGGTAACCAGCCGGCTTGCCACTAGTCGCTCCATATTATTGCAAGAGACACAAACCAAGGACAGAGGGTGATAATCAGCCAGCACAAACTACAGTTCCAAATTCCGCAAAGATATTACTAAAGTAGTTTCACGTTCGAATATTATTATCACCTCACACTGTAACCGCCGCCACTTTTTAAACTGAGCCAGCCCCCCTACACAGACGTCATCACGCTAGTCCGCGTGGCAGTAGGAACTACAACACCCAGAATGCTTTATGATTAGAGCTTGCTTTTTTTTTTTTTTTTTTTTTCTTCTAAACTGTGTACGTAATACATACACGTTACGCGCTGGGGTAGGACGCATGCAAACTATTGGGTATGGGGTAAGAGGCAGCGGACGCGTGAAAAAGAATTCTGGCATTTTAATAATCAGTACTTGGTGTACGTATTGCAAAGCCGGCGGAGTTTAGAATTTTGTACTTTACGCACTGACTAGTCGTGGTTACCAGAAGGAATATTAAATACGTTGGGAAGCCGCAGTTGTCGAACTTCAGAAATATTGGGAATTATTTTAGGTGAATGCTGTAGGTGCTGTCGGGTTGCGTCGGTGTAGTTAAAGAAAGTAGGTTTGCTAGAGTTTAAAGGAACAGTAACACCAAAAAATAAAAATGTTTTTAAGTAATCATAATACAATGCACTGTTGCCCTGCACTGGTAAAATTTGCACATTTGCTTCAGAAACAGTTCTATAGTTTATATAAAAAGCTGCTGTGTAGCCATGGGGGCAGCAATTCAAGCTGGAAAAAGAAAAGGCACAGGTTACATAGCAGATAACAGATAAAACACCATTGTATTCTACAGAACTTATCTGCTATCTGCTATATAACCTGTGCCTTTTCTCCTTTTTCCAGCTTGAATGGCTGCCCCCATGGCTACACAGCAGCTTCATTTACTAAACTATAGTAATGTTTCTAAAGCAAATACACCAGTTGCACCAGTGCAGGGCAACAGTACATTATACTGCAGTTCCTTTTATACACTTTGATTTTTTGGTGTTACTGTTCCTTTAAGATGGTCTAGCGCTATTGTCATTCAATATAGGAATTGCAGCAGTGGTTTCATCTTTATGAAAAAGAAATATGTTTAGGCCCAAATTCACAGTTAACTCATTGAGAGAATGGGTTATGACCAGACTTTCGTCAGAAAACGAATAGAACAATGTTATTCTCACTTGTGTGCAAATTTTTTTCTGCATAAAATGCAACCACAATTTTTAAATAAGGTAGTGATTGAGGAACAATACTGCAATCACAATTTAAAAAAAAACATTTCTGTTGCTGTTTTTTTCCTTGACCTTAAAAATTAGTAAATATATCTCCTTGTGTTTGTAACCTGGAAAATGATTTCTTGAGGTAGAGATAAAACTTCTTTAGACAATTAAGAAGGGCTTTCCTCCTACCCTCTCATGTGCTCCTCTTTACTTGCTTAACTTAGACTAAAGGTGGCCACACACGTGGCGATTTCCGATCTTTCCTGCGACCATCGGTCGCACAAAAGATCGTACAATCGGCCACTAACCTTCAGGGCTGAAACGGCAGAAACAATAGGATTTCTACCTCTTTCTGCCGATAGCCCTGAAGGCAGATTTTGATCAGGCGCCTTCTATGGCGCCCGATCAAAATCTTTTAACCTGGCCAATCGGCGAGTCGACTTGCCATACACGCACCGAATATCGTACGAAACGAGGTTTCGTACGATATTATCAGTGCGTGTATGGCCAGCTTAAGTATTTTCCTACTGCGTTTTCAACACTTAGGGGCACATTTACTAATCCACGAACGTCCGAAAAGAGTCCGAATGCGACTTTTTCGTAGCGTTACGACTTGCGCGAATTGTCGTGACTTTTTCGTAGCCATCGCGCTGTGTACGAAAGTTTCGGATTCATTCAAGCTTCAGTATCGTGACTTTCCTTGGGCCAGGTTGGAGCTGCAGAGTGCCATTAAGTCCTATGGGAGGCTTCCAAAATCATGCAAAGTCAGAAAGTTTTGCCCGCCGTTTACGAGCGCTCAATACGAAAAAGTCATGACAATATACGAGCAAATCGTAACGGCTACGAAAATATCGCAAAAAATATGAAAAAGTTGCAAAATGTTTGTTTCCAATCCGAATTTTTCCCATTCGGATTCGTGGATTAGTAAATCAGCCCCTTAAAGTGTCATCAATGTAGTTACAACATGTTGTCTTGACTTGTCTAGAAGCAGCATTAAAAGATATGACTTAAGGCTAAAGGCCTTCTTAATGCAAAACCTATTAACCCATGGGATGTCAAACAGAGCTTTAGCACTAATTCAATGCAGGAACAGGATAGAAGGATTTGTCGCTCCAGACTCAACCTCAAATGTTTTCAGGCTATTTCCACACTACAATGAAGTCTGCAGTCCTGGTGCAGTTAAAAATATCAAAACCATTTTATTTATAACAGTCAGTGAAACATCTCTCAGTTAAGGACAAGGAAAGTCAAAATCTATTAAGCACACTATTAAATAGTATACTATTGCTGTGTAAAAACGCTATATTTCTGGCTTGCCTAATGAAAGATTTACAGAGATACACATACTACAAACTACATACTTGTTGCAGTGACGCCGCCATCTTGTCCAGCATGTCTGTATGGGCTATTGCTGAAAAGCACAAGCCCCCTCCCCTCTGATCCCCGCACCTGTCGGCTTACAAACCCATATCCCCCCCCCCCCCCCCGCTGTTCTAAGCACTATTGCATCCATACTGCCATTTCTGCTGAACTGCCCACAAGTATCACAACCCCCCCCCACTCTAATCACCGCACCGCCGCCCCCCCCCCCCCCCCCCCCCGCTCTAATCTCTGTACCTGCCTGGGCTCACAAACCAACCCCCCCGCGCTCTAATCCCCGCACCGCCGCTGCCGCCCCCCCCGCTCTAATCCCCGTACCTGCCGGGGCTCACAAACCAAGCCCCCCCCTGCTCTAATCCCCGTACCTGCCGGGGCTCACAAACCAACACCGCCCCCCTCTAATCCCTGCATTTGCCGGGGCTCACAAACCACAGCTGCTGCTGCTTATCTGGTAGAAAAGCATATGCATAAACAAATACTGTGTTGGCTGGCTCAATTAGTGCTAAACACGGATATTTAGGGCAGGGGTACAAGCCCCGTTATCTAATGAGGGGACCCCGTGGGCTATTTTGTTCGGCCATGTAATACTGTGAGTTAGTGAGAGTGTTCAGGCTCCCAAAGCTTATTACAAACATGGCACACAGACTGTCACACTGGACACTGATAATAATCACCGGGCACAAATGGTCACGATAAGGCACTGAATTGGGCTTCCCTTTTATTTTCAAACCCTATCCTATTCATGTTCTAGTCTCAATTTCAAACCACTGCCTGGTTGCCAGTTTAATTTGGGCCCTAGCAACCATATAGCTGCTGCAATTCCACACTGGAGAGCTGCTGAACAAAAAGCTAAATAATGTAAAAACCACAAATAATAAAAAATGTAGACCAGTTGCAGATGGTCTCAAAATGTTACTCTCTACATCAGGGGTCCCCAACCTTTCTTACTCGTGAGCCACAGTCAAATGTAAAAAGACATGGGGGCCAACACAAGGTTCATAAAAGTTTATGGGTGTGTCAAATAAGGGCTGTCATTTGCTATTAGGTAGCCTATATGCAGACTATCAACTTACAGGACACTTTGGTAGTATATCTCTTTTTTATTCAGACAAAACTTGCCACCAAGCCAGTAACTGAAAAATATCCACCTGCTTTGGGGACACTGGGAGCAACATCCAAGAGTCTGGTGAGCAACATGTTGCTCGCGAGCAACTGGTTGGGGATTAGTGTTCTACATCATACTAAAAGTTAATTCAAAGGTGAACAACCCCTTTAAGCCTTTAGGTTTCCTTGTATATAAAGTCAGGATCCAATAGGCTTCTCTTAAATTAAAAGGGAGCATCAAATATCCCTTTATTTAAAGGTAGGTGCTCATTCAGTTATGTTTATTACATCAGTTATGTTTGCTTTGATCCTTTGAGCCCCTTTTAAACATTCAATAAAATGTTGGCCAATTGGGGATTTAATGTCCTTGTTATCAATTGAATAAATGTGTTCTCAGTTTTTTTCTACTTTTCTACATTGGAAAAATGCTGTTTATAGCATGCAAACTGGTTTTAAGGTATACTATTTAGTAATACAGTAATGACAGAGTTCACCATTTGATAAATATATTTCTAACAATCCCATAGGAATGAATAGAAAGTGGGTGAATTTTTTGTGGTGAGCTCTAATCTTAGATTTTTGATCTGCCCCTTTGTATAGCATTGCCTGAAGTGGATTTAGAATCGATTTTAGATTTTTTTTGAGGATTACCTAGAAAACTGATTTTGGCAACATCTGACGTTATAGTAAAAACTAAATTAAAATTATTTTTATTATATAAATAATCCACAATGTCATGAAGTTCCTTACATATGTCCTCACATATAAAATAAGGTCATCTATATAGTGGCCATACCAAAGGGGATTTATTTGTCCATAGATTTGAGGCCACTCCCACCAATCATAAGGTTGGCATATGAAAACTGAAAGGATGTATGATTTGGGGAACTTTTTTTCACATAGTACATAGTAACATAGTAACATAGTAAGTTGGGTTGAAAAAAGACATACGTCCATCAAGTTCAACCATAATGCCTATATCTAACCTGCCTAACTACTAGTTGATCCAGAGGAAGGCAAAAAAACCCCATCTGAAGCCTCTCTAATTTGCCACAGAGGGGAAAAAATTCCTTCCTGACTCCAAGATGGCAATCGGACCAGTCCCTGGATCAACTAGTACTAAGAGCTATCTCCCATACCCCTGTATTCCCTCACTTGCTAAGAATCCATCCAGCCCCTTCTTAAAGTTATATAATGTATCAGCCAGCACGACTGATTCGGGGAGGGAATTCCAGAACCTCACAGCTCTCACTGTAAAAAATCCTTTCCGAATGTTTAAATGGAACCTCCCTTCTTCTAAACGGAGTGGGTGCCCTCGTGTCTGTTGGAAGGACCTACTGGTAAATAAAACATTAGAAAGGTTATTATATGATCCCTTTATATATTTATACATAGTTATCATGTCACCTCTTAAGCGCCTCTTCTCCAGTGTAAACAGACCCAACTTGGCCAGTCTTTCTTCATAACTGAGACTTTCCATACCCTTTACCAGCTTAGTTGCCCTTCTCTGGACCCTCTCTAACTCAGTAATGTCCCGTTTGAGCACTGGAGACCAAAACTGAACAGCATATTCTAGATGGGGCCTTACCAGCGCTCTGTAAAGGGGAAGAATAACCCCCTCCTCCCGTGAATCTATACCCCTTTTAATACAGCTCAAAACCTTGTTTGCCCTTGCAGCTGCTGCCTGGCATTGCTTGCTACAGCCAAGTTTATTATCTACAAGGACTCCAAGGTCCTTCTCCATTATGGATTTGCCTAGTGCAGTCCCATTAAGGGTATACGGGGCTTGCATGTTTTTACATCCCAGGTGCATGACCTTACATTTATCCACATTAAATCTCATCTGCCACTTAGCTGCCCAGATTGCCAGTTGGTCAAGATCCTGCTGCAGGGATGTCACATCCTGGATAGAATTGACTGGTCTGCAGAGTTTAGTGTCATCTGCAAACACTGATACATTACTCATAATATCCTCCCCTAATACATACCACATTGGTTTATTTATTTTTTTTATAAAACCTTTAATTATGAGTATTGTGTTTGAAGGACATGTAAACCCCTGTCACGATCTCCCTGAGGAGACGCTGTGGAGTACCAGGAAGGTGGGAGCCTGAAGACGGGGTAACCCGGAGTGTAGCCATAGATCACAGAACTGGTGTCTGAGGCCATGTTGAAAGTGCAGAACTTTAATAAACTTAGTGATGTAACTGAACACACAAAGAATATACAAACTGAATGTAGAACGGCAGGCAGAGGCAGAATCCAAAAACAGGCAAAAGGTCAGGGCAAGCGGCAGTCAAACGAAGTAAAGGACAGGCCAAGGTCAAAACCGGGAAATCAAGGCAGAACTAGGAAGGGCTCAGGAACAAGGCAGAAGGCAGGATCAGGACACGGAACTGGAGCTTGGAACCAGCGAGAACAAGAATAGACACAGGAACAGGGAACACGGAGGTAGGGTCACGAGAAACAATTAATGACCAAGCAAGGGGCAATGGTCAGGGAAAAGCTTATAAAGGGAGAAGATTAGAAGATGGGAAACACATGAGGTTAATGAGGTGGGCGGAGGAAAGGGAGCAGACAGAAAGTAGGAGACAAGAGAAGAAACAGACAGACTGAAATGCCTCCAGTGGCTAGAGAGGCAAATGCATGCCGCCAGTAACACCCCAAGTGGTGTTCGAATCCCGCTGATCCTGACAACCCCACACACAAAAATGTAATCAGTGAACAGCCTCTTAATACCTGCCACTCTGGTTGTCCAGAGGTTAATAGTAAGGCTGCAATATTTCCTTAAACACTTAGATTTCCTTCTCCTCCTGTAACCCACTTGGCCCCCTCCCTCAGGAATTTGCTTTGATTTCTGGCTTGTGGGCATGCTCAGTTGTTCTAAGCTCAGATTACTAAACACACCCTCCAGTTTAGCAGCCAATAAACAGATGGCCTTGCTGGTTCCCTAAAAAACTCAGCTCTAGCTGTCTGCTTCAATTTTTTCAATTCTTTGTCCTGAGCTCAGCTCAAACAAAGCAGAACTTTTATCAGAGACATTTCTGCCTGTGTGAGCCTGTATTCTTGATGAAATGTATGCTGAATAAGAGTCTTTGTGTGTGTGTGTGTGTGTGTTTGCTTTAGGAAAATGTGATGGTGCTGGCAATATATGCAGTACAAATAATGCCATTTGGGTGGGGGTGATATGCCCAACTGATATACATTGTAGGCACATGTACAGTGGATACAAAAAGTCTACACACCCCTGGTAAAATGTCAGGTTACTGTGCTATTCAAAAATGAGACGAAGATAAATCATTTCAGAACTTTTTCCACCTTTAATGTGACCTATAAACTGTACCACTCAATTGAAAAACAAACTAAAATATTTTACGTGGAGGGAAGAAAACCATTAAACTACAATAATGTGGTTGCATAAGTGTGCACAACCTTAAACTAATACTTTGTTGAAGCACCTTTTGATTTTATTACAGCACTCAGTCTTTTTGGGTATGAGTCTATCAGCATGGCACATTTTGACTTTGCAAGATTTGCCCACTCTTCTTTGCTCCAAATCTGTCAGATTGCGAGGGCATCTCCTGGGCACAGCCCTCTTCAGATCACCCCACAGATTTTCAATGGGATTCAGGTCTGGGCTCTGGCTGGGCCATTCCAAAACTTTAATCTTCTTCTGGTGAAGCCATTCCTTTGTTGATTTGGATGTATGCTTTGGGTTGTTGTCATGCTGAAAGATGAAGTTCCTCCTCATATTCAGCTTTCTAGCAGAAGCCTGAAGGTTTTGTGCCAATATTGACTGGAATTTGGAACTGTTCATAATTCCCTCTATCTTAACTAAGGCCCCAGTTCCAGCTGAAGAAAAACAGCCCCAAAGCATGATGCTGCCACCACCATGCTTCACTGTGGGTATGGTGTTCTTTTGGTGATGTGCAGTATTGTTTTTGCGCCAAACATATTTTTTGGAATTATGGGCAGAAAGTTCAACCTTGGTTTTATCAGACCATAACACCTTTTCCCACATGCTTTTGGGAGCCTTCAGATGTGTTTTTGCAAAATGTAGCCTGGCTTGGATGTTTTTCTTCGTAAGAAAAGGCTAACGTCTTGCCACTCTACCCCATAGCCCAGACATATGAAGAATACGAGAGATTGTTGTCACATGTACCACACAGCCAGAATAAGTTAACATGTGCTTACACAGTGAAAATAGCTTCTTGCAGCCCCAGGTGCACGTTGTACCCACTGCCCGGGCAAATAAATACAAAAATGATGAAAACAGCAGCACTCCGGTTGTTTTGAAAAATGTGAATCTTTACTCAAGTGCCAAAGGCAAAGTTTCGGGCTTCAATCCAGCCCTTTATCAAGCCTATTAGTACAAATACAAACACGTGCTTAAATACCCACAGGAAGAGGAGGATCAGTCCATATTCACCTCCATTTAACCCATAATATTCTGTGAATATATTAAGTGCACACAATGAAATGCAAACTAAGTGCCTATGTATACAATATAACAAGTGCCCTGTGGCATGTATCACATATAACATATATAACAAATTAAACAGACCTTGAAATGGACAGCATCCTACTGCAGTATATTTCATCCATCAAATATGTCTCTGGCTCCAATGCCAAATTCAGAGGACAATTAACCCCATATTCACCTCCTTTTAACCCATAATATTCCGTGAATATATTTAGTAGACACAATAAATTACAAGATAAATGCCTGTGCATGCAATATGCTAAGTGCCCTGTGACATGTATCACATATAACAAATTGAACAGATCTTGAAATGGACAGTATCTTACTCCAGTATATTTCATCCATCAAATATCTCTCTGGCTCCAATGCAAAATTCAGGGGACAATTACCCCAGAACTAATATGGATCAGGAGCTCCCACATCTTTAAATCTTACTGTCCTAAAGAAGAATGAAACAAAACATATAATAAGCAAAAAATTGAGACATAAAACAGTATTTGTTAAAAACAAGCACTTGACATCAACTTACTCATATAAACATCATAGGGGTATATTCCCTATTGAGACCGCCAGGTGACAGGGTACCTAATATATTAATCCAACACATTTCCAATTTTTTTAGTAATCGCTGTCTATCTCCTCCCCATCTAAGTGGATCGACATTATCTATCACTTGATACCTTATCTGTGAAATAGAATGTTTCATTTGATGAAAATGTGCAGGTATAGGTAATTGCAATTGTTTGCAACGTATATTGGATTTATGTTGCTTAATTCTATCTTTTACCTTCTGTGTAGTTTCCCCTATGTATGCAAGGCCACAAGGACACTTAATGAGATAAACTACATACGTGGAGTCACATGTAAAATGTTTTCTAATTGGAATAGTTCTGCCCGTATGTGGGTGTGTAAAGAACTCACCTTTTGTAATGTTGTTACAATGTGCACAGGATAAGCATGTGTTTCCTAATAATGTTCCTTATGCATTCACTGGCTACTGAGAATTGGCTCACAAATGCCAACCTTTCTCCCTTCTCTTTGGTTACATTATCAAGGGGGGTTCTCAACTGTGTATCAATAACACCCTTAGCTGTATCCAAACTCACTTGTAACTCCCTTTTTGGATACCCCCTTTCCACAAAAACGCTCAGACATGCAACCATTTCTCAACTGCATCCAAACCTGCTGTATGTGCTATAGATGTATATAAACTATTAACATCTAGACTAGCTAGCAGTGTTTGATCTGTAACTTTAGAGTCTTTTAGAATATTGAGTAATTGACTTGTGTCTTTCAAAAAAGATTTTGTATTACGCATAATAGGTTGCTTATCTTATCTAAGTAAATGGATAAAGGAGAAAATACTGAATCAGTATTGGCAACAATTGGGTGCCCAGGTGGATGATGCAAATCCTTGTGGATCTTTGGAATAGTGTCAAACACAGGTGTAATTGGATCAACTTTATACAAGAAATTTTTAAGATCCACATCAATTACATCATCATTAAATGCTGGCTCCACAACCCTCATTATCTTATTCTGTACAGTTATGAGGGGATCATTAGGTAGTGCACAATATACACTCTCATCAGCCAACTGTGTTTTAATTTCATTAACATAATAGTTTTTATCGAGAATGACTAATGCTGCACCCTTATCAGCAGGTTTAAATATCACCTGTTTGTATGACAATATATCAGACAAATGCTGTTTATCCTGTAAAGTTAAATTATGTCGCGTATGTAATAGAGGTTTTGACTTTAGTTGGGACTTAAGACCACTTATGTCTCTATTATTGGATCTGTAGCTGTAGGAACAAAATTACCCTTTTTTCCTTAATCCCATTTTTTTAAGGCTCAACTGTGAAATACCCTTAGTATCTGTCATTTCATCAATCACCATAGTATTAGGCTGTGAAAATAATGATTTCAACCTTAAATTGCGAAAAAATTGCTCCAAATCTATATCCAATTGAAAAGTGTCACATGCCCTTACCTGACTAAATGATAAACCTTTACTTAATAAACACATTTCGTCAGATGTAAATGAATGACTCGAAATATTGATTACCAACGTTTTCTGTAAGTCCGTGCTCTGCGCTGTGGTTGTTGTCTGCGTTCCTTCTGCCCTCCGGTGCCTCCTGCCGCCTCTCCTTTTCCTTGCAAAGACCGCGTTGTACCTAGCCCTAAAAAAGAAGAAGAGGAAGCTTTCGAAGTTGAATCCCCATAGTTATTGCTGTTAGGCGAAGAACGTGCAGTAAAGCGCTCCTCTCTTTCTCGCCCCCTGCGGACAAACTTACGATCCTGCCAAACTGCACGTCTCTTTCTTCCCTCTGGGGAGCACACCGAACGCTGATCACGCTGCAGGGCCTGACGCTTATAACCCCTAGGTGTCCCAAATGTACCGGACTCACGCTGCCATCTTCTATAAAGTTGATCCAATTACACCTGTGTTTAACACTATTCCAAAGATCCACAAGGATTTGCATCATCCACCTGGGCACCCAATTGTTGCCAATACTGATTCAGTATTTTCTTCTTTATCCATTTACTTAGATAAAGTGTTGCAACCTATTATGCGAAATACAAAATCTTTTTTGAAAGACACAAGTCAATTATTCAATATTCTAAAAGACTCTAAAGTTACAGATCAAACACTGCTAGCTAGTCTAGATGTTAATAGTTTATATACATCTATAGCACATACAGCAGGTTTGGATGCAGTTGAGAAATGGTTGCATGTAGCCTCTGTGTACACTGAGAAAGAGAAGGCATTTGTTATGAATTTATTGGAGATTGTATTGTATGATAGTTACTTTATGTTTGGTGACACTTATTATAAACAACTACAAGGTACGGCTATGGGAAGTAATGTAGCTCCCATGTATGCTAACCTGTATATGGCCAATTTTGAAGACTTATTTGTTTATACTAATACACTCTTTCAGCAATACTGTTCCCTTTATTATTGCTATATTGATGATATTATTATATTCTGGGAAGGATCTGTTGATACATTAGTAGAGTTTTATGAAAATCTAAATTCTGTTGTTCCCAAACTTAAATTCTCTTTGGTGCATAATACACAAAGAATTAATTTCTTGGATGTTACTATCAGAAGAATGGATACACAAATTGAAACTGATTTATATCAAAAGCATACTGACTGAAATAATTTATTACATAATACCAGTTTTCATCCGAGACCTTTGTTAAAATCGTTACCTATCACACAGTTCAAAAGGGTGAAAAGGATAGTTTCTAATAAAGAACAGTGTGATATGAGGCTGAACCAGATGTCTGAACGTTTTGTGGAAAGGGGGTATCCAAAAAGAAGGGAGTTACAAGTGAGTTTGGATACAGCTAAGGGTGTTATTGATACACAGTTGGGAACCCCCCTTGATAATGTAACCAAAGAGAAGGGAGAAAGGTTGGCATTTGTGAGCCAATTCTCAGTAGCCAGTGAACACGTAAGGAACATTATTAGGAAACACTAGCAGGTATTAAAAATGGGCATATCTAATGTTAAGGAATTTTCTATACCACCTCTAATGGCTTATAAAAGGAACAAAAATTTAAAAAGACCTTTTGGTTAGGGCTGATATAGGTCCACAAAAGAAATATACACAAAGGTTTTTTCCCAAAAATGGGAACATTTCCATGCTTATCCTGCGCACATTGTAACAACATTACAAAGGGTGAGTTCTTTACACACCCACATACGGGCAGAACTATTCCAATTAGAAAATATTTTACATGTGACTCCACGTATGTAGTTTATCTCATTAAGTGTCCTTGTGGCCTTGCATACATAGGGGAAACTACACAGAAGGTAAAGGATAGAATTAAGCAACATAAATCCAATATACGTTGCAAATAATTGCAATTACCTATACCTGCACATTTTCATCAAATGAAACATTCTATTTCACAGATAAGATATCAAGTGATAGATAATGTCGATCCACTTAGACGGGGAGGAGATAGACAGTGATAACTAAAAAAATTGGAAATGCGTTGGATTAATATATTAGGTACCCTGTCACCTGGCGGTCTCAATAGGGAATATACCCCTATGATGTTTATATGAGTAAGTTGATGTCGAGTGCTTGTTTTTAACAAATACTTGTGTTTTATGTCTCAATTTTTTGCTTATTATATGTTTTGTTTCATTTTTCTTTAGGACAGTAAGATTTAAAGATGTAGGAGCTCCTGATCCATATTAGTTCTGGGGTTAATTGTCCCCTGAATTTGGCATTGGAGCCAGAGAGATATTTGATGGATGAAATATACTGCAGTATGATACTGTCCATTTCAAGATCTGTTCAATTTGTTATATGTGATACATGTCACAGGGCACTTAGTATATTGCATGCACAGGCATTTATCGTGTAATTTATTGCATCTACTAAATATATTCATGGAATATTATGAGTTAAATGGAGGTGAATATGGGGTTAATTGTCCCCTGAATTTGGCATTGGAGCCAGAGATATTTGATGGATGAAATATACTGCAGTAGGATGCTGTCCATTTCAAGATCTGTTTAATTTGTTATATATGTTATATGTGATACATGCCACAGGGCACTTGTTATATTGTATACATAGGCACTTAGTTTGCATTTCATTGTGTGTACTTAATATATTCACAAAATATTATGGGTTAAATGGAGGTGAATATGGACTGATCCTCCTCTTCCTGTGGGTATTTAAATACTTGTTTGTATTTGTACTAATAGGCTTGATAAAGGGCTGGATTGAAGCCCAAAACGTTGCCTTTGGCACTTGAGTAAAGATTCACATTTTTCAAAACAACCGGAGTGCTGCTGTTTTCATCATTTATGTACCACACAGCCAGTATTGCCAGATATTCCTGTAGCTCCTTTAATGTTGCTGTAGGCCTCTTGGTAGCCTCCCTGACCAGTTTTCTTCTCGTCTTTTCATGAATTTGGAGGGATGTCCAGTTCTTGGTAATGTCACTGTTGTGCCATATTTTCTCCACTTGATGATGACTGTCTTAGGTGTTCCATGGTATATCTAATGCCTTGGAAATTCTTTTGTACCCTTCTCCTGACTGATATCTTTTAACAAGCTCTCTGTGGACCATGGCTTTTGCTGTGGGATGCAACTAAAAAAATGTCAGGAAAGACCAACTAGAGCAACTGAACTTTATTTGGGGTTAATCAGAGGCACTTTAAATGATGGCAGGTGTATGCTGACTCCTATTTAACATGAATTTGAATGTGATTGCTTAATTCTGAACACACCTACATCCCCAGATGAAGAGGGTGTGCACACTTATGCAACCACATTATTTTAGTTTTTTTGGTTTTCTTCCCTCCACCTAAAATATTTCAGTTTGTTTTTCAATTGATCGGTTGTAACGGTACCTGGTGGTCTAGTGGGGCGGCGGGGATGCCCCACTAGGGGCTGAGGCCTTACCAGAGACCTATAAATTATGTTCTCATCCTTTGAGCCAAGGCCCTTTTTTATACAAGACAGCACTTTATTTGCTTTAGTAGCCACAGAATGACATTGTCTGGAATTAGACTCGTTATCTAAAAAAATCCCTAGATCCTTTTCAATTAAGGATACCCCCGACACACTACCATTTAGTGCAGTGCTGTCCAACTTCTGCGGTGCCAAGTGCCATGGTGGAGGGCCGCTAATGGAAGCCAATTTTGACCACTCCCCCTTTTTAAACTACACCCACTTCAAACCACACCCATTTTATCACAATGATGGTAGTGCAGGAAAAACCCAAATGCTTGGTCCTCACTGCAGGGATATCAACCGTCATTTATATGTGAAAGAATTATATTATGTCTGTCATGATATAGGCCTGTAAGGGTTAATCAAGCAGGCCAAGGTATCCCAAAATCTTCCCTAATGTGCCAGAAACAGATATACAACAGGCCCCTGGTCACTAGGGTCTGGAACCAGCCATGTGTAAAGGCCTCACAACCTGGAATGCCCAGCTCTAATCCCTGGCTGATAAGAGCCATGCCATGTGGGGGAGTGAAAGCCCACGTGGGGGTGACTTAGAGTTCACATCAGGACCCATCATAGGTGATGTAAAGGTCACACCATAACCCAAACTCACAAACATTTATTAACCCATACCATTTATACTAGAGGTACCAAAACCTGAGTATATGTTTAATTTACTATGGTCTTTCATACAAGTCCAAACATCACTGGATTTGGGCACTCGGTTTGTCAGATAGGAATATCTGGGCAGGGGCAGGTCACACAGTAGTGATGTTTAGTCTGTATGGGACCGGTGGGATCATTTAGAATTGATGAATTTAATATCATTTTTCTATTATGTTCCTACAAGGAGTTGTGGACATTTTTTTCATTGGTCCAGTCCATACACTCTGGAGGTAATAAAAGTCACACTGTGTCCTACCTAATGGTGACTCCCCTTGCATTCCTGAGGGAGGGGGAAGTGTCCAGTTACTTGATCCCCCACAAGCTGGGATAAATAGTCAGCTCTTCTGACTATACTTTGATTTACTTTGGAGGACCAATTTTTATTGGAAGTTTATCCTGTGGTTTCCCCTTGCCTCCAGGACTAGAAGCACTCTGCTTGGTACAGTATAGGACTTCTATGTTTTTCCCTTTTATTTTAAAACTGTTTGTACTCATTTTACTGTATGTCCCTTTTGTAACATCTTGTTTTATATATGCACTGTTATACCTTTTATAATGTTAAATTTAAAATTTAATAAGTTTGTCCTTAATGCTCTAAAACGTACCTACCCTCCGAGTGTGTAACAGTGTTGTGTGCCTTAGCCTTCTGCATGCTGTATGCTGATTAACCCTTTGACTGCTGGTAAGGAGAGTGTGTGTGCCAGTTCCTTACATTAACCCTTTCTCTACCAGTGTGCTTGGCATCTCTCATCACCAGTTTAAGAAGTATGAGAGTGGTGGCAGCAAGTTGTGTATGAGTTTGTGAGTGTTGGTTGCTCTTTGGGGTGCTGTGACGCTAGTCTGACCTGTGTGCCAGGTGTGTGAGACTGAGCAGGGTACCCTCTAGACAGCCACCCCTAAAGTCACGTGCTGAAAAACGCGCCCATTCTCGGCAAGCATTAAAAGGCAGCATAGGCCAGGCAGTACATAATGAGGTCTGAGGTGTGAACAGGTGAACAATGTGGGTGATTACAGCCTGAATCTGAGATGAGAACCATGCAGTGGGCCGCCAGTTGGACAGCACTGATTAAGTGTATAATTCGCGTTCATATTATTTCTACCAAAGTGCATAACTTTTCTCTTTTCAACATTGAACCTTATTTTCCATTTTGCTGCCCAGTTTTTAAATTTTAAAAAGAAAGAAACACCGCACCATGCTTGTGAATTAGAATAAAAACGCTCTTAAATATACTGTAAATCACTTCCATAGGGTTTGAAAATGTTTTCCTCTCTTATTAAATAGTTTTTTTACAATAAAAACTGCACGCCTCACTTGATTTTATATACAAATTCAGCAGTGTATAAAAGACATTCATCTACAGCAGAACTGTCCAACTGGCGGCCCGCGACCCCCCTCTGTGTGTCCCCCACCTGTGTGGCTGCTTTGATGTCTTACCTTTGTGTAAACTTTAAATGGTATCAGTATTGAGTATTAAGATTAACTGGCCCCCTGCATGGTTCACACCTCAGAGTCAGGCTGTAATTCCCCTGTATTTTGTATGTGTTTAAACATGTAATCCCCTCTACTGTTCACACCTTTTAAATCTTTGCATTGTTCACCCACTGCATTGTTCACACCTTAGACAATGTTCACTTCTTCACACCTCAGACAGACTGTAGAAACAGTGCCAGCATTATGTCACTGTATGTACTGTGAATGGCACACACTGGCAGCTAAGGGCAGGTAGAGTATGGCATATACAGGCAGCATAGGGCAGGCAGAGTATCGCACACACAGGCAGCATAGGGCAGGCAGAGTACTGCCTGTGTGTGTCATACTCTGCTGTCCTATGCTGCCCCTGTGTGCCATAATCTAGCTGCCTTATGCTGCCTGTATGTGCCATACTCTGCCTGTCCTACCCTGCCTGTGTGTGCCATACTCTGCCTGCCCTTAACTGCCTGTGTGCCATGCTTTGTCTGCCCTATGCTGCCTGTAGGAGGTGAACCTGGCAGAGGTTTCTTTTGGGAGTTTGTTAGTAGTTGGAAATAGCCATGAAATGGTTCCTAAGGTGTAAGTTAATTATATGCTGGGGGTTGCTGTGCTATCCACAGGGGAGGAGGCGGCATATGGATTTAAGGGTGTGTCTTAATATGACATAATATAATTCTTTCACATATGAATGATGGTTGATATCCCCACAGTGAGCACTAACCATTTGGGTTTTTGCTGCGCTACCACCTTTAATTTGGACATGTCTTGTGATAACATGGGTGTGGTTTAAAAAAGGGGAGTGGTCAAAACTGGCTTCCATTAGCGGTCCTCCACTATATGCTAGAGAAATTCCGGCCCTCGGCACCACAGAAGTTGGACAGCACTGATCTACAGAATAAAGGGTAACATACAAATTCAGCAATATACAAAAGGCATTTTTCTACAGAATGAAAGATAATATTTTCCAAGGTTTACACTAGTCTTTATAAAAAATGTGCCGATATATCCAATGGTTTGAAAGAAATCTCCATATACTAAAAATTATAACAAGATATGGGCCCCAAAAGGTAAAATACCAAAACCTGGCCAGGTATTTCTATCATTACACCCCTTAAAGCTGGCCATACACACACCGATAATATTGTTGACTTTAGCAAAGTCTAAGTAGATGAAATCCACTGCCATTCCAGCATCAAGGTTCCTACTCACCTCCTCATAAAAGGCAATTGAATTAGTCTGGCAAGATCTGTTACACATAAAACCATGGTGGCACAAACTTATAGTATTGTGACTTGCAATGTATTCCATTCCCCTTCCAAAATCTTTACTACCACTGATGTCAGACTAACAGGCCTATAGTTTTTTGAATAAGAGCACCACATTAGCGATTTGCCAGTCTCTTGGCACCATGCCAGACCGCAAAGAATTTTGAAAAATAAAGTGAAGAGGTTTGGCAATCTCGTTTAATACCTTTGGATGAATACCATCCTGTCCTGGACCTTTGTTTACCTTTACATGTTCAAATCTCTTTTGAATTTCCTTCTGAGTGACCCATGCATCAGTAGTTATAGTATTAGAATTGGGCCTTGTCATGGCAAACCGTTAACCCCTATCACCATCTAGTCTCCCGCAGAGACCCTTAATTAAATATGCATCCAGGGACTACTGAAAGGTGGCAAATACAGCCCCCTTGTCAGACTATCCGTATCCAGCCATTTGGTGGGCGGGAAACCTGGGGCTATTGCTTTCTTTGATCAAAATGATCAAAGAGGCTAACTGGGGACCTAGAGCAGCAGGGGGGGTGCAGCTATCAGAAAATATGGATTATAGAAATGGATCCATATCTCCGCTGCTTTAGGGTCCACATCCTCATAACTCACATAGGATTTATGAGGAGGCCCCAGGCTTCCCAATGATACCAAACAGGGGCAGCCTATACCCCTCTCTGAGCAGGGATGGGTTCTGGGGGACTTTTTTTTTTTAAAAAATGGATGTAAGTTTGTTACACGCAGAGCTCCAACTTTGGGAAATGTTCTATCCCCGACAATTTTGAAATCAAAATCAGCTAAATCTACATGGCTCACGACTTGTGGAACATATCGATGTGGCGCACGGAGGTGCATCACTTGTACACATGTCAATTGCTCTGTAGAATTTGTGAGTTCGGTTACCCATAGAACTTTTAAAATGCGATTTTATGCTAATTGCAATACCCATCATGTAGTATATCTATTAACTTGTGCCCGTTGTTCTATTCAGTATGTGGGATGTACAATCCGTTCACTGAAGTGTAGAATGCGGGAGCACATTGGACACATAGTGGCAAAGAATGGAAACAGTCCAGTTTCAAGACATTTTATAAATTGTTGCAATGGGGATGATTCTTTGTTGCAAATCCAAGTAATAGATAGAATCCTTCCAGATGAGAGAGATAGTGATCTATGGACTAGACTTTTAAGAGCAGAAGTTAAATGGATTTTTCTTTTGGGCACTCGCCATCCACATGGTTTAAACTCTGCTTTTGACATTAACTGTTATGTACCTCCTAAATAAGTGGCTATGGTTAATTGCTTGTTTCGTTTGTAATCCCACCTTTTTTCGTTCCTCCTTGATTTCTATTGGTTTTAATTGTGTGATGTCACTAATGCATAGACTATTTAAATCTTTTTTCGTTTGTCCAATATATGCCTATGAATAAGTGCCTAGTGCACGAAACGCGTAAGGCCTCTATGTGTTTTTAAATGGAATGAATAAAGGTTTCTTTTAAATGCCATGGCTGTTCCGAGTGCTGACGAAGCCGTTTTTGCAGTGGACTGAAAATTTGCTCCCCAGGCTACGGGTTCGGGGCTAGCAGCACCCGGACCATATTTTCAACTTTGGTGAGAAGTATTTTGTTTACCTTTATTGAGAGTATACACAAGAGTGGCGGGCCTGGGGTTTATACACCCGGGCTTATGAATGTTTTAGGTATATTTTCTTTGACTTTGACCTTTGTGATTGTTTATTTGTTTTACCGCCACTAACTATTAGGAAGTTTATTTTACCAATTTACTAATTTGTTTTGGGTTCAATAATAACCCTCCTTTTTCCCCTTTGGGGTGGATATCTTCTGGGGGACTGGGACATGAGACACCCCCCATGTTTGGTATCATTTTGATCGCCCCCATATGGGTTAAGACAAGCCCCTTTTGTCATAATAATATTGGGTACTGGCAAGTACCAATATTATATGACCAGAAACGGGCAGGAGAAGTACAGGTCTATACAGGGGAGGTCCTGTGACACACCCCTGGGCACTCCCTCCTCATGAATACAGTAATGAGGGAGGGGCCCAGGACAGTGTATATGTAAATTACCCGTGGTTGCTGGTGTGTGGAAGTAGTAGAACTATCCCTCACTGCAGTAGTAAAGTTGTGTGTAATGTATTTGAGTAACTAGGTTTCTATCGCCTGTTAATGATAGATGGTGGCAGCGAATAGTTGTATTTGGGGCGGTGGTGTGTTTGGGGGTGCTTGATATTAGACTAATATCAAGCACCCCCAAACACACCACCGCCCCAAAGGTGACTGAGTGTAACCCCTTGTTCCCCGTCCCAGTGTCAGGCGCGTCTGTGAGTGGCGTCTCCCTGACAGGCCTATTAAAAGGGAAGCCTTGATTAGCTGGCTCCTTCGTTGTCTAGACAGATAAAAAGTAAAAGTTAAGAATTTCTGCTTTTTCCCTGTTCTCATCAACTAAATGACCCCCCCCCCTGTGATAATAAGGGTCCCACCCCTTCTTGCTTCATTTTTTTACTATTTACATGCCTTTTGGATGCCTTTATACTGGCAAAGTCTACACCCTTATGGAGCTGTCTCTGCAGCATTATCTCAAAGGAGACCATGTAAGAATCACTGTTCCCTAAATGCTCACCCACAAAAATGTTAGAGATTAGTTCAGTATTATTAGATATCACCAAAGACAATCATTCCGAGTAGGTTCTTGAACTGCCCGAAATAAAAAGTTGTTGTTTATACGGGTGGTTTATAGCATACACCAATGATAATTTTCTTTGTAACCTTTAGCCCTGCTGAAATCTCTACCCAAAGGGATTCCACACTGTCCCTGGTAATTTCTTTAGCACATGGCTTTAAATCTGACTAAACATAAAGACAAACCCTTCCACCCTTGAATTCACAGCCCAGTTGCATGGTTCATCCCATCAGGTCTCAGTGATACCAATTAAATCATAATTTTCAATACATGCAATAGACTCCAGCTCTCCTAATTTACCTGACAAGCTCTGTGCATAAGCCAGCACAGCGGAGATTACTACTATTCTTCCTCTGATATTTACATTAGGTAATGAAAAGTTAGATATAAGGTTAACATTTCCTTTGTAACAGTGGAAGCTCCTTAGCTGGTAATTTATATGCCCCCCTCACTCCTCCCCCATGACCCCTTACTAATCCCACTTCTCCGTCTACACTAGCTGTCCCATAAAACTCTAGCTCACCCACTGTAACATCCTGCCTTGAATTGAACCAGTGACCTGTAGGCTGTCATGCATTATATTTACCACTACTCTATGGGGCACATTTACTAACCCACGAACGGGCCGAATGCGTCCGATTGCGTTTTTTTCGTAATTATCGGTAATTTTGCGATTTTTTTTTTTTGGCGTCTTTACGATTTTTGCGTAAAAACGCGAGTTTTTCGGCGTCTTTACGATTTTTGCGTAAAAACGCGAGTTTTTCGTAGCCATTACGAAAGTTGCGCAAAGTCGCGATTTTTTCGTAGCGTTAAAACTTGCGCGAAACGTCGCGCCTTTTAAGTTTCACCGCTACGAAAAAGGCGCGACTTTGCGCGCAAGTGTTAACGCTACGAAAAAATCGCGACTTTGCGCAACTTTCGTAATGGCTACGAAAAACTCGCGTTTTTACGCAAAAATCGTAAAGACGCCGAAAAACTCGCGTTTTTACGCAAAAATCATAAAGACGCCGAAAAATCGCGAAAAATACGAAAAAGTCGCAAAATGTTCGTTTCCAATCGGAATTTTTCCAATTCGGATTCGAAATCGTGTCTTAGTAAATCAGCCCCTATATGTGCAGACAGCTAAGGTTTTGGTTCCCTGCTATGTTACCCTTGTATATTCATGTAGGCATGGGTAGTTTCAACTGTTGTTAATCTGGTCACAGGTGCTCTGTGTTAACCATCAACCTGCCTATATATATAACCCTCAGCTCTGCAATCGTCATTGCCTGTTATAGGTCTTTCTAGCAAAGTTCCTGGGTGTGCTGCGATTCTGTGTATTTGGTTCTGACCCTTGCCTGTATCCTGACTTTGCGTGTGCCTGTTTGACTTTTCTTCTGGATCCTGATTTTGTACTGCGCTTCCGTTCTGGTTTTGACCTTGCCTGCCTGACTCCAACTCCAGTAAGCTCCTTCAGTCCTTTTCAAATTATCTGGTTCCCTTACTTGCCCAGAACCTTTGCCATGGTCTTCTTACTTTAAGACCTAACAGATGGCTCCATTCGAAGCGAATGTTGGTTGTTATAGGCAAAAGTGTGAGCTTGTACCCCAAAGAAAAGTCAGCCCATGCATTTAGCTCCCTAAGCTCCCACTGTCTCTCTAAACTTGCACATGGCACAGGCAAAACTTTAAAAAAAAAATGACACTGGAGAACCTTTCCTTAATCTTAGAGCCTAGATTCCTGAACTTGCTCTTTAAGGTCCTCCACCTACCATTAATTTTGTCATTAGTACCAATATGTACCAAGACAGTTGAGTCATGCCCAGACCCACCCAATAATTTGTCAACCTGATCAACCACATGCTAAACCCTAGCAACAGGAAGACAGCAAACTGTTTGGTTGTAGCGATCCAGACAACAGATTACCCTTTTCACTTTCCTAATAATTGAATCCCCATAGCCACAATCTGTTTAGGCCTAGCTCTGTTTTTCTCCTCACCACTACTAGAGAAACTGGTCTCCCAGATGTTAGAGAGATCAGCCCTATCTAGAACTGCTAGTTCAGAGTTCACACTCCCATCATCTTCACACAATCTGACAAATCAATTGGGATGCACATACCCAATTTTAGGTAACTGGTTCTGTTTGATCTACCTAGAAAAGGGAAAAATAGATTTACATTATTACAGAAACTTGAAATGCATTGAATACATAGGTTAGACATAAGAGCCCAGGGAACTCAATAGGAATTATACCCCTGCTAGGTTCATTTACTAATATCAGATATATTGATTTTGGTAGTGACCTTTGTAATGATATTTGAACTTCATATCAATTAGTTAACTGACCTTTCTTTTTTATTAAGGTTATTGATATTGATACCTAAACATTCTGAGAGCTGATATTGCTACCTGCATACAGTGAAACAACTTAGAGTAGTCCAGTATGCAGTACAGATACCTCAGTGCATTTCAGAACTATCTGTTATTTGCAGGGATGCACCGAATCCACTATTTTAAGATTCGCCCAAACCCCAAATCCTTTATGAAAGATTCGTCCAAATACTAAATCCTAATTTGTAAAATTTTTAATTTCTGTGTTTATGTGCAAAAAGTCACATGATTTTAAGGATTTGGATGCAATTCGGCCAGAGGCATGGATTCAGCTGAATCCTGCTGCAAAAGGCAGAATCTAGGCCGAAGGCCAAACTGCATCCTGGATTCGGTGCATCCCTAGTTATTAACAATATTAACTACTCTGCTGATTGTAATTCTTCACCTTTATGTGAATACTACACTTCTTACTTTATGTCAACACATCAAATCCTTAAGGTGGCCACACACGTGGCGATCTGCGACTAACCTTCAGGGCTGAAACAGGCAGATAAGGAGGTAGAAACAATAGGATTTCTACCTCCTTCTGCCGATTCAGCCCTGACGGCAGATTTTGCTTAGGCGCCTTCTATGGCGCCTGATCAAAATCTTTTGACCTGGCCGATCGGCGAGTCGACCGATATCAGCAGCCTCCTGCGATACCGGTCAACTCGTCGACTTGCCATACACGCACCGAATATCGTACGAAACTCGGTGCGTGTATGGCCAGCTTTATTGTTGAACTTTACATTTTGTTTGTTGAACTTTGGGAAGCCATGGATAGACTTACTACACAGAATGACGTGCTTTCAATTAATTGATATGCAACTGTGTAATTAATTGAACCCACCCCCCTCTTTTTTTTATCTATATAATACCCTTTTGTTAGCATCACACTCAAGCTTGATAAAGGGCCCAGTGTTGCCTGAAACATTGCATTTGTCTATTGGAGCCAATAAAGCACTTTTAAAAGCAAATATTCTGGAGCCTAGTGTGCTAAAGTGGACATTGTATTTGCACACCCCACTGCAACAGCCTTATGTAGAGTTACAAATGACTTTCAGACTGCCAAGGCCAAGGACACTTCTTTAGTCTCAATTTCCTTGACTTAATTTCTGCTTTTGATACTGTTGACCATTTTGTTTTTATGCAAATACTATATTCTCTGAGTATCTAGTATCAAAGCCTCTTCCCAGTTCAGCTTAATGTGCGAGAGCCTCAGGGTTCTGTTCTTGGACCTCTGCCGTTTTCACTGTACACTTCTTCTCTACACAGATGACATCCAGATATATTTAGACACCCCTTTACTAAGCACTGATGTTAAGACCCAGTTTGCTAACTGTCCTATCTCCTCCTGGATGAACCAATGGCACCTTAAACACAACCTAGCTAAAACATAGCTCTTGGTTTTTTCCTTAACTTAGCTCTTCTCCTTCTTTCACAATAACTATTGATGGTATGACTGTTAATTCAGCACGCTGCCTGGGGGTTATCTTCAAGCAGTCCCTCTCGTTCTCTAATCATATTAATGCCACTACCAAAACCTAGTGCTTTTTCCTCCATAATATGGCTAAGATACGTCCCTTTCTTTCACAAATAAGTGGTAAAACACTAATCCATCAGTTTATCCTATCCCGTTAAGATTACTGTAATCTCCTACTAACTGGTCTCCTACACTCCTATGTCTCTTCCCTGCTCTCAATATGTTCCTGGCCATCTCCTCCGCTCCTCTCAGAGCAGTACAGCCTGGCAAGTTATGAGGGGCAGCAAAAATCTGCTTCTGGTAACTTAAACAGCCAAAATTCTGATTTTTAAATTGGAATTTTGGCTCTTCTAGTGCAGAGGGCGATAATGCACACTGTGCGCTAATAATGCAGCCCCCCTCTTGACCCTCTCCAGTGTGAGGAAGAAAGCAAAGGGGGCGAGGAGAAACGCATGGATGCATAATTTTAAAATCTGACCCCGAGTTCAAGCAGCAATAAATTTTCAACTTCCATGTTTATGTGACAAAACATCACGTGATTTTTCAGATTTGGTTGTACTCCTTGCACTTTCGTATAGTCCTGCTCATCCCTGCTCAGTCCTTCTTGCCTTCCATTCTGAACTAAGTACTGCTGTGCCTATTAACACATGGCAACTGCACTTTGCGGATGTGCATAAAGCCACTCCTTCCCTCCCCACTCATTCCTGTGCCCCTAGGCAATGAGCAGAGGCAGAATCGAGTGGCCTATGGGGCCCCATAGAAAGCAGCAGACATATGCAAACTTCTTATATGCTGTTTTCTGCTCTTCTGCCTCCCCCCAGCGCTGCCCACCAGATCAAGGCAAGAAGAGGCATCCTCCAGTTACAGCATTACTGCTCCTCCAAATCGATCTGCCAACCTCTAGTTAGTGTCAAAACAACACACAAACACACATGTATTACACTAATACTTGCACACACATACACATACATTTTTGAGACATTGGGGGTATTTCACACATTTATAGCACTCACAGATACACACACACACGCATACAACACAAATTGTATGCACACATATACACACACAATTTTGTGTATGGGTTTTTTTTTTATTACCATTGCAAATAGCGTATTAGCTAACCACACTGTGCAATAACTTTTGTACTTTATTCCGGTGCTTATATTATATTTTTGGTTTCTTTGTAGACATTTTATTGCATTTTTAGCCATTACGTTTGCATTTTCAGTTCTGCATAGGCTTTGTTCGCTTGATTTTGTCCATAAAACTAATTTGGCTAAGCCAAAATATTCTGTGATTCTGACTGCAGATTACACTAGGAGAAAAAAAATGTTGGGGATTTTAATGATTTTATTGCTTTCCGCATTGTTCTTTGTTGTTTTTTGCCCATGGAAATTTTGTCTGCTATATATTAAAATTCATAAAAACTGCTATAGTTAGCATAGCTTTTCAGTTACGTAGTTTACAGTAGAAAGGCACATTTACACATTTTAGTTTTGTCAGAATATGTACTTTCATAAACTATATTGTTTCATAGGGTCTCTGTTAGTGGGTTTTATAGCACATAATGCACATACCAAGTGCTTATATTGTAGCAGCCAGAGTGTCAGACATGAAAATTCACTGTTTTCGTTTGGGTGTCTCTGTACTCCTCATAGTTTGGTAAATCTATGCATATTTGGCATCAACCTGTTAAGTAAACCCCTGGCGTTCATATTTAGGTTGTTTTATGCTAATATGTTTTTAAAAGTGTGGCATATAATGGGGTAAATTGAAAGCTTTGAGACAATTTTCAGAAATTACATTAATACATAAATTTACATTTAGCTTAGCTTTGTTTGATGCTTTGCCATGCAAAGACATATTTACCCGTTTTAGATTTAGCAGAATGTGTATTTTTTGAAATTATGAGGTTTTCTGGGTTCGACTTATTTATTTGCCACTTTTACTACACATAAATCAGGCACTATATGCTTTGATAGTGCATATCATGGCATATATTTCTACTAACTTCTTTTTGGGGTCTCTAAATGCCAAATCTTTTGGTAATCCTATGGACAATGGGCATCAAACTGTTCAATAGACCCCTGGCATTTATATTTAGTATTTTTTGTCTTGGTAACTAATGCTATGTGGGAGATAAGGTGCTAGAAAGTGGAAGCTTTGAAGCAGATTTCTGTTTTTTTAGGTGTGTATATTTGCATTTTCCATATATAACAATAAGTAACATTTAGCAATTGGCATTACAAGATACACAGCAATGCATTTAGATAGCAGGTGTAGCTGGTGAATCAATCCAGGGTCCCCAAATTTTATCACATATGTGAGGAGCTCCTCTTGTGGTATATGTTAACTTATAGAGCTCTAGTTGCCTATTCACTAGGGCTTTCCATTTTGATACAGTTAGAAGGGTAGGACCCATCCATGTTTGGCCACTAATTTCTTTCCATAGAACAGAAGAAAAAATAGTAAGTGTGGGAGTGTGTATTGGTTAACAAATCATGAATTACATACAAGATGCAGACCTTTTAGCGAATTATGTTCAGCAACACTAGTTCATCAGTGAGGAATTGTAGGACCTTTTGCAATGAACTGGAGGGCACACCTAGATAACATGTTTTAAAGGTACCATTCTAAGCCCCACATCATAGACATTGCGGAGAGGATCTTTTCCCCATCTGAAATTATTTGGGGGGGGGGGGGGGTAAAATAGACCTGGTGAACAATTTTGAATTGAATCAAATATTCTCTCTTGCTGATATGGGGTTGTTGCATATTATCTTGTACCTCTTCCCACTCTGACTCATCTAGTGGTGGGTTAAGAATTTCTCATCAATTTAACTCTGGGGAGTGGGTCCATGATTTTATTCAGCAAAAGTTTGCTGGACACTATTTTCCTGGCACTGGGATACTCCAGTACATAGTATGCAATAATATGCCCCCGGTACTAAAATTGTCTCTAATATATATGCCTCAGTGGCAGGTATTGAAATTGGGGCAGGTTATCCTGTCCCATGTGGTCCTGTATTTGGGGTTTGGTTTTGAAGTGGTTCCCCTGAAGAAGATCTTGGCGTTTCCTGACTTTTCAGCATTCCCAGTAATTAAGATTTAGGGGCACATTTACTAAGCAATTTTGAGAAAGTCTATTTTTTTTTTTTTTTTACTTCTAGATATTTACAAGATTTACAAATAGGTTTTTGCCAGTACTCAATTTTTCTGATATTGTTTCTTAAAAAATTGAGTTTTTTTAAAATAACTCCCTTAATTTGTGAATTATTAATGTTTAGTTAACTTTTGTTGTGGAAATTTTTTTTTCAAAAAAATAGTTTCAAGGAGAAGTTTATTACCTCATTGTTTTCTGTTTCACCCAGTTTCAAGGGGAGGTTAATCCCCTCATTGTTTTAATTTTAACATGTTTTCACACATTTTCAAGGAAAAATTAATCCCATCATTGTTTTCTATTTCACCCAGTTGTTTTCCAAGAATGAGTGCCAATGCTCCTAAAATGGCTGCTGGAGCAATTTCAGTTTGGGAAAAATAAAGAGAATTCATGGAAACGAATGTCCATTTTAACTCAAATTTTTGGAGTTTTAACAATACTTTCAGCTCGAAAAATTTGAATGTAATCTCGAAATTTTCGTATGAACAATATAAGCATTATCATGACATTTTATAAATACAACAATGATTGAGTTTAATTCGAATTTATACCATGTTGAGTTTATACGACTTTCAAGGCCAGAAAAAAAAACAATTTTTAGTAAATCAGCCCCTTGGTATTGCTTTGAATTCAGAATCTAGAATTGCTCTCAGGTTTTAGTGTAGCTGTCATGACCAGTACTAACTGCTGAAGGTCCCTTCTGTGTCTATGGAAAATATTACCCAATGCTTCTATAGATCCTACTGAGTAATGTAGCAGGGTTTTCTGTATCAAATTGGAGCTAGTCCTTGGCATGAACAGTTGTGATGCTAAGGAGATTTATCAACGTTCAAGTTTGATTTTTTTTCACTTTGATTTATTTTGTGCTAAATAAACTCAAATTTGAATTATGGTTCAACCGCTGAAATGTCTGGTATTAAGTGCAAAAAACCTGAATGTAAAAATTCGCCATCCAAAAGAGTTTTTTCGCGTTTGTAAACTCAAAAATTTGAGGTATTAACGGTTTTTTTTATTCAAACAAGCTTTCTTTATTAATAAGCAAGCATTCAGTATGCAAGTTTATTCGATTTAAAACAAACACAAATTCACAAACTCAAAAACTGATAAATAAGCCCACAAATAATATAGTGTACAATCAAACATAACAAGGCCCAAATATTCAGCATTAGCAATAAGACTCAATTTGGCTAATTATGGCCCAAATGTTCAGCATTAGCAATAAGACTCAATTTGGCTAATTATGGTGTCTTGTTTGACCAGATAAAGATGGTAGTTATTCTATTCAGTATGGCTTTGCGTAAGTTATCAGGTGCATTGCAGAAAATATATACAGTAGTAGCTTCGGTAAGTATACCATTTTAAGGATATTTATCCTACCAGGGGCAAAGTCATCTGGTGGGAACATGAATGATTTGTCACAATTTAAGTAAAGCCCAGAGAATTTACCGAATTTTGTTACTATAGATAGGGCTTCTCCTAAAGAGATACCTGAGTCTGCCAGGTATAATAATGTATTGTCTGTATACAGGGATATTTACTGCTCTACCCCACGGAATCTAAGGCCTTGAATGTGGTTAAATTTTCTTCACCTAGAGCTCAATGGCCAGTGCTAGGTCTATTCTTGAAACAGCACAGTGGATGAAGGAGTGGCAGGAATATACTTTCTGGTGGGGAAACTTCCATCTTCATATATCTATTTAATTTTGAGCTAGTACCCAATCAGGGAGTCTCAAATTGATTGGAGGCGCTAGCACTGGGTCCATATACACATTATAGTCACCCATCATACATATAGGGCTGGGTCTTAATAGCAATATTGACCCATCTATGCAACTAACACCTCCTCAGAGAAGGGAGGTGCTATATAAACATGAACGATCCATACATTTCACTTTGATATTGGCATAAAAAAAATGGACCCAAACTGGTCAGTATGGTCAAACTGGAAGGTATTTCATCCAAGCTGCCAATTTTTGGAGAGCATTGAGACCCAGTAGATTGGAGTAGAAAGACATGGTTACCCATTAATTAATTCACCTGAATTTGTACTTTCCCAAAATATATGGTTTTGGGGGGGTCAACGTATTTGTTACAATAAATGCAGTAAATATGTTGATTTTTCACTAGCTAAAGTGATTTCCAGGACAATTTCTATGCACTTGTTTCTGTTTTTTGAGGTCTCTATGCCAGATACTTTGCTAATCCATTACACGATGGGCATTAATATTTAGGATGTATTTTCTTGGTACCTAATGTTATTTGGGAGATAAGGTTCCAGAAAGTAGAAGCTAGAGATATTCAGGTATTTCATCCAAACTGCCAATTTTGAAAAAGCATTGGCACACAATAGATTGGAGTAGAAAGACTTTGCCTGAATATGTACTTTTCAAAAATATATGGTTTTGGGGGGGGGGGGTCAACTTATTTTTTTGTGCTCTTACATCTTTAAAACCCAAATATATAAATGTTTCTCAATGGTATAACGTCAGAATGGTGTTGCAGGATCCACCAATTTATATTGCTTTGCTTTACACTTTTTTCTAGATAATACACAGTTTGCTATGAATTCCATATACGTGAACTTCAATGCTTCACTACAATAATCTAATGACTAAACACAATGTAGTATTTATGCACCTATTCACTGGATTTGTACAACACATTGCATTCAAAATGTATCTTTTGTAATGTAACTACAATAAAATGTACCTGAAAAAACTTGTTTCAAAATTGTAAATTTGAAGCTCTCAATATTTTTTTGCCAAGATGTAACAATGATTACTGTATATACTCGAGTATAAGCCTAGTTTTTCAGCACCCAAAATGTGCTGAAAAAAGTCACCCTCGGCTTATACTCGAGTCGGGTGCCATGGGTCCCTCTAGACTAGCACCCTCTCTCCTTTGTGTGCAAATTAGGCCACCTGCAACCAGACCCTCCAGTGCCCTGGCCTAGGCTCCCACTAGCAATACTTATTTCCCCTTACACCCCTCCGGGACTGGGTCTTCTGCCAGTTTGCCAATGTGCAATGAGCATGGGGTAGTACTCATATTGTTTTTGTTGACCCTCTTCTCCGCTTACAGAGCTAGTTTACTGTTTTTCTTTGAAATAAATATTGAAAAACATATACCCCACTGATGCCTCAATTAATGTAATTTTATTGGTATTTATTTTGATTACTAAAACTTAGCAGTAGCTGCTGCATTTCCCACCCTAGGCTTATACTCGAGTCAATAAGTTTTTCCAGTTTTCTTAGGTAAAATGAGGTACCTCGGCTTATATTCGGATCGGCTTATACTCGAGTATATACGGTACTACTAAGTAAAATATGCTGATAATGAAACCTGACTCTCATGCTACATAGCTACAAGGCACTCGATTTTTCAGCATATTTATTGACAACAATTGGTCAGAGCTTTAAGGATAAAGATATCCTGTGTTCTTAAAATGTTAGTCACTGAGGTTTGGTCAGCCATTATCCAGAGAGTAATGAGTTACTTGGGATGCGTGGAGTTGAAAATATTTACACAGAATGTCTCTTAAGCAGGGGCATTTTCTTTCCCTGAGCCACCAAAGTGGCTCCTATGATGCTGCACCTGCTCGCCCCACGTTGCTTACCTTTACAGCACCGGAGGGGGTCCGGGGGGGCTGCATTGCTAGTGTAGAGAGCGCAATTGCGCTCTTTATACTAGCAGAGAGTAAATTCTGTTTTAGAACCAGGAGCGGCTTTTTACTGCCCCTGGTAACTTCGGGGGCGCTGCCGCCTGAGGCGAGTTTCTCAACTCACCTCATGGTAGCAGTGCCCCTGCTCTTGAGCCCCCAAACATAGTATATTTATTTGGTTTTAGTAGTTCTTATTGATTTATAATTATTAAGGTAGAAGTGCAATTGAGAAGCCCACAATGAATAATACAACACTGTCTTATACATACAAACATCAAAAACCATATCATAAAGATGCCATAATATATCTACAGATGATAGCAGAACAACAAAATCATGAGAAAATTAACAAGAAGGAAAAAAGAAACATAAAGAAAAGGTAAAACGAAATAAGATGAGTCACTGAAAATAACAATACAGAATATTTATGAAAGCCAATATGATATGTGATCTTGTTCACAAATTTCAATCGGTAGCCTCTTTTGCTGCAGAAAAATAAAATACAGATAGTATTATAACATGTCTGCAAAAGTAATGTTTGTGATTTTACTGTAGTTATTGCAGCCTATGATTAAGTGCAGAGATTTTTCAATAAAACTTTTGCTTTATTTATTTAGCCTGTATGTTGTTTTTATGAATGCTCTCTCATTTTGTTGAAATAGTCATTTGCCATGCTAGTGAACCTTGAAATTACTTATGGTCATGAATACTGCAAACAGTGTTATTCTTTGTTTAAGACAGTCTGATTTTTAAACATAATGATAAAGTGACTAAGAAACTTTTACACACGGAGTCAATAATCACAAACTACCCAGATCACCTAAAAAAAGTAAGTTGACATGGTCTGATTCTGATGTAAATCTAACCTTTAAAATTACAGTGAAAAAAAATCATAAATTTACAAAATTCAAGGTGTCGAGGATTTTCTTGGATAGTTTTTTTAAACCACGACTAAACTAATTTCCACGAATGTCAGTTATGTATCAAAAGATCCAAATGAAAAAAAGCATGACCAAAAAAGGATGCAGAAATGCCCCCTTTATATAGTACATGTAGACTTAGAATACAGTCAAAAACCATGCAACTTTTGTAATTTGGTCAATTTTGGAAACCTTTATAAAGACTTAAATCTATACTGAAGGACTGTCTTTTTAAAGCAGGTACAACTGTTTACCAGCTAGGCAGTTCTCTCACTCCCTCCTTCTCTGCTGCTAAGTATGCCCCAGATGCTAAACTGAGCAGTTGCCATGTTCTGCCATCTCTGTCTCTCTGACTGCAAACCCTTAGTTTGGCACATGCATAGTGCTGAAGGCTTGCTTTTGCACAGCAGAGGCACCTAGGCTGTGATAACAGGCAGGTGATGTGTATATTTGTACATTACTGTTCAAAATGGCAGCTGTGAACCAGGTGCTAAAATATTTCATAAACTTTCGATATTGCCGTTTGGAAAGAACAAGGGGATACTAGAAGACCCTAAAAGAGAAGATAAGTCTTTATTATACAATAGGGCCCCCTACCAAACTGCATCATCCAAGGCCCTATACAGAACTCTGCAGCAGGGTTATTGGCCACCATATTTGTCTACGTCACATCGTCCGAAACACCACGATTCTCACACTGACAGGGCTGCCAACCCTGCTTCACAGCTTTGCATTAAGCCACCAAGTACAGAAAACTGAGTCTCTCTTGAAAGTATGTGGTTGTGGAGGGAAAACTGTGTATATAACAGTGCTCGAATCTGTTAAAGAACAGCAGAATTAATATTCATACATTTAATTTTACCAAAAAATACTTGCCTCTGGGGATGTTCACTTGATTGGATGCTAAAAGATCAGCTTGGACCAAGTCTATCTTCATATACAAAGACTCAGCATTGTCCTAAACAGACCAATATCAGAAGAAATTTTTTTTTTTTTTATACATTTAATTCCACAAGAAAACATCATGTTTTTATTTTGTTTCACATTAAAACCTACGGGAGAGATTTATTTGAGAAGCAAAACTTTTCTCCTAATTCATTTCCAGTTTTTCCCCATAGAACTTGGTTCAATAGCGTTTCATGTCATAAACAGTGAGATAAGTTATGCTATGCTATGTATCTGGATTGAAAGGAAAATATGGAATTGAATTAGGAGATAAGCTTTTTTCTGACCCTAATTGCTCCCTTTAGATGTGGCCAAAGGATGGACAAGTGACACAGCTTTGGATATTTTTAAGCCCCATTGAAAATAAATGTAAAAACCTGAGAGTGACTTTTTTTCTGCGGAAAAAAACGTGAACTTGACTATTTGGTTTAATTTTAGTATGAAGTACATTTTAAGCACCAGCTATAAATGAGCAGAGGTCAGAGACGTGCAACTAAACTGCTAAATGGAATGGAACAAATCATCTATATAGAAAGATTATCAAATTGGGGTTGTTTTTCTGGATAAAAGGTGCTTGGGGGGACCCTTTCACTTTAAGAAGTACAAATGGTTCCTCCCTCCAGGGAGGTTGTGAGAGCACATAATATTAATGGCTTTAAGATTTGGTAAATTATAATATCCAAGGCTACTGTGATTTAAAGATCTACAGTTTAATATACATTAAACTAATATATGTATGTGTATAAGTATGTGTGTATGTGTATAAATATATCATATGTTTTTTGATGACTCTCTATATGTTTGTGTATATCTATGGCTTGGGGGTCATTTGGAAGGGTTCAAATTCAACTAAAGTTTTAATCATAATAACCTGTGTAATAAAATAGACAAAAATATCTTACCATAAGCATTTGGAACAGAGTATCACCAATTGCTTTTCTTACTTGTTCCTCAACAACAGGAAAGGACAATACATAATACTGAACATAGAGAAAATATTTAAAATATTATTGTTATTATTATTATTATTATTATTATTATTAGTATACACATATGCAATATAATATTAATATTATTATTTATATAGCAGAATCTCCTACAACACTTAAAGAGTAATAGAGTGCAAACAAAACACAATTTACATATACAAACAATAGCATTTTAGTGAAGCAGATAAACAATGTGGCATGTGCAGTAATAAAAGAAAGTAGGGAGGCTTCTGCTAAAAAGAAACTTACTGTTTAAAAGGGAGAAGGGGTGTGAAACATAAAGTGGTGATAAATGTCATGTCAAGTACCGATATAGGAAGAAAGTGTGTAATGAAAATCAGTAAACCAGTAATTAGTGGGTAATGGAGTGGAATAGGGTTATTATGAAAGGTGTGCAGAGTGTTATGTTTGGATGAGGTGTGATTTTTTTTTTAGTTTGGAGGCCGAGAAGCTGTGAGTGGATGTTATGGGACAGGGAAAGCATTTCCTATAAGATAGGTGCAGCACTTAGTCCTTGCTGTGGGAGTGTGGAAAGGTAGTGACTGAGGAGGAGAGAAAAACATAATGCACAGAGCAAAGATGAGGATGAGCTGATGTGTGGTAGTGCAACACTGAGTGCTTTGTATGTTAATACAAAAACCTTTATTTGAATTTGATTTGTAACAGGCAGCTGGTTCTCTGGCAGAGAGGGTGAGCACTTGTAGAACTGGAAGAAAGGTGCAAGGCAGCAGTGTTGATGTATTGAAGAGGGTCAGTTTAGACTGGTGAAGTCCACAGAGCAGGATGTTGCAGTAGTCTATGTAGCATATGATTAAAGCATGTGTGAAGTGAATGAGAAAAGGATTCCTAAGCGGCATACATGGGGAACTAGGATGTATGGTTGATATCAACATTAATATCAATTTCAGATGAGAAAACAAATGTAGAAGTTAGAAATATAACCAATTCAGCTTTGTCTGTGTTGAGCTTTAGGCAATATGAAACCTAAAAATATTTTTGCATGGAACCTTATCTGTGCAATTTGAATCATGTAACTGTACAAAAAAGCAGAAGAAGATAGTCTTTCAAAAATACATGGTTTAAATTGTTTGAACACAACAATTTAGGTAAGGTGCCAAGCAAAAGTATTTTCTAGTGTTTGATCACCCATAGGGATCATGATTTTAGTGGGCAAAAATACGCTCATGTGTGTATAATCTTTAAATTGATAAAATACTAAAAAAAGTAGTTTCTCCTCCAGCACCTGCACAAAGCAGTGCACAGGTAGCAGCATAGGATCATGGAGGTGCTATCAACTCTGCTGAATCCTTCAGGAGAGGGGTCAGGAAGAGCTGTTATTTTATTACCTGCCCTCAATTTTGTTGATAGTTTGACCAAATTTACATCTGTTTCTATGACATTAGCTGCTGGGGGAAAGGGGTTCTACATCACTCTTCTTGCCATGCAGAAGTAAAGGGAGACAGCTCTCAGGTAGGAGATTGGATGGGGAGCAGGAATTTGTCTGTGTGGGAAGGGGCTTGCTAGGGTTTGCTACTCTGGTCCAGGCCCTTCTGAAGTTTTTAGTTTGAGGGGGGTGGGGTATGGCACAAAGTAGTTATGCCACTGTGAACAGGCATTCCATGGAGCAAGGGTCCCCAACCTTTTGGGGAGCAACACAAGCATGAAAAAAGGTGCCAAACAAGAGCTATGATTGGCTATTTGGTAGCCCCTATGTGGACTGGCAGCCTACAGGAGGTCCTGTTTGGCAGTACACCTGATTTTATACAACCAAAACTTGCCTCCTAACCAGAGATTCAAAAATAAGCACCTGCTTTGAGGCCATGGGGAACAACATCAAAGGGTTTGGTGAGCAACATGTTGCCCGCAAGACACTGGTTGGGGATCACTGCCATAGAGAATAACCAATGCACACCTTAGTAAATTGAGCATACCATGGCATATGCAAAAGAAAAAAATGCTTTTTTATATATTTAAAAAGTGCATACAGCAGTACATCTACATCATAAACAATATCATATTCATATCACCAGTGTCATATTGCAAATTAGTAGATTTGTTTCTAGAGAAATCCCCTTGTGAAAATATGTTTTTAAACTTTGCACAGTGTGTCTGGTATGTATACATGCTGCCGTTTGTGATGTAGACGTATTGCTGTATACACTTTTTTTTAACTATATTAAAGCAAGGTGTGCAGGTGAAATGTCATCTAGAGTTCTAAGATGTTTATAGATATTTGAAACTTCTGTCCAGGGGGGGTATAGTGATCATAAATAGCAGTGCAATAATTATTAGGTTGTGGACATATTCCAAACTCCATATGCAACAAAGATAAGAAATATGTAAGCAAGAAAAGAAGAGATAACAGAATGGCTAGTAAATATAAAAGTGTTTGCCATTGCTTTGTCTTGCATCCATTTTAAAAATTTTAGCAATTGCATCCACTAATGCCTAATAGTAATTTCAAAAATATACAGAATGACCAGTGGATACAAAAATAGTTATAATTGCATTTGCCTGGCCTCTTGTTTCAAATTTTGTGTGCATTCATTGACTGCTGTCATCTGAAACAGCAAACTTGAACCTAAAGAATTGGGCATACACGTCATTTTTGTGCTGTGTGCCTAAAGTGATGCCATCTGGAATTAGAAATTGTCAGTGCAATTGCATTTGACTTGTGTCTAAGTTTTGATCAGCCACTAATGTGTTAAACACACCTCCACCTTGTGGACACAATGACCTTGGAATAATGAGAGAAAATGCTGAATTGTAGGTAAAGTACATGGTGATTAAGTAGGAAATTGCATTTCTCACACTGAGCTTGCACAAAGTAAGTGATCCCTTATAAGTTATGTTAACCATTAATCTGCTAAAAGCTTTTAAGAAAAGTTATCAGGTCAATAAAAATTAACTAACAGTGCAGAAGCAGCCTGCTTCAGGAAGGCTGATTTCCCACAAGCAGAACTGGGTTGGGAATCAAAATAGGCCCTGGCATTTTAAGTACACAGAGGCCCAAACAGCCCCCTACCAGCCCAATACATAGTGACTGTCTATGGCATTTTACAGCAGATTGTCAATCTGGGCAAGCCAAGCTTTTATATCAAAGAACAAACATTGCATACACTATGATTAACAGTGAAGTTCCATAACCATGTAAAGGCCACATTCTTTTATACAGATCATGGAACTCTGAGTTGAGTTCTATATACTCTCAATTCAAATATCTCACCTCAAGAACAAGACTAGCTTGTCTTTGACTTTCGCTGTGGTCCCTGTTCCCCATCACAAACAGCAAATTATGTACTACACGCAGTTTTATTAACTCTTCACATAGTTCTGTTGATTCCTGAGATAACATTCTAAAGAACAAAACACATTTCAAGGCAGTGTGGAAGTCAAATTAATAAAGTATATAATAATATATTTAATGACACTCTACCCTCAAAAATGTTGCTGCCAAATTGTAACTAGTTAAAAAGGAAAGCAAATCTTTTACATAAAGCCCCATGTCTGTCTAAGCTGTGTGCTTGTGTATGAACACAAATGAGGCCAGAGCACACAACTAATTGCTTTGTGCACAAAGAATTTTGTGTGAAATATTGATATAGAGGTCCCTGCGGGACACTAAATACTAAAAAAAAATTAATATACAGTTGAGTTCTAAAAAGATGTGCAAACCCAATTCACTCTTGTTATTATACATTGCCTTATTTCATAAGTGACCTCTAAATGTATCTTACCATAATGACACACATATCACTAAATATTGCCATTTTACATTGAGTTACCATTTTGTAATGGTGTTTGTGCTCACTCAGAGGTCACATGACAGGAAATAATGCAGCTATGTTACGTGATGAAGTGAAAGAGCAAAACACAGAGCTTTGTCTTTTCATTGGCTGATGTAACCTAACATGCATGTGTGCCCTTAGTTTTTGTGTAAGCACTGTGAAGCTGGCGAGCCAGGGGATAGCCGTTAATACTTAATATGGCAGTTTTTTTGTATTAAGCACTATCCATTTGCATACTATGAAAATGGTTTATTTACATAAAGCAGTGTTTACATATGGGCTTTTGATTTTATATATGTTAATAGAGACATGCAATGATCAAGGGTATAGTTTCCCTTTGAGTTAAATAGGGCATCTACTTTATTTCTATATGAGGTCATTGCATCATGTGGCCCACCTCTGTTTCTATTTAACTAGTACTTCAGCAATCAGAAGCTTCTGAAAGTCATTACGTCACATTGTGGAATCTTCAAGACAGTCAACTTGGTCATAATAAACCAGAAATTGAGTAAGTTCTGTATTGGATATGCACTTGCTAATGGTGGCACGTGGCATGCCTGGGAAAGCAGAAGAAGAACATTGCTAAAAAAAATAAAAGCACCCAGGAACGGAGCATTTTCTCTAGAAGGGAAGTGCTGATTAACAAACAGAATCATCATTGGGGGGCTTCCTAAAAAATGGAAGCCGTCAGTGTTTTTTTTCTCTGCTAAAATAACCCCCTTATGTTATTCTCCACAGCAACCATACTACAGTATTATGTATCCTAATCCATTAACATCTTCCTTTTCTATACAATGTCTCCATAAAAAGATTATTTTCAGACATATCATTCCTCACTTTTCCCTTTCTAGTGCAGTTATAATCAAGGCATGCCCAGTACTAAAAAAGTTCTTGGATTTGGGTGACAAAACCATGTACACTGCAAGACATGCATGTTCTGAGATTCACAAAAGGCCCAGACAGCCCCCACAGAGCCAAAACAAAGCACAGGTCTATGGCACTAGCCAGAACATTCAAAATGCCTGTTTTGGACTGCAAGAGATTCTGGACCACAATCTATAGCAGTAATAATTCCTACAGCCGTTTAACTAATATTTACTAACAGGCACCAGCCTGCAACTTTTTTCAAATAATAAAAAAAAGGATAAATATATTTTCTTAACTTAATTTAAAGTCATTTGTGTTTGTGAAACTGTTGCGTTTTCATTTTTCAAAAGCTTTTGCTGTTTGGTGCTAAATTACAAAGTTTGGTGAATTATAAGGCTTACAGCAGGTTTGCCAGAGGTTGCATTACTTTGTAGTTACCCTCAGTTTGATGTGGGTGGGCACAGTCGCGTCAAAATGGGCTCGGTCGTGGCAATAAAAGACTTGCAAAACTAAAAAAGACAGGGGACATGGGCACCAAAAAAACAAACGCGTTTTGCGGATTATCCACCGTTTCGCTAATTTTCCGGCAAAGCAAAATGGGACGGATTCGCTCATCACTAGTGAGGAGGAGAGCAGAGCTAGGCCTAAACAGATTGTGGTTATAGAGGATTCAATTATTAGGAAAGTTGACAGGGTAATCTGTGGTCCAGATTGCTACAACCAAACAGTTTTACCAACCAGTCTTTCTGGTGCCAGGGTTATGGATGTGATTGGGTTTACAAATTATTGGGTGAGGCTGGGCATGGTCCAACTGTCTTGGTACATATTGGTACTAATGATAAAATTAATGGTAGGTGGAGAACCTTAAAGGACAAGGAAAGTCAAAATCTATTAAAGGAGAATGCAAGTCAAAATTTAAAAAGCATACTGCCCAATAGTCCTCCTATTGTTTAGTAAAAACGCCACACTTTTGGCTCACCTAATCAAATATTTACTCAGTCACACTTACTTCACATTTTCTAGAACAGGCAGCCATCTCTAAAAAGGTATTCTCCCTTCCTTTCCCTCCTTGCTTCATACTGCACATGTGTTTCATTCCCTCCCCCCCCCTCCCCTCTGCTAGATCCGCTTCTGATTGGCTGGTGGGTATGTGTAGCTCAGAACAGGAGACAGGATCAAGTTACTACAGGAAGGACAGAGAGATTTCAGTGATGTCACTGTAGTCTTCACACTGCTGTAGGCTGCCAGCACCATATCTCAGAGAAGCAAGCAGGGATCTGGGAATTTAGATATGCAGTAAGTACTTAAAAAGAATGCCATTAGACTTACTTTTAATTTATATTAACCTTTCATTGTCCTTTAAGCACACTATTAAATAGTACTACTATTGCTGTGTAAAAATGCTCTATTTCTGGCTTGCCTAATGAAAGATTTACAGAGATACACTTACTACAAACTACATACTTGTTTCAGTGAACGGCGCCGCCATCTTTAAAAAGGGATGCCCATACCCTTTCCCTCACCATCTCTACTGCGCATGCCTCCCCAACATCCTGCGTCTTTGTCCAGCTCACAAACCAACAGCCCGCTCCCCGCACCTGTGCAGAAACATACCCCCCCGCTCTGCTCTGCTCACAAATCCCTGCACCTTTGGAGTCTCCCTGCTCTCTCCCCCCCACGCACAAACGCCCACCCCCCGTCTGCTCCCCACACCTGCCGGCACACACAACAGTGCAGAAACATCCCCAACCCTCCCCTGCTCCGCTATGCTCTGTTCTCCAATCCCTGCACCTTTGGGGTCTCCCTGCTCTCCCCCCCCCCACTCCACTCCAATACCTGTCTTTGTCTATGGTATCAACAACACCCAACCACGCCCCCCCCCCGCACAAACGCCTGCTCCCCGCACCTGCCGGCACACACACCAGTGCAGAAACATCCCCTGCTCCGCTATGCTCTGCTCTCCTCTCCAATCCCCGCTCCCCCACCCCCCCACCAGGACTTGCCTGTTAGGCTGCTTCCTCTTTGAATGGCCCGGCTCGGCGCTTCATGTGCTATTTATATAGCGTGTCGCCATGGCAACCGGACGCTTACCGGTCTGTCTCGGAATGGGGAGAGTGCTTGTGCTGCTGAAGAGGGACATGTGCACATGCGCCGCCTAGCAGTCCTGGTCACCAAGTCAGTGCAGGAGCGAGGTATTATGGGAATCCTCTTTACCCAGCTCAGCGTTTTTTTTTCCTGTTCGGCTTCTGATCATCTGAACGATGGCAATTTGGGGAGACTTAAGGGCACTATTGAGACAACTGAAGGTAAACCTGCAGCTTGAGATTAACTCTTTATTAGCCTTTCCTTCTCCTTTAACGAGTGAGTTCAGGGATCTAGGCTCTAAGATTAAGGAAAGTTCCTCCAATGTCATTTCTCCTGAAGTTTTTCCAGTGCCACGTACACATTTAGGGAGACAGCGGGAGGTTAGGGAGCTAAATGCATGGCTAAAGTCTTGGTGCAGGAAGGAAGGGTTTGGGTTCCTAAAGCATTAAGCTGACTTTTCTTTGGGGTACAATCTATATAGCCGTGATGGATTGCACCTCAATGGAAGGGGGTCCGCTGTGCTAGGGGAGAGAATGGCTAAGAGGTTGGAGGAGTGTTTAAACTAGGCGAGGGGGGGGTGAGCTAGAATTTTATGGGAAAACTAGCATATTAGCAGTGGGATTAGCAAGGAGGGAGGGGCATACAGTTTACCAGCTAAGGAGCTTCCACTGTTACAAAGGAAACCGCTTATTATCAACCTTAGATCTAACACTCCGTAACCTAATGTAAATATCTGAGTCGTAATCTCAGCTGCATGCTGGCTAATGCTGGCACGGAGCTTGTCAGGTAAATTAAGACAGCTGGAGTCTATTGCATGTAGTGAAAATTATGATTTCATTGGTATCACTGAGACCTGGTGGGCGAAACATGGCACTGGGCTGTGAATTTAAATGGTTACACCCTTAAAAAGGGTAGTCTTTATGAAAAGTCAGATTTAAAATCATGTGCTAAAGAAATTACTGGGACAGTGTGGAATCCCTTTGGGTAGAGATTTCAGCAAGGCTAAAGGTAACAAAGAAACATCAGTGAGGTTATGGAATGCCCTTCCTAGTTATGATGGAAGATTCTATTAATGTCTTTAAGACGGGCTTGGATGCGTTCTTAAACAAGCATAGTATCCAAGGATATTGTGATACTAAAATCTACAGTTAGTATTGATGTTGGTATATATGGTTTATGTATGTGAGTGTATAGATAGGTCAGTGTAGGTTTGTGTGTGCTGGGTTTACTTGGAAGGGTTGAACTTGATGTATTTTTAGAAAATCTCTCCCAATCTTGTGAAAAAATGTTCAATGATTGCAATTGTGCTCTGATCTGTAAGCTCTGTTGCCCAGGAGCCCAATACATAGCAACAACACAAAACTGTAACAGACGGCACTCAAATCCAGCATTTATGCTAAGCAATGTTCTTTTTTTATTGGGATCTCTGCACACAACATTTTGGGTGATGCTCCCCCTTCCTCAGGTTCACTTAACCTTGATGTTCTCTGATCTTTTTTCAACCCTATGTAACTATGCAATAGTGTAACTGGTCAGCATTTATTGAGGTTTTAGTTCTCCATTTTCCTTTCCCTATCTGGTCACATTTGCGTTTGCAATACAACATTTAAGTTTTGGCATTAACAACTCAAATAAAATAATGACTACCAAATATCAAATGAGCCTTTGCCTCTAAAGTAATCCTAACATGTCATTTGATATTTTTAATTTAGTTTGTGTATTTTCTGATTTACATTTTTATTGATTTTACAAAGGCAAAAATGAACACTTGCATTGAAATGGGGTAAAAAAGTACATTTTATAATATATCATTATGTCACTACTGATCTAGTAATCAACTGAAATTGTTGTTAGTAAAATAGTACATGTACTAATAAAATAAATGTATGCCTGTGTTATGTATGGTGGATTAGTATTGTCCATAGAACATTTCAAAGTTGAAAAAGTAATATCTCGCTTAATCAAGTAAAACCATGCAAAAATACATGAGATAATATACAGTTGTTATGCAGAGAGGAAGGATACATCAAGTCCTTAATGTCCGACATAAGGGGTCAAAGGTTACCAGATCTTTAAAAACTCATGGAAGTTTAGAGAATGCTAGTCAGTTTGTCATTACACATTATATTAGTCGTTTTAAATTGGGAAGATTGAAATAGAGGGGGTGCGTAATGACTTTGCATAATTGTGGACTTCTTAGTGGCACTGAAATAAAGGTCTAAATTATGGATAAGGTGTAGCAGTCTCACATTTAACAGGGCCATTCAGGGGTACTTTCAAGGGTGAACATGTGTTACTAATTCAATGAGGCCAAAAACTCTTGACCAGAAAAGTTGCAGTATAGGACATTGCCACCATATAGCTGTGTGTATTTTCCCCTCCAGAGAAATATTTATCAAAATATCCCACACCTTATCACTATATTTGGGGCTTTGGTAAAGATTATAGGATACTGGGGCAGATCCAGCCGGCAAAGCATTACTGCCCAAGGCAGTACTGTGTCCTGGTGCCCTACATGCTCCCCCCCCAATCCATACACCCCCACGGCAAAAACTTTCTCCACGCCACTCCACGTCTCACAGTACAGCAGAACTGTCTCCATGACCCACTACACATTGATCCTGACTTTTGGAAACAATTATGGTTGATTCTTAGATTATTCATAAATTTTGGTTTAGAAATTGAAAACAGATGAACAGAGGTATAAATTCTTACCCTATGGCCCTCACCGCTGCTGCTTGTTGAATAAAATATGGTAATTGATCTGAAAATTGTTCAACAGTTGTATCTAGAAGCAAAAAATTGCTTAAATTAATAAAGCATTATAAAAATGGTGGCAGTTTTTATGTTTAGTAGTATACGAAAATATTGATTAATATGGAAGTATGGACTGAGGCCAATAAGCTACAAATGTAGCCACTAAAAATGAAGGAAATACCTATTTTGTGTGTATCTGAAATGCTATTAAAGGGGACCTGTCACCCTAAGTAATAATTCCAAATTGTTTTCTTTTGGGTTAGTCAAGCATAATGTACTTCACTTACACTATATAAATGATTTAAATCTTGTTTCCTTTAAAATTACACAATTACAGCACGCAGGCAGGAGCCATTTTGTTAGTAAGGAAAGCTTTGTGCCAGAATGGTGGACGTGATGCCCATGCCCATGTATTGGCTACACAATAAGACAATAAGTGCTGAATGGAAAGTGAAAGTAATTGTCTGGCCTGCCTCTATGCCTAAGGTATAGAGGCGAGGCAGGCAATATATGATTGACAACTGGGATTTTTAAATGCCTTTATAATGGGTTTGAATGTGTTAATAAAAAAAGGAATTTGTAATTTTTAATTTGAACAGGACTTTTATTATACAGCTTTTTAAGTCCAGGTGACAGGTCCCCTTTAAAGGACGTCAACCCAAAAAAATATTTTTGCTTAATAATAGAAAAGATAATTCATCCTCCATCCTCTTGTCTCTGACTCTTAACTTATTGCAACTGTACCTTGTATTTATTTGTATTTATTGTTATACTTGATATTTATCTATTATTATTTTAATAACCCCCTGTTTGTAGTAATCTATTCTACTGTACAGCACTGCATACATAAGTAGCGCTTTATAAATAAGATATACATACATAATTCTAAGCAACTTTTAAATAAGATTTTGTTAATTTTTTAGTGCTCTAAAAGTTACTTGCAAATGTAATTGCTGTTGAAACAATGTAGCAAAAGCCTGTCTCCCCCAGCAAGACAGGTCTGTCAGTCTGCTGGCTTGTGTTACATTGTTTTTCAAAAGTCAGAGCCACCAGGGCAAAGAATAGAAAAGGAGGGACAAACACTGGTTTTAATTGCAATAATATATACAAATAACTTAAACAACATTACAAATTTGTAATGAATGGGTATTTAAAAGTTCAAAAAAAATTCTTGCCAAGATTCTTGGGCAGTTCGCAGTCCCTCTCCGGCCCGCACTTGTATCTCTTCAAGTCCAGAAAGAAATACCTAAAATAAGAGCAGGACACAAAGGCTCCAGGGATAACAAGCAAAACATATAGTGTAATACTTTTTTTAACTAGACACTACCACATATTGGGTTTCAGTTGGAATCTATATAGACACCACAGGTGGTGGACCCCCTCCAAGTGGATAAAGATCACTGTTGTACCAAAGGTTTAAAAGTCAAATAATCTTACCATCCATCAGGTAGAAACTGTAGGGCATATAGAGCAGCAATAGTGTAAAATACCTTCTTTATTCATAAAAAACAGGTTCAAAATGCACTCACATGGTGTTCATAGTTAAATTGGCATATCTGCACAAACGTCCCATTGACGCTTTCCCTTATGTGTAGCACTGCAGGGTTTTCTGGTTTAAACTGTGCACTTGATTTCCACACAAGATGGCCCCACGGCGTTCTCCTCTCTTAAATCATGTGCTTGTCTATGGGGCCCTTCCTGCTGACGTCATCAGCCTTATATGTTTCATCTGCGACTTCCTCAGAGGCCTCTGAAAAAGTTGCAGTTGAAACACATAAGACTGATGACCTTATCAATTGGAACACAGTGCGACTCATTCATAAACACTGGGCAAACATGCATCTGGGCAGTAACCAATCAGTAATTAGCTTTTTTGAGCCAACTACATGTAGAACAATGAAATAAAACATCTGATTACCATGGGTAACTGTCCAGTTGCAAATATGGCCAGTGTTTATAAATACTCCAAATAAGTGGTGGTGTCTAGTTAAGTATCATACTATATGTTTCCTCTGCTTGTCTTCCCTGGAGCTGATGTGCGCTGGCTCTTATTTTAGGTATTGATATGCTTAGAATTATGTTTTATTTTATTAGGCAACAAAAATATTTTTTGGGTTGACATGTCCTTTAAACAACAAGGAACAATGCTTAAAAGTTCTGATTTTTTAAAATAAAGTTTAATGGTTTATTTAGAAAAAGAAATTAAGCAGGTGAAACATATCAGGGGTCATTCTGAAAGCTGCACTAAATTCAACTAGCAGTCCGTATACTCGCACAATATGCCTTGCACTGGGAAGTGCAAAAAATGGCATGTGGCATGTACCTTCTAAAATGTGTGGTCTAAACTTCTTATTTTCTTTTTGTGAGGGTTTCAGAAGTGCTACTAATCCTTTCAGCAGTGCTGGGCGAACATCAGTATTCATCAGGTCTTTTATAAGATGGACAGCTGAAAGAAAAATAGTTATAAATGTTAATGTTTTTGATATTTTTTTATACATATATAATTACACAGTACACAGTAAAAAGTAAATGATAAGAAACACAGCAACACAGTACACAGTTAAAAGTATATGCTGAGAAACACAGCAAGAAGGAGGTCCCTATCTTGTTGAGCTTATAGTCTCTAAATCAGGGCTTGTCAACTGTAGCCCCCCCTAGTCTGTTTATAGTTTCCATAGACTTATCTGTATGACATTATAATTTTATTGTAATCTGGCCCTCAGACATGCTGTATAAGAAATAATTGGCCTACTGCATATAATAATTTGGACAACACTGGTCTAAGTTATTTTAAAAACAATGGGTAGCCTTACCAAGAAGTATACAAAATACTAGTATGCATTTAGTGAACTACCCATCTGATATAGCCATAACCCATCTTTCTGCACTAGCTATATGGCCCCTCTAGACCTGCTCCAACTTCAAAAATGAAAGCGTGGACCGGGAGAGAAGAGGGAGGCCTCAGGTGGTAGCATCCCCAAGATCAGCACTGCTTGGCAATCTGGAGATCATTAAGTGGTTCATCTCGGTGTAGTGTGCGGGTCAAAAACCAGACTTCATAGGGTCTAGCAGATTATTGGTACAGAAAAATTGGTAACACAAAAAAAAAGACTTCCAGACTTCATTTTTGGAGGGCCCAGCATGCACAACAATCCTGCACTGATACCCCCCCCAAACTGTGGTGGGCACACAAATTCTAAAGCTTAAAAGTGGCTAAGGAGGTGGGATTTTTGTGCAGCAGTCCAGACCCCCCTATTGCCAGACCTGCATGCGACCGTGGGGTCTGCTTCCTCTATGGTTAACAATGAGGGCATCTGATCAAGTGAGCAAGTTGTAAGGTGTGAGGAGAGAGGAAGTTGCAAAACTTGAGACTCTGTAACAGGATTGAAAGAGTTAAAGGAGGACAGAGGAGACTTAAGAAGGTTCAGATTGTTACTGTAATGGAGGCAAATTTTTGCAGACAGCATCTAATTTACTGTTGAAGTAGTATGCAAAAGTCCTAGGGAGTATGTACAAATTGGAGAGATCCATATAGTGCTGAATATAAAAAATATGCTTTGTGGATCTGATTTGGTATTACTGATGAGATGCTATAGTAAAGTTGCTTCGCATGAGTGAGGGCAGAGTATTATAAATTTATAATAAACAAAGTCTGTATTTGTGTGGGATTTCCTCCAAATGAGCTTTGAAGATTGTGGGCAAGAGCACAGGAATAATGTCGGGGGAGGGATCCTGGGAGCGACTTTGCTGTGTTTTCAGAGGAGAATAGATATTAATAGTGGCGGACAGAATTGAGTTATAGCTATTGACAAGTATATCCAGACCAGAGGAAGCACTGAGGGAGGAAATTATAGAACTGATAGAGCAGACGTGTCAACAGTACAAGTGTAATGCACTGATTATGCAAGAATTTCTCACTGAGTGTTAGCGGAGGGTGGAGTGAGAAACAAAAAAGGAGACACACTGGAGATATACAGAGAAGGTCAAATGGAGAAATCCAGATGACCAGGTGTGAGAGGGATCATCAATGTGACAATTAACTTCAGTCAATATAATTGCAGGACTGTCAGACACAGGAAAAAGGAGAGCCAGGTTTTAAAGTCATAGAGAAATTAGAGGATGTAGCAGACATAGGTCTATAAAAAACAGCAGAGAGAGGGTGGAACAGCTGAATTGCATACACCTAAAAAGGAGGGGAGGTTTAGAGATAAATTTAAGGACAATGACACACTACTGTATTTGTTGCGATATTTTGCTGTAGCTATGAAATGTCACATAATACTTTGCCATAGAAAATACTGAGAATAATGCTAAAGCACTCAGATCACATAATAACTTCAAAATGCATATGAAGGCATTATTTAATGATTTTGTGATTTGAGTGTTTTAGCAAAGACAATTCTAAGCATTGTTTATAGCAGGGTATATTCTGGTGTTTTGTAGCCTCAAGAAAATGCTGGCAACAAATAACACTGTCATTTTCCTAAAGTGGCAATGAAGGGAGAGCAGTGGACTGGGTAGTATTAAAGGAGACATATTGGATAAATGGAAAAAAAACCTTATTTTGTAGGCAATTATGAATAATAAATGGTGCTGGTTTCACTTTGTGCTAAAAATAAATCCTATCTGTGAAAACGGGCCCTTTATTGGAGCTCCCTATAAATCGTATCAGTTCTCGGTCCTTGTTTGAAATGAAGGGTGGGCGTGTCCCTGCCAGAAGCACAGTAGAAGGGGGATAGCCAATCACAGCTCTGCAGACACACAAGCAAAGACAGGCTTCAGTTCCCTATCAGGTCAGCCTAGCTGCCGATTGGTTCCTATCCTACAGTGCCTGTACTGAGAGCTGTCGGCTCCCCTGCACATCCAGAGAATTCAGCCAGCAGGAAGTGGAACAGATGGGCAGGAGTAATGGGGTTTTGGTGGAATTTTTCAATAAATCATATGTCATATAAATGATATGTCTCCTTTAAAGAAGGAGAAACGGCCATAAGAGAGCGCTGCCTCAGTGGCAATATCAGTCTGAGAGAGCCAGATCTTAGTTAGGGCAATGAGATGAAAAGACTTAAAGCAGAAAAGATTATAGAATAAAGTGGATCTGTTAGAAGCTGGTATTAAGAAGAGCGCAAGAGAAAGGGAGACAGGAATAGGGAAGAATGGCAATAAGATTAGATGGGTCAGAAGCATATGTGATTTTGAGCAAAAGGGAAGCATTCAGTAAGAGGACCAGCATGCCCCAATACAAGCACTCTGGGTTGCTGCCCAGTTCATAACTGATCAGGTGCTACTACCAGAATCAGGCGCTATTTGGGGGGTAGTTAATGACCTTGTCCTAATAAAAAAAACAAAACTATAATCTTGATAAGGTCAATCTTATTTTATGTTACTTATGCTAAAAAATTAATTTCTATTACATGGGGGGGCCCTTGGCTCCAAATATTCAACAGAGGATTGGTCTAAAGCAGGGGTCCCCTACCTTTCTTACTCGTGAGCCACAGTCATATGTAAAAAGACTTGGAGAGCAACAAAAGCAGCATAAAAGTTAATGGAGGTGCCAAATAAGGGCTACGATTGGCTATTAGGCAGCCTCTATGCACACTATCAGCTTACAGGAGGCTTGCTTTGGTAGTAAATCTTGTTTTATTCAACCAAAACTTGCCACCAAGTCAGGAATTCAAAAATAACTGCCTGGTTTGGGGGCACTGAGAGCAACATCCAAGGGGTCGGTGAGCAACATGTTGCCCCTGAGCCACTGGTTGGGGATCACTGGTCTAAAGAATGAAAAACTTCTGTTAGTCAAATTAGGTTAATTTGACAAGCTGTGGCAGCCATGGCTGAATGTTTGCCCAGAGGTTCTTTCTTCTGTGGAGCAGTTACAAATTATGTAATATCCCCCTTTTACAGATACATATTTGCACTTCTGCAAAGCTAAATGAAACAATACCCCTCCATCTTAGAGGAATGATTCTACATGTCTGGTGATACACATTTGTTTCTATGTATCCTTTAACAATTTTAATTTGATGCTGTATGTAAACTAATCTTTGTTTGTAACTTTCTGTATGTGACTTTGTATTTAGATAACCTGTCAACTTGTTTCTGACCTTTTTTTCTACTGTAAACTGTTTTGTTTATCAATATATGCAACTTTAATAAAATAAACATTTGTCTCATGTAATTTTTTTGGACAATTTCTTGTCTGATTTCTGGCATTAAAAAGGCACCTATCACCCCTATGTTGTTTCCCCCACCAGAGGCTAATACAGCCCGCACTCCAGATAGGGGAAACAATCTTTTCTTTAAAAAAAACAAAAAAAAACTGCCTCTGCTAGCACTGGGTTACCCGCAATGGGAGGGAGCCCCCAGTGCGGGCAGTCATGTTGGGGCACACGCATGTGCATAATGAGCAAGTGCCGCAACTCACTCATTATGCGCATATGTGCAACATAGGAGGATGATTTACATTCACCACTCCTATGTCAGGCCCATGCACATAGTCAGGGAGCAGGGGAGATCACATATTATGACCAACAGTAGTTGAAGAACAACAGTTAAAAAACTTAAAACTATTATTTCCCCTGGAGTGTGGACTATGTTAGCCTGCAGCTCTGGTGGGGGAAACAATATAAGGGTGATAGGAGCCCTTTAATTATCTTGGTAAAACATAAAAAATATTTTCAACACTGGATTGTCTAGTTTTAGTTAGAAGAGGCTCCAAACAGAAAATATACTGATTTGTATCAAGTGAGCAGCGGTTTTGCTAAGTACACTGCCTCAACATATGACCTGAGATGGCACATTCTTAGATAATAACATATAACATGTCTAGTACCTTATTACAGACCTCATCTAACAAAACAATCACAAAAAAACAACCTATTTCAAATCAAAGGTAAGAAATAATATAGAAAAGAAGCAGTGCATTTAAAAGACATGTAAAGCCTACATTTGCCTACAATGTGAATCAGTTGGGCATGTCTCCAACACCAAAATGGCATCATTTGTACTGCATATATCCCCTCTATTGGCCAGCACCATCACATTTTCCTAAAGCAAATAGCAGCTTTCACCTGGTGGCCATTTTCCCTCTGATACATAATCAGATACATTTAAATCTGCAAACAGCCTACACACACAGACCCTTATTCAGCATACATTTCATCAAGAATACAGGCTCACACAGGCACAACTGTCTCTGATAAAAGTTCTGCTTTGTTTGAGCTGAGCTCAGGAGAGTTGGTTGGGATAAAAAAAATTGAAGCAGACAGCTAGAGCTGAGTTTCTATGGGAACCAGCAATGCCATCTCTTTACTGGCTGCTAGACTGGGGGGAGTGTTTAGTAATCTGATCTTAGAACACAGATATACTTTCTTTTGTTTTTAGTTCTTTATTTTTCTCAGAAAATTCCTGCATTCCCCAAGCCAGAGTCTGCATAGCTTTCTCCTCTCTCCCCTTTCCTGCTTCCCCCTCACATAGGAATTCATAAAATTTACTCCTCCCATCCTTAGGAATGTGTAATCTAAACTGCTAAGCTGCAAGCAGGAAGCTATGAAGACCAAGCTAAAATGGCAGCTGCAATCTTAAATAAACAGAGAAAGCTTCTAAGGCTCTTTACTCAGGTATGATAAAGCTTTCTGCAGAATAAAAATAGCATGCTAGGTGGTACTAATTTGGTGAATCTATTGGCAGTTAAATGCCAAAATGACTTTCCTTCTCCTTTATAGCGATTTTTAAAAAATATCACAATTTTTTATAAAAAACAATAACTTTAGGAAAGCATTGCAACTTAGTAGTTTGGAGTAGACAGGCAGGTTTACTTATTCTGGATAAGTGTGAGGCATGGGGAATTTTTCTCAAAGAAAATTCTTGTCTTGATGTAAAAATCAGAGGTTTATTTTATTTTCCAAGACCTCCATAAAAAATAAACAAATAACCAAGGCTCTTATGTACACACATATCAAGGACTTGCAAAGCAGACTTTGTTAAAAAAAATCCTGCTATTCACAACATACAGCAGCTCTTCTGACAACCAGCACTTCCTGCTTACTCTTTACAATAACAGGGTGCTTGCAGATCCCTCCAGCCTTTTATAGGAGTTAGAGCTCCCACAATTCATTGCAGTATACCCATTATATTCCAGGAAGTGCTGCTGGCCTGCCTCTTAGAGGTGCAAGCCACCACACCCAGCTGGATCATGGGTATGGTAATACTTTTAAAGGAGAAGGAAAGTCATTTTGACATTTTACTGCCAATAGATTCACCACATTAGTGCCACCTAGAGTGCTATATTTATTCAGCAGAAAGCTTTACTATACCAAAGAGCCCAAGAAGCTCCCTCTGATAGCAGCTGTCATTTAAGCTTGGTCTTGGTAGCTTCCTGCTGCAGTTATAGCTGTTGGAAGCTGAGATCACACATTTCTAAGGGTGGGGAAAGTGAGTTCTTATGCATTCTTATGGGAGGGGCGGGAGCAGGAGAAGGGAGGGGGAGAGGGAGAGAACTGAGCAGACTCAAGCCCCAAACCTGAAGGAGCCCTAAGAGAGAAAGTTTGATACCAAAGAACATGTTCCCGAGAAAGGAGACAAGAAATCCTGAGTTTGTTTTGCTAGAGCAGAAACATTTCTGTGAGTGCTTATGGCTGTATTTACATAGACCTTTCTGATTTTTACCTTTTAGTTCTCCTTTAAGTTTAAAGCTGCACTTGCAATTAAGTATTTTACATGCCTTGATAGCAATACATCTAACATAAATGCATTACTTTTCTAAAACATTCAAATTGTTTTGGAAATACATATTTCATATTTAAATTGAACAAAAAAATACTTGTCAGGTTTCTAACCCAAAATAGCTAGTTAAATGCATGGTTCACAGGTGCTGACAGATTCAGGGTAAAGAAAGAAAAGTGCATTAGGTGGCCAGCCTAATGGAGAGAAAGAAAAATAGAAGATTGGAAATTTACCATTCACATTAATGCACACATTGCAGACAGATTAAAGTTTTACAATTCACATCTCAACAATTAGTCAGAATCTGTTCTTCCCAGAAATGTATAGGTTTCTAGGGTAAACCTTGTGATGGAATTTTGACCGTGAAATCTAAAATATGCAGCTTTCTAGAGTAGTGCATCAGAAATTTGGTAATAAAAGTCAAATTGGCTGGCAGTAAAAGGGTTAAGATGTATGTCTGGTAGGGACTTTATATAATTTACAAACCATAAATATTCTGGAAAAAAAATATCATTAATCAAAAGTATGAAGAATATAACTGTACTAGGGGGTATATTTATCATGCTGTGTAAAAAGTGGAGTAAAACATCACCGGTGATGTTGCTCATAGCAGCCAATGAGATGCTTTGCTTTTGATTGCTGATTGGTTGCCCTGGGCAACATCACCAGAAATGCTTCACTCCACTTTTGACACACCATGATAAATATACCCCTAAGTGTTTAAAATGAAGACTGCCCCAGTAAGAAAGTTTTGTGTGTTAATTTTTCTTAGTAAGTGATGGATGATTGATGTCATCAGATTGTGTAACAGTTGATGTTTACGTGACCTCACTTTTAACAGAGGCCTATTTAGAATCATTAGGGGTTTTTTTAAGTATTTTTTTTTTCTTTTTAAAAACTATACAGACAAGAATTGGTACATACAGTATAAAGGCATCAGGCCCGAAACTAGGGATACGAGAAGAGGCATGTACCTAGGGCACACCAGGTGAGGGACTGTTAAACACATGCCTCTGCTGCTTTAGCCCTATTAAAACTGCACCCTAGTGCAGCCACTGCATTCAATTTCACAGCATGTAAGAAAACCCATCTGGCAGTGAGAGAGGCAATTGGGTCAAATATGGTGAGGGGTTAGTTGGTGAGCAGGTCCTGGTGGGGGGGAGGTTGTGAAAAAAGATAGTTGGAGAATGGGTCAGGGACTGGTAAACAGGCATTGATGCTTCAGCGCCTGTACCTTTTGGCCTGGTGCTGAAGGGTAGTGTCACACTTTGCTTCTGTGTGCTCCATCTTCAGTACTGACAAACACAAGATCATTCTGCTAGTACACACATGAAAGTAAGAACGTTTGCTTAAAAATCTGTCCTGGACTGGTCTTCTGACCCCCAATCCGCAATAACAGACTGATTCTCAGTCTGCCAGTGCCCTCTTAATCACCTGCTATTTGGGTTCTAATACAATGCAGCAAAGAAAGTCAGCAGCACTCTGAATTTGTGAATTCAGAAAATGTGTTTTTTTTAGGCTGTAAGCATACACAAAAAGGCTTTTTCTCTTTTCTATGTAATTTGTAACTTAACAACTGGTACAGATTTACCAGGAAGACAAAGTCTTAATGGGGGAGAAATTAATAAGGGTTAAAAGAACACTTGTATGTAGAGGAACACAAAGGACCTTGCTTTAAAACCTCACAACCCACCTCTACATGGGACACCAGAAAAAAGGCTTTCTGAAAGTACCAGATTTTTACTAGAAAGACAATGTCATCTGCAATTTTTATTATTTCTGGGTGATGCTTCATGCAAAAGTTAGAGCAGATGAGAGATCATGATGGGCCCTGGGCAAATGCTTCTTATGTCCATTTAGTTAAATGATATATAATAAAGAAAAAAAACATTTTATTTTTATGCGAGAGAGGGAGCTAGCAAGAGGGTGTGCCTAGCCCATTGCTGCCACTTGTTTCAGACCTTTTGACTGATATCTAATAATAACATGTAGTAATATCTTTTCAGGCCCAGATAATATATAAAGGCATAATATAAAGGGATGTGGTGAAACCAGGCATGTATAAAAGGCCAATAATATGCATTTTATATTTTATATGCATTCAGAGCTGGACCACAAGACTACAAAATTTGCAAGCCTCCTGCCAAGCTTATCCTAACTCTGTTTTAAATGATAATCATATATTTGGGACTATCTCAAAGCAATTTTTTTGCAATTGTTTTTGCTTTTTCTTCCTGCAAAACTCCAATGCCACTTGTGGAAACCTCACCTGAAAGAAAATGCCTGAGAAAACTGACAGCCCGTGGCCCCCCACCTGTCTGGCTGCTGTGACTGCTTCCCTTTGTTTAAACTTTAAATGGTATCAGTACTGAGATTAACTGGCCCCCTGTATTGTTCACACCTCAGATTCAGACTGTAATCCCCTGTATTGATTACAACTGTAATCCCATGTATTGTTCACACAAATTTTGACATAATCATAAAAAGCAATTCAGTTTGTTTGATATGATCTAGCTTTCATAAAGCCATGCTGATTACTTCTGATAATGCAATTGTCAGAACATAATCTTGAATGTTATCCCTCAACAAATTGTCAATTAACTTACAGGCCTAAAATTTCCAAGAGAATGTAATTCCTTTTTAAATATTGGAATTACATCAGCATTTCTTGAGTCTAATACTACTACTAATAATACTACTTTAATATTTAAGTACCATATCCTGAGTCAGCCACTGGCAGCTTGTTTAAGCTGAGCTATTGTCAGGATGGCTGTTGAATTGGGACTGCAGTTAACTGTCTCTGCATGTTTGAAGAGCTTGCTGTTCAGCCTATGAGAGCCTTTTAGGATTTCTACACCTTATCAAGGGCCAGTCAGCACACAGCATAAGTTTTTAAGCCCAAACTAACCTTCCTTACCAGCCAGATCAATTTAGGTCTTAGAGTGATTAATGGTGTTTGTGTGTAGTGAGAAAACTACCTTCTTATGATGAATATCATTGTGTTCGGTAATCCTTTCGAATAACCCTTTCTTATACTGACCTTCCCTAATTTCTGACTAAATTGTGCTACTAATAAGTAGCTGTTGGTTCTGCTCTCTGTACAGCTGAACATTACAGCCAGCTAGCTGCTCCTTTGCACAGAGTGGGAGGGGGTGTGAGTACTTAGGAGTGCCTTCAGCCATATGAATCTTTTCAGCACATTCAGTTTTCTTAACTGTTATGTGTACATATGGAATACACTAAGGACAGAAATAATTTAATATAATTTTAAATGGCAACCATTACTATTTTAAAATCTTTGTTAAACCAATGTATGCTTTCTTTTCTTAAAGGAGCAGGAATGGCTAAGTCACTTGGGGGTGCCAAAATCTTAGGCATCCCCAAGTGACTTTAATCACTTATCTTTTACCACAGGCTGGTGCCCCTGTTAGGAGAAAACACCAGCCAGGGGTACTTGCAGAGAGCGCTTCCTCTTCCTTCTTCCTTCTGTCGTCAAAATCCCTGGGCCAGCGCATGAAAAGCCAACTATTTTTGTTAAAGTTTGGCTTTTCACTCTCCTGCGCATGTGTAAACATGCAACAAGGAAGAAGGAAGAGGAGACCACGCTCGCAGCTACCCCAGGCTGGTTTGCCTGTTCCTTCCAGATCGCTATAGCTTCCCAGACCAGACCACTGAAATCTCTCTCCTCTTCCTGTAGGCTGCCAGCAGCAGCCTTCAGTAGCAATGCACATGTGTGTAACTTGATCCTGTCTCCTGTTCTGAGCTACACATGCCCACCAGCCAATCAGAAGTGGATCTGCCCAAGGTGGAGAAGGTAGAATACCTTTTTAAAGATGGCTGCCTGTTCAAGAAAACAAATAGAAAATGTGAAGTAAGTGTGTCTGAGTAAATATTTGATTAGGTGAGCCAAAAGTGTGGTGTTTTTACTAAACAATAGGAGGACTATTGGGCAGTATCCTTTTTAAATTTTGACTTGCATTCTCCTTTAAATGAGTTCTTTCTTATCCATAACTTTTTTAAAGAAAAATATTTTTCACCTTCTTCAAGATATTGAATATGAGAATTAAAAATAATTCTTTACCTTTTTGATCAACTAACATCTTAATTTCAGCTTTTAGGGATAAAATATAATTTTCAACATTAAAACCAATATTTTCAAGTTTTAAAAGGGCTTGCAAATGCAAATTTAAAATATTAAACCATTCTTTCTTTTCTTTGCAACAACCTTACCAGCCTTAATAAAACAAAAATATCTTAATTTTAGGTTTAATACCCTCCCACCAAAGCAGCATAGAGACATGGGGGTCACATGTATTTTGCTTAAACCTTTCACATATATTAGGATCACCCAACAACATTTAATCTCCATAGGCCGCTATTAACCCTTTTTTTCCCCAGAAATTTCAAGAAAAGCACATAAAACTTGATCGCTTAAAAGTTTACACTGAAGAGGATTAAAAGCCTTCGATAAAAAAATAAAATGAATTAAATTAATTCTGGAGTTAATCCTCCCAAAACCAGGGTAACACCAGGGTTAGTAAAAGCATCATTTAACTTAAAATGGTACTGAACCCTGCTGCACTGCCCTGCGCAACAAAACTTTACTCAGATGTTTCTGGATTAAAAATCCCAGAACAATTTAACATATAATGAAGGTAGAGGCTGTAGTCCAGCAACATCAGGTTTGTATTCTTAAAGGAACAGTAACACCAAAAAATTCAAGTGTTATAAAGTAATTGAAATATAATGTACTGTGGCCCTGCACTGGTAAAACTGGGGTGTTTGCTTCAGAAACACTACTATAGTTTATATAAATGAGCTGCTGTGTAGCCATGGGGGCAGCCATTCAAGCTGGAAGAAAGGAGAAAAGGCACAGGTTTCATAGCAGATAACAGATAAGACACCATTGTATTCTACAGGGTTTTTCTGTTAGCTGCTATATAACATGTGCCTTTTCTTCTTTTGAATGGCTGCCCCCATGGCTACACACCAGGGTTTATATAAACTCTAGTAATGTTTCTGAAGCAAACACAAAACTTTTACCAGTGCAAGGCAGCAGTACATTATAGAAATATGCATGATTCTTCACAGGACAATAGCTTGATTGTAGTTATATATTTATATGTAAAGTCTTACCCTTGATGGTAGTGGGTCCAGGTGCTCATGCCCCAGACCTTCAGCTTAGGAAGCCATGTGGGAATATACAGGAACAAAACAGCAGGCAGGCACATCTGGTATCCAAAAAATGTGAATAAAGTCTAGAGTGGCAGCTTGTAGTCTTAATTAAGCAGTACATTATAGTTTAATTTCTTTGAAATATATACATTTTTTGGTGTTACTGTTCCAAAAGCAAAGCAAAATTGCCCGAAATCTCAAGGGCCCGCGGCTTAAAATTCAAGAATCCATCAGCATTCTCATTGGTCACTTCTCTTACTGTTATAATGAGATTTTTGGTCAGTAGAACGCTCAGTGGTGAATCTTCTTGAATCTATAATTACGATTTTTACCAACTTGTATATCAAAACAAGGAGGCGCAGTGGAACAGTGTTATGATTGGGTTTACAACCCAATTTTTTAACAAATGAGAAGTACAGTCTGTTTTACCAGGATCACCTCCAAGTTGATGTTCTCCTGTAAAAACACAGTTAAAATCCCCACTGACCAGCACAGATGACCCGACACAAACCATAGGTAAAACATTAAATAAATCAGCCCTCTCCTGCTTGTTAGGAGAGGCATAAACAATTAAAATACAAATAAAATTACCCTTAAAAAACAAATGAACTAATATAGCATGGCCAGGCATAATTTCAATAACATTTTGTAAAGAAACATAAGAACCATAAAAAATAATTCCCAACCCAGCAGACTTGCCATCATTACTTCACATTATCATTGGAAACTGCAAAAAAAAGAATAAAAATAACTTTATTAATAATAACTTTAAATTACTTATAAAATTCTAAACCTTCCTTCTTGCTTCTTTTGAGGAAACCTTCCTACCCTCCACAATTAACTAATTAACGGTATCCACTTCTTCATCATCAGACAGGTTGCCAGGAACTCTTGAATCTCCATATCACTTATTTTTCCAAAAAGCATAGCACATGAGATGACTCAACACAATTCTGATTAGCTTTACAGCTGTCAGCCAAATGACTGTAATTCCAGCACCTCCTGCAGGACACAGGAATACCACTGAAAAAACAGTCAAGGTTAATATTCCCAAAACAAAACCTCACTGGGGGGGTGTAGACACCCTCCGTTTAGAAGAAGGGAGGTTCCATTTAAATATACGGAAAGGATTTTTTACTGTGCTGGCTGATACATGATATAGCTTTAAGAAGGGACTGGATGGATTCTTAGGGAGTGAGGGAATACAGGGTTATGGGAGATAGCTCTTAGTACAAGTTGATCCAGGGACTGGTCCGATTGCCATCTTGGAGTCAGGAAGGAATTTTTTCCCCTCTGCAGCAAATTAGAGAGGCTTCAGATGGGTTTTTTTTGCCTTCCTCTGGATCAACTAGAAGTTAGGCAGGTTATATATAGGCATTATGGTTAAACGTGATGGACGTATGTCTTTTTTCAACCCAACTTACTTACTATGTTACCCTTCTGAAACACTGCCTTTAAACTTGGACATCCAGATGCCCAACTCATTCAAGACTTTACTGACAAATACCAAACCTCTTCCAGAACTTAACCAGCACTGCCTTAATCTCTTTCAAAGATACCAGAAGCTAATAAGATTTCACAGTCAAAACCACCTGTTCCTGGGCAAAATTGGGAAAGACTTTATAGCCCTTCAAATGCACCTCTTCCAGGTTCTCCGATAAGATCTTCAAAATGCCATGAAAGACACTTTCTCCAACAAAAGTTAAATCAAAAATACCTCTTTATGGGTAGTCCTAGAAGACGAGAATCGCGTTTCTCCTCACATACCCATACACCTCCAGAATTTTGTCTGCCACATACAAAAGCTTCTTCTTTGAACAGCATCTCCACACAAGCAAATGGGGACTCTCCAAGATACATGTTTAAAGCCGCCAAACAGTCCCGTGCCTTCTTAATGCACCATGGGTATGCAAATGAGCTAACGATCTGGAGGCGAGACTCGCAAGAGCCGGCTTCTAGAGCCGTCTGCCTGCCCAGCCTCCCTCCTCCTCGAGCCAGTCAGCAAGCAAAGTGCTTCGGCCCTGCATTACTACCCCCTTGCACGCAGACAAGCACGCTTGCTCTTCAAAAAGCTGTGCCTTTTGCGCTGGATACTGGCACCCTCCCTTTTTGGCTGTCTTTTCAACTGTATCAATAGCATGGCGTGAACCAAGCCTCAAAAAAATCAATGAAACTCATGGTCGTTCCTCTCCACGGAAATCTTTAGTAAATTTTTTTTTTTTTTTTTTTTTTAAACCACTCAGTGGTTAGAAAGATACTCTGTCAAATAAATATTTAGACAATAAGTCTTTCAATTTACATCATCGTGGCATCTTTTATTTAATGACAATTAAATTAGCAAAAGAAATATACATAATTATTTGATCAGAAAACGCCATTTTTTTATACTTCCATATGCCTTCTGCATCAGTAGCATTTGAACGATAAACATCTCTCAGATAATACACATATAATTTCCCCAAAATCATATTTAAACACATTTCTTTCCCAATCACTTGGTTTTTAAAAATTAATAGATTCCTAACATCCCATAGGATTTCTTTAATACAGCCTAACAACAGCCATAATACTCTTGATTTCACTTTATCAGCAACACCCAACCCGAACATAATTGTTCCCCAGGTAACAGTCTCCAACCCACATAACTCTCTAAATAAAGGTTTGAGCCCATCCCTAACCCCAGCGCATACACACAACCCCAAAATAAATGCTCTACTGTTTCAGTATCACCGCATCCTCCACTTGACACACAGCAGCCCTACACAATCCCCGCTTCCACAGAAATTCCCTTGTCGGTAAGCACTTATGCAGGGACATCCATACCACATCCCGCTGACGCTTTGCCAACTCAGACTTTTGCAACTTTTTCCACAATCTCAGAGAATTATCAGAATTCAACCCATCTGCGTTACTTACACACTCATTCCTCCTTATCCATTCTTTAACCACTTTTTTGTTTTTCTCTTCTACCCCAATTTCTCCAGCTCATATGTTTCCCTAAACTCTTGCAGACATAAATAGAACTTAGGAACTACAAAATGAACAGGTCTATTTAACTCTCTAGCCTGCCATCCCCACCGCCTAAACAGCCACCCACCCATATACTGAATCATACAAGCACAGCAGCTATCCTTACTTAATATTCTCACAATACAGCCCCAATATTGCAGCTGCACAAACACACCAATATTTGGTAAATCCAGCCCACCATTTTTCTGCTGCTTATAAACAATTTCTCTCCTCAACTTCTCCATACGGGACCCCCACAAGAAAACAAAAATCAGCCTATTAATTTTTTGCACACACTTGGTCTCAGGAGGGAACACATTACTTGCATAAATAATGGTAGACAACAAGACAGCTTTCACCACAATCACTTTCCCAACCAAAGATAAGTCTCTCAGGCACCAAAAACGCAACTTCCTTGCAATTTTCTCACCCACAGCATTCCACACCACCCCCACTCAATTTCTTATCAAAAAAGATCCCTAGCACTTCAATCCATCCCTTGCAACCTCTATCACATCCTCCTCCAGTTCCACATCTTTGCCAAAAACACAAAGTTTACACTTACTCCAATTAATCCTCATATTTGATACACAACAAAATACATTTAGCAATAACTTCATCCTATGTATCGCCACATATGAGTCACACAAAATAACAATGTCATCCATGTAACATAATGATTTAACCTTCCTCCCTCCACTACCCGGTACATCAAATCCCCTAATAACCTTATCTTTCTGCACTAATCTCAATAAAGGTTCCATTATACAAATAAAGGCAATGGGGGACAGGGGGCACCCCTGCCTCACTCCGGACAATACCTTAAAGTTCTCACCCAAAAAACCATTAACTAACAACCTGCTCACAATATCAGAATAGAACCCTTAATCACTTTTAGCAACCTCTCTGGGATCCCCATTCTACTTAAAATAGCAAACAAAAACTTATGTGAGACCTTATCATATGCTTTCTCTAGATCTATTGAAGCCCACAAACATGGAACAATTTCTCTCCTGAACATAAGAAATAATATCACGTAACAAAATTAAATTCTCCGTAATTATCCGTCCAGGCACCGCACACGCTTGAGATTCACCAATCAACTTCTCCACAACCAGCCGTAACCTGTTTGCCACTATCTTTGCCAGAATCTTATAATCCGAGTTTAATAATGTAATCGGTCGCCAGTTTCTAATATCCTGCCGATCCCCCTTTTTGAAGATTAAAACAATAACCCCTTCCTTCATAGATCTAGACAACACTCCATTCTGCATAATATATTTACATACTTCCAAAAACTCCTCCTTAATTATATCCCAGTATTTCACATAAAATTCACTGATTAGCCCGTCACTACCCGGAGTTTTATTTAAGGCCATCGACTTCACCGTCTCAAAAATTTCACCAACATCCACATCTTTGGCCAAAAAGTCTATGTCCCCTTGTCCAAACAGTTATCAATTATATTCAAGAAACCCATATCCATTTCCTCTTTGCTCCCACAAAACAAATCCGCATAAAACTCTCTGATACATTTATACATTTCCCCCCCATAAACCTCAACACCCTCCTTATTTCGAATTTTGTCAACGACACCTCTTTTATTACAGATTTTTTTGAAAAAGAAACGTGAGCATTTCTCATCATTATCAAGATGCTTAATTTTGGTTCTATAAATGATACTTTTGCCCCTTTCATTAATTGTCTTTTGAACTTCCTTTCTAACCTTAATCATTTCCTCTTCTACATCAACAGCAGCATTTCTAAGTTTATACAGCATTTGCAGCCTATTACATAATCCGTCATACAGATTCCTCCTCAATCTGCCTTTCTTATATCCTTCCTGTTTAAAAAACTTGGCTATTTTACCTTTTGCCCAATCCCACCACTCCAGTATATTAACAAAATCCCCTTTCTCCATACACCACTTCCTATATAAGCACTCAAATTGTTCCCTGCACGCATTATCCTCCAATAGCTTAGAATTTAATTTCCATAAACCCCGCCCAAACGAAAATTTATTGTTCAATATAACTTCACAACAAAGAATTACATGATCAGAAAAAGGAATGGCCTGAGTACTCATCCTACCCAAACTGAAATGCTCAGAAAAAATACAGAAATCAATTCTAGACATAACATTTCCTTTGTCTGAAAAGAAAGTAAACATTGTTTCTTTAGGTTGAGCAACATCATGTGCATCTTTTAGCCTAAAATCACACAATATTTTGTTTAACAGCTTCCCCGCCGCATCTAATTTACATATCCCAACCCCTCTCCTATCCTTGCTATTTCGGATACAATTTAAATCACCTGTCAAAATAACTGGCCCTTTATTAGGCAAAAAAAACTGAAGATTTTCAAAAAACTCAATTTTCTCACTTCTTACCGCAGGTGCATACAAATTAAATATTCTGAACTTTTCCCCATATAACTCCATATCCACCATTAACACCCTCCCAGGAACAACCACCATATACTGATTGACTGTTATATTCACATTATTAATCAAAACCCCCACCGCTGCACATCTGTTACTCTCTGATTTAGACCAAATACTGTCACCATAGTTCCACTCACTCTTTTTTGGGACAGAACTGAAAGAGCATTCCTGGAGGCAGAAAACATCCCCACCCAGATTATGCAAATGATCCAGCACAGCAGCCCTCTTCACCACTGATGAAAACCCCCTTACATTTAGGGAGACTATCTTTAGAGACATACAAATGTGCAGTTGTTACATCATGCAAGCATATTATGATTCTTTAGAACTACAGCTGAAGAAACAAACATTCTGCAGATTCTCCACACTCTCACTTTCCAAGTAGCTTTGGTCAGGTGATTGTACAGCTTCCCTGAAAATTACAGGAGTCTCCGAGCCGGAACCTGAGGCAACCCTCCCCCAAATCCCCAGCAGTACAGTGAGGAGATGGTTTAGCTCTTTTAGCCGGACTACACACTTCATGCACAGCAAGATTTTTGTTACCACTTTGCACGTCCATTGACTCCTCCACCACTTCCTCATCCCCAGCCGTGTCCCAGACGATTTCTTCAGCGATATTTCCATCAGAAAGTGGACTCACAGCACTACCAATCAAGAGTTCCTCCAATACACCTGCAGTTTGGCTCTCATCAGGGGCCGCACCTTCTTCCACTCTAGGCACTTCCCCCACACTCTCCAGTGTAGCCTCCTCAGCTGTTGGCTCAATCACAGTTAATAATTCAGTTTCAGCAACAACATTTTCAGAATTGTCAGACAGAGACAGCCCACCTCCAGTTTCTCTCACCACTTCAGCCTTAGGTGGTTCAGCCCTTTTCACAATCTCTGCATAGGACACCCTAGCTGCTGAAACTCTTGGGCAGTTTCTAGCTGGATGCTCCTGGCTTCCGCATATATCACACAGCCTTGGTTGCATGCAAGCACCAGCTTCATGGCCCACATTACCACAATTGCGGCAGCACTTACCCTTAGGGCAGTCATCACGGATATGGCCATAAGTGAAACATTGCCTACAGTACTTGGGTTGGCCAGGGTAATACAAAAAACCCCTGTTTCCAGCAATAGAAAAATTTGCTGGAGGGTGCTTAACCCCTCCAATGCCATCCGGGTCAGGCCTGAGCTTCACCCAAAATTTCAGGTTTCCATTAAATATTTTAAAGCAATTTGTTTGCCTTATACCTCCTTTAATTTTACTGCAGTACTTTTTCAAAAAGGCCAGAATCAGACCCAAATCAGTAAACGGGTTAAACATGTGCAAAATAAGAGGTTTTTCTTCCATGAAAGATAGCGGGAGTACATCAAAAATCTCCAAAGGAGCCATGTTTCTCTTTGCCTTAAATCTTTCAAAAATATCCACACACAGAGATTCACTATAGAAAGTCACATCATATGATCTAGGTGATGCATAATCCTGCAGGCAGAAGATGTCTTTTACCTGAATCTCAAGCTCTTTCATTAGTATCTGTTTCACAAACGATCCCAGCTCGACTCTAGTCACACATCCAGGCTTCACCTGAAAACAGAGCGTATTCCTCACAGAACCGGTCTCCATCGCTTTGGCTGAGAGTTATAACTCAATGAAACTCATGGTCGTTCCTCTCCACGGAAATCTTTAGTAAAAGGCGAAAGATTTATTCGATTTGAAGAGTAACCAGAGTATGCCATCCACCCCACCAGGTCAAAGGCTGCCTGGGAAGCAGGTGCGCGCACACCCGCTGAGAGCAAACAGGTCCACTGCCTTCAACTCCCAAAACAGAGCGCCTTTGACAGGAGCACGTCAATAACTGACCAAGCTCCCTCCGAGACAGAGTTTGAAAGCGGCGGAAACGCTACGAGCCGAACACAGCACGTACCGCCGCGCACCCGTGCCTTCTTAATGCACCATGGGTATGCAAATGAGCTAACGATCTGGAGGCGAGACTCGCACGAGCCGGCTTCTAGAGCCGTCTGCCTGCCCAGCCTCCCTCCTCCTCGAGCCAGTCAGCAAGCAAAGTGCTTCGGCCCTGCATTACTACCCCTTGCACGCAGACAAGCACGCTCGCTCCTCAAAAAGCTGTGCCTTTTGCGCTGGATACTGGCACCCTCCCTTTTTGGCTGTCTTTTCAACTGTATCAATAGCCTGGCTTGAACCAAGCCTCAAAAAATTCAATGAAACTCATGGTCGTTCCTCTCCACGGAAATCTTTAGTAAAAGGCGAAAGATTTATTCGATTTGAAGAGAAACCAGAGTATGCCATCCACCCCACCAGGTCAAAGGCTGCCTGGGAAGCAGGTGCGCGCACACCCGCTGAGAGCAAACAGGTCCACTGCCTTCAACTCCCAAAACAGAGCGCCTTTGACAGGAGCACGTCAATCACTGACCAAGCTCCCTCCGAGACAGAGTTTGAAAGCGGTGGAAACGCTACGAGCCGAACACAGCACGTACCGCCGCGCACCCGTGCCTTCTTAATGCACCATGGGTATGCAAATGAGCTAACGATCTGGAGGCGAGACTCGCACGAGCCGGCTTCTAGAGCCGTCTGCCTGCCCAGCCTCCCTCCTCCTCGAGCCAGTCAGCAAGCAAAGTGCTTCGGCCCTGCATTACTACCCCCTTGCACGCAGACAAGCACGCTCGCTCCTCAAAAAGCTGTGCCTTTTGCGCTGGATACTGGCACCCTCCCTTTTTGGCTGTCTTTTCAACTGTATCAATAGCCTGGCGTGAACCAAGCCTCAAAAAATTCAATGAAACTCATGGTCGTTCCTCTCCACGGAAATCTTTAGTAAAAGCCCGTGCCTTCTTAATGCACCATGGGTATGCAAATGAGCTAACGATCTGGAGGCGAGACTCGCAGCGAGCCGGCTTCTAGAGCCGTCTGCCTGCCCAGCCTCCCTCCTCCTCGAGCCAGTCAGCAAGCAAAGTGCTTCGGCCCTGCATTACTACCCCCTTGCACGCAGACAAGCACGCTCGCTCCTCAAAAAGCTGTGCCTTTTGCGCTGGATACTGGCACCCTCCCTTTTTGGCTGTCTTTTCAACTGTATCAATAGCCTGGCGTGAACCAAGCCTCAAAAAATTCAATGAAACTCATGGTCGTTCCTCTCCACGGAAATCTTTAGTAAAAGGCGAAAGATTTATTCGATTTGAAGAGAAACCAGAGTATGCCATCCACCACCAGGTCAAAGGCTGCCTGGGAAGCAGGTGCGCGCCACACCCGCTGAGAGCAAACAGGTCCACTGCCTTCAACTCCCAAAACAGAGCGCCTTGACAGGAGCACGTCAATCACTGACCAAGCTCCCTCCGAGACAGAGTTTGAAAGCGGTGGAACGCTACGAGCCCGAACACAGCACGTACCGCCGGCGGCACTCCGTGCCTTCTAATCACCATGGGTATGCAAATGAGGCTAACGATCTGGAGGCGAGACTCGCACGAGCCGGCTTCTAGAGCCGTCTGCCTGCCCAAGCCTCCCCTCCCTCGAGCCAGTCAGCAAGCAAAGTGCTTCGGCCCTGCATTACTACCCCCTTGCACGACAGACAAGCACGCTCGCCCTCAAAAGCTGTGCCTTTTGCGCTGATACTGGCACCCTCCCTTTTTGGCTGTCTTTCAACTGTATCAATAGCCTGGCGTGACCAACCTCAAAAAATTCAATGAAACTCATGGTCGTTCCTCTCCACGGAATCTTTAGTAAAAGGCGAAAAGATTTATTCGATTGAAGAGAAAACCAGAGTATGCCATCCACCCCACCAGGTCAAAGGCTGCCTGGGAAGCAGGTGCGCGCACACCCGCTGAGAGCAAACAGGTCCACTGCCTTCAACTCCCAAAACAGAGCGCCTTTGACAGGAGCACGTCAATCCACTGACCAAGCTCCCTCCGAGACAGAGTTTGAAAGCGGTGAAACGCTACGAGCCGACACAGCACGTACCGCCGCGCCGTTCGGCCTTCTTATGCACCATGGGTATGCAAATGCAAGCTAACGATCTGGAGGCGAGACTCGCACGAGCCGGCTTCTAGATGCCGTCTGCCTGCCCGCCTCCCTCCTCCTCGAGCCAGTCAGCAAGCAAAGTGCTTCGGCCCTGCATTACTACCCTTGCACGCAGACAAGCACGCTCGCTCCTCAAAAAGCTGTGCTTTTGCGCTGCGATACTGGCACCCTCCCTTTTTGGCTGTCTTTTCAACTGTATCAATAGCCTGGCGTGAACCAAGCCTCAAAAAATTCAATGAAACTCATGGTCGTTCCTCTCCACGGAAATCTTTAGTAAAAGGCGAAAGATTTATTCGATTTGAAGAGAAACAGAGTATGCCATCCACCCCACCAGGTCAAAGGCTGCCTGGGAAGCAGGTGCGCGACACCCGCTGAGAGCAAACAGGTCCACTGCCTTCAACTCCCAAAACAGAGCGCCTTTGACAGGAGCACGTCAATCACTGACCAAGCTCCCTCCGAGACAGAGTTTGAAAGCGGTGGAAACGCTACGAGCCGAACACAGCACGTTACCGCCGCGCACCCGTGCCTTCTTAATGCACCATGGGTATGCAAATGAGCTAACGATCTGGAGGCGAGACTCGCACGAGCCGGCTTCTAGAGCCGTCTGCCTGCCCAGCCTCCCTCCTCCTCGAGCCAGTCAGCAAGCAAAGTGCTTCGGCCCTGCATTACTACCCCCTTGCACGCAGACAAGCACGCTCGCTCCTCAAAAAGCTGTGCCTTTTGCGCTGGATACTGGCAACCCTCCTTTTTGGCTGTCTTTTCAACTGTATCAATAGGCCTGGCGTGAACCAAGCCTCAAAAAATTCAATGAAACTCATGGTCGTTCCTCTCCACGGAAATCTTTAGTAAAAGGCGAAAGATTTATTCGATTTGAAGAGAAACCAGAGTATGCCATCCACCCCACCAGGTCAAAGGCTGCCTGGGAAGCAGGTGCGCGCAACCCGCTGAGAGCAAACAGGTCCACTGCCTTCAACTCCCAAAACAGAGCGCCTTTGACAGGAGCACCGTCAATCACTGACCAAGCTCCCTCCGAGACAGAGTTTGAAAGCGGTGGAAACGCTACGAGCCGAACACAGCACGTACGCCGCGCCACCCGTGCCTTCTTAATGCACCATGGGTATGCAAATGAGCTAACGATCTGGGAGGCGAGACTCGCACGAGCCGGCTTCTAGAGCCGTCTGCCTGCCCAGCCTCCCTCCTCCTCGAGCCAGTCAGCAAGCAAAGTGCTTCGGCCCTGCATTACTACCCCCTTGCACGCAGACAAGCACGCTCGCTCCTCAAAAAGCTGTGCCTTTTGCGCTGGATACTGGCACCCTCCCTTTTGGCTGTCTTTTCAACTGTATCAATAGCCTGGCGTGAACCAAGCCTCAAAAAATTCAATGAAACTCATGGTCGTTCCTCTCCACGGAAATCTTTAGTAAAAGGCCGAAAGATTTATTCGATTTGAAGAGAAACCAGAGTATGCCATCCACCCCCACCAGGTCAAAGGCTGCCTGGGAAGCAGGTGCGCGCACACCCGCTGAGAGCAAACAGGTCCACTGCCTTCAACTCCCAAAACAGAGCGCCTTTGACAGGAGCACGTCAATCACTGACAAAGCTCCCTCCGAGACAGAGTTTGAAAGCGGTGGAAACGCTACGAGCCGAACACAGCACGTACCGCCGCGCACCCGTGCCTTCTTAATGCACCATGGGTATGCAAATGAGCTAACGATCTGGAGGCGAGACTCGCACGAGCCGGCTTCTAGAGCCGTCTGCCTGCCCAGCCTCCCTCCTCCTCGAGCCAGTCAGCAAGCAAAGTGCTTCGGCCCTGCATTACTACCCCCTTGCACGCAGACAAGCACGCTCGCTCCTCAAAAAGCTGTGCCTTTTGCGCTGGATACTGGCACCCTCCCTTTTTGGCTGTCTTTTCAACTGTATCAATAGCCTGGCGTGAACCAAGCCTCAAAAAATTCAATGAAACTCATGGTCGTTCCTCTCCACGGAAATCTTTAGTAAAAGGCGAAAGATTTATTCGATTTGAAGAGAAACCAGAGTATGCCATCCACCCCACCAGGTCAAAGGCTGCCTGGGAAGCAGGTGCGCGCACACCCGCTGAGAGCAAACAGGTCCACTGCCTTCA